>NC_052319.1:7631719-8231719 GCF_016432855.1 Salvelinus namaycush | reverse complement strand
ATCGCCTACGAATTCTCAGAAGGCAGCCCACCCTCTGGCCCCTTTTTCTCTGCCTTCTCCATAAAATTCTCCTTCCGTGGCCTCCAACTGCTCTTAAACACAAGTTAAACTAAATGCATGCTATTCAATCGATCACTGCCCGCACCTGCTCGCCCGTCCAGCATCACTACTCTGGACGGCTCTGACTTAGAATACGTGGACAACAACAAATACCTAGGTGTCTGGTTAGACTGTAAACTCTCCTTCCAGACTCACATTAAGCATCTCCAATCCAAAATTAAATCTAGAATCGGCTTCCTATATCGCAACAAAGCCTCCTTCACTCATGCTGCCAAACATACCCTCGTAAAACTGACCATCCTACCGATCCTCGACTTCGGTGATGGCATCTATAAAATAGCCTCCAACACTCTACTCAACAAATTGGATGCAGTCTATCACAGTGCCATCCATTTTGTCACCAAAGCCCCATACACTACCCACCATTGCGACCTGTACGCTCTCGTTGGTTGGCCCTGTCATGACTTCTACCAAAGTCGATGCCTCTCCTTGTTCGGGCGGTGCTCGCGGTCGACGTCACCGGTCTTCTAGCCATCATTGATCCATTTTAAATTTTTCATTGGTTTTGTCTTGTCTTCCTACACACCTGGTTTCAATCCCATTCATTACCTGTTGTGTATTTAACCCTCTGTTTCCCCTCATATCTTTGTCAGAGATTGTTTGTTGTTCAGTATTCGTGTTGTTTGTATTGGTGTGCGACGGGTCCTCGTACCCACTTTGTTTTATTTTATTCATGGTTTTGGAGTTATGTTTGTTTTCAAGTTATTAAACAACTCCATTCCACTAAGTTTGATTCTCCTGCGCCTGACTTCCCTGCCACCTATACACACGACTCTGACAGTCCCTCGCTTCATACTCGTCGCCAAACCCACTGGCTACAGGTTATCTACAAGGCTCTGCTAGGTAAAGCCCCGCCTTATCTCAGCTCACTGGTCACCATAGCAGCACCCACTCAGCACCCACTTTTCTTTTGTTCTACTGTATTATTGACTGTATGTTTTGTTTACTCCATGTGTAACGCTGTGTTGTTGTATGTGTCGAATTGCTATGCTTTATCTTGGCCAGGTCGCAGTAGCAAATGAGAACTTGTTCTCAACTAGCCTACCTGGTTAAATAAAGGTGAAATAAAAAAATTTAAATTAAAAGACAGCAGAGGTGTATTTGGAGGGCAGGTTGGTTAGGGTGAGATCTATGAGGGTGCCCGTGTTTACGGTTTTGGGGTTGTACCTGGTAGGTTCATTGATAATTTGTGTGAGATAAGGGTACGGCTAAAGGCTATAAGAACTGGTCGTGGAGTAGGTTCGGAACAGAGAGTAAAAGTAGCAGGTTTCTGGGCACGGTAGAATAGATTCAAGGCATAATGTACAGACAAAGGTATGGTAGGATGTGAATACAGTGGAGGTAAACCTATGCATTCAGTGACGATGAGAGAAATATTGTCTCTAGAAACATAATTTAAACCAGGTGAGGTCACTGCATGTGTGGGAGGCTGAACTAAAGGGTTAGGTAAGGCGTATTGAGCAGGGCTAGAGGCTCTACAGTGAAATAAGGCAATAATCACTAACCAAAACAGCAATGGACAAGGAATATTGACATTAGGGAGAGGCATGCGTAGCCGAGTGATCATAGGGGTCCAGTGAGTAGCTAGGCGGGCTGGAGACACGGCGATTCAGACAGCTAGCGGGCCGGGGCTAGCAAGCTAGCAGAAGGGCCTTAGAGGGAAGTCGCGATGGAAGAAGTCTGTTGTAGTCCCCTCGTGCTGTTACGTTGGCAGACTAGTCATGATGGATAAGCATGGCTCCGTGTGGTAAAAGGGTCCAGGCCAATTGACAAGATAGGTATAGTGGCCAAAGAATTTGTCCGATGGGCTTCTTCAGCTAACATATGCTCTAGACAGCTAGTGGGCCGCGGCTAGCAGGCTAGCAGATGGGCATTCAGGGGACGTCGCGACGGAAGAGCCAGTTGAAAAACCCCCACAGGCAGATTATGTCGGTAATCCAGTCGTGATGGAATCGGCGGGGCTCCGTGTCGGTAGTAAAAGGGGTCCAGGCCAATTGGCAAAATAGGTATTGTAGCCCAAGGAGTGGCTGATGGAGCTCTTCGGCTAGCTGGAAGATGGGCCTAGCAAAGGCTAGCTCCAGGCTAATTGGTTTTTGATTCGGGACAGAGACGTTAGCCAGGAGTGGCCACTCGGAATAGCAGCTAGCTAGCTGCAATGATCCAGGTGAAAAGGTTCAGAGCTTGCGGTAGGAATCCGGAGATATGGAGAAAAATAAGTCTGATTTGCTCTGGTTTGAGTCGCGCTGTGCAGAATGGCAAGAGTTGTCCTGGCTAAAGGTTAGCTGATGACTGCTAGCAGTGGCTAGCTGACTACCAGCTAGTAGCTAGTTAGCTGGCTAGCTTCTGTTGGGGGTTCCGGTTCAAAAGTAAAGAAAATAGCAGATCCACACCACATTGGGTGAGGCGGATTGCAGGAGAGTATGTTGAAGTTGAGGTTAAGAAAAATATTTTTTTAATATATGCGAAGAAAAAAGATATATACACGGGGCTTGAAAAAACGAGGACAAAGATATCTGACTGCTACGCCATCTTGGAATCTTGCACACTCATGTAGTAACCAAAAAAGTGTTAAACAAATCAAAATATATTTTATATTTGAGATTCTTCAAAGTAGCCATCCTTTGCCTTGATGACAGCTTTGCTCACTCTTGGCATTCTCTCAGCCAGCTTCACCTGGAATGCTTTTCCAACAGTCTTGAAGGACTTCCCACATATGCTGAGCACTTGTTGGCTGCTTTTCCTCTGCGGTCCAACTCATCCCAAACCATCTTAATTGGTTTGAGGTCGGGTGATTGTGGAGGCCAGGTCATCTGATGCAGCACTCCATCACTCTCCTTCTTGGTCAAATAGTCCTTACACAGCCTGGAAGTGTGTTGGGTCATTGTCCTGTTGAAAAACAAATGATAGTCCCACTAAGCGCAAACCGGATGGGATGGAGTAATTCTGCAGAATGCTGTGGTAGCCATGCTGGTTAAGTGTGCCTTGAATTCTAATTTAATCACAGTGTCACCAGCAAAGCACCCCCCACGCCATTACACCTCCTCCTCCATTTTTCACAGTGGGAACTACACATGCAGACATCATCCGTTCATCTACTCTGCGTCTCACAAAGACATGGCGGTTGGAACCAAAAATCTCAAATTTGGAGTCATCAGACCAAAGGACAGATGTCCATTCCTCATGTTTCTTGGCCCACCAAATCTCTTTTTCTTATTGGTTTCCTTTAGTAGTGGTTTCTTTACAGCAATTCGACCATTCTCCTCTGAACAGTTGATGTTGAGATGTGTCTGTTACTTGAACGCTGTGAAGCATTTGTTTGGGCTGCAATTTATGAGGCTGGTAACTCTAATGAACTTATCCTCTGCAGCAGAGGTAACTCTGGGTCTACTTTTCCTGTGGCGGTCCTCGTGAGAGTCAGTTTCATCATAGCGCTTGATGGTTTTTGTGACTGCAAATGAAGAAACTTTCAAAGATCTTAAATTTTGCCGCATTGACTGACCTTCATGTCTTAAAGTAATGATGGACTGTCGTTTCTCTTTGCTTATTTGAGCTGTTCTTGCCATAATATGGACTTGGTCTTTTACCAAATAGGGCTATCTTCTGTATACCACCCCTACCTTGTCACAACACAACTGATTGTCTCAAACGCATTGAGAAGGAAATAAATTCCACTAATTAACTTTTAAATAGTCACACCTGTTAAATTAAATGCAATCCAGGAGACTACCTCATGAAGCTGGTTGAAAGAATGCCAAGAGTGTGCAAAGCTGTCATCAAGGCAAAGGGTGGCTACTTTGAAGAATCTCAAATATAAAATATATGTTTTGATTTGTTTAACACTTTTTTGGTAAATATTTGATTATAAATTGTGCCTTCCTGTATTATACTTATGCTAAAAAATGTATTCTATCCTACTGAGCCATTTACTTTGTATTCGTATACTTAGATGTTATTCTTTATTATTGTTGCTGTGTCGACAAGAAGGAAAATGCAAGTGTACGGTTCTGTATTTATTTTCTTAGTCAACCTTGTGTTCTGTTTCGTTGTGTTCTTGAACGTAGCACTGTTTCTTTGTGTTCTGGAACGTAGCCCTGTCTTTCATTTTTGTTCTTTGATTTCACCTGTGTTAGTTACTCACCTGGTCTCATCAGCTCCTTAGTTAGTTCACTTCATTCTGTGTCTGTGAGGTATTGTTCGTGGTGACTCTACTAAGCCTTTTCCTAGCTCGTTTGTGAGAACCAGTTATAGCTCTTCGGTCTTAGTTTTGATTCACCTGCCTGTTTGCCTACCTGTGTGTGACCACGATTCCTGCCTTCTGCGAAGGCGAAATAAACAACTGCCACGCTATGCGTGTGAATCTACACCTTTTTCTCCCTGAGTATTCATTACAGCAAGTAAGCGCTTCATTGGACAGCGTATACTGTGTGTATCCTATACGACTAATGAAATGTATTATACTCAAATGTATTTTTACAGTCATCAGACTTGTTTTTTATTTTATTTAAAAAAAAAATGTTATGCTCCAGATAGGTTGATATTTCATTGGGGGCGGTAGTAGAGGATTCTTGACCAGCTGTCTGGTTTCATAATGACTTGACATAGTAACAACGAGAGATCAACTGATCCGCTGTTTTATCCTCATGTTTTTTTTTTGTTGCAATCAAGCTTAGTTTAGCCTGCAGATGCATGTAATCTCCCGTTTTAGTAGCGTTTTATCAAATCCAACAGTAACTTGCCGGAGCGCGTTCAATTCTGCCTGTTGGTTGCAATCGAGCCACCGTATCTTCAGCCCTTGCTAGGGGATGTTTTAGGACTGGTCAACACTGCTGGATATTTTTTATCTGGTACGGGAAACACCCAATGGGTGCTCTTGTCGACTCTTCATGTCCGAACACTCCAAATAAACCCATGCGGTTCAGCTTCCACACACACAGAAGAATATGCACTTATGTTTGAGCTGGTGAATTACTGGACGGGACGCCCCCATGTGGTGAGGGTAGGTAACACATCTGGAGCGGGTCGAGAGCTTCAAGTTCCTCGGTGTCCACATCACTAAGGCCTTAACATGGTCCTCTCACACCAGCACAGTCCTGCTGCTCCTATTCAGGATATTGAAAATATTTGGCATGGCCCCTCAGATTCTTAACTCTACAGCTGCGCCATTGAGAGCATCTTAAGGGCATCCCCGCTTGATCCCCACCAATCCAAGACATTTAAATGTTTCCCCTTAAACCACTCGAGTGTTGCTTTAGCAGTATGCTTAGGGTCATTGTCCTGCTGGAAGGTGAAACTCCGTCCCAGTCTCAAATCTCTGTCCATAGTGGTCCTATGGACAGATACTCCAATCTCCGCTGTGGAGCTTTGCAGCTCCTTCGGGGTCATCTTTGGTCTCTTTGTTGCCTATCTGATTAATGCCCTCCTTGCCTGGCCCGTGAGTTTTGGCCCTCTCTTGGCAGGTTTGTTGTGGTGCCATATTCTTTCAATTTTTTAATAATGGATTTAATGGTGCTCCGTGGGATGTTCAAAGTTTTGGATATTTTTTTATAACCCAACCCTGATCTGTACTTCTCCACAACTTTGTCCCTGACCTGTTTGGAGAGCGCTTGCTTGGTGGTGCCCCTTGCTTAGTGGTGTTGTAGACTCTGGGGCCTTTCAGAACAGGTGTATACATACTAAGATCATGTGACACTTAGATTGCAAACAGGTGGACTTTATTTAATTATGTGACTTCTGAAGGCAATTGGTTGCACCAGATCTTATTTAGGGGCTTCATAGCATATGCACGCACCACTTTTCCAGGTTTTTCTTTTAAATAATTTTTTGAAACGTGTTTTTTTCATTTCACTTCAATTTGGACTATTTTGTGTATTTCCATTACATGAAATTCAAATAAAAATCAATTTAAATTACAGGTTGTAATGTAACAAAAGAGGAAAAATTCCATGGGGGATGAATACTTTTGCAAGGCACCTGCCAGAAGGACAACAGTCTCGACAGCACTTCGCCAATCTGGGCTTTATGGGAGAGTGGCCAGACGGAAGCCACTCCTGAGAAAAAGGCACATGACCTTATGCCTGGAGTTTGCAAAAAGGCACATGAAAGCATAAGACACAAGATTCTGTGATCTGAATAGACAAAAATTGTACTCTTTGGCCTGAATGCAAAGTGCCATGTCTGGAGAAAACCAGGCACAGCTCATCACCTGTCTAACACCATCCCTACTGTGAAGCATGGTGGTGGCAGCATCATGCTATGGGGATGCTTTTCAGTGGCAGGGACTGGATGAATAGTAAGGATAGAGGGAACAATGAATGGAGTCAAATACAGGCAAATCCTTGATGATAACCTGCTTCAGAGTGCAAATGACGTTAGACTGGGGGCGAAGATTTACATTCCAACAGGACAATGACCCCAAGCATACAGCTGTCATGGAAATAAGGAATCCAAGTCAAATTTAAATGAGCATATCTTTATTGATATCGGATTAGTGCTCAAAGTACAAGTCTGTCAGAAGCTCTGAAGGGGTGCTTTCACTTCAGCACTGTTTATACTCATGCACAAACTAGGCGTCTCTGCTCTCAGGGTGCAATAAGCTGATCATGACCTTACACACAGTTTCTAGGTGTTGGGCCAAAGTGACAAGGTTTTCCCTTATTTCTGTTATCCTTCTATCAGTTCCCTCCCTGGGAGCAAATTCACCAAACATCCTAACACAATAACAAGAAACAATATACTACATGTAGTCACGCATTTGCAGAGACACAGAGGACACTCACATTTCCACTACACAGCCAAAGCAATGCTGGAATGGCTTCAGAACAAGAAAGTGAACGTTTTTGAGTGGCCAAGCCAAAGCCCAGACATAAATCCCATTGAAAATCTGTAGAAAGACTTGAAGATTGCTGTTCACTGACGCTCCATCTAACTTAACAGAGCTTGAGAAAATCTGCAAGGAAACATGGGAGAAAATTCTCAAATCCAGATGTGCAAAGCTGATGAAGACATACCCAAGACGGCTCAAAGCTGTAATCGCCGCCAAACGTGCTTCTACAAAGTATTGACTCAGTGGTGTGAATACTTGCAGTATGTAAATTAGATATTTCAGTATGCCATTTTCAATAAATGTGCAACATTTCTAAAAACATGTTTTCACTTTGTCACTATGGGCTATTGTGTGTAAATGTTCGAGAAAGAAAATCTATTTAATCCATTTTGAATTCAGGCTGTAACACCACAAAATGTGGAATAAGTTAAGGGGTAAACTCTCCCCTAACCAGGACGACGCTGGGCCACTTCATGGGTCTCCCGCTCACGACCGGCTGTGACAGCCTGGGATCAAACCCAAGGCTGTAGTGACCCCTCAGCACTGTGATGCCGCTACGCCTCTCAGGAGGTAGCTGTGAGTCTTTCTTGGTAAGTCTCTAAGAGCTTAGCACACTTGGATTGTACAATATTTGCACATTATTTTTTACTTTATTCCTCAAACTCTGTCAAGTTGATTGTTGATCATTGCTAGAGAGCCATTTTCAAGTCTTGCCATAGATTATTTTTTACATTAGGCTATAACCTACAAATAGCTATATCGTAAGCCTATTAGGCTATAACTCTACTGCAAATTATTGTTGTTTGTTCCTGAACTGGACAAATGGCAGAGCTATCCTTCACCTATCCTTCAGTACTACAACTTTGTTAAACTTCTTTAACATCATTGCACGATCCTGGCGCTGTCCTTTCAGCACCACAAAAGGAGCTACAAATGCTTAAAATGACATCTCACAAAGATCTGTTGCCTATGCCTAATAGGCATACTTATCATTATTATTGTTGTTATTATTATTATTACAAGTAGAAGATTATCACTTCTCACAATGGTGCTCATTTAGTAAAGTTAGATCAAAGCTGAATCAATGTCTCGCAAGATAACATGATTAATTAGCATTTTCTTAACAGAACCGAATTTAATACCATAGCATAGTAGGCCTATAACGTTACTGTTACTCCAAAAACACCTCATTTATATTGAGATTTTACGATAGTTTGCTGAAGCTGAATAGTCCCAAAAAAGATAATGAGCCATAACTCAACAGAGCGCGCAACTAGGCAGGATATATGCTTTGATTGAAACAAAATACAAGAAAGGCTAACATTTTATTAACACCGTCTGCTCTAATTCATTCACACAGAAAAAGTAATTCAAGGACATCTAAATGCATATTCCCATTAAACTGATTGAGATCAAACAAATGACTTTATTAAAATAGAACATTTTCTTCAGACAATATGTGTGAGCATAGCCAGACGTTGCAATTGGAGGATGCATTTTATGCTTATTCTATAATGATTGGCCATTCAATTGGCTACAACTGTTGGTACAAACATTGATTGAGGAAATTATGTCAATTACATGTTTTTTTTGTGCTCCCTCACCACAAAAGATAGCACTACACCACTGGTGTTTTTGGACCATTTGTTCGTGTTTTTTCAGAGCTCCCGTACTGCACAACGAGGATGAAGAAGTGAATCGCTGATTGGTATAATTTTCTCGAAAACAAGTGAAATAGCAACAAAAAAACATGTCTGGACCCTTCTATAACATAACTTTTACAAAAAAATATATATTTGGTTGTAAAAAAAAGCAAACTTCTCCTTTAAGTATATTTGACTGCAATCAATGAAACCTAATGAAATAAGGCTTGATTTAACCAGTTCAGTTGTTTAGTCTGTGAAATAATCCAAAGGAAAGTAAACATCAAGAAATGATGTCCTTGTCACAACTTAACTCGGTCTCTCATTGAGACAGGTCCAGCTTCTTGTCCAGTGATGCATTCTAGAGTGACAGAGAATGAGTGAGGCACTTCCTCGTGACAGTGCCCTAAAGCGGCCCCAAGCCCACCCCTCAGTCCCTTTTAGCTGGAGAGCCACCATGAATGTTTCAGAGGGAACACAGAGTACCTAACACAGGTGAAACAGGTTCATCAGACAGACACTCTGCCTTGAGTGTGTCTAGGGCTGTTGCCATGACGGTATTACTGCAAGACCGGCAGTCATGAATCATGACCACAGTAAAATTCTGTTGAGTCACGGTAATCTAATTTTATGCACTCTAGACACGCATTAGTAGTATCCAATTTGCTAACGATCATCAGGTCACTAATGGCCTTGTACTCAAGGCTCTATTGTCCCTCTAACCACTCTGACAACAATGCAAATTCAATCGAATCATCAAAGCAGTCTGTGCTTTTAAAACTTACCTCACTTTGATTGACCAAGTTGAAGAAAGAAGTTCAGTAACAGGTTGAAACTGAGCGGAAAACATGGACTTTGTGGATGTTGTTTCAAAGCCTAACAAAATGAAATGGACAGCGCTTAAGTGATAATGAATTCAAAACAGCCATATGCATATTCGAGCATATGCATAGGCCTATCTATATACACTACATTAACAAAATCATGTGGACACCTGCTCGTCGAACATCTCATTCCAAAATCATGGGCATTAATATCGAGTTGGTCCCTCCTTTGCTGCTATAACAGTCTCCACTCTTCTGGGAAGGATTTCCACAAGATGTTGGAATATTGCTGCGGGAACCTGCTTCCATTCAGCCACAACAACACTAGTGAGGCCTGGCTCGCAGTCAGCATTCCAATTCATCCCAAAGGTGTTCGATGGGGTTGAGGTCAGGGCTCTGTGCAGGCCAGTCAAGGTCTTCCACACAGATCTCGATAAACCATTTCTGTATTGACCATTTCTGTATGCTTTGTGCATGGGGGCATTGTCATGCTGAAATAGGAAAGGGCCTTCCCCAAACTGTTGCCACAAAGTGGAAGCTCATAATTGTCTAGAATGTCTTTGTATGCTGTAGCATTAAGATTTCCCTTCACTGGAACTAAGGGGCCTAGCCCAAACCATGAAAAACAGCCCAATACCATTATTCCTCCTCCACCAAACTTTACAGTTGGCACTATGCATTTGGGCAGGTAGCGTTCTCCTGGCATCCGCCAAACCCAGATTCGCCCGTCGGACTGCCAGATGGTGAAGCACGATTCATCACTCCAGAGAACGCGTTTCCACTGCTCCAGAGTCCAATGGCGCCGAGCTTTACACCACTCCAGCCGACGCTTGGCATTGTGCATGGTGATCTTAGGCTTGTTTATGGCTGCTTGGCCATGGTAACCCATTTCATAAAGCTCCCAAAGAACAGTTATTGTGCTGGCGTTGCTTCCAGAGGCCGTTTGGAACTCTGTAGTGAGGGTTGCAACCGAGAACAGACGATATTTACGCGCTACGCACTTCATCACTCAGCAGTCCCATTCTGTGAGCTTGTGTGGCCTACCACTTCGCGGCTGAGCCATTGTTGCTCCTAGAAGTTTCCACTTTACAATAACAGCACTTTCAGTTTACTGGGGCAGCTCTAGCAGAGCAGAAATGTGTCAAACTGACTTGTTGGAAAGGTGGCTTCCTATGACGGTGCCATGTTGAAAGTCGCTGAGCTCTTTAGTAAGGCCATTCTACTGCCAATGTTTGTCTATGGCGATTGCATGGCTGTGTGCTCAATTTTATACACCTGTCAGAATCGGGTGTGGCTGAAATAGCCGAATCCACTTATTTGAAGGGGTGTCCACATACTTTTGTATATATAGTGTATGAGCCCAAGCCCGAAAATAATCTTGAATTAAAATAATGATTGTGCCTTTATGCAATACATAGCCTAAAGCATATTACACAAAAATACTGATTTTAAAACCCCTAAAGTCGATTTACGCGTCCACTAGATCAATTATAATAAACTCAAGTAAAGTACACTTGCGTACAGAACAGTAGAGCACAGTGCAGTAAAGTACAGTACATTACTGTACTGTACAGTATAGCACATTACAGACACCTATGTTTTGGCCAAATACATATATAAGTCAATATTTCGGCTCTTGAGGGTTGGAGCCCCCTACTGGCTATCTCAATACTCTACACTTTTTCCACGACCCACATGGTGGACCTCTGTAGCTCATTTGGTAGAGCATGGCAAATGCAACTTTAAAATGGAGATAACCTCCATGGCACCGCTCGTGCTATCACAGACGCCATAATGGCACAGATACAAAGATGAGATCTCTATATGTCTCTATGGTGTCAATTGTTTTGGTTGTGACTGTTTCAGTTTGGACATTAAAGAATCCCCACAGCTAACATATGGTTGCCTATCTTTCATTTGGACAGATGTACATTCCAGAAAACACATATTTTAGTCCCAAAACTATACGTTTACATATTTCATTATATATTATATGTTTGGTAGTGACACTTTATAAAAACAGAGTTTTAAGAAATCTTTGGTACATAATTGATCAAGCCTAAATTTAACAAATTCAGAGTTAGCCTACAATTATAGTGAACTTGTATTTGTATTTTTTATAATGAATAGGCCGACACTACCTTTAGCTACAGAATATCTCACCACTGTACGTTTCCATCTCCTTCCCTGTCTCCTTCATTCCTTTCTCAAGCATGTAGAGAGAGAGAGAGAGAGAGAGGCTGTCAACAGCTGAATTAAATATGTTTCGTTATGAAAACGTGTTACTATCGATGTTCCCAAACAGATTTCACTTGGTTTCCCAAATTAAGCACTGGGTAGCTACGGGAACAGCGTTGGAGAACCCATGGCATACAGAGTTTAGGCAGAATATCACCTATCACGCAACGAATAACCGGAGTAGTTTACCCTACATGAGTGAAAAACGAACCAGTGGGAAAGTGTTCTCCATTCGCTATTTGAGTGCATAGAGATTACGTCTTTTTTTCTCATGTTCCTATTCCTGCCCATAAAGACAACATTAAATTGAGAATAGTCTTAATGGTGAAAATATGATCACGTGATGATAGAACGGCATGGCGGCCTGAGGCAAGGAACAGAGCACCAGCTTTTTTTCCCCCGACTTTCTCAAATCATCAATAGTCTATAGTCGTATCATGCAGCCCATATATCTTTTGTTTTCTAAGGTTTGTATCATTTACAACTAAAGTTGCCAAATAACTCTAAATCTAGCATATAGGACCTGTTTCAAATGATCACTTTTACGCTCAACCTAGCCACATATGCGCTCCGGAATAGGAAAAACATCATTCATATTTTATTCAGCTAACATCTAATATATTCTTCTTACTATAAAATCATATAATATAACATATTGGCACGGGACTTATAAACATATCTTGTCTGCTAAATGAACAAGCCTACAGCCTATGGCATGACGCATAGCCAGATAACATACAGAAGGTCAACTCATGTTCTGTTCTTCTGAAATACATTTTCTTCAAATCATGTTTCTTTAGATCAACCTAAAATAAATAATGGATTTATTGTGATGGCATATATTCTATTGATTTATTTGACTTTTTTATGTAGATGTTCCAAAGGCGCTTAGGTGGCTTGTATGCTGTGTGTATGCGGTTTGCATGCGTGGAAGGCCTGGAGTTGCTAAATGTGTTCATGTTAATTAACAGTCAATTACCGTTAAACAGACCGTCATTCGCATGACAATAGCCGGCTGACCAAATTTCATGACTGCCACAGCCCTAAGTGTGTCTCAATAGTCCAAATCCTTTGATTGTCTCCCACATCTACAACACTGATCTGATAACACAAGACAGATATAAGTCATATGTCATCTGGGGCCCCAGGGGACATGCTTTCACTCATCCAGTTGTTTAAGATCAGTACAGATGTTGCAAAGGAGAAGAGGAAAGGTCAACTATTTTGACTATTGTGACACAACCCGGACTCTGTTTTTCCTTCCTTAAAACGGGCCTGTGATAAATCGTGTAGTATATCCTAAATTCATCATGGAGACAGAGTACATCCCTTCCCAAATGCACAAAACCCCATGATACTCATAGTTAGGGTAGATGAAAGCATGATATCATGAGGTAATTCTAAAGACAATGTACAACAGTTTAAATCATTACCGTGTGAAGGTTTTGAATATTTTATTTTCAATCAACAGCATGCACCAGCATTTATGAATGTTTTTTTAGTAAGCATTTATTTGAGAATGAATTAAAATAAATTAAAAAGCATGGTATAATGCAGAATGCAACATTTAACTGTTAAAAGATAACATCAACCATACTGTATCAACAGTTATCTGATTAAAGACCAGTATCAGTGTTTTTTTAGAAGCCAAAATGGATCAACCTAAGGCTAATCAGTGGTAATATTTTCAACATGGTATACTCTGTGTGTGTGCTTGTGCATGTGTGTGTCAATAATTAAGTTCACTAGTTTCCCTTTAATTAAGAAACATATTTAGTATTTCACCTTTAAAGGGTAGGATGCATGAGTTTTTACTCACCAATATAACAACACAGTGTGGTCAAAGACTTAGTAACGTAGTTGTAGTCACAATTTGGTTACCTGTAAGTACAAACATAGTTATGTTTTTGGGTTATTACATATTTATTAACTTATTTCCGGATATCTTCTAAACTACCCACAATGCACTATTTCTCAACGTCATATGGAGGATCTACTCTGTGCTACCAAGTTCGTATGCTAGCTCGGTACCTAGCTCAAATTGGCTAAGGTTAGCCGTACCTCCTGACCAAAGTAAAATTAGTTTTTTTATATTGGATATTCAGTGGATATTCAGTTCTCTGTCATCAATACCTATGGTCTACCACAGTATGAGTCATAATATGCATGAAACTTAGTGGTAAAACACAGAAATGGTTTCAGTCGTTATTCCACTATCCATTTTTTCCATTGTGGATTATAGAAACACTTCAAATAAGGGCCTTGTTAAGTGTAGGTTTACCCTGGCGTGATATTTTGATAACAGTGTAAATCTCTCTCGGAATAGGTGACTTTTATCTATATATTCGCATGTATTTACCCCCCAAAAGTACATGCTAATTAGCTGCTAATGTAGCTATCATACAAAACTACAAATGCCTGTCTCAAGCAACACGTCATTCACCAGGGCCGTGATAATCTGGACGAGGCAAAGGTAAGAATCTCAGGATTAGCTAAATTGAGTAATTAATAAATTGGCTAAAGTTGTTTAAATTGACAATTCGGTGAATTGTCTTGGGCAAGTTTAAAATGTAATGTTATCTACATAACTAGCTCATGGTTAGCTAGTTAGTAACATTATCCTGGCTAGATGGCTACATTAGCAGTCTATTTGTCTACCCATTTAAATGCATGAGAAATTTATAAAAACGAGTTTAGCTTTCTTTGGCTTTTATGAACCAACAGTCTAGCTTGCTAGATAACTAGATAGCTTACTTAGATGGTGGGTAGCCTACTTCAAGTACTACTTGACTTGTAGCTATCCTAGCTAGCTGTATTATTTTAGTCTGGATTTTTGAGAGGTTTCAGAGGTGGAATGATTAGCATCCTCTCGAGTCAACAGTGTGTTTACTTTTACTGCAGGAAAACATTGATATGTTTGCGGTTACCCTCTGGACAGCAGATCAGTTTATTTATTGATGCCGAATAATGCATGCTACGCTCAAGTTGAAGTTAAACTTTTTGACTGATGCCGCCATGGCGGTGGCTGCTAAGAAGAAGGGAGCAGCTGCGAACCAGAAGACTGCAGCCAAGGCAGCACTGGTTCACACCTGCCCTGTCTGTCTGGTGAGTAGTATGGGTTAGGTACTGTATTTGCCTTTAGGTTCCTCTCTGTGTAGGCTATTGTACTTGCCTGTGTGGTACAGTCTTTCATATGTGTAGTAGTTTGCAGAGTTGTAGACTTGAGTCACATGACTTGGACTTGAGTCTGACTCAAATCACAAATTTGATGACTTGGACTTGACTTGATAGAAAATAAAATAACTCGGACTCGGACTTGGAGACTCAGGGCTCAACTTTGAGTTGAGACTGATGACTTGAACTTATTTTTTATTTATTTATTTATTTAGGAAGGGTATGTTTGGCAGCATGAGTGAAGGATGCTTTGTTGCGGAATAGGAAGCCAATTCTAGATTTAACTTTGGATTGGAGATGTTTGATGTGAGTTTTTATCTGGACAGGTTTTGTAATGTTTTGTCTGTCACTCATTTTGTGGCACAGAGTCTATGTAGAGTATTCTACACACAGCAGGAGACAGTAGCCGCAGCATTGCCCTTGCAAAAAAATCTTGCAACAGATTGGCTAGTGAAATGCACACTCTGCAATCTGATTGGGCCAGCAAACTGTCAACCAACACAGGTTGGGTGAGCTAGCGAACAGATGGCTGATTTGCGCTACAGCTATAGGATCGGGTGTAGCGCAACACCATAGGCACGGCTCTTCATTTGCGCTCTCCAAACTGGGGGAATAGTGCTTTTTTTCTCTTGTTGAAATGGTTTCTGTTGCTTTCACATGATTACATGCATAGGCCCTTTGTGGTAAATCTAGATTCCATCTAATACTACAATAATTGCTGGCGTTTCATCATTCCATCCCTTTACCGTTTATTGCAACACATAGACATTTCTGTTTCATGTTTGATAGGCTTATGATACATTTTCATTTAGCCAACCATTTCTTACCCTCTGAGTGGCGTGATGTTTTTTAGTGCACATAAACGTTCATAAGACTCATGAGGTAGAAGTTCTGTTAATTTAATTCAACATATGGTTTCCTTTGTTTATATTTCTGTGTCCTATTGCTTTGCGTTCAAAACAACTGGGAGCTCCGAACTAGAAACTCTGAAATCTCAGACTTCTGACTTCAGTGCGTTCAAGCCAACTGGGAACTCTGAAAAAATTAGCTCCTACTGGGAAAAATCTTTTTGAATGGTCATCCAACTCGGAATTCCAACTCGGAAACTTGGGCCTCTTTCTAGAGCTCCGACTTTCCAACCTGAAAAGCACCGACGCCATGATCTGACATCATATTTTTCAGAGATCCCAGTTATTTTGAATGCACTGAAGTCGGGAGTCAGAGATTTCCGAGTTCCCAGTTCTTTTCAACGTGGCATTAGTCTGTCATTCTGGTTGTGTCTAATAGGAGTCTGCGCGCCTTAGTGCGCATAGAAATAGGCTATGTGGCCAGTGCTCCATGCTTTGGCGTTAGAACGTTGAATAAGAGAAAATTATTGTTCCATGTATGCATGGTGTTGAAATATCGTTAATAATCATTAAGTCTGATTAAGATGAATGTACCAATGTAACAATGGATGTGGAAATTGCCTTTTGCATTAATTGCCAATTGGGTAATTGTAATTGCAATTGTAATTGTTTACCGCCATAAAACAGACTACGGTTTACAACTGCACATGGGGACAAAGATCGTACTTTTTGGAGAAATGTCCTCTGGTCTGATGAAACAAAAATAGAACTGTTTGGCCATAATTGTAACGACGGGTGAGTGAAATGAGTGAGGAGTCAAATGCAGAGAGCGAATTGAACGGAAAACGCTTTAATGTCCTTCAAAACGTAACAGGTCCAAAACATGGGTGAATGCCCAAAACACTGGCGCTAAACAAACCCCAAACCTCGTTACAAACACTGGCCAGCAAAAACCCAAAACAAAACAGGATACATCACCAAACGTAACAACCAACAAGCCCGAACTTAAATAACACCCATCCCAAAACCCCAACAAGGAACAGGTGAAAACAATTAGACAGAAACAAACGAAAAGGAAAAAGGGATCGGTGGCAGCTAGTAGAACGGCGACGACGACCGCCGAGCGCCACCCGAACAGGAAGGGAAGCCACCTTCGGTGGTATTCGTGACAATAATGACCATCGTTATGTTTGGAGGAAAAAGGGGCAGGCTTGCAAGCCGAAGAACACTATCCCAACCGTGAAGCACGGGAGTGGCAGCAGCATATTGTGGGGGTGCTTTGCTGCAGGAGGGACTGGTGCACTTCACAAAATAGATTGCATTGTAAGGAAAATTATGTGGATATATTGAAGCAACATCTCAAGACATCAGTCAGGAAGTTTAAGCTTGGTCGCAAATGGGTCTTCCAAATGGACAATGACCCCAAGCATACTTTCAAAGGTGTGGCAAAATGGCTCAAGGACAACAAAGTCAAGGTATTGGAGTGGCCATCACAAAGCCCTGACCTCAATCCCATAGAAATGTTGTGGGCAGAACTGAAAAAGCGTGTGCGAGCAAGGAGGCATAGTTAGCTACACCAGCTCTGTCAGGAAGAATGGCCAAAATTCACCAAACTTTTTGTGGGAAGCTTGTGGAAGGCTAGCCCAAATGTTTGACCCAAGTTAAACAATATAAAGGCAATGCTTCCAAATACTGAGTGGATGTAAACTTCTGACCCACTGGGAATGTGATGAAAGAAATAAAAGCTGAAATAAATCACTCTCTACTATTATTCTGACATTTCACATTATTAAAATAAAGTGGTGATCCTTACTGACCTAAGACAGGGAATTTTTACTAGGATTAAATGTCAGGAATTGTGAAAAACTGAGTTTATATGTATTTGGCTAAGGTGTATGTAAACTTCCGACTTCAACTGTATGTACGTACATATGCTACATGTGGTTATGTTTATGCTACCTATCCTTTAAATCCCAAAGATAGGTTGGCAGCAGTGAAAAACACAAATCAGTTAAATCAACCAGCTCTGATTTAACAGCTTGAATAATTGTTTGTTAAATGAGAAAAAGCACTGTTGGCATTGAGATGCTCCCGGAACAGAGTCAACAGATTGGGTCTAGCTTGACTCAACTCGTACTAGAATTAATAAACCTCTTTAATTGTCTCAATGGTTAATATGAGTTCTCGCGTTTAATTGTTTCTTGAAAAGGTTGTAGATGTATATTTGACTCGAGTCATAATGACATACAACCACACATTGAATTGACTTCATTACAATGAACGATTTCTAGTCATGAACTATGTGCATCGAAAATCCAGTGTAAATTAAACAAGAAAAGTGTAAAAAACTATCAGGTTAACTGTATTGTTAGAACACAACATCCTGCACCCTAAACACCCATAGAATCTAGAAGTACCAAAGACATCCTGTCACGGCTGTTAAAAGAAGAGGACCAAGGTGCAGCGTGGTGAGCGTACATTTTCCTTTTATTTATAAAAATGACGCCGAACAAAACAATAAACAGTACAAAAAATAACCCGTGAAGCTAAAGGCTATGTACCTAAACAAAGTCAACTTCCCACAAAGACAGATGGAAAAAAAGGGCTACCTAAGTATGGTTCTCCATCAGAGACAACGATAGACAGCTGCCTCTGATTGAGAACCACACCCGGCCAAACACAAAGAAATAGAAAACATAGAAATAAAGAAACTACAATGCCCACCCTAGTCACACCCTGGCCTAACCAAAATTGAGAATAAAAGCCTCTATGGCCAGGGCGTGACACATCCTTACATCCCAAAAGCAGTAATATATACTGTATATACCTTCATAAAGGTTTGAAGATGTTTTATTCAAACATGCACAGCTATAGGCTAACAACATGCAAACAATCCCCTCCCCCAAACACACACACATTCAGATTCAAATGCACTTCATCTCAAAGCTCCCAGTGGGGAAGATGGAGTGTTCTTCTATATAAAGGATGTCATCAGGCATTATGAATTCTATTGATGTTGGCATCTTAGTAAGATTTGCACAGCTGCACTTTCAGGGATGCTCACCGCTGAAGAACAGTACATAAGTACAGTAGAGATACCTCTCATCTCTTACCATGGAGGCTTTAACTTCCTTCGCTGCTTTTCAGCTGATCTTAGTGTACTGTATTCAGTAATCAGAACGTGACGGACACCATTTTATTTGAGAATGCATTTTTATGAGAAATTCACCAAACTGTTAAATGTGGTTCTATTGTGTGTGTATATTATACAATGCTTTCAGAAAGTATTCATACCCCTTGACTTATTCCACATTGTGTTGTTACAGCCTGAATTCAAAATGGATTAAAAATATTTTTTTCTCCCATCCATCTACACACAACACCCCATAATGACAAAGTGAAAACATGTTTTTAGAAATGTTTGCAAATGTATTAAAAATGAAATACAGAAATATCTCATTTACAGAAGTATTCACACCCCTGAGTCAATACTTTGTAGAAGCACATTTGGCAGCAATTACAGCTGTGAGTCTTTCTGGGTAAGTCTTGAAGAGCTTTCCACACCTGGATTGTGCAACATTTGTCCATTAATCTTTTCAAAATTCTTCAAGCTCTGTCAAATTGTTTGTTGATCGTTGCCAGACCATTTTCAGGTCTTGCCATAGATTTTCAAGTAGATTTAAGTCAAAACTGTAAGTCGGCCACTCAGGAACATTCACTGTTATCACGCTTCAGGAGAAGACCCAGATGTAGACAGTGTCGAAGTAACAAAAGTTTATTACTAGAACAAGGGGCAGGCAAAATGACAGGTCAAGGGCAGGCAGAGGTCAGTAATCCAGATCAAAGTCCATAAGATACAGAACAGCAGGCAGTCTCGGAGTCATGGCTGGCAGAGGTCAATAATCCATGGTGGTGTGACAAGGTACAGAACGGCAGGCAGGCTCAGGGGCCTGTTCGACCCTCCTTTTCCTATAGTCCACGATCAGCTCCTTTTGTCTTGCTCACATTGAGGGAGAGGTTGTCATCCTGGCAAAACACTGCCAGGTCTCTGACCTCCTCCCTATAGGCTGTCTCATCGTTGTCGGTGATCAGGCCTACCACTGATGTGTCGTCAGGAAACTTCTTGTCAATAAGGGGGCGCTGTTTTCACTTTGGAAAAAATCGTGCCCAAATTAAACGGCCTCGTACTCTGTTCTAGATCATACAATATGCATATTATTATTACTATTGGATAGAAAACACTCAGAAGTTTCTAAAACGGTTTGAATTATATCTGTGAGTAAAACAGAACTCATTTGGCAGCAAACTTCCATACAGGAAGTGAAAAATCTGAAAACGAGGCTCTGTTTCAGGGCCTGCCTATTCAACTGGCTTTTATTTATCGATATGTATGCACTTCATACGCCTTCCACTAGATGTCAACAGGCAGTGGAAGGTTGAATGGGGTGTCTAGCTTGATCTGAGGCCGAATAAGAGCTTTTGGAGTGACAGGTCAGCCATTTTGTCCGTTTTCCACGGCGCGCGAAGGAGCTCCACATTGTGTTCTGAAAAGCGTTCGGTATACACGGCGAATGTCTCCGGCTCTGATTTTATTTGATACATATGAGAAAAACATCATAAAGTAGGATTTGTCAACCGAGTTTGGTCAGTTTATTCAACGTTTATTGGGACTTTTGGAATTTTCCGTTCTTTGCGCCAAGAGAAGATGGGCATGTTCGCGCCACATGGCTAGCCAAGGTTGCTAATTCGACAGAAGAAATGGACATTCTAAAACCAAACAACGATTTATTCTGGACCAAGGACTCCTTGCACAACATTCTGATGGAAGCTCAGCAAAAGTAAGACACAATTTATGATGTTATTTCGTATTTCTGTGGAATATGTAGAATCCAAAAGGGCGGAGAATATGTGAGCGCTGTCTCACAATAATGCATTTTGTATGTTGTAGTAAAGTTATTTTAAAAAATCTAACACAGCGGTTGCATTAAGAACCAGTGTATCTTTCATTTGCTGTACAACATGTATTTTTTTGTAAAGTTTATGATGAGTTCTTTGATTAGATTAGGTGACTTTCCAAAATATCTCCGGAGATTTTGGTGAATTGTTGCTACATATTCACAATGTATAACCACAATTTGCAACTCTAAATATGCACATTTTCGAACAAAACATAAATGTATTGTATAACATGATGTTATAAGACTGTCATCTGATGAAGTTGTCCAAAGGTTAGTGATTAATTTGATCTATATTGCTGTTTTTGTGAAATCTATGCTGGCGGTGGATAAATAGCTTTGTGTGTTTGGCTATTGTGATGAGCTAATATAATTCTATATTGTGTTTTCGCTGTAAAACACTTAAAAAATCGGAAATATTGGCTGGATTCACAAGATGTTTATCTTTCATTTGCTGTACACCATGTATTTTTCATAAATGTTTTATGATGAGTATTTATGTATTTCACATTGCTCTCTGTAATTATTCTGGCTGCTTTGGTGCTATTTGTGATGGTGGCTACAATGTAAAACCAGGATTTGTAGCTATAAATATGCACATTTTCGAACAAAACATAAATGTATTGTATAACATGATGTTATAAGACTGTCATCTGATGAAGTTGTTCTAGGTTAGTGATTAATTTTATCTCTATTTGTGGGTTTTGTGAAGGCTACCTATGCGGTGGAAACATGGTGAAAATATGCCGTTGTGTGTTTGGCTATTGTGGTTAGCTAATATAAATACATATTGTGTTTTCGCCTTAAAACATTTTAAAAATCGGAAATGATGGCTGGATTCACAAGATGTTTATCTTTCATTTGCTGTATTGGACTTGTTATTTCATGAAATTATATTATATGATATCCCTGTCCCGTTAGGCTAGGCTATGCTAGTCAGCTTTTTTGATGAGGATGCTCCCGGATCCGGGATGGGTATGAAGTAAAGGTTAATGATGGTGTTGTAGTCGTGCTTGACTACGCAGTCATGGGTGAACAGGGAGTACAGGAGGGGACTAAGCACGCACCCCTGAGGGGCCCCAGTGTTGAGGATCAGGGTGGCAGATGTGTTGTTGCCTACCCTTATCAACTGGGGGCGGCCGTAAGGAAGTCCAAGATCCAGTTGCAGAAGGAGGTGTTTATTCCCAGGGTCCTTAGAGCTTCGTGGGCACTATGGTGAGGTGTAGTCAATGAACATCATTCACATATAGGTGTTCCTTTTGTCCAGGTGGGAAAGGGCAGTGTGGAGTGCGATTGCGATTGTATCATCTGTAGATCTGTTGGCGCGGTATGCAAATTGGAGGGGGTTTCCGGCATGATGGTTTTGATGTGAGCCATGACCAGCCTTTCAAAGCACTTCATGGCTACCGACATAAGTGCTATGGGGCGGTAATCATTTAGGCAGGTTACCTTGGAATTCTTGGGCACAGGGACTATGGTGATCTGTTTGAAACATGTAGGTATTACAGACTCGGTCAGGGAAAGGTTGAAAATGTCAGTGAAGACACTTGCCAGTTGGTCTGCGCATGCTTTGAGTACACATCCTGGTAATCTGTCTGGCCCCGCAGCTTTGTGAATGTTGGCCTGTTAAAGGTCTTACATCAGCTATGGAGAGCGTGATCACTCAGTCGTCCGGAACAGCTGGTCTCTCATGCATGCTTCAGTGTTGCTTTCCTTGAAGCGAGCATAAAAGGCATTTATCTCATCTGGTAGGGTCGCGTCAATGGGCAGCTTGTGGCTGGGTCTCCCTTTGTAGTTTGCAAGCCCTGCCACCTCCGACGAGCATTGGAGCCGGTGTAGTCGGATTCAAACTTAGTCCTGTATTGACGCTTTGCCTGTTTGATGGTTCGTTGGAGGGCATAGCGGGATTTCTTATAAGCGTCCGGATTACTGTCCCGTTCCTTGAAAGTGGCAGCTCTCGCCTTTAGCTCGGTGAGGATGTTGTCTGTAATCCATGGCTTCTGGTTGGGATATGTAAGTACGGTCACTGTGGGGACAACGTCGTCGATGCACTTATTGATGAAGCCGGTGACTGAGGTGGTATACTCCTCAATGCCATTGGATGAATCCCGGAACATATTCCAGTCTGTGCTAGCAAAACAGTCCTGTAGCGTAGCATCTGCTTAATCTGACCACTTCCATATTGAGCAAGTCACTGGTACTTCCTGCTTTAGTTTTTTGCAAGCAGGAATCAGGAGCATATAATTATTGTCAGATTATTTTCCAAATGGAGGGTGGGGGAGAGCTTTGTATTTTTTTATTTAATTTAAGTCAATTAAGAACAAATTCTTATTTAAAATGACGGCCTACCAAAAGGCAAAAGGCCTCCTGCGGTTGTATGAGTCTCTGTGTGTGAAGTAAAGGTGGTCTAGAGTTTTTTTCCCCCTCTGGTTGTACTTATGACATGCTGGTAGAAATGAGGTAAAACGGATTTAAGTTTCCCTGCATTAAAGTCCCCGGCCACTAGGAGCGCCGCTTCTGGATGAGCATGTTTTTGTTTGCATATGGCCTTATACAGCTCATTTTGTGGTGTTAAATAGATGGCTACAAATAATATAGATGTGAACTCTCTTGGTAGATAGTGTGGTCTACAGCTTATCATGAGATATTGTACCTCAGGCGAGCAATACCTCGAGACTTCTTTAATATTAGACGTCGCGCACCAGCAGTTATTGACAAATAGACACACAACCCTGCCCCTCGTCTTACCAGACGTAGTTGCTCTGTCCTGCCGATGCACAGAAAACCCAGCCAGCTCTAAATTATCTGTGTCGTCATTCAGCCATGATTCGGTGAAACATAAGATATTACATGTTTTAATGTCCCGTTGGGAGGATAGTCTTAATCGTAGACAGTCCAGTTTATTGATTGCACATTGGCCAATAGTACAGAGGGTAGTGGTGGTTTAACTACTCGCCAACGAATTCTTACAAGGCCCCACGCCCCCCTCCCCCTTTTTCTCTGTATTTTCTTCACACTAGTCAGTCTATCACAGTGCCATCCGTTTTGTCACCAAAGCCCCATGTACTACCCACCACTGCGAACTGTATGCTGTCGTTGGCTGGCCCTCGCTTCATATTCGTCGCCAAACCCACTGGCTCCAGGTCATCAATAAGTCTTTGTTAGGTAAAGCTCCAACTTATCTCAGCTCACTGGTCACCATAGCAACACCCATCCGTAGCATGCGCTCCAGCAGGTATATTTCACTTGTCATCCCCAAAGCCAACACCTCTTTTGGCCGTCTTTCCTTCCAGTTCTCTGCTGCCAATGACTGGAACAAATGGCAAAAATCTAAAATCAGTTGGACACATATCTCCCTCACTAACGTCACTCGTCAGCTGTCAGAGCAGCTTACCCATCGCTGCAGCTGTACACAGCCCATCTGTAAATAGCCCATCCAACCAACTACCTACCTCATCCCCACATTTGTTTTTGTTTTTATGCTCTTTTGCACACCAGTATTTCTATTTGCACATCCTCATCTGCACATATATCACTCCAGTGTAAATTGCTAAATTGTAATTACTTCGCCACTATTGGCCTATTTATTGCCTTACCTCCTTACTAAATTTGCACACACTGTATACAGATTTTTTCTATTGTGTTATTGACTGTACATTTTTTTATCCCATGTGCAACTCTGTGTTGTTGTTTTTGTCGCACTGCTTTGCTTTATCTTGGCCAGGTCGCAGTTGTAAATGAGAACTTGTTCTCAACTGGCCTACCTGGTTAAATAAAGGTTAAATAAACCATTTTTAAAACTAGTGACGGGGCTTTTGGCCTGGTCTCAAGAAAGCATTATATCCTATGCATCGGACTCATTAAAGAAAACATCTTCTTCCAGTTCGAGGTGAGTAATCGCTGTTCTGATGTCCAGAAGCTCTTTTCGGTCATAAGAGACGGTAGCAGCAACAATATGTACAAAATATTTTACAAACGATGTGAAAAAACAAACAAAATAGCACAGTTGGTTAGGAGCCAGTAAAACAGCAGCCATCACCTCCTGTGCACTTTTTGTACATAGTCCCGCCATTTTAGGGGACCAAAAGGACTGGGACAAATTCACTTATATGTGTATTAAAGTAGTCAAAAGTTAAGTATTTGGTCCTGAAACAATGTTATGCATGACATGTTTTGATACATTGATATCTTAGTTATATCTAAATGAATGAGCCAGCTAGCTAACTTAATTGATTGCTTGTAGTATAGCCCAATATTTGACTTAAGCCCAAATAACACGAAAAGTGTATTTTTACATGCGTGTACATGTTGGAATTACACTGAACAAAAATATAAACGCAACATGCAAAAGTGTTGGTCCCATGTTGCATAAGCTGAAATAAAAGATCTCAGAAATGTTCCATACACACAAAAAGCGTATTTCTTTCAAATGTTGTGCAGAAATCTGTTTACATCCCTGTTTGTGAGCATTTCTCCTTTGTCGAGATAATCCATCCAGCTGACAGGTTTGGCATATCTATAAACTGATTAAACAGCATTAGAAACTGATTAAACAGCATAATCATTACACAGGTGTTCCTTTTGCTGTGGGCAATAAAAGGCCACTCAAAAATGTGCAGTTTTGTCACACAACACAATACCTCAGATATCTCAAGTTTCGAGGGAGCATGCATTTGGCATACTGACTGCAGGAATGTCTACCAGAGCTATTGCCAGAGAATTGAATGTTAATTTCTCTACCAAAAATCCCCCAGCATCGTTTTAGAGAATTTAGCAGTAAGTCCAATCGACATCACAACCGACCACGTGTATGGCGTCGCAGGCGTGGAAGGAAGCTAAAGTAATTTTACAGCATTATAGCAAATGATTTATTTATTTTATTTAACTAGGCAAGTCAGTTAAGAACAAATTATTATTTAATAGAGGTGGGGGATCCTGCTTCTGGATACAACAGGCTGGAGTACGCCTGTCGGCCTTGAACTTCATGGCTTCAATGAAAGGGGGCAGTCGTTCTACTCTGGATAGTACAGACGATTTGCATTCTGGCAATATGAATGACAACTATATAGGGTCCTATGTATGTACAGTCAGGCAGGCAACAGTCTAGGCTAGAGGGGTCCTGAATTCCACACGCGTGTGTGCGCTCAGCTGCAAGCATGGCAGATCTTCAGATGAGGCTTCTTCGGCAGAAAATCCAGAAAAGAAGCGAAAAGAACAAAGAGCGAAAACTACTTAAGAAACAGAAACAAGAGGAAGATAAGGGTAACTGTTTTTCGAGTATTGTAATCGTTGTCTACAAGTTGTATTGACACTCGCGCTAGCCAACCTCGAAGCAAGGCTAGGTAGCTATATGTCTGATGCGTGGTTTTGCGGGGTTATTTATTTTATATGTAACCTTTTTAACTATTGATGTCTCTCGGAAATCACATATCATTTTAGTTGATACACGTAGCTAAATCGTCTATTGTAATAACGTGATCCATTCCGTTAGCTTGTTTCTAGTTAAGCTGGCTAACGTTACTGTTTATTTTGGTAGTTAGCTAACCTTAGCCATTAGCTAGTGAAACAAATCCTAGGTAATTTCTGAACATTGTTATGAATGACAGGTTTTGATACATAGAGCTCTTTCCACTATTGATATCTTAGTTATGTAAATGAATAAGCCAGCTAGATTACTTACATCGCATTGATTGTGTGTAGTATAGCCAAATAAGCCAATATTGGCCTAAAGCCCAAATGGAAGGAAGTGTTTTTTTTTTTTACACGTTGGAATTAGAATTCATGGTAGAGAATGAGAACTGACGGGCTGCGAGCGTCAACTGCGCTTCAAATTAGATGTCAAATCTATTTGTCTTGCATCTACGCCAAGCAATGCGGATAAACTGGCAGAAGACTGCATTGTTACAACTGGAATTGTAACATGTGTAGTTAAAGTGTATATTTACGGTGCGTTCACAAATGCACTCTGGCTCTCTTCTCCGATTTAAGAGCACTCATCTGAGTGTGCCATGGCGCAGAATAACGGACACGCAGACTACACCAGGCACACGCGTGCACCATCGCTCGCATGTTGATTTTGTCTAGAGGTGATAAGGATGTGCAGATTGAAATATCAGAACGAACTCTGAACCACTTATATTAATTTGGGGACATGTCGAAACTGATGAAACATTCATGGACATTTAGCTAGCTTGCTTTTGCTAGTTTATTTGTCCTGGGATATAAATATTTGGTTGTTATTTTACCTGAAATGCATAAGGTCCTCTACTCTGACAACTAATCCACAGATAAAAGGGTAAACCTAGTTGTTAGTTTCTAGTAATCTTTCCTCCTTAGGTCTTCTTTGGACTTTATATGGCAGTTGGCAACAAACTGTAAGGTGCATTACCACCACCACCTGGAGTGTGGACCTCAGTTCAGCTTTCAATCACCCACGTGGGTATATGTGCCTAAAAAACAGTTTGCTTCATAAATAGAACCAAGTTCGATTTTAGCGCCTGGCTATGCAGATACGTGAGCAGTTTGGATGAAATGATTGAATAACATGTACCGTAATTTCCGGACTATTAAGCGCACCTGAATATAAGCCGCACCCACTGAATTTTTAAATAATATGTATTTTGTACATAAATAAGCCGCACATGTCTATAAGCCGCAGGTGCCTACCGGTACATTGAAACAAATGAACTTTGCGTTTTTTCATGCCCGGTTGTTTTCAGCGTGATGGATGATTCGCCTTTCCTGTTGACAGTCCGAGTGAGAGGCAGGTCAAACGCCAGAGGAACCTCATCCATATTTATGATGTCGTGCGGGCCGATGGAATGCTCCGCTATCTTTGCATCAGTGAATTTGCGGGAGTTTGAAACTTTTCCCTCGTAGTCGGGAGGGAGCTGCTGACACAGACTCGTCCGTACCCTGATGGACAGGCCTTTGCGTCTCATAAATCTTAGACACCACGATGGTCCACCTCTAAAATCCTCAAACTTCATTGCGGTGGCGATTGTTTTGGCTTTCAGTCGGATCTGCACAGTTGAAACACCTCGGCCGTCTGCTCTCTGTGTGTTGACCCAGTCTTCAAGCTCATTTTCTAGTTCGGGCCATCTGCTTTTCTTCCCTCTGAAAGCTTTTGTTGTCTTTTTGCACTGAGTCAGTTCCTCACGCTGCTGTTTCCAACGTCTTATCATCGACTAATATGACTACTGATGCAACAACTAGCATGGGTTGCTAACATGACTACTGATGCAACAACTAGCATGGGTTGCTAATATTACTACTGATGCAACAACTAGCATGGGTTGCTAATATTACTACTGATGCAATAACTAGCATGGGTTGCTAACATGACTACTGATGCAACAACTAGCATGGGTTGCTAATATTACTACTGATGCAATAACTAGCATGGGTTGCTAACATGACTACTGATGCAATAACTAGCATGGGTTGCTAACATGACTACTGATGCAACAACTAGCATGGGTTGCTAATATTACTACTGATGCAACAACTAGCATGGGTTGCTAACATGACTACTGATGCAACAACTAGCATGGGTTGCTAATATGACTATTGATGTAACAACTAGCATGGGTTGCTAATATGAGTTTTGTGCTTTTGGCTAACGGACAACGAAAGAAAGTTGTTAGAACATGAGATAAACGCTGGTTTCAATGGCATATGAGGAAGTGTTTACAAAATAATTCCGTCAACATTTCTATGGTCAGATTTTTTGGCTAGGCTACTTTGAAACAAGGTAAGACATGATTCATAAAATGACAAAACATCCAGGTTTTAAACAATTACGTTTATGGCTAAACATACTAAACAAAAATATAAAAACGCCTCTGCCCAGTCATGTGAAATTCATTAAGGCCTAATGAATTTATTTCTAGTTCGGGCCATCTGCTTTTCTTCCCTCTGAAAGCTTTTGTTGTCTTTTTGCACTGAGTCCGTTCCTCACGCTGCTGTTTCCAACGTCTTATCGACTCATGAATCTTGTGAAAAATATCCATAAATTAACCGCGTCATTGTATAAGCCGCGAGGTTCAAAGCGTGGGGGAAAGTAGTGGCTTATAGTCCGGAAATTACGGTATGTGTACATTTATTTAGCAACACAAATAGTGTGGTCAAGGTGAGGAATTCACATATGTGCAACACATGTTGAACATGACTAGGGTCAGTTGACATTGGCAAAAAAAAGCTATTCAATTGTTGCCAACAGCAGTTAGTCACCAACCACCTAAATAACATGAAAACAGCCCAACCAGCTCTGCTAGGGTGAGTAAAATGGTCAGAGTGAGGTGTTCTCTCATTTGTGTCTGGGAGTAGCTAGCCAACTTTAGCCAGTTTGGGTGCTTGACTGCCATTGTGAGTGTTGCTCAGAGTGCACACTGGATGTTCTGGCGGAGTAGGGTTGATCTGAGCGTTCTGACCTCACAACGACAGTCAAGCACCCAAGCTAACTGGCTAAAGTTAGCTAGCTTGCCAGCTACTTCCAGACATTTATTTACCTTTATTTAAGACATAAATGAGAGACCACCTCACTGACCATTTTTCTCGCCCTGGCAGAGCTGGTTAGGCTGTTTTTGTGTTATCTAGAGCTTTGGTGACTGTAACTATGCTGTTGGCAACAAGTAAATTACGTTTTTTTGCACACGTTTACTGATACCAGTCATATTCAATGAATGTTGCGTGTTCGTAAATGAATCAGTTATTCTGCACTCTGGGGCGCTCTGAAATCGGATATAGATAGCCAGAGTGAATTTACGAACGCACCCGTAGAAAGAACGAGACTAGCCAAATGCTTTATAAACTGCTAGGGTGTATTAGCTATGACTCTCCTCACGTTCGTGGGCCAACATAACAGGAGGTAGGTACAGTGGCTACCGTAGGACTTAAGGTATAAGGTGAGTCAAAAGGAACACAGAACAATCATTTACAAGGGGTACATAGCAAACATAAATTCAACTGTTTATTATGCCTTACATCATCTTCACGGAGTCTTGCCCTGCTACCGAATGGTCAAGTGTAGCAACGATTTTTATAACTAACCTAAGATGGACCAGAGCCTGTTTTCAAATGGGAGCAAATAGTCATAGTGGGCAGAAAAGGCAAGGAGGTGGGCAGAGCCAAAGCACGTGCTAGTGAGATCCTATTGGCACATTTTATCATTCATTTGCATATTTACGTTAGGGAACGCCTACGCTGTGAAATGCGAGTGTGCAATCACTAAATTCGCCGTTGCGATATTTAGAAGGATTGCAATTTGTTTGAAACTTTGGCAAAGGTTAAAGTCTACAAAATGCAGTCATTTTGGAAACAGAACTGTATGGCGATCAAATGTTTCATTGATGAGGAAATGAGCAGAATGTTGGCCAAAATCCATCTCGCTTCATCTTCTCCCACTGCCGGCAACTGGGCTTCCTCATCACCATATTTGGTAGTGGGTGGAAACGCCAACCGGATGCTTTACATTTATACATCTGGTGAAATATCTGGCTCATTGTTATATCTGTGACTGTGGTGTTTGTAATGCAAGATGGCGGGAGAGCCTGTCTCTCTTCAGAGATCGCGTTTATTTTGGGAGATTGCAAAGTATGACATTTTCATTCAATACAGGGTAAATATGTTTCAGGTGATAATAAAACATGTTTAACTTTTTCCTAATTGTCATAAACAATCGTCACTACCATCACAATAAACCAAAATAGCCAAATACTGTCTGAAAGTGAATTGATTATCAATTGCAGTATGTTTCTAGAAACAAATGCCAAATTCACACTTACTGTACACTGTTTTAACAGTTGCCGCAGACCATATTTTTCAGTGACAACGTGTTTGTGGCATCTGTCTTCCGTTTACACAGGTGTTCGGAGACGCATATAGCTAATTAGCACAGGTAGTCCATTCTCTTACATATTTTTCCCGTAAGCGTGCTATAATATGGAAATATCCCCGTGCGGGAACCCTAACTCTATAAAGGTGTGTATCAATTTAACCTTTTTGTTTTTTGAAAATGATTTATTGCCGATAACATGCATGTTAATGCTCAGACCGAGCGTCGCACCTCTTAGCAAAACTCCCCTACAGAAGATGCCTTCATCCAATGACTGTTATGTAACGGAACCGAGTCATTGTCAAGGGCTAGCTTGTAGTAGTGCTTGCTCGCTAGCTAGTCAATGTTACTTGTTGAATGATGGCCTCCTTTGCCTGGTTGATGTGATTTTTATTTATTTTTTATTCTGCGTATTCACAGATGACGCGAACAGACTTCCAGAGGAGCGTTGTGATGAAACGAGTCATGGGGCCACATCAATTTCAAAGCCGCAGAATGCCAAACCCACAAAGAAGCCACAAATACAGAAGAATGTGTCTGCAAAGGTGGACACAGAAAAAAAATCTGTCAAGATGAAAAGGAAGCTCAAAACTGCTGATTTGCCAGGTAATGTTACTATTCAGTAATTTCTTAATTGTTGTGGCTAGGATTTGAGATTCTAATATTATGCACCTTTCAAGAAGGCTGGGGTAAATGGCTAAGTGTTTGTTTCCCAATTCATTTCATGTTTTCCTTGTCAAAGTATTTTTATATGGTTCTAACGTAGGTGTGAAAAAAGCCAAGAAGGACGAGGCAGATGATGATGATGAGGATATGGAGGAGGAGAGGGGGTTGACTGTGACTGGGGAGGATGCTGATCAGGGCACAGACAAACCCACACAGCCTCTTGAAGGGGCAGGGACTGGAGAGGAGGAGGATGAGGATGAAGAGGGAAGTGAAGATGGGGGGGAAGGAGAGAAGTTTGGGGATGATGAGGAGGAGGAGGAAGATGGACCAGAGCTCCCAACTGGCTTGACAGGTATTCAATGTTCAATGACATAGACATAGGTCAACCAGAGGCCTTTACACTACAAAATGTTAGCCTTGTCAACTGTGAATGTTATCTGTAGCGGTAATTTCTCAGTATTAGATATGGGCCATGAACTATTTACAATTTAGCCTCTGCAAGCATACACATATGTATTTTATCCATGACCTGCTTGGTAACCATGGTCTTTTACTTTAGGTCAAGGATGGGGGTGGGGGCCACAAATAAACTGAATTGATCATGAGGGACTGCAGTTGCTCGCAAGTCTGCGTAACCATATGTGCACCCCACCACCACATTGTGAGCAAACCATTTTAGCAGCCCGCCTCTTAACAGTGGAGATAGATTAATAATATATATCGTTTTGAAGGAAGTGCAATTCTGCACATTTTGCCATGGGGCAGAGCAAAGATATTACAATTGTATTACTAATTTCATGCAGTTCTACTCATTTTGCCATGGGGTGGAGAGAAATGTTTGCAGTTTTATGACCTACAAAATCAGTGGGTAATTTGAACATGATTACTAAGTTTAGATAGCTCCAGGTAAATGTTGCAATTCTTCAATTCTTCTTCTGCAAATAGCACTGCTGGGGGATTTTTAAAAAGTCACAATCAATCAATAATATCTTAACACCAGCAAAATATTTTCTTTAATTTACAATCTGTAGAAAGTACGAGAATAGAAAGGTTCAGAACTTTGTAACAGCACAGTTGAAAAATATATGTCAAATATAAATCAACTGGATGGTGTTCAGAGATAGATGGGAGGGGTTGAGTGGAGCTGAAGGGTGGGACTAAAAATAACAAGACAACGAATGTAAAATATACTGTCCGTAAAATGTGTATAGTATCTATAAGCTTGAAGTAGAAGCCTAAGTGTTGTCGATTAGTTCCCTTCAATTAGTTGAGGGGTGGTAGGGTTAAGGGAAAATAATCAAATAAATATATTTATTTATTTCTCTCTATCACAGTGCCTTCGGGAAATATTCACTCCTTTACTTTTTCCACATTTTGTTATGTTACAGCCTTTTTCTAAAATTGATTAAATACATTTAAAAACTCAGTAATCTACATACAATACCCCATAATGACAAAGGGAAAACAGGTTTGTTAGAAATTTTTGCACATTTGTTAAAAAATAAAAACATACCATATTTACGTAAGTATTCAGCCCCTTTGCTATGAGACTCGGAATTGAGCTTAGGTGCATCCTGTTTCCATTGATCATCCTTGAGATGTTTCTACAAGTTAATTGGAGTCCACCTGTGGTAATTTCAATTGATTGGACAGGATTTGGAAAGGCGCACACCTGTCTATAGAAGGTCCCACAGTTGACAGTTAATGTCAGAGCAAAAACCAAGCCATGCGGTCGAAGGAAGTGTCCGTAGAGCTCAGAGACAGGATTGTGGCGAGGCACAGATCTGGCCACGGGTAACAAAACATTTCTGCAGGATTGAAGGTCCCCAAGAACACAGTCCAGAAGGACAACCATCTCTGCAGCACTCTACCAATCAGGCCTTTATGGTATAGTGGCCAGACAGAAGTGCCTTTTACTGAGAAGTGGCATGACAGCTCACTTGGAATTTGCCACAAGTTATCTAAAGGACTCTCAGACCATGAGAACCAAGATTCTCTGGTCTGATGAAACCAAGATTGAACACTTTGGCCTGAATGCCAAGCGTCACATCTGGAGGAAACCTGGCACCATCCCTATGGTGAAGCATGGTGGAGGCAGCATCATGCTGTGGGTGTGTTTTTCAGGGACTGGGAGACTAGTCAGGATCGAGGCAAAGTACAGAGAAATCATTGTTGAAAACCTGCTCCAGAACATTCAGGACCTCAGACTGGGGTGAAGGTTTACCTTCCAACAGGACAACAACCCTTAGCACATAGCCAAGACAACGCAGGAGTGGCTTTGGGACAAGTCTCCGAATGGCCCAGTCAGAGCCTGGACTTGAACCCGATCAAACATCTCTGGAGACCTGAAAATAGCTGTGCAGCGATGCGCCCCATCCAACCTGACAGCGTTTGAGAGGATCTGCAGAGAAGAATGGGGGGAAAACTCCCCAAATACCGGTGTGCCAAGCCGGTGCGTCATACACATTAAGATTCGATGCTGTAATCGCTGCCGAAGGTGCTTCAACATTGTACTGAGTAAAGGGTCTGAGAACTTTGGTAAATTTGATATTGTATTTTTTAAATGAAATTAGCAACAATTCCTAAAAAAAACTGTTTTTGCTTTGTCTTTATTGGGTATTGTGTGTAGATTGATTTATTAAATCAATCATACATTTTAGAATAAGGCTGTAACCTAACAACATGTGGGAAAAGTCAAGGGCTTCTGAATTTACAAAAAAATGTATATGGTGGATTGGAAATGTTTGACATTTACATTAATGGAAGCCACAATATATCTGCAATATTAAAGCTGATCTAACTTCCAACAGTAAGTTGAGACCCCGACTGAGTTACACTTTTTTTGGGGGGGGGGGGGTCTACTTGCTGTGCTAGATTAGAGCCCTTCTATGCCAAAACCCATGCAGGTTTGAACTCTGTTTTCTGTTTCCCAGGTGCGTTTGAGGACACATCGTTTGCCTCTTTAGCGTCTCTGGTGAGTGAGAACACTCTGAAGGCTGTGAAGGAGATGGGCTTTGACCACATGACCGAGATCCAACACAAAAGCATCCGCCCCCTACTGGAGGGAAGGTAAGCCTAATAATTAGCCAGAATTTCCGCCTGTTAATTGTCCTCTACAAGGTTGACTGAAACTGGGCTCTGTAAAATCCTTCTAAGACTCGGGGCATGGCTGTCATGACATTTTGTCAGCCCATCGTTGTAATGCAAATGACTGCCGTTCTCCTAGTGATTGACCGTTTAATTAACATGAACATGTTTAGCATCTCTGGGCTCCCAGGCATACAAGCTGCTGATTTGATGTGTGCATTTGGAACATCTGAACGTCTAATAAATCCATTTTAATATAGCCTACACCTTCACGATAAAATCCATTATTTCATTATGATCGGCCTATAAACGTGTGAATGTCTTAGAAATCAAAACATGGGCTGAAGGATTCGACTCTCTGCGCTTCCTGCGGGGGGGGGGGACGAGACAATTGCATTGCGGCTCTGCTGGTGTGGGAAATCAATGGGAGATGGAATTAAAAAGAAAACGAGAAGGGCTACAATGATCAAAAGCCAACCAGGTAGGCTGCTATTTAGGCTGTAATCTGAATGGAGTTGTGTGTATGTGTACATGAACACACACATACACATACATTCATGCTAAACGCATCACAACCGTTGCTACCAGACTCTTGTACACTTGGCCCCATCCCACCCTTCCACAATACACGTGTTAATATTGGACAATAAATTGTGCCTTCCTGTATTATACTTAAGCTAAAATATCTATTATAAACTGGGTGGTTTGAGCCCTGAATTCTGATTGGCTGAAAGCCATGGTATGTCAGACAGTATACCAGGGGTAGGACAAAACATTTCGTTTTACTGCTCTAATCACGTTGGTAACCAGTTTATAACAGCAATAAGGCTCCTCAGGGGTTTGTGGTATATGGCCAATATACCACGGCTAAGGGCTGTGTCCAGACACTCCACGTTGCACAAAAGAACATCCCGTAGCTGTGGTATATTGGCCATAAACCACACCTCCTCGGGCGTTATTGCTTAATTCTATTCTACTGGCATCTACTGTGTTTGTATTATCATTTCTTATTGTTACATTGTTGAAGGAATCTGCAAGTAAGCGTTTCGTTGGACGATCTATACCATGTGTATCCTGTACGTACCACTAATAAAACGTGAAACTAACTGTAGGACGGTGAGAAGCGCACTTAGCCTCAATTAGCTAGCTTCTCTCGGTTTGATGCAGTCAAGACGGGTAATATGTAAACGGATGGGATGATAAATAACTAGCAAGAAGTTAAGTCGTTGCGGTCTCTCCCTCCTTGCCTGCTCTGAGCCTCCCGTGTCTTACCTACACATCACACACACGACCTCCGCTCCCAAGTAGCCTACAGCTGCTCGCTCTGTGCCTCTCTCTCCCTTTGTCCAGTTTAATAAAGTAGCCAAACAATTGGCTTTTCTGTTGCTTCAGTCACTCGGAACAGACCGTAAGGGGACAGGTTTGGTTGTCCTTTAGGTTATTTCGGTACGGATTTTAAATATATGCATATTGGGTCCGGTGCTTTCCCGTGAACATTTTGAAACAGGGCCTCTAACCCCCATTACCATTTGTCCTCATTCATGTTATTCCAATTCAATCATGAAGTTAGAGAGCGATTTAGAGGGATAATGGAGCACTGAAAACCAGGCCATTAGCGAGGGCCGTTAGCAAGTTTGGTAGGCTACCCATCAATGCCATTTTATTTGCGCAGATTTGGGTGGGATTACTGTGACCAACAGAATAACTACTTTCATGACTTGTGACTACTGGTGTGGACCACCAAAAGTTGCCAAATGGCATCCTAGAATCAGCCCTACAGGACTGATAATAAACTGAGTAATGTTGTTTTTGGCTTGATCAATGACGTCCTTTGCTCTTTTGAATTTTGCTAGAGATATCCTGGCTGCTGCTAAGACTGGCAGTGGTAAAACCCTGGCCTTCCTCATCCCCTCCATCGAGCTCATCTACAAACTCAAGTTCATGCCCAGGAACGGTAAGATTAGTAAAGATAAATATGTTGCCCCACAGCTAGTCTTTTTAGCTCTGCTAACATCAAAGGCATAGGGTCTAGACCTGGCCTAAGACTCAACCCTGCTTCCCCACTATCCCCAGGCACGGGCGTGGTGATCCTGTCCCCAACGCGTGAGTTGGCCATGCAGACGTATGGCGTGATGAAAGAGCTGATGACCCACCACGTGCACACCTTTGGCCTGATCATGGGCGGCAGCAACCGCACGGCCGAGGCCCAGAGGCTGGCCAACGGTGTCAACATCATCGTGGCCACACCCGGCAGACTGCTGGACCACCTGCAGGTAATGATGATGATGAGAACAGTACATTTATGAAAATCCTTTTCATACATTTCTGTCAGTGGGGACCAGGGTAATTTTGACATTGGATTGTATAACTTTTCAGTGTAGGTTACTTATTTTACAGAAGGATTTTTGCATTTAGTCCTGGCTCTCTTCATTTGTTTCTCCCCACCCCCCTTGCTCTCTGTAGAATACTGCCGGCTTCATGTATAAGAACCTCCAGTGTCTAATCATTGACGAAGCTGACCGTATCCTGGAAGTCGGCTTCGAGGAGGAACTGAAACAGATCATCAAACTCCTGCCGAGTATGTACCCACACCATGTCCATAACCAACCTTGCATATGCTGTACCATGGAGTTTGATGTTGCTATTTGTCTTGTGTGTATGTCTAACTCCCCATGTCTAACATCGTGCGTTGTTCCTCAGAGCGGAGGCAGACCATGCTGTTCTCGGCCACCCAGACCCGTAAGGTGGAGGACCTGGCCCGTATCTCCCTGAAGAAGGAGCCCCTCTACGTGGGCGTGGACGACAACAAGGACAACGCCACCGTGGATGGCCTGGAACAGGTAAAGAAAACGACTCGCTGCTGCAGAGTGTGACTATAAGTTCAGTGCATTGCCTTCAGTTGCCCCAAGACATTAACCGAAAGTAGCAAAGCTTTAATGTTTTTTTGTTAGTGGTCTTGACAGTTGGTTTTGGCGAGCCGAAATTCAAATTCAGACGTGCATGCCGTTCAGCGCGGTTTGGCCTGTAGTGGCTCTGTCCTTTCCTGTAGTGGCTCTGTCCTTTCCTGTAGTGGCTCTGTCCTTTCCTGTAGTGGCTCTGTCCTTTCCTGTAGTGTCTGCTAGATAGAAGTGGGGTGGTTTGAGACCCTGCCATGTCTCCACCACGGCGAGGTTATAGTTCAACCTCACACATCAATTACAATATGCACTTGACAGGTATGTGGTTCTCTGCTTTTCTCTGGTGCATCAGGGATGCGTGGTCTGATGTGTAAACATTGTCTTGGTTGCCAGGGCTACGTGGTGTGTCCGTCTGAGAAGCGCTTCATGCTGCTCTTCACCTTCCTGAAGAAGAACCGCAAGAAGAAGCTGATGGTGTTCTTCTCCTCCTGCATGTCGGTCAAGTTCCACTACGAGCTGCTCAACTACATCGACCTGCCCGTCATGGCCATCCACGTGAGTTGTCACCTTTCAGTCTAGCGGAAAGAAAAACTGGGGTTCTCTAGGAAAGGCTCAGTACCTCCCCGTTTCTGACTGTTCGTGTGTTTTAGTGTCGGCTGAAACTGACCTGGCTCACTTTATTAGCTTGTTTCTGGAAGTTATTTGGAGCCCTTTGAGTCAGAGACACTCAACCAGTATACATCACTGGTGATTAATTACGCCTGCTCTAAAGTATGATTAATCTCAGTGTCTCTAGTAACAACAATGTAGTTCCAAGGCAAGCAGCAGATTGCAGGCTACACTCTGTGTCAGTAGTCTTCGGATGATTATCTGGCTCAATTTGAGTTCTGCTACATTGATCCCCAGTCTGCCCCCACAAGGCATTCTCTCTCTCATGGGTCTGCTGTGGAGACAACTGGTACATCCACACTTGGGTCTTAAGGCCTTGTACCACTATAACACATCTTATGATATGACCAGATTTTGCGCTATAGGATCTAACACGAACATGTACTGTAATATGTTCGTGTGGGCAATGCTCTCTGTGGCTGAAGTCTAATCAACTATTTTTCTTTGATCTCTCAGGGGAAGCAGAAGCAGACAAAGCGTACCACCACCTTCTTCCAGTTCTGTAATGCTGACTCTGGCATCCTGCTGTGTACAGATGTGGCGGCCAGAGGCCTGGACATCCCCGAGGTGGACTGGATCGTACAGTATGACCCCCCAGATGACCCCAAGGTACCTAAGTTTGAGACACACTTATTATGCATCTTTGACACTATTGAGTAATAACCCCTAGTCTATAAGCATCTCCAGCCAATGCCTCAGTGAAGCATTAACGTTTGTTTCCCTCGTTCTTCCCTCTTCCTTATCCTAGGAATACATCCACAGGGTCGGCAGAACAGCTCGCGGGATCAACGGCATAGGCCACGCCCTCCTGATCCTAAGGCCAGAGGAGCTGGGCTTCCTGCGTTTCCTCAAACAGGCCAAGGTAAGACCCTAACCCAACCATTTTTAACCTTAACCCAACCATCTCTAACCCTAACCCAACCATCTCTAACCTTACCTCAACCCAGCTCTTAACAGCAAAACAAGAAAAAAATGCAACTGATTAGCCATCTTTCAGCAGTGATGAATTATGTTTTGAAAAGGAAATGTTACATTTTGTTTCCCTCCTGCCTCAGGTTCCTTTGAGTGAGTTTGAATTCTCTTGGGCGAAGATCTCCGATATCCAGGGTCAGGTAAGACATGCGTCCACGTTTATTTCTGCATGTGAACCAGAGCTAAATGACGTAACGTCTGTGATATAGTGGACTACAGCGGCTAATTAATTGATATGGTCAAATGATAGACATCCTGCTATGAACAGGAGTTAGCTTCTGTGACTTTAGGGCAATTATCTGACAAGCCTTAAAATCCCAATGACAAATTCACACAAAGGTCTTCACGTTTTGTTCTTTGAAGTTGGAGAAATTGATTGAGAAGAACTACTACCTGCACAAGTCGGCCCAGGAGGCCTACAAGTCCTACGTGCGGGCGTACGACTCTCATTCGCTCAAAGCGATCTACAGCGTCAACACGCTCAACCTCCCCATGGTGGCGCTCTCCTTCGGCTTCAAAGTGGCTCCCTACGTCGACCTCAGTATCCTTTTCCTGCGGCGACAACCTAGGCGTACTTTCACCGATGTCGTTCAAAGTGTTGCGTCGCCTTGGTTTATCTATTTGTGGTCGTGACTTTTGCAAACTTATCCCATCTATTTATGATTTTAAAAGAATGATACATAGTAATTATAGTGTACTTATTTATCATTACCTAATTGGTCGGTTCAGTACAGTGTTTCCTTTAACCCAGCACTCTGCTCCAGACGTCCACAGCAAAGGAGGACTGAAGATGACGAAGAGGGGTGGGGGCGGCGGCTTCGGCTACCAGAAGGGCAAGCCCGCTCACAAAGCCAAGATCTTCAAGCACGTCAACAAAGGCAAGGGGGACAAGAGGCAATTCTCTCGCTAGCCTGCGGTCCTTGGGGGACACTACAAAATGGCTTCCTGACCTGGACTCACTCTCTATCTAGAGACCGATCTATTAGCCTGTACTGGGCATCGTGTCTCGCTCCCTATTTGTGTGTGATAGACCAGTCTGGCCTGTTGGGTCGTCACTAGTTACCACAGCCACAAAGACATAAACCTCGCTTATTTATTTTCTTAAAATCAGATTTTAAATCTAACCTTAACCACACTGCTAACCTTATGCCTAACCTTTAAATTAAGACTAATAGCAAATTTTTGTATTCATTCATTTTTACAATATAGCCAATTTTGACTTTGTTGCTGTGGTAACTAGTGACAACTAGTCTTTTGTAAGGGGTTCAATTGTTTTGCTCCAATGTCTCAGCCTGTCTTTCTCTGAACAGGTATTTTGTATTTGTAGTGGGCTCATACCGCTCATACTGTTCTGAGGACAGCCCTTGCATTCCTTTCCTCACAGCAGATGTGGATTTTTACTGTGGATTCTCTTTGATATGAGTATGCAGAACTATACATTGATTTGCATTGTTTTCCTCAACTGGCCAATTAAAAAAAAGAAATATAACACCCACACTGTTGGCAAACCCTTCCCATTTGTTTACGTTTTTTATTTATGGAGCCCTTTCAGTTATAGGCACAATGTATTAACACAGGACTAAGTTTTAGTGCACTTGTGACCTTCAATAATTACAGGTAGGGTATTGCAACCAATTTCCATAACAAAGGTAATGGCACACTGTTTTCTGAATTTCAGTAACAGATCACAGCATTGAAGAGCTGGTCCTGCCTGCTGAGCAAATGGTTGTAGTGACAGGGGAGTTCCACATGGGGGCGGTGTATTCAAGCACTGGTGTGATGTACAGGTACCTGCCAAAATAATGACAACGCTTCAGTAAATGAGGGATACAAGGTATTGAAAGCAGGTTTTTCCACTGGTGTGGTTCCTGAGTTAAGTAAGCATTTAACATCCCATCATGCTTAGGGTCAAACGTGTGAGTAATATAAGATAACGGTTGCATTGGAACGCTCGGACGTCGCATTCATCAACCAATGGTTGCGTGCCACATCGACTGCTGTCGGGCACCAGGTTGCTATAACGTGGTAAGCTGATACATAAATGGCCTATCCATGGATTGAAAGTTCTGGCGTGAGTCGGCAATGTCTGAGCAGAGGAGCGCGGCCGTTATGGCTTATGCCCTCGTCCCTAACTGGTTCCTGTTTCTTAGCAAGTTTCATTACATTTGTCTGACTTTTACCCTCCCGTCTCCCTCTTATAGTTGCCCTTGTCACATGATGGCTTGCCTTCATCAATGTCATAAACCATCAAATCACTCCTGTTTGATGCAACGGTGTTACATCCATGATACAGTGAGCCTGTGGCATACATGTTTTATATTATACCTACAATGTAACGACTTGCAAGTCAGACTGAGTTTCCATTGACAATAGTAGTTGGGAGTGAACCTTACTGTAAATAGTATGTCCATTGGGGAGTACTTAGGAAGACTGCATGCTATGTAAAGCCTTTATAAATTGTAATTTTCTTTAAAGTGGGAACAATAAGGAAATGTTGCAATAGGCCTACTACTGTTGGGTGCTACTGGTCTGTGCAGTTAAGATTACAGTACCACGAGGGAAGCCGTTGGGCAGGAAGCATCCTGTTCTAATAGTGCACACTCTCTCCCTCATGCAGCTGCCAGCCAAATCATGAGACGCAAGTTCAGCCTGTCACTATCTGGCATACAAGGCTTACCAAAAATGTATGCAGAGCGGAATCTATGTCTCATATGGACACGGTTCAGGCATCTGTTTTGATTCGTTTTCCTAAGTTTCATGCCGTAATTCTTTCATACTGGCAAAGACGTGTATGGACCAACTATCTTCAGCCATTACGATACCACTCACTAAGTTCAGCTCATGCCCACTCAAAAGATTGAAGAACATTGTGTCATTTGAATGTTTGAGAAATTCAAATAAGGAAGAGTTGAGAGGTAGTATTACAAGTAAGACCTTTTAACAACTGTCATTGTACAATACTATACCTGGGTCAAATACATAACTGTATTGCAATATTTTTTTTGTTTGCCTGGCACATAGTATCATTTCCAATCTCCCAAAATTTGCAAACGCCAAGCATGATCGTGTTATTTAGCTAATTAAAGTAATCGGCTGTTCCACAATGAGATGAGTAAAGTTCCTCGTCCTTTTGTGACAGTTTTGTTCCCAGGCCTCTTTTTGTGACAGGTGGCATATCTGCAGTTGCTGCACCAGTTCTGCAGAGGCAGCCAATGGAGAACAACCACACTGTCACTACTAAGGAGGCACAGCCAAGCAGCTCCATTAGCTTTTACCTATATGTTCGTCAGTTGTCCCCAGATTGAGCAACACAACTTTGAGTTGCGTCTGAAGGAATGTATTCACTCAACAGTTTTTAGAGCGGTTCCCATGTCAATATGGGAAGCACAATGAGTTGAAATCCCTGGCAGTCGCCATCTAAACAAAGCAGTAGACACTTTACACATCGGCTTGCATTGTATCTCCTGCCATGGCCTTTGACACTGACCACACATTTGTCCTTAACGTGATTTAGGACAGTGTTAAGGACCCTATCAGGTAGTTCAGTCTCATGAGATTCTGTTAACCATTTCAAATCGTTGACCTGTTGGTTGTATGACAACCGAATGATGTATCTCTTGGTGCTGCTGTAGATGGTGCTGTGAAGTCCAGGTGAAGATGGGGGTTTGGAGCTGGAGGGCAGGGTTGACCTCCATAGAAGGCTTTGTTGGGGTCAAGTCCCACCCCCCAATGGCCTCCCCTCTTACACTCTTGTCATGTGAAAGTACCATTATCTAATGGGATGGGGTTATGGGGGGGAGGGGGAACCCTCGTACACAAAAGCACTGTACTCGTAGGGCTGACACAATTACTGTACAACCATGTAACCAATGTTTATGGATGAAGGCTGTAAAATTGTATGAAACATTTTTGTGGGGCAAGAACAGCTGACTGAAGACGGGACAGCCGGGCATTGAGTCTGTTTCTGCACTGCTGTAACATGGACTCTACGGTAACATGGGCTCTACAATGTGGAGAAACTTTGTTTTGTTTTACAAGCACGGTGTTGTAAGTCTTTGGTTGCCTAGACAATGACCCCTCCCCCTGCAGCAGAAGCACATGCAGTCAGGAGTGGAGGAGAGAAGGAAATGTGCATGTTGAATTCTTGTTAACGGTTATTATAATGACCGCAGTCATTTAGATGACCATTAACCGTCACCCAAAATTCCAGGACCGTTACAGCCCTATTGTACTGACATGTTTTTTTTTCATATCTAATGTCAGGGAGAGCATTTGGGTCTTCTCAGAAATGACCGGATGGCTGTCTTCTGCCAGATGAGCACACTGAAAAGGGAGGACTTTTGCACAACGCGACCAGTTCGAGAACGGCTGAACGTTTAACATAATAAACAATTGGTACTCTGCAACCGCAGTGCACAAGCAACCTCTTAAATCTGAGTGCATTTCACTTTCAAACCATTTAATGATAAGCTGCTATCTGTTTGTTCACTCTTTCATGATTTGACTCATAAAAGGCAGATAAAACCACACTACAGGTTCCCATATAATGTTAACGAACGCTGTATTTGATTTCGCATTACAATATTTCTGGGGTCCAGGTGTGCTGGTTTTAACTCCACAGTACCTTTATCAACAATTTCGTTTTTTTATTGCAAAACAAGACCCAGGACCTGTAGGTGATGCACATCTACGGTATGTCCGCTGATGAGATGAGAAATCAAGCAACTTGTAAGAATAAGCAATACAGTATTGTTTGGTAATTAATTGCACCCAAATAGTATAGCAAAAAAAAATGTATGCCCAGTTTTATTATTATGTTTTAAAATATAAAACAAATCGATACAGTTGCTTCTGGTTGTCTCAGTCGTCATTCGTACTTGCACTGGTAAACCACTCGTTTAAAACCACACGAGTAGTATCCAACCCCAGCCCAAAAGCCCTCTCCCACCCGCCATGGGCCAGATGGAAACCATCAATGTTTCCACACAAACACACCCAGTCATGCACTCTCTCTCCAAGGCATCCTGAGACAATTGCCACTCCGAAGTACATATGAAAAACACGACTAAGACTTCCATCTCATTTGTTTTAGAGGACATTGCTACCCCTCTAAGTTAACACACACACACAAAACAAAATGCTTTTAAACTGTTTTGATTTGAGGATTGTGTTTTTGGAGCTTCTGGGTCAAAGGTTTACACATATGCACCATGGCGTAATGAGAACCTTCTCGGGGCCCCTCCAACCAGCCACTCCTCTGGGATTAAATTGTTGATATCACTGACTAGGCATGAGGGGACAGCCCAGCCGGAATAGACACACGCCAGCTGCAGGAGAGAAAACATCACTTCGAATCACTAACACACACACTACCCTCAAGCCAGCCCCAATTGATATTTGATACTGTGATACAATTTGTTTGCCATGCTCTCAATTACTCAAATCAAATTTTATTGGTCACATACACGTGTTTAGCGGATGTTATTGCAGGTGTAGTAAAATGCTTGTGTTTCTAGCTCCGACAGTGCAGCAATATCCAATAAGTAATATTCTTAATTTCACAACATAAGTATCAAAAGTACAAGTAAAATCATTTAAAAATTCCTTGTATTAAGCAAAGCAGACATACACCTTTTCTAGTTGAAGGGGGGTGCAACTCAATATTAGCAAGGTGTTCTTTATGTTTTGTAGACTAAGTGTATGTGAAAAGTATAAATTAAACACAGGTCTAAAGTTAGGTTTCCGCCCAATGAAGAAATGACTGACTCGAAAGAGGAGGAAGCAAACATTAGAAAGTACCCAAACTATACTGAACATAAATATAAATGCAACAATTTTATTGATTTGAATGAGTTACAGTTCAAATGAGGAAATCAGATGATTGAAATAAATAAATTAAGCCCTAATCACATGACTGGGAATACAGATATGCATCTGTTGGTCGCAGATACCTTAAAAGAAATGGGCCTCACGATGGGATTGAGGATCTCGTTACGGTATTTTTGTGCATTCAAATTGCCATTGATAAAATGCAATCGTGTTTGTTGTCTGTAGCTTATGCCTGCCCATACCATAACCCCACCACCACCATGGGGCACTCTCTTCATAATGTTGACATCAGCAAACCGCTCGCCCACATGACACCATACACGTGGTCTGCGGTTGTGAGGCCTGTTGGACGTACTGCCAAATTCTCTAAAATGACGTTGGAGGTGGCATACGGTAGAGAAATGAACATTAAATTCTCTGGCAACCGCTCTGGTGGACATTCCTGCGGTCAGCATGCCAACTGCACGCTCCCTCAAAACTTAAGACATCTGCGGCATTGTGTTGTGTGACAAATCTGGCATTTCAGCGTGGCCTTTTATTGTTCCCAGCCCCTGCAACTGTGTAATGATCATGCTGTTTAATCAGCTTCTTGATATGCCACACCTGTCAGGTGGATGGATTATCTTGGCAAAGGAGAAATGCTCACTAACAGGATGTAAACAAATTTGTGCACAACTTTTTAGAGAAATAAGCTTTTTGTGCGTATGGAACATTTCTGGAATGATTTATTTCAGCTGATGAAACATGGGACCAACACTTTACATGTTGCGTTTATGTTTTTGTTCAGTGTGGTTTCTGTGGGAGTAGTTACTGGGAGAACAGTGAATCTACTCAGCTAAGCCCAGATGGGATATAGGGGGGGGCACCAGGCCATCTTTTATTGCCCCAAGTTTCCTGAGCCTTGAAGTGTAGTCTAATCCATTCCAATAGTATCTGGCCTTAATGGCCATATACTATTATAATCTCCACCCGGCACAGCCAGAAGAGGACTGCTCACCCCTCAGCTTGATTTCTCTCTAGATTTCTTCCTACGTTCCTGCCTTTCTCAAGAGTTTTTCCTAGCCACTGTGCTTCTAGATCTGTATTGCTTGCTGTTTGGTGTTTTATGCTGGGTTTCTGTATAAGCACTTTGTGACATCTGCGGATGCTATAAGGGCTCTAAAAATACATTTGATTTGATTTGATTAACAGCTGTCCTCGTTTGTTTTGATGGTGAGTTGAAATAAAGACATACAATAGGTTGATGGGAGAACAAATAACCTTTATTACATCCCAAAAATAATGTACAGTCTTTAGGGGGGCCTATACAGTTTGTCAGGGCATAGGGTAGATCAAACAAAAACAGTCATGTTTGAAAGTGAGATTGACATACTGATATGTTATAGGGCATCCCGGTTAAATACATTTGCAACCCCAAGTTCCAATCAAGGTCAAGCAGCAGAGAAGATGCTCATGCAAAGTTTAAGAAGTAATATGTACCCACAAAAATTGTATTTTGTCTTCACTTTTTTTACAGGACTAGAGAGCATTGTCAGGCAGGTGGCAGCTACAGTTGATAGGGCAATGGAGACGGTCAGCGATTCATGGTGGTCTGTCGTCGGAGTGGGTTGGGGACAGATACACTGTATCAACTGTCCTGTCCTCAGTAACAACAGGACAGCGCAGGGGCAGTCAAGGAGGAGCAACAAGAAGTCGGGTAGGTAAGACGCACACAAAAAAGTAACACACCCAAGCCTAATATGCAGACAGGGAATAAGTCCCTTTCAGTATGGCTAGTCTTCCGTGCTGCGTTCAATAACGGTATCTTCTCCACAAACTGACGCTCCACTGTGCAGGTAGAGTATCTAGCATTCTAGCCAATATGGAATTGCCAAGTGTCCATGTCACCTGCAATACTTCCGTATTAGGGTCAGGAGTCAAGACACTTCATTCTCAAGTGACATATGCCCTGAAAAGCTGCATGTGTCAATCAACAATTGGCAATTAGGATTGTCATGGATTAACAACATCATCTTGTCATTTGAGTGTAACTATAGCCCTATTCGGACGGGATTAGTTTTACTGGGAAGGTCGGGTAACGTAATTACGTGCACGAGCACAAAACACCACATCCGTAATTTTTGTCATTTTTATTTGGTTATTATTCCAGCCCCAAAAACATACTGTTTTTCGGCAAACTCCCAGGTCCTCTGATAATACATCCCATGCGAATCGACACCCCTGTGTTTTGAGAGATATTACAGTTTAACAGGTGCGGCACACAGTTTGGTTAAGAACATGGGAACAAATTGATGCTTAAAACAAAGTGCTATGCACGTAGCCCACAGATGAATGATCTGTTTTGTCATATATCATCTTTCCCAGTGCCTATTTCTCTTTAAACGGATGATATTGTGCCAATGAATTGATCAATTGTCAAATATGTCAGTTAATTAAATGTCTGCATACAGTTCATGGTTCTTATTGATATTATTTAGACTTTTTTTTGAACTGAAAGCCAATATTAGGCAATCCCTAGACAAATGTAAATATCTTCACGCCTAGGACAGCGTCCAGGCTTCGTCATAACGATCAATATTGAATGAGAAAAACAAAGAATGACAGGGGGCAGTTTGGTAAAACTAATCTGGTCCAGATCGACATGCTGGGGGTAATAATTACATAACCAGTTCTATAGTAATACCAGTCCCGTGCGAATAGGGCTTATGACTAGTGTATGTTTTTGAAGGGCACACTGTAAAAAAAAAAGGCCAGCATAGAAGCTCTAGTTTAGGAGGGAAACTTAAGTGATAATCATCTTTGGCTGCCGCCACTTAAACCAGCCTGATCACCCTAACCCCCTACCATCTGTTCTAGGGATAGAGCTCTCTGTTTCCATGGCAACCCAGTACCCCTCTTCCCTTAATGGGTTGTGGGCTCTTTTGTGTGCCCCACCATGCACAATTGCAACTGTAACCCGACCATATTTGGTTTGTGCGTGCGTGCGTGCCTGCGTGCGCAAGGTGACGATGCAAAGGGACCTGGACTGAAATAGGAGAATCATCAACCGCCCTGCTGACTACCACCAACGCCCCCATCCCCCCTCACAAAGCCCGCCCAGGCACACACCCATCCCCCTTAACACCCAACAGCCCGCCAGGGCAATGTGTGTCGTCCCCTCCTTGACCCAATACACTAAGCTGAGGTGCTACTAGGCGGGAATCTGTTGCCTTATCCCCCGAGCAGTGGTGCGTGCATGATTGCAGGGCAGTGAGGACATATGTTCCCATTTGAACACATCCGATTGTATCCTAAAGTTTTTTTTACCTTAGAAGAGCCCTCCAAAACAAACTGTACTGTTCCATTCATAACCATACAACAACCAAAGAGAAAATACATATGTCAAAAAGAAGATTAAACTAAACATGCAAAATGTAAAATATCCTCCCCAAAATAACTTCAGTGCAGGATGGCAGTTTGCATTTCTATGACATTGCCTTAAGCAACTGTTCCTCCCAAACATTGTGTTTTACATATGTTAATTTGCCACACATGGATGACCTGTTTTAAGGTCATACCGTAGTCTCCGTTTTAGCTCATTTATCACCTGATTTACTTATTAAAGCACATCTCAATAGGTCGTCCATGTATCCTCATGACATGGCACAAGTGGGGGGGCCTTTCCTATTTTTTCTCTATTGATCCTCAAGCAAGGGGGAGGCTTTAGTTTTTTTCTCTATTGCTCCTCAAGCAAGGGGGAGGCTTTCCTATTTTTTCTCTATTGATCCTCAAGCAAGGGGGAGGCTTTCCTATTTTTTCTCTATTGCTCCTCAAGCAAGGGGGAGGATGATGACAGAGGGAACCATCAGACCAACTCCTTGTAAGGCCTACTTCATGAAGTTTGCACTTGTGTCCCAAAATGTTTGTTGTTCAAAACATATTTTTTTAGCCTTAGGTATGTGTACATTACTGTATTTATATGTGGGAAAGTGTTTTTCAAAAGGAAAGGTTCAAAAAAAATAGCTGGAGTGTGTCTTTAAGAGTCCATTTGCTTCAATCAGTTATAAACCAAATGCAGCTCTTTGAAACTGAACTCCGAGGTACTACGGTAGACTACATTGACCCACAAACACAGGCACCTGGCTTCACTTCACTGTGAATGAAAGAGTAATTATGCTGGGAAAGTTGAATGCTGAACTTAATTACTGTAGGATGTTCAGTGATGCAACTGCCAAAAACCAGAAGTTGCAACTGATATCTGGCCTCCCGAGTGGCGCAGCGGTCTAAGGCACTGCATCTCACTGCAAGAGGCAACACTGGTTCCCTGGTTAGAATCCAGGCTGAATCACATCTGGCCGTGATTGGGAGTCCCATAGGGCGGCGCACAATTGGCCCAGCATCGTCCGGGTTTGGCTGCGGTAGGCCGTCATTGTAAATAAGAATTTGTTCTTAACTGACTTGCCTAGTTAAATAAAGTTAAAATAAATCATCACTCCCCGGCACAGAAGGTTGGTGGCACATTAATTGGGGAGGACGGGGCTCGTCGTAATAGCTGGAGCGGAATTGTTATGAACAGTATTAAACACATGGCTTCCTTGGCCATGAGGTTGAAAAATATGTTTATTGAAAGCAACGCTAATAGGTGTGCTGGAACCGTGAAACGTCAACACTGCCTTTTTATTGTCCTCAAATAGGCAAATGATTTTCACAGCCCATCATCACAACATCAAAGAACAACACAGCAAACAGACATGATCAAAAACCACATGGACGGTAGTTGCAAGCGTGAGTCAGCGGTACACTCTGTGTGGTGATGGTGAAGGGCACCACAAAGCTTTTGCTGAATCATGCCTTGATCTTGCAACGCGAACAGTCTGTCTTGTGCCGCTCTGACATGTAACTCATTCTTCCAAAGAATTAGTTACACAAGGCAAACACAAAAGGTTGTAATTGATTATATTCATATCATTATTCAACCGGAACTCAACCTAAAACGTGTTTGTTTTGGACCGGAGACCTGAACCATGCATGCCAAACACCGGTGGTTGGTGGCATCATATTTGGAGAGGATGGGCTTGTGGTAATGGCTGGAGCGGAATAAGTGGAATGGTATCAAATACATCAAAAACATGGTTTGATGCCATTCCATCCGCGCTCCGTTCCAGCAATTATTATGAGCCATTCTCCCCTCAGCAGCCTCCAAATCTGGACCGGACACAGTAGCGTCAAGTGTATGTCCATTATTGCTGAATCTGTACGTGTAAGGAGTCTCGCTAACCATTGATATTGCACAACAAGATCCAACGTCTTGCAAATTGTATGGTATAACGTCAGCTAGTGTGTTGGTATGGAGATCACCTCAAGAATGTGAGGGGCACATTACATCCAGCAGGGGAGTGTGCCAGGCTCTAATAATTCAACTGCCTCAAAGCACCACAGCATGACTAAGGGCTTGGACAGAGAAAGGCTATAGAGTTGCTGTGCTGAGGGGAGTGTAGTGCAATTCCAATTCCACAGATGTGTTGCCCAGTGACTAAAACAGGTTTAGAGCACCTTTTCTTGAGAAAATGGCAGGGATGGATTTTGTATTAATGCTGTTGGAACACAAGTAGGTGTGAGTTTTATCTCCCTTGACCAGAATACTTAAAGTGTATATCTAGTCAATTCAGTGACAGTGAGTAGTTAAAATTTTTAAGTAATCAGGGGTGGAATTGGTGGGAAACACCTGGGAAAATCGTGAAAATCGGTTTGCAATGTAGCTTAATTCTCAGGGGCATTTTCTCCAAAAGGAAGCTTGTTCTCTATAATATTATTTTCGCAGCTCCAAAGTGTTATGTTATCCTTGGGACTCATTTCTTATTATCTGCCACTCACTCCCCAATTCCTTCATTCTCAGCCGATTACATTGACAAAATAGCTATCTACAGCTCCCTAATGGGGAAACTCATGGCAGAAATTGCACAAGTGCTCAGGCACAAGCCAGTTATAGTCTTTCACAAAAGCAGGGTGTGTGTGGCATTGAGGAAGACACACATCACGAGGGGATGATTCAACGACTAGCCTACACAGGTTATGCACAGTGGCACACATGGAACAAGCAACTGTTGGTCAAAGCACTTTTACCTAGTGCTATACTTAAGTAATTTAACATTTGCAGTCGGACACTCCGATCTGGAGAAATGCACGAGAGTAAACTCAGAGCGAGCTGCAATCCAGGGTCTACACATTATCGGCAAGCAACTTGAAAACCTCAAAGTTCTTTGTTCCTGCTGTCCAGTTTCTGCCTCTGTGGTGAAAAGGGGGCTTGTACTATAGTTAAAGAGGGGACCTCACATTGAAGTCCATGAATGAAAGCACACTTGTGAAATCTCCCTAAGGGGGACACATTCCATCTCTGACCTGTTTGCAGCACATATGAAACAATGAAGACCATTATGATGGGCTTTGAGCGTCAAACCGCCTTGGCCAGACATCAAAACTGACATCCACAATCATGAAGTCCTTTCGGCAAGCAATTTGTTGAACACAATACATCTGCTTACTTTACCATTGCCTACAAAGCGACGTTGTGCAATACTGTGCCTTGTTGGCTTGCATTCTGTGAATAGAGGAAGAACAAAGACCATGATACTTGACTGACTGGTTGGCGACCAAATGGTAGGCTTCCCTGTTAAATTGCTGAAATCATTTAAGAGGGACATATACAGAATGTTCCCAATCTAGAAGAATTCTAAGGAATTTCTGTCTAGTTGATGATGTCATTGCGTGGATGAAAATACCCAGGAATCAGCATCTCCACCTCACAGAAGACTGTGAAATGCATATGATTTACTTCCTGAGTGTGCCAACTGATGACACTGGGGGATTAAAGGTTGTATGGAAGTATTCCCTCCCCTGTCTTGCCAAAGACAGTGTGAAGGAGGAAAGGTCTCAAATAACAACTCCCGAATGCCCACTCCAACAGGAAGGCTATGTGCAACATAACAGCTGAGGGCTTGTTGCTGTACATCCCACAACAATGAGGATTGTAGCCCATTTCAAATGCCCACATCACCAGCATGCATGCAAACCTCAGCAGACTTTAATCATTAGGAATTTATTAAAGCATGACTAGGCAGTTGTCACAGCACGTCTAACGGAAAACTCACAAAAATAAATAGCCTTTTTTTTTTTTTTTTTTTATCGCTATCATAGGGGTGCCTACATTTCATTATGACCAATGTGTACAAATTCTACATTTTGGATATATGATAGTTAGAAGATTCTTATTGATATTGTACATAGTTTGAGATCATAAATCATTCACTTTCTTCCAGGCTAGCCACAGGCTATGAACTCTGGAGAGGAACATTATTTATTGAGAAATTGCACTGCTGTCTTTTTAGTTGCAAAGTAAACGGCTACTCACACGGCTAAATCTGTTTCGGTGGCTGACTGTTGTGGCACTATGTATCAAAGTGTATATGAAAAACTCGAACATATGACTAAGGTTATGATGAATGAAGAGTGTCGATCATCCTTGTCTCAGATTTCACGAGAAGGCCCTGAATAGGGGGTGGGGTGCGCACGGAGGGAGGTGGATTTGAGGATGTTCTTTGTGTGTCCCGTATAATTTTTTTTTACCGCGACGGAGGAGAGAAAGTCACATGCTATATCCAATCCCATGGTGTAACTAGTGAGACTTTTGTATATTGTGGTGAGAAAGAGGGAAAAGTGCTCCGAATTTTTTGGGGGAGTTCGACTACAGGCTGGATTCAAAGAATTGAGAAACGCAGTTGGCTTCAAGGTAAGATTAATACACGTTTATCAAGCAACAAAACGGAACATTAATGTGTCCAGGCTGTTTTTCATTTTACGAATGTTGTGCGCAAACTAGGTTAGTTGTATACATTTCCCTTGTTTGCTGGCTGCTTGAAGCAATTTGTTCTTCTCCAATTGTACTGCGTTTAACATTTGATATAGATAAGTAGCTAGCTAGTACATCGGTATATTGTTTGATTGGTGCTACTAGAGGTATCTAGCTAAATAGCTAGCTAACCAATTTATATTGTCTTGAATGGACAGTACTTTGTTCCTTCATTGTGTGAAAGTGATGGAAGCAACTGAACGCTGCACAGTAGACCGCGGATTTCATCATCTAGGGCAGGGGTACTCAGCTCTTACCCTCCGAGGTCCGGAGCCTGCTGGTTTTCAGATCTATCTGAATTACATACGCCTGGTATCCCATGTCTAAATCAATCACTGATTTATAGGGGAACAATACAAAAAAATGCAATGGAACTGGCATCGAGGTCCAGAGTTGCGTTTGAGGAACCCAGGCGGTGTCCAATCAGAAACGCATCTTTTGAACAAGGTGTAAAAATCATGTTAATTGTGATAATCCTCTAAGAAAACCAATGGTCAAAATCTCACTTCATAATACGTTAAACATTTATTGGGGTTTTTACCCTTGTAGGATGGTCAAAATTAGGGAGACTAAATCAATGGAGACCAGAAAAAGGTGGTCGAAAAATCTGGAAAGTCGCATAGTCTGGATACTGTGCGAGAATTAAGGCTTCACACAGGTTTAACCTACCATTGAACTCGTCATCTTTCATATCAAATAAAACAATATGAGGTAAGATAGATATCGATTTTGAGACATAACATCTACTATTTTCATATTTTAGCAGGGTTGCCAACCTTTGAAGATAACTGAGGTTTCCTATCGTGAATGTCAATGCTGTCACCCCTAGCGGGGGTTTTAAGCACATGACAAGGGTGGAATAGAAATGTTTAGAATTCACAGGTCAGGTGTATTTAAGATTATTTTTAAATTGAATAAACACAACTCAACAACTTGGTTTGAAGTTACTATGAGATTTTTTTGTGCATGAAATTTAGAGAATGGCAACTGGGGAAAATGAAATAGTTAGAAAATGCCAATATTAATCTCTCCTTGTTCATAAAAAAAAACGTTATTTAACTAGGCAAGTCAGTTAAGAACAAATTCTTATTTACAATGACAGGCTACTCCGGCCAAACCCTAACCCAGATGACGCTGGGCCAATTGCGCGCCGCCTTATGGGCCTCCCAATCACGGCTGGTTGTGATACAACCTGGAATCGATCCAGGGTCTGTAGTGACGTCTCTAGCACTGAGGTGCAGTGCCTTAGACCGCTGTGCTACTCGGGAGCCACGGAATGTTTTTTTTTAATAAGACACCAACATGGAAATATGGAATTCATTTGGGTGAACTATCCCTTTAAAATAGGACGGTTGGGAATTCCACCTAGAGGTACACAATATATAGAAAATTTTGTAGACACCCCTTCGAATTAGTGGATTTGGCTATTTCAGCCACACCCCTGGCTGACAGGTGAATAAAATCGAGCACACAGCCATGCCACCTCCATAGTCAAACATTGGCAGGAGAATGGCCTTACTGAAGAGCTCAGTGACTTTCAACGTGGAACCGTTGAAGTGGAAAGCCTAGGAGCAACAACGGCCACACAAGCTTACAGACCAGGACCACCGAGTGCTGTAGCGCGTAAAAATCGTCTGTCTTCTGTTGCAACACTCACTACTGAGTTCCAAACTGCCTCTGGACGCAACGTCAGCACAAAAACTGTTTGTTGGGAGCTTCGTGAAATTGGTTTCCATGGCCGAGGAGCCGCACACAAGCCTAAGATCAACATATGCAATGCCAAGCGTTGGCTGGAGTGGTGTAAAGCTCACCGCCATTGGACTTTGGAGCAGTGGAGACGTGTTTTCTGGAGTGATGAATCATGCTTCATCATATGGTAGTTCGATGGACGAATCTGGGTTAAGTGCATGCCAGAAAAACACTACCTGCCCGAATACATGATATCAACTGTAAAATTGTATGGGGGAAGAATAATGGTATGAGGGTGTTTTTCATGGTTCTGGCTAGGCAACTTAGTTCCAGTGAAGGGAAATCTTAATGCTACGATTCTGTGCTTCCAACTTTGTGGCAACAGTTTGGGGAAGGCACTTTCCTGTTTCAGCATGACAATGCCCCCGTGCACAAACCGAGATCCATACATAAATGTTTTGTCAAGATCAACCCCCCCCCCCTTATCTGAAGGGTGCTGAAACAAACTGCGGCTGAGCTGTTGTTGCTCCTTAACATTTCCACTTCACAATAACAGCACTAACAGTTGACCAGGGCAGCTCTAGCAGAGCAGAAATTTGACAAACTGACTTGTTGGAAAGGTGGCATCCTATGACGGTGCCACATTGAGTCACTGAGCTCTTCAGTAAGAGCGGTCTACTGCCACTGTTTGTCTATGGAGATTGCATGGCTGTGTGCTCAATTTTATACAGCTGTCAGCAACGGGTGTGTCTGAAATAGCCAAATACACAAATTTGAAGGGGTGTGTGGTTGGAGTCATTAACTCATTTTTCAACCATTCCACAAATGTCTTGTTAACAAGCTATAGTTTTGGCAAGTTGGTTAGGACATCTACTTTGCATGACAAAATTAATTTCCCCAACAATTATTTACAGAAAGATTACTTCACTTATAATTCAATGTATCACAATTCCAGTGGGTCAGAAGTTTACATGCACTAAGTTGACTGTGCCTTTAAACAGCTTGGGAAATTCCAGAAAATGATATCATGGCTTCTGATAGGCTAATTGACATAGTTTTAGTCAATTGGAGGTGTACCTGTGGATATATTTCAAGGCCTACCTTCAAACTCAGTGCCTCTTTGCTTGACATCATGGGAAAATCAAACGAAATCAGCCAAGACCTCAGACAGAAAATTGTAGACTTCCACGAGTCTGGTTCATCCTTGGGAGCAATTTTCAAACGCCTGAAGGTACCACGTTCACCTGTACAAAAAAAGTACACAAGTATAAACACCATGGGACCACGCAGCCGTCATACCGCTCAGGAAGGAGATGCATTCTGTCTCCTAGAGATGAACTTACTTGTGTGAAAAGTGCAAATCCATCCCAGAACAACAGCAAAGGAACTTGTGAAGATGCTGGAGGAAACAGGTATAAAGTATCTATATCCACAGTAAAACAAGTCCTATATCGACATAAACTGAAAGGCCGCTCAGCAAGGAAGAAGCCACTGCTCCAAAACCGCCATAAAAAAGCCAGACTATGGTTTGCAACTGCAGATGGGGACAAAGATTGTACTTTTTGGAAAAATGTCCTCTGGTCTGATGAAACAAAAATAGAACTGTTTGGCCATAATGACCATCGTTCTGTTTGGGGGAAAAAGGGGGATGCTTGCAAGCCGAAGAACACCATCCCAACCGTGAAGCACTGGGGTGGCAGCATCATGTTGTGGGGGTGCTTTGCTGCAGGGGGGACTGGTGCACTTCACTAAATAGATGGCATCATGTGGAAGGGAAATTATGTGGATATATTGAAGCAACATCTCAAGACATCAGTCAGGAAGTTAAAGCTTGGTTGCAAGTGGGTCTTCCAAATGGACAATGACCCAAGCATACTTACAAAGTTGTGGCAAAATGGCTTAAGGACAACAAAGTCAAGGTATTGGAGTGGCCATCACAAAGCCCTGACTTCAATCCCATAGAAAATTTGTGGGCAGAACTGAAAAAGCGTGTGCGAGCAAAGAGGCCTACAAACCTGACTCAGTTACACCAGCTCTGTCAGAAGGAATGGGCCAAAATTCACCCAACTTATTGTGGGAAGCTTGTGGAAGGCTACCCAAAACGTTTGACCCAAGTTAAACAATTTTAAGGCAATGTTACCAAATAATAAGTATGTAAACTTCTGACCCACTGGGAATGTGATGAAAGAAAAAAAAACTGAAATAAATCATTCTCTCTACTATTATTTTGACATTTCACATTCTGAAAATAAATTGGTGATCCTAACTGACCTAAAACAGGGGATTTTTACTGGGATTAAATGTCAGGAATTGTGAAACACTGTGAAACACTGAGTGTATTTGGCTAAGGTGTATGTAAACTTCCGACATCAACTGTGTGTGTGTATATCTCTCTCAATGTATTGTCCCCACACTGGTCACCTAATCATCCCCAGCTTACAATCGGCTCATTCATCCCCCTCCTCTCCCCTGTAACTATTCTCTAGGTTGTTGCTGTAAATGAGAATGTGTTCTCAGTCAACTTACCTGTTAAGATAACAGTGAAATAAATAAAACACTAGAATCAGTTACACATTTGGGTTTACAATCTGTTTGGGCAAAATAATGTTGATAATACAGTTATCAGGTCACCCTTCCAAAATTCATGCTAAACGTGCCTTTTCATTGTTACAGCCTAATTAACCTAGTGCTAAATTATCAATGTCCAAACAAGGTGAATTTAATGTAGCTTATCGATCTGGGCTAATGAAAGTGGTGGATTCAATTAGACTTGGGTGGTATACCTTTTATATACCAGGGTATACCTTTATATACCAGGGTATTTGGAAATGGCCACGTGATGGTTTTTCAATACATTTCATATTTGTAGCTACTTTAAGTTTAATACCTGCAGATCGCGTTCTAAATTTCTCCTGTCACAATATTTTGTATTATGAAGTTTACCGTAGTTCCCCAGAACAGTTCAGCAGGTCACATGTTTGTTTGTAAATTGGACAAAGGGAGAAAGCGGGAGCAGGTGAGTCTAGCGGTGTATTGACAGGGGTCACGTTTTTGTTGTTGTTGGTTAAATGGTGATCGGGGACGTGCAACTATAGTTTCCGTTCACAGAAAATACATTAGTGCAACACATTTGGTAGAAAATGGCTTTCTACTATCAGATGACAACAGAAGTGCACCGCTATTTGGCTGGCAGCCACACAAGTGAGCATGCAATGTATTTTTTGTTGTTGCAAAAACGATGCGTGGCCATCATACTTCATAGAAAGAATGTAGCAAGCTACATTTCCTAATGTTTTTCTTAAAGTTAATCTAGCATTTTATCAGAGAAATGTACGTTGGCTACCCTGAGAAAAGCACGGGAGAAAAGCACATCAGTCAGAGCATCGTCTGGAATTCTCATCCGAGTGGAGAAGTGCAACTGAAGCACAAAATGAGTCTGATGAAATTACAATAGAAGCATTTTAGATCGCCGTTTACAAAACACAGCAAGATATGTTGTCCTACGTGAAAACGCAGAATTCTTCAATTTAACTAGCAAGTTAAACTTAGGGGTAGCATTATCTAAGTAAGTGGCTGAATTAATAAGGTGATGGGGCATCATATTATGTTAGCTTTCTGCCATGTTTTCGAAGTCAAAGCCCTTTGGATGAGTTATCTTTACAGCTGCCACTGCTATCTTTTGATTTCCTAGCGTTTTTTTTTCTTTCTCAGTTCTTGCCCTGTCTGCTCCTCCCCCATATTCTCCTCTCAGTTCTTGGCTGGTCGGCTCCTCCCCCATCTTCTCCATGCAGAGCAGGCAGGCCAGTTGCCCTAGCAACTCTAGACTCCACACAGACACAGCTTTGTACATATGCTGCTCCAGAGCAGGTACTGTTCTTCCTTCAGACAAGCATGTGTCAAAACCTTGTTCATTTGCACAATGTCTCTCGTTCACATTTGCTTGTAACTCACCAAAAATTACATTCGTAAGCTGGATTGTCTGTCTATGCAATTCGTTAAATCGTTTTAGTTCTTTAACATATTTTGCTAGCAGGCTCAATGGAAATTTGCTATTACTTGTGCTAAATCTGGTAGCATTCTGGTAGACACTCAATATCCCTTTTTTGGGGGACGCCCCCTTGTGTACAAAGCCAATAATACCATAAATCCCGGCATGAGACAAGGACGATATGAACATCTGGATACCGCCCAACCCTATATTAAATGAGTAGTAGTATGTGACAGCCTATTATCACATGCTGTCATAAAGAAGCATTCTGGGACAGGTGTGAATACATATTTATTTCTAGACGTTTATGTTTACAAAACAGCTTTCAAGTTGCCATGCTGATATTTTGACAATTGAGTTCATAGAGTTTGATCAGAGCTTAGAATGAACGTGCCTGTCCAGTCTGGCGTGGCTGCAGTCCACTCTAATCATAAGGGGCGTTTCTTTACGAACGCATCCAATCGCCTTGGTCCTGGTCCCTTATTAAACCAATCACAAGCTTCAATCTGCTGCGGTTCACAGTGCTGTGGCAGAAAGATTATGGATGTCCCGGTTGGAGTTATATTGTAACTCACTCAATATACTTAAGCAATAAGGCCCAAGGTGGTGTGGTGTGGTATATGGCCTATATACCACAGCTAAGGGTTGTTCTTATGCACGACGCAATGTGGAGTTCCTGGATACAGCCCTTAGCCGTGGTATTTAGGTCATATATCATTAACCCCTGAGGTGCCTTATTGCTTTTAAAAACCGGTTGCCAACTAAGGCAAGAAACAACACATCTAAATTGAAAATGTTGCTTTCATAATTAAATTAGTGAATACATTCTGCCAGAAAAGTAGTCTGGGAAAAAGTCTCATTGCTAGACAACAACCACAGGCTAGCTAGCAAGCTTACATTAAATGTATGCAAAACATTTTCCTGTGGTTTAAATGTAACCACAGGAATTCATGTTAAATGTTTGTTCATGTTTCCAAGTTTCAAACACGTTCTCAAATCCATTGAAATGGCAGCAGCGGTATGAGAACCAGCACATTCTTGAACATGCAATACGGCTTTCCTCAGTACGAAATCCTCATCGACCCACTGTGCTGTCAGACTCCATAATGCTCATAGGGCTGACATCGCTGGTCCAAATGTCAGTCGTGAAGTTAATAGCAGTGACGCCCATAGCAAGTAGCCCATGGATTTGTTTTAACAATACCGTGTAACTCCGGTAGGGCAACATCTGAAAAATAGCGCCTACTTGGTAGTGTGTACCAGTACTCGACCAGTCGGTGAAAGCCAACATCATCCACGAGAGAACGGTTGATTGTCAAGGCCAATGAATTCCATTATCTTGGCGTTTTAATGAATTTCGCCTTTTGAGTTGTCTCGCAGAAATGTTCTTACTCTTTCAAAAGACTGCTCGACTTGTTGACTGCTCGATCCACACAGCAGACATTGTGAGCTAGGTTAGGAATGCTGTGTTGCACATGAATCGCTTTATTTTTTGTGATGTTGGAATTTTTAGCTAATATCGTCCGATTCCAATATGCTTACCCATATCGTGCATCCCTATTACATACCATATGTATCCATTCACTGGTGAGCAGCTTTGTCGCACCCCTCTTTACTCAACTTTTTAATTACGCCGAAAGACACATTGTTCGCTCATTGGGAATTCGGTGTCCTTCTGTATACTCCATGTCAAACTGAGAGGGGGGGGGTCGTTGATATGTCGGTTCAAAGCAGCTCTGGGTCCAGCGCTGCTGCTAATCCTATATTCTTCGCCCTTCATATTTCTCACTGAACCATAAAAGTCCCGTAGAATGGCATTCAGCTCGATTTTTTTTTTTGTATTCTCAAACTCACAATGTATCCTTTTCCTGCACACCAGGTCAGTGACGCAGGTAAGTGCCCACTTTGTGAAACAAACAATGTTCTTTTCGGTTTCTCTCAATTCATCTGAACGCTTCTTTTCTACATTGCTATGTCGAATTATTGTTGATGTAGCCATTTTATTGAGCTGAAAATGCACACTATCAAGGTGAAAAGGCTAAACGTCATGGTATATGGTCTCACATACGCACGGCTAATGGCTAAAACAGCATATCAGCATCCAGTATGCAAACTACCCGGTTTATAAACTGGATTAATTAGAAAATGAAAGCAATACGTTTTTCAATGCGTGAGAAATAAGTGGTGTGGCGTGTGAAGTGGATCAAATGCCTGTCTCATGCCCTATCCTTGAGTTGGCAGCACTGTTTTAGTATACGCTGTTCATATTAATGGGAAGTTCCTTTTCTTTTTCGAAGTGTGACATGTCAACAGAGCATTGAGCGAACCGCAAGCTTTTAATTCAGCTCGACTCATGCTGCAGAAATTGACTTTGTGCCACTGGAGGCAGTGGTGTACCGCAGTTTCTGCCGTTTTTAAAGCTAATTTCCTGCAATTCTACACACATTGCCATATGGCAGAGACACATTTGCAGTTTCATAGCAAATGTCATGCTATATTACACATTTTGCAATGAGGCTGAGAGAACTTTAAAAGTTAATATCCTGCTATTCTACACATTTTTGCCATGCCCTGTTCATATCCTATCTGGGGGGGAGCTACCCCCAGGGGAATCTTCTAAAGGCGCCCGCATATTAGGTTTGGTTTGCTCTAGCTGGAATTAACTAGTGACGTCAATAAGGGATCAGAGCTTTCACCTGGTCAGCCTATGTCATGGAAAGAGCAGGTGTTCCTACTGTTTTGTATACTGTGTACACTTCCTCAAAAGTGTACATTTGAATAAATAAATCTATAATTTTGACGTTTTTGCCAAGGTGTTAGTCACGTCATTTTACATCTAAGATGTTTGGTGCAGTATTTCTCAAGAGAAAAAAATAGCATGAAAACTAGTCGTCTCGTTGAATGAAAACACTGTCCATAGTTTCCACTCCTACTAGGAGTAGTACTGTTGACCAATCACCGACGAAGGGGTGTAGACTTCGGCTACCAAACTTCGACTTGCCTTAATTAGAGATAGGTGTCCCGTCAACGGGACAATTGTAAATCATGTAGCGCCATGTGTCGATCGCAGATTTTAGAGAAACAATAAATGTCGGTATATATAAGTGTCTTATATCGGCTGAATGCTTTAAATTCTTGTTCATATAACTGCACTGTTCAATTTTACAGTAGCCTTTACTGTGAAAAAATACAATGCTACTGTTTGAGGAGAGCTCAAAACAACTAAACACGTTTTTCACAGCGACAGGTTTGATAAATTCACCTCTGAAATGTGTACTTACATTCTGAAATTTTGCTCTGATTTATCATCCCAAGGGTCCCAGAGATGACATGAAGTGTCTCTTTGTTAAGATAAAATCATTTTTCATATCCTAAAAAGGGTCCATATAGCATGCACGATCGATTTTGTATTTCCACTTGTTCAATTTGCAAAGAAAGGAATCTGTGAAAATCTATCCCTAAACGTTGTTTCAACCAGTCAAATTACGTTCGTATGTATTCCTCAGAGATCCTAGAACGTAACCAGACTTAACTATATCATTAGGAGTGCAGTATATCCTACAGGACACCAAATTTGGTCAGAGAGCGACGCCTTCATGGCGCGCCGATGACACGGGCGGTCTTCACTTGATTTGACTGTTACTTTGTCAAATAAGCACCAATCGGGGTCAAACAAACAAAGCTAGCTAGATAGCCAATGAGCTGGGCTTTACGGGAGTGTGGAAACCCCGTATCTGTCGCACAATTTTGCTGCTAACCTTGTGCGGCAGCAAACCTGGAGAGTTATGAAGTTACAATACTTACAATATGGCTACTAATACTGGAAAAGCTAAATCAAAGTCCAAGTATACAGATTTACGATATTCTTGCAGAAAAATGTAATGTAAATATACATTTTGGCAAATCGTGAAGGACACCTGGGTGACTTCACTCTAATTGTCATGTAGCTTGCTCATACTTCCAAGTTATCAGTCTGAAACGTTGCACATACACTGCTGCCCTCTTGTGGACACCATCGGAATTACAACCAAAGTGATGGCTAGATTTGGGACCTTTCTGATGCATTTCAAAGATGGTGGTAGAAAAGAAATACAAAATAAACGTTTTTTCCCCCTCGTATTTTCTTCTACCAGATCTATTGTGTTATATTCTCCTACATTCAATTAACATTTCCACAAACTTCAAAATGTTTATTTTCAAATGGTACCAAGAATATGCATATCCTTGCTTCAGGGCCTGAGCTACAGGCAGTTAGATTTGTGTATGTCATTTTAGGTGAAAAAAAAAGAAAAAAAAGGGGGGCTATCACTAAGAAGTAAGCGCATCACAGGATGCAGTGGCCAATTCATTGGAAGCTTTGGTTTGCTTATAAAGAGCGGGTACTACCGGTGTGCTAAAAATAATTATGCAAGAGGGAATTTCGAGGAGTTTTCTTACGAGGTGCTGAATCCCCTATTCTTAACCACCTAGAACGGGCGGCTATAAATCAAAGACTGTAAACAAATATAAACAGCCTACCTATCAGTCTTGTAATTTCTTTGGCCCGGTCAGAATCAGCTTGAAGGGAGAATCTGTTTTTTCTTTGTTTCAGTCTTGCGCCGGTGTACTGGGTGTGACGTCGGCGTACATGTGTTAACATATTTGAGGTGTTGACAGCTGCATAGCCTATTCTCGTTGAGTGTGGATAAATACTGTTAAAGTTATAACCACAACTCTCTGTCCATCGCCGTTGTAATCTACTGGGAAGGCAAAATGTTCCAAAATTTGAGATTTAAACAATGGGGTTTCCTCCAATTCTATCGACCCCACCACTCGCCATGGTAAAGAACTACACTGCTCAAAAAAATAAAGGGAACACTAAAATAACACATCCTAGATCTGAATGAATGAAATATTCTTATTAAATACTTTTCCTTTACATAGTTGAATGTGCTGACAACAAAATCACACACAAATTATCAATGGAAATCAAATTTATCAACCCATGGAGGTCTGGATTTGGAGTCACACTCAAAATTAAAGTGGATAACCACACTACAGGCTGATCCAACTTTGTTGTAATGTCCTTAAAACAAGTCAAAATGAGGCTCAGTAGTGTGTGTGGCCTCCACGTGCCTGTATGACCTCCCTACAACGCCTGGGCATGCTCCTGATGAGGTGGCGGATGGTCTCCTGAGGGATCTCCTCCCAGACCTGGACTAAAGCATCCGGCAACTCCTGGACAGTCTGTGGTGCAACGTGGCGTTGGTGGATGGAGCGAGACATGATGTCCCAGATGTGCACAATTTGGATTCAGGTCTGGGGAACGGGCGGGCCAGTCCATAGCATCAATGCCTTCCTCTTGCAGGAACTGCTGACACACTCCAGCCACATGAGGTCTAGCATTGTCTTGCATTAGGAGGAACCCAGGGCCAACCGCACCAGCATATGGTCTCACAAGGGGTCTGAGGATCTCATCTCGGTACCTAATGGCAGTCAGGCTACCTCTGGCGAGCACATGGAGGGCTGTGCGGCCCCCCCAAAGAAATGCCACCCCACACCATGACTGACCCACCGCCAAACCGGTCATGCTGGAGGATGTTGCAGGCAGCAGAACGTTCTCCACGGCGTCTCCAGACTCTGTCACGTCTGTCACGTGCTCAGTGTGAACCTGCTTTCATCTGTGAAGAGCACAGGGCGCCAGTGGCGAATTTGCCAATCTTGGTGTTCTCTGGCAAATGCCAAACGTCCTGCACGGTGTTGGGCTGTAAGCACAACCCCCACCTGTGGACGTCGGGCCCTCATACCACCCTCATGGAGTCTGTTTCTGACCGTTTGAGCAGACACATGCACATTTGTAGCCTGCTGGAGGTCATTTTGCAGGGCTCTGGCAGTGCTCCTCCTTGCACAAAGGCGGAGGTAGCGGTCCTGCTGCTGGGTTGTTGCCCTCCTACGGCCTCCTCCACGTCTCCTGATGTACTGGGCTGTCTCCTGGTAGCGCCTCCATGCTCTGGACACTACGCTGACAGACACAGCAAACCTTCTTGCCACAGCTCGCATTGATGTGCCATCCTGGATGAGCTGCACTACCTGAGCCACTTGTGTGGGTTGTAGACTCCGTCTCATGCTACCACTAGAGTGAAAGCACCGCCAGCATTCAAAAGTGACCAAAACATCAGCCAGGAAGCATAGGAACTGAGAAGTGGTCTGTGGTCACCACCTGCAGAACCACTCCTTTATTGGGGGTGTCTTGCTAATTGCCTATAATTTCCACCTGTTGTGTCTTCCATTTGCACAACAGCATGTGGAATTTATTGTCAATCAGTGTTGCTTCCTAAGTGGACAGTTTGATTTCACAGAAGTGTGATTGACTTGGAGTTACATTGTGTTGTTTAAGTGTTCCCTTTATTTTTTTGAGCAGTGTAGTTCTCTGCTGCGCCTCACACAATCACATTTTGAAATGAACTAATAGATATATAATTTGTATTACAATGTGCACATAGGTTGTAGTTGTTTAACCTTTTCTCAATAGGGGGTGCTGTTTTCACTTTGTAAAAAATTCATTCCCAAATTAAACTGCCTCGTACTCAATTCTTGCTCGTACAATATGCATATTATTATTACTATTGGATAGAAAACACTCTAGTTTCTAAAACCGTTTGAATTATATCTGTGAGTAAAACAGAACTCAAGTTGGAGCAAACTTCCTGTCGGGAAGTGAGAAATCTGAAATCAGGCAATCTGTTCTAGGGTCAGTTTATTAATTTGCATGTATTCTATTGGTCGACATGCACTGCATACGCCTTCCCCTGGATGTCAGCAAGCAGTGAGAATTGGAATGGTGTTGCTAGGCAGATCTGAGGCCATATAAAGGGTTTTGGAACGTGGGGTGCACTCTTTTCAACTTTCGCCATGACGCAAGACAGACCTCAGGAATGCATTCTGAAAAGCTCTCGTTATAGGAGTTAGATATATCCGGCTCTGATTTTATTCGATATAGGTGTTAAAGACATCCTAATGTAGTTATTTTAAACCGAGTTATATCAGTTTATATCAGTATATTGCGATTTTCGGATATTTCTTTGTGCTGCGTTATAGTGAGTTGGGCACGTCTGGGCCACATAGCTAATGTTTGCTGCTAATTCCTAAGTTGAAGACGGCAATCTACAACCGAGCAACGATGATTCTGGACAAAGGACAACTTGCCCAAGATTCTGATGGAAGCTCATCAAAAAGTAAGAACTATTTATGAAGTTAATTCGTTGTTCTGTTGAAAAATGTAAAACTACTATTCCGCCATTAATTTCGGTGCGGTCTCGCTTTAACGCACGCTGTATGTCGTAGTAACGTTAATTTTAAAAATCTAACACAGCGGTTGCATTAAGAACTAATGTATCTTTCATTTGCTGTCCAACCTGTGTTTTTTTGTCAAGTTTATGATTAGATATTGATTAGATGCCTCTCCCAAGATTTCTCCCGACATTTTGTTGGCAGCTTGGCTACTATTCTCATTGTATAACCACGATTTGTGCCGCTAAATATGCACATTTTCGAACAAACTCTATATGTATTGTGTAATATGATGTTATAGGACTGTCATCTGAAGAAGTTTGAGAAGGTTAGTGAAAAAATTAATATCTTTTGCTGGTTTATTCGTTATCGCTATTGTTGGCTTGAATCAATGCTGTTGTGTGGTTGGCTATTGTAGTAAGCTAATATAATGCTATATTGTGTTTTCGCTGTAAAACACTTAAAAAATCTGAAATATTGGCTGGATTCACAAGATCTTTGTCTTTCATTTGCTGTATGCTGTGTATTTTTCATAAATGTTTTATGATGAGTATTTGGGTAATTCACGTTGGTCTCTGTAGTTATTCTAGTTGCTTTGGTGAGAGTTGTGATGGTGGCTGCAATGTAAAACTATGATTTATACCTGAAATATGCACATTTTTCTAACAAAACATATGCTATAACATATTTATTGTATCAGACTGTCATCTGATGAAGTTGTTTCTTGGTTAGTGACTATTTATATCTTTATTTGGTCGAATTTGTGATAGCTACCTATGCAGTAAAAAAATGGTGGAGAAAAAAAAGTTGTGTCTTTTGCTATCGTGGTTAGCTAATAGAAATACATATTGTGTCTTCCCTGTAAAACATTTTAAAAATCAGAAATGATGGCTGGATTCACAAAGATGTGTATCTTTCATCTGGTGTCTTGGACTTGTGATTTCATGATATTTAGATGCTAGTATTTACTTGTGGCGCTATGCTAGGCTATGCTAGTCAGCTTTTTTACTGATGAGGGTGCTCCCGGATCCGGGATTGTGTGCAAGTAGAAGTTAAACGGAATAGTCAGAGATTTACTTTAGAGGCAGGCCTACAGCGCAGCGTAGTTTATTTTTATGTATTCATTCGGGTTCACAGTGCGGACCGGAGCGGTTCGGTCGGATTACATGTACCAGTACACCCCTACTTTTTACTCTTTTGCTGCGTTTCTGTTTTGCAGGTATTTTTGTCCCAGAAGTGGGTTATTTATTTATTTATTGCTGGGTAATTATTTTCATTTCAGATGTTGCGTTAGCGCAGCATTCTGTGTTTTTCGCGCTGAAAGAAACATTAAAACGCAAGAAGAAAAAAAAGAGTGAGAGAGTACTGACATGGCATTCAATTTTAAGTTCCAAATTTAAATAGACTCACTGTGATTATCAGAAACATCTCATCCATCCTCCAAACTGTCCAAACCATAAGCTTTCTCTCTGCCTGTCTGCAGACAGTGCGGGGAGGGTGTGTGTGTGGCAGGAGTAGCTGTCAGTGGCATTTTCGTTGCTGGGTTACGTTTTAATCCACAGGAATTTTAAAAGGGAAAAGCTTGACTGAATGGAATGGCTAGCCAAAATAAACAATGACCAGTCAATTAACACAATGAACACTGCTAGGGTTCTTTAACCCATCTGCAAATGAGACTGCGACAGAGAGACAGCTAGGGTAGAGGAGAACGCTGCAGCTAATGCTAATAGCCCACAAACTGCAAGTGCAATACACGGAAGATTGGAAGGGAATATTGAGGTGTATTCACGTGAAGGAAAAAGTAGTAGATGGTGTGTCAGGTGAACATGTTTCGGTCTTTATGAGCAGTGTGGCGAAAGTCCAATCAAATTGTATGGGTCACATATTTAGCATATGTTATTACGGTTGTTGCAAAATGCTTGTGTTCCTAACTCCAACAGTGGAGTAATATCTAACAATACACATGCATCTAAAAAGTAAAATAATCTAATTTAGAAATATATCCCCCCCATCAATCTACACTCAATACCACATAATGACAAAGCAAAAAACTTGCTTTGAGAAATTCTTGCAAATTTATTGCTCAATTTGGCTGGGTGGCCAACTCCAGGAAGAGTCTCGGTGGTTCAAAACGTTTTCCTTTTAAGAATGATGTGTTCCCACTGTGTTCTTGGGGACATTCAATGCTGCAGAAATGTTTTGGCACCCTTCCCCAAATCTGTGCCTCGACACAATCCTGTCCCTGAGCTCTACAGACCATTCCTTTGACCTCATTGCTTGGCGTTTGCTCTGACATGCACTGTCAACTGTGGGACCTTATATAGACAGGTGTGTGCCTTTCCAAATGATCCCAAATTGAATTTACCACAGATGGACTCCAGTCAAGTTGTACAGTCGTGGCCAAAAGTTTCGAGAATGACACAAATTAATTTTCACAAAGTTTGCTGCTTCAGTGTCTTTAGATATTTATGTCAGATGTTACTATGGAATACTGAAGTATAACTACAAGCATTTCATAAGTGTCGAAGGCTATTATTGACAATTACATGAAGTTGACGCAGAGTCAATATTTGCAGTGTTGACCATTGTTTTTTAAGACCTCTGCAATCCACCTTGGCATGCTGTCAATTAACTTCGGGGCCACATCCTGACTGATGGCAGCCCATAATCAATGCTTGGAGTTTGTCAGAATTTGTGGGTTTTTATTTGCCCACCCTCCACTTGAGGATTGACCACAAGTTCTCAATGGGATTAAGGTCTGGGGAGTTTCCTGGCCATGGACCCAAAATATCAATGTTTTGTTCCCCGAGCCACTTAGTTATCAATTTTGCCTTATGGCAAGGTGCTCAGTGACCAAACTACCTGGATGGTTGGGAGAAGTTGCTCTCGGAGGATGTGTTGGTACCATTCTTTATTCATGGCTGTGTTCTTAGGCAAAATTGTGAGTGAGCCCACTTCCTTGGCTGAGAAGCAGCCCCACACATGAATGGTCTCAGAATGCTTTACTGTTGGCATGACACAGGACTGATGGTAGCGCTCACCTTGTCTTCTCCGGACAAGTTTTTTTCCGGATGCCCCAAACAATCGGAAAGGGGATTCATCAGAGAAAATTACTTTACCCCAGTCCTCAGCAGTTCAACCCTGTACCTCTTGCAGAATATCAGTCTGTCACTGATGTTTTTCCTGGAGAGAAATTGCTTCTTTTGCTGCCCTTCTTGACACCAGGCCATCCTCCAAAAGTCTTCTCCTCACGGTGCGTGCAGATGCACTCACACCTGCCTGCTGCCATTCCTGAGAAAGCTCTGTACCGGTGGTGCCCCGATCCCGCAGCTGAATCAACTTTAGGAGGCGGTCCTGGCGCTTGCTGGACTTTCTTGGGCGCCCTGAAGCCTTCTTCACAACAATTGAACCGCTCTCCTTGAAGTTCTTGATGATCTGATAAATGGTTGATTTTGGTGCAATCTTACTGGCAGCAATATCCTTTCCTGTGAAGCCCTTTTTGTGCAAAGCAATGATGACGGCACGTGTTTCCTTGCAGGTAACAATGGTTGACAGAGGAAGAACAATGATTCCAAGCACCACCCTCCTTTTGAAGCTTCCAGTCTGTTATTTGAACTCAATCAGCATGACAGAGTGATCTCCATCCTTGTCCCCGTCAACACTCACACCTGTGTTAACCAGAGAACCACTGACATGTCAGCTGGTCCTTTTGTGGCAGGGCTGAAATGCAGTGGAAATGTTTTTGGGGGATTCAGTTCATTTGCATGGCAAAGAGGGACTTTGCAATTAATTGCAATTCATCTGATCATTCTTCATAACATTCTGGAGTATATGCAAATTGGCATCATACAAACTGAGGCAGCAGACTGAAAATTAATATTTGTGTCATTCTCAACTTTTGGCCACGACTGTAGAAACATCAAGGATGATCAATGGAAACAGGATGCACCTGAGCTCACCTGAGCTCTTTTGCGTCTCCATTTTAGAATAAGGCTGTAACGTAACAAACTGTGGGAAAAGTCAAGTGGTCTGAATACTTTTCGCATGCTCTGTACATGTCGCAATGATTCTGCTTTTGTCAAATAAACCTGGGTCAATGGAAACCTGCCTACTGTCATACCTTGTTCATAGACTGCTTACAGGGTAAGGAAACCAAATGTAATTTGGGTGAAGTATACCTTTTAACATTTTTCAAATACATACACTGAATAAAAATATAAGTGCAACAATTCAAAGATTTTACTGAGTTACAGTTCATATAAGGAAATCAGTCAAAATTCATTAGGCCCTAATCTATGGATTTCACATGACTGGGCAGGGGTGCCTTGGAGGGTATAGGCCCACCCACTGGGGAGCCAAGCCCAGCCAGTCAGAATGAGTTTTTCCCAACAAAAGGGCTTTGTGGATGGATTATCTTGGCAAAGGAGAAATGCTCACCTACAGGGCCGCAAAAAAAATTGGGCCCAAAATTTGAGCAAAATAAGCCTTTTGTCTGTATGAAACATTTCTGGAATGTTTTTCAGCACATGAAACATGGGACCAAAACCTTACATGTTGTGTTTATTTTTGTTCAGTGTAGATTCAATGGTTGTAAAGACGTTTCTAGGAAACGTACAGTATTATACAGAGCCATGAGTGCATGGAACTCCCATCTTTTATAGCGCAAGTGAACAGCAAACCTGGTTTAAAAAAAACAAATAAAGCAACACCTTACGGCACAACACCTCTCCCCCATGTGACCTACTGGTGTGTATGTACTGACATGTATGTGTAACTGATTAATGCACACACAGTACATGTTAATGTATGTAAAGTCTTTTGTAAAAAAAATAATAATATAATTGTGTCGGACCCCAGTAAGACCAGCGTTCGCCATTAGCTTTGGCTAATGGGGATCCTAATAAATCAAACGATCAGCTCTGGAAAATATCTGTGGTGAAAATATCCGATGGGATTGTTCTAAAAAAAAAAAGATCAGAACTGTGCTGCGCTGCCTTTGACAACAAGGGAGTGAGCGCCAAGTCTAGGTTCAAAAGGTTCTTTAAAAGCATCTACCCCAAAGCCATAAGACTGCTGAACAATTAACTTAACACTGCTGTTGCACTCTTCTTATTATCTATGCATAGTCACTTTACCCCTACCTACATGTACAAATTACCTTGACTAACCTGTACCCCCAAACATTGACTCGGTACCAGTACCCCCTGTATATAGCCTCATTATTGTTTTTACATACGTATCTTATTTATTTTTTAAACTTTATTTAGTAAATCTTGTCTTAATTGCGTTGTTGGTTAAGGGCTTGTAAGTATTACCATTTCACGGTAAGGTCTACATCTGTTCCATTCAGCGCGTGTGACATAAAACTTGATTTGCGTTTGTAGCCCTAGATGGCTTGGAAGCTGGTACATGATTTAGTCTTACAGCTGTTTTAATGAGATAAGACATTCCAGTTGGGCCTAGTGATATAGGCCTATTGCATGAGGTCCTTGCCCGAACATGTGCCTTCTCAAGAGGGAACTTCTGTTATCCACACCGAGCGGCCTTTGAGACACACTGCCGTTACTGCCATCTGGTGGACATTACTGATGTCTTGCTGGTGGATCACCACATTTTTGTCCTCTTGCATAGAAAGAGGCCTACACTGTCAAACAGAAAAAGGCCTTCATCACCGGAGACACATTTTTATCATTTTATTGGTACATGCAGGTGTACAACACATCTACACACTTCAGTTGGTTGGTGTAGTCAATGTACTGCTCCTCTACAGGCAAAAGGTCTTATCTTCATATTATTTAGGCAGTTTCCATATTGTAATATTTGTGGGCACTGAATCTGAGTTTATCTTTGGCTCTCACACTGTTGCAAACTCTCGTACTGAGGAGGAATCCCTCGTCATTCTTCAGCAATGAGCTGTACGCTTCTGGCAGTTGAGGCTGATGTCATTATAGAGCCTGGTTAGACATTTCTTGAGAAATCTAATATTTGAATATTGATTCTAGATACTGCCTCACTTTCAGGCGCTCCTATACAATAGTCTATTTTGCTAATTTTTCCTCCCTCTTTCCCTCATATAGATCTGAAAGTCTCTCTCCCCTCACTCCGGAGGCACCATGAGCTGGAGTTTCCTGACGCGTCTCCTGGACGAGATCTCCAACCACTCTACCTTTGTGGGCAAGATCTGGCTCACACTGCTCATCGTCTTCCGCATTGTGTTGACTGCTGTGGGAGGCGAGTCCATCTACTACGATGAACAGAGCAAGTTTGTGTGCAATACCCACCAACCCGGTTGCGAGAATGTGTGCTACGACGCCTTTGCACCGCTCTCGCACATCCGCTTCTGGGTGTTCCAGGTGATCATGATCACCACCCCCACTATTCTGTACCTGGGCTTCGCCATGCACAAAATCGCCCGCATGGACGACGATGAGTACAGGCCCCGCGGGAAGAGGATGCCCATGGTGAGCCTAGGGACCAACCGGAACTACGAGGCGGCGGAGGACAATGGCGAGGAGGACCCCATGATCTCCGAGGAGATCGAGTTGGAGAAGAAGGAGAAGCCTAGCAAGAAGCATGACGGGCGCCGGCGCATCAAGCGCGACGGCCTCATGAAGGTGTACGTGTTCCAGCTGCTGTCGCGTGCTGCTTTCGAGGTCTCCTTTCTGTTCGGCCAGTACATTCTCTACGGCCTGGAGGTGTCTCCCTCGTACGTGTGCATGCGCTCGCCCTGCCCACACACAGTGGACTGCTTCGTGTCGCGTCCCACGGAGAAAACCATCTTCCTGTTCATTATGTATGCGGTGAGTGCCCTCTGTCTGCTTTTCACTGTGCTGGAGATCCTCCACCTGGGTTATAGTGGCATACGGGACTGTTTCTGCCTCCCTCGTCCTCGCCCCCCAACCCCCCACCAACTGGCCAGCCAGCATCCCTCACTATGTGGCCGCCAGGTGCCCACAGCTCCTCCAGGCTACAACACAGTGCCGAAGAAGGACCCAAAAGGTATGCGATTGGATTACAACCTGGGCGACTCGGGCCGTGAGTCGTTTGGGGATGAGGCGTCGCAGCGGGAGCTGGAGAGGCTAAGAAGGCACCTAAAGCTGGCCCAGCAGCACCTGGACCTGGCCTACCAGAATGAGGACAACAGCAGCACCTCGAGGAGCAACAGCCCCGAGTCCAACGGGACGGCCGTGGAGCAGAACCGCCTCAACTTTGCCCAGGAGAAGCAAAGCAGCACCAGCGAGAAAGGTGAGTAGGCTGTGCCATGTGTCACAAGAAGTACGTCTTCAGTAGTAATTTGCATGGTATATCTATGTTTTAATTTTATAGTGGATGGAATCAATGAACGGATGTTGTGTATAGAGTAAAATTGTCGACTTCAAACTGACGTTAAACATTTTTCCCCTTGCCTTCAGGTTTACAAGCATAACTTCGTCATTGGTCCACCTGGCCCTCTCAGGATAGATTCTTGCATCTGGGACAGTAGGGGTACCAGGGAGCATTGTGTGGGGGCAGGTGTGTATGTGACTTGAGGAGGATGAATCCGTCTGTCTTTCAGTGTTGAGGCCAGTGAACGTTCAAGGGAAACATGCCAAACTTAACGAGCAGCGCCTTCCTACCCAGCTATACTTGAGCACATCTGAAGATCCAAAGTGTCCACAAACTGTTTTCAGAACATTCCTATTTGTCTCAGGGTAGCTGTGCTGTTTCTGTGGGGGGAATACTAGTGTCTCCTCTTGTTTGTAGTTTTTCCCTCTTTGCTGGAGTTTAGAGGTCAATCTTATGTTTGCCTTCAACCTAAAACTGGAGTTTACATTTCAGCCATTCTAAGAAGGTATGGGCAACCCAACTGTCGCAAAACCATGTCAAAGTGTCATTTTTTTGTGTGTGTGTTTTGTGAGGAATAGGGAACCACGGTGAGTCAGTGTTTGGGGATGTTAACTGGTATGGTAATAGTTGGTGTTAGAAGTGATATTATGGAGTGGATAACTGTCTTCCATGTGCAACAGCTTACAATGAGCAAATGGTTCAAACTATTTTGGGTCAACCACCAGAAACAACAGTTACATTTGAGTTGAAGCACAGCAATATGTGGTTTGCAGAAAGAGAACTAACCTACTTTCATCATGAACCCCCTCCCATAAATCTGACTGTTGCCAAGTCTGGGAACTGGAAGCCTATTTTGGCACCTTTGTCCAAAGGATAAAAAAAAAAAACTGGGTAATGCTTGAATTCATGTAAATTGTTATCTTGTCTGGTAATGTTAAACATGCTTTTGATACTGATTTCTTCCGTTTTGTTAGTTTAATATGGAAAGTGTTTGGACGACATTGCAAGATTAAACCTTTAAGGTCAGGATGGCCAAATTGTAACAACTATGAAGTTTGTTGTCTTTTTGGATTTCTACATAAACTGAGGGACTCAACAGATTGGGAGTTATTTTACATATTGAGGACCATCCACGATTTGAGGGTAACGCATCTATGCCATACACCAGTTGAACTCTGGGTCTTGTTCAGTAGGTCACAACATAGCAATGTTTTGAAAGGGAAAATGTAATTAATCCTTCCTATAGGATAAGTTCCGGTAGTACCTCTCCCGTCCTGTTTTGTGCCTACTGAACATGAACCAGAGACCCAAGATTTTTTTTGAAGAAAAAAAATTATACAAACTAAGCATTTACTCTGTCGAATAGCATTTTCAGAAGTAATTCAAGACCCCCACAATTCAGGGTTATTTTTCTATATTGTTTTGTTCAGTGTTTTCTCCTGAAATTGGGACATGTAGATTTGTGGCTCTGTGTTACTTCTCTATGCAATTCAACATCTATGCTCGGTTCCATGTTCATTATTGAGGCATTGACGCAAGTAACATTCAAAAGCTTTCAAGCCGTTAATAATGACCCCCGTGCTGCAGTCTCAGTGACTGTTGTAAATGTTATCATTGTTATCTTTTTACGGTTGAAACGACCCAATGCCTTGAATGTGATCTTACGATGCCATCAGTGCACACATTATATCAGCAGTGCCATTAAGTGTCAACTGTCAGCTCAAACAATTTGTTTAAATACTTTTGTATGAATAGTATTTTTGTGCTCAATTTCTTAAATAAACTTTTTCTAATAAATTCATGTCTCCTGTGATGGAAAATTGTATTGTTTGTGCTTTTCCTTTAACACATTTCTGTGTTCTATTCATGTACTTTTCTAATAACCAATTTCTGTGTTCATGCAAGCGACTGAACGAATCATCAGTATCTGGAATTTGGCAGTATGGCCAGAACCTGGTTTTGAGAAAGGGATATCTGTTTCAAGGTTTCAGCTTAGAGAGAAGAAGCCTCGTGAGGTATTGGTCTGTCACATGCATGACCCAGTATTGGTCGGTCACATGAATGAAGCAAAAGTTTTGGGGATGTTTGCAAATGACACCCTATGAGGGTTTGATCCAGATTGTCTGAGCTTCCAGTATATTGTATATCTGTCAGGCCCTGACCATAGAGAGCATTTTTATTCTCTATTTTGGTCTGGTCGGGATGTGACTGGGGGGGGGGGGGTGTGTTCTAGTCTAGGTTGTCTATTTCTATGTTGGTCTGGTATGGTTCCCAATCAGAGGCAGCTGTTTATCACTGGTTTTTGTGGGATCTTGTTTGTGTGTAGTTGCCTGCGAGCACTGCATTTGCGTCACGTTTTGTTTTGCTGTTTATTGTTTTTTTTGTGAGTTTCATCTGATTAAACATGTGGAACTCGACGTACGCTGCGCCTTGGTCCAGTTATTACGACGATCGTGACAATATCTGTCAAATAGTGCAGATGAAGGGGAGGAAACAAAAAGAGTACAGATTTTTTTTGCAATTGAGCCATAGCCCCAGAAATAAAACACATTTTCAGCATGTCCACTGTGTACAAGTTATAAACACAACTGCAATATATCTCTGACATGCGTTATCTAGCATGATTACATAAACGATACAAGAGTTCAATACAGTAAACAGCAGTGCTATAAAAGGCTTACTGTGCAGTTCACCTTCCACCACCAAGATGAAGAACCTGGTGCAGGCTCTCTCTCTATACCTGATGTGCCTCTATGGCTGTCTGTGTCATGAAGATGACCCACAGGATTTTATGCTTCTAGCAGGCCCTCTCACCAACCACTTGAGGATGGACTTGAGCACCAAACCCATTGATGCCTTTGACTGCAGTCATCCCCTTCCCTTGGGCTCCAGACTCTACTTCCAGTATCTCCAGAGTCGGGGAGTAACTCACTTCAAAGTTCCCCTGTCCTGGGCTCAACTTTTGCCCACAGGTGACCCCAGCCAGCCCAGTCAGCCTGCATTGTCTTGCTACCGGACCTTCATGGAACAGCTAGTGGAAGTAGGCCTCAAACCACTTGTTGTCTTGCATCGCTCTGCTTTACCAGAGGCCCTTCGATCCAGATACGGGGGCTGGGAAAGCGCAGAGCTGCCAGATGTATTTCAGCAATATGCTGAATTTGTTTTTCTGGCGTATGGAGAACTGGCACACTCTTGGGTGACACTGAGCCACCTTGAAGAGCTGAGGGATGAGGTGAATCTGCAGCTAAAACACGCTCTCCATGCCCACGCCAACGTGTACCACCTCTACCATCAACTGTTTCCTGGCCAAGGTAAACCCTTAATTAGCATGTGGTAGAAGATATACATTATTCACAGGGTTTTGGGGAACAGTATACAGATTTAACAATACATGTACCTTTATTTTAAAAGAGTCCAATTGCAAGGGAGCCCTGCATGCACAAAATTGACAAAATACAATAACATACAAAGACACAAAATCACAAACACAGTTAAGAAAAACGATCACATTCCTCGGCAAAGAGGTCCCCAATCAACATTTTGAACTGCCCGAGGGGCATTAGTACATCCAGTTGTACTAAACTCTGTAGATGTATGGAACAATGGGGTGCAAAGAAACTAAAAGCTGAATTACCTAACTCTGAGGAGACCGAATGGATTTCCAGAGATAGCCATCCCTTAGACAGGGTATGGTAACTCATAAATCTAAAGGTTATTAATGCTGTTAGGTAGTGGGAGTTTTTTTTAAAGAGATTTATAAATAAAAGAGCCAGCCTACTTTCTGGTAAAGAATGCAGTGATGTGTTGCACCTGTCGCCCGCAAGAAATACTCCGACAGTATGTGGGTTCTTATGAAGATCTTTAGTGCTACAAGGTGTTCTGAATTGTTTGGAACCGACACGTTTTCATAGCAAAGCGGCTTTAGATTTAGACAGATTTTGTCAAAATTGTTTCACAAAATATCAGTCAACCGGATGTGAAAGAGGTCAGTGACTGTGCCTCAATTATGTCCCATCCTTGACTTTTCTAGTACTATCATTCATGGTTGCATGTATATTGTTTTCCTTATCAGAAGAGATTATTTCTGGCCAAGTGTTGTGAATGCCATTAGATAGCAAAGGTTAGGATCTGGGGAAAAGTGAAACACTGCATGGTCACACACTCACACGCACGTGTGCGCACACACACGGACACACCCCCAATGGAGGGTGGTGACCTGAAAAAGGGAGACCCAAGGTATAGGCGCTGAACGCACAGAGATGTCAAAATGTGTTTAATCTCTATCCAACAATGTCACCAAGCTTCTCAACACATAGAACCCCCCCCCCATAATGCTCTGTGGCACAATCCCAATACAATTCACAAGGTTAATTCTCTGATCCTAATTCTATGATTGGATGGACAACATGTCAGTTCATACTGCAAAAGTTTTGATTGGTTGGAGGACGTCCTCCGGAAGTGGTCATAATTACCATGTATGTCTATGAAAGGTCAATGTAGCCAGAGGACGGAAGATAGCTGTCCTCCGGCTAAACCATGGTGCTACCCCGGACAGTGTGGTTGAAATTACTGTAGGCCTTCATTGCAAAACAGTGTATTTTAATCATTTTTTTGGTGACTTTTTAAATATTTCACTATTTGAATTTTTATGACATTTCACTGAGGAGGATGGTCCTCCTATGGACCTGGATTGCTAACATTGTCACTGTTTTTATAACACATCAGCCCTCTCCATTCTGTGCTCTCCTCTCAGGGGGCCATGTGTCGATTGGCGTAAGGGCCAGTGATGTTCCCATCCTTTACCAAAGCGAGGCTGCCATTAAGGTATGGGTACAGTACCTTTGACATTTTGGACAATTGAATGTGTCACAATGTCAGACTCCAAAGCAACAAAATGTGAAACCTGCACAGGGTTTATACTTTTCCCAAGGCACCCACCGTATTGCTGTGATGGTGATAACATATTTCCCATTCAGGAGTCCCTTGATTTCCTGTCAGTGCAAATTGAATACAACTGCACCTCTAAATCAAACCTGGCAGAGGAGCTGAGAAGATTACAGGTAGTCTACTCTTCCATGTTCTGATAAAGTGTGTCTTAATGAAAGGAAGAACAGAGCCTCCACACAAAAGTGTATTTTATTACTGTCTTATCTTACCATCAATTATTACATGTCTAATTGCCAATATCCTTGTAAGTTATTGTAAACCGTGTGTGTGAAACTCATGTTTTACCCCAAAATGGAAAACTGTGAATAATGGGAGATTTTGTATATACAGTTTGAAGGTTGAAGGGGCTGAATATAGAATGTCCTAATATGATTTCTCTAATTTCGATGAAAACACACAACCATTAATCTGCAACTCATAATTGTCTCATAAAAGCCAGCCCCTGAATGACGATCCCTTTGTCATGTTTTAGAAGGCCAATGGGCAGATACCCATTGTGATTTACAAGATGAATATCAAAGGCTGTTCCTTCAGTCAATTCCAGCCACTCGGTAACATCCTGCAAGGTAAATCATGTGAAGCTGCACAAATGTACACACGCATGCTTTGTAGACCATCAGATTAATCACTGGTGTCTTGTATGATCGTACCATTCAACCTCAGTACAATGGTTAAAATTGTATTTGCTTACAGACAGTTCACCCATACTCAAGTCTAGTGTCACGTTATAGACGTCTCTACACTGTCAAATAAACGTGGTGGTGATGACATCTCAAAAACCAGATTGTGGATTCCTATCAAGAGAGGGATTTGTAGTAGTCACAGTGCCAGAGACCATCATTTTATTGATGTTATCTCCACAAAGATTTTATCCAATATAAAATGTCATAGTCCAATTTGATTGTAAAGGCATTATGAAATTCTGACTTGTTGTTATCATGGTCCGGAGTACGCTGCAAAGTGCTTATCTAGCTAGTTAAAAGGGCAATCTGGTATTGGAACAACAACAAAGTGGTTTTCCCACCACTTCTTTGGTAAACAGCTCTGGTATATGACGATGAGATTAAATTATAGTTCAGTTTAATGTTTGAAGCTATACAGTGTTCAAACCCTCCACCTCCAGCCTAGCTGTCTCAATTACCAACTCACTTAAAAACTGTGAGTATACCCTTTATAATTAATATATCCTTTATGGATTTTGCAAATATAGATCATATAAAATGTAACCCGATGTTCATATCAAGAACAACCCCCTGTGATTGTGGTCTAAAATCATTACAGTTCTGCGGAATGGGGACCTGCAAATTCTGGGATGTGACATGGTTGACTTGTTTGAGGAGCTGGATTTGGTGGACACTCTGAACAGGTACAAATACACTTGTTGTTTACATGCACTATTTGGAAATGTAGTAATAGATAAAATAGTCTACTATTAGCATAATGGAATATAAAAAGTCTGAATTAACCTTTTGTCTTTTTTGTACCTCTGTATGTACAGTATCTACAGTGCCTTCAGAAAGTATTCACGCCCCTTGACTTTTTCCAATTTGTTTTGTGTTACAGCCGGAATTTAAAATGTATTAAATTGAGATTTTGTGTCACTGATCTACACACAATACCTCATAATGTCAAAGTGGAAATGCTTACAAATGAATAAAACATGAATAGTTGAAATGGCTTGAGTCAATAAGCATTCAACCCTTTAATTATGGCAAGTTACGTTCAGGAGTAAAAATGTGCTGAACAAGTCACATAATAAATTGCATGGAATCACTCTGTTGTGCAATAATATTGCTTAATATGATTTTTTAAATGAGTACCCCATCTCCGAACCCCACACATAAAATTATCTGTAAGGTCCCTCAGTTTAGTTTAGTTTATTAATTCGAACATTTAAAAAAACAAGCACACATAAAACTTAAAAGCCATACATGCACATGAATAAAATCATTGAGGATAACACACAATAAAGTCTGGGACTTATTTCCATTGTGGTCCTCTTGAGACAAGATGGCTAGACAAGATCGAACCCAGTATGGCAGTGAAATAATAAAACAAAAACAAAGAAGAAGAACATCTATCTCATCATTCCAGTTACATCATAGGGGTTATTCATATGGGCACAGAAGACATCAAACATATTTTTACTTTATTTTTAAAGCTGTCCAGAGAGAACGTTGTTTTATAGGCAGAGGCAACTCCATTCTGAGGCTCCAGTATACAGTTGATCAATGAATTTGAAGCACAGATTCAACCACAAGGACCAGGGAGGTTTTCAAATGGTTAGCAAAGAAGGGCACCTATTGGTAGAATTACACTTTGGATGGTGTATCAATAGACCCAGTCACTACAAAGATACAGGCGCCCTTCCTAACTCAGTTGCCGAAGAGGAAGGAACCCGCTCAGGGATTTCACCGTGAGGCCAATGGTGATTTTAAAACAGTTACAGAGTTTAATGGCTGTGGTAAAAGGAAAGGGAAAGGGGATACCTAGTCAGTTGTACAACTGAATGCCTTCAACTGAAATGTGTCTTCCGCATTTAACCCAACCCCTCTGAATCAGAGAGGTGCGGGGGCTGCCTTAATAGACATCCACGTCTTTGGCGCCCAGGGAACAGTGTGTTAAATGTCTTGCTCAGGGGCAGAATGACAGAGATAACTGAGAATGGATCAACAACACTGGAGTTACTCCACAATATTAACATAAATGAGAGAGCGAATTGAAGGAAGCCTGTACAGACTATAAAATATTCCACAACATGCATCCTTTTTTCAATAAGGCACTAAAGTAATACGGCAAAAAATGTGGCAAAGAAAGTCATTTTTGGTCATGAATACAAAACGTTACATTTGGGGCAAATTTTCAAGCATGGTGGTGGCTGCATCATGTTATGGGCATGCTTGTCATTGGCAAGGACTAAGGAGTTTGAGCTAAGCACAGGAAAAATCCTAGAGGAAAACTTGGTTCAGTCTCTTTTCCAACAGACACTGGGAGACAAATTCACCTTTCAGCAGGACAATTACCTTAAACACAAGGCCAAATATACACTGGAGTTGCTTACCAAGATGACATTGAATGTTAGAGGGGCCGAGTTATGGATTTGACTTAAATTGGCTTGAAAATCTATGGCAAGACTTGAAAATAGCTGTCTAGTAACGATCAACAACCAACTTGACAGAGCTTGAAGAATGTTTTAAAGACTAAATGGGCAAATATTGTACAATCCAGCTCTTATAGATTTCCCAGAAAGACTCACAACTGTAATTGCTGACAAAGAAAGACTCACAACTGTAATTGCTGCCAAAGGCGATTCTAACATGTATTGACTCAGGGGTTGAATACTTATCTCATCAAGATATATTAGTATTTTATTTACCACTTTGACATAAGACTATTTTGTGTAGATTGTTGACAAAAAAATGGCAAAACCATTTTAATCCCACTTTGTAACAAAACAAAATGTGGAAAAAGTCAAGGGGTGTGAATACTTTCTTAACGGCACTGTATTTAATGTTGCTCTTCACCTCTCTTGCTCGGCTAGTCTTTCAGGGCATACTGGGGATGCACTGTCAGTAAACTACCAGAGAGTGTGGGATAAGTTTGGAACTCAGACCATTTCCGAGCGGGACATCTTCCTGAATGAGTCTTTTCCTGATGGCTTCCAGTGGGCCACTTCCAGTGAGTCCTTTAAAGTCGAGGGTGGCTGGTCTGAGCATGGGAAGGGTGAGACCCTTTGGGACCGCTTTGGCCATGAGCACCAAGCCTTTGAGAATCAGACTGCAGACCTGGCTTGTGACAGTTACCATAAAGTGGACTATGACGTCTACCTCCTGAGAGGTCTACTTGTCAAAACCTACCAGTTCTCTATCTCCTGGGCCCGCATTTTCCCCTCTGGCCACTGGGGGAGCCACTCTGAGAAAGGTGCGCTTTACTATGACAGCCTGATCAACGCGCTGATAGAGGCGGGTATAGAACCTGCTGTGACCCTGCACCACTGGGATCTTCCCCAGGCACTCCAGGACTATGGAGGCTGGACCAATGTTTCCATTGCAGAAGCCTTTAGAGACTATGCCGACTTCTGCTTCTTCAGGTTTGGAGATAGGGTTAGGACCTGGAACACTTTCAGTAGCCCCTGGGTGATTAGCCATGCTGGGTACGGTACCGGTCAGCATCCCCCTGGAATAAAGGACTATGTTGTTGCCTCCTACCAGGTGAGAGAACTAGCATCACTCCTTTCCCTATAGCCCTTTGTTAACTTTGTGGATTGTAATTATTATTTCTTTGATGATTTTGATCCTTTGTGTGCCCCCCCCCCCAAAAAAAAGGTGACTCACAACATGCTCAAGTCCCACGCTGAAGCCTGGCATGTTTACAACGACAAGTACCGGAAGGACCAGGGAGGCAAAGTAGGCATTGCCCTGGACTCCAACTGGGCTGAGCCTCCAAGCTCCTCTTCCAAGCCTGAAGATGTAGTGGCTGCAGACCGCTACCTGCAGTTCATGCTGGGATGGTTCGCCCATCCCATTTTTGTGGATGGGGACTACCCACCCTTGCTAAAGTCTCAGATTGAGCAGAAAAGGTGGGATTGTTCCCTCTCTGTGCCTGCCATACTCCCTTTCTTCACTGCAGCAGAGAGTAAGCGAATTCGCGGAACGGCAGATTTCCTGGGGCTCAACCACTACACCTCTCGCCTGGTCAACGCCAGTGATGGTGGCTGCATGCCTGGACCAGAGGGGGTGGGAGACTTCAAAGCTCATGTGGACAACGCCTGGCCTTCTACGGAGTCTGACTGGATACACTCTGCACCCTGGGGTCTCCGTAGGCTGCTCAACTATGTTTCTGCAGAGTATCTGAATGTCACTAAGGTGCCCGTCTACATAACTGGAAATGGGATACCCACAGGGTACAGCGGGGACACTATCAATGACACGGAGCGTACAGAGTACTTAAAGGGCTACATCAACGAAGCACTGAAAGGTAAGTCTCTGGAATGTGTTAGACCAGGGGTCACCTAGCCCTGTACAGAAGGAGTGTTTTGAGACTGTAAGAATGATTGTTTATAAGGATTGTTTACAAGGATTGTTTACCAGGATGACTTTGGTTGACTTTCAACAGCAATCCATCTGGATGGAGTGGATGTGCAGCGGTTCACTGTGCAGTCACTGATGGACGGGTTTGAGGGGCCAAAGGGCTACAGCCAAAGGTTTGGTTTGCACTATGTCAACTTTGAAGACCCTAACAGGCCCAGAACCCCAAAGCAGTCAGCCTATTTCTACTCTGATATTATCAAGAGAAATGGGTTTGCTGATACAAGAGAAAGAAGTCCACAACAAGAACCAAAGTTTCAAACCGTTATGCGGCAACCCACTCTGCCCCCGTCCGAGGTTCCCTCCAGTTCCAAGGTTGTCTGGGAGAAGTTCTCCAGTCAGTCCAATTTCCAGAGGAAGCTCTACCACTACGGCACCTTTCCAATGGGCTTTCAATGGGGAGTGACGTCCTCAGCCTATCAGATAGAAGGTGGCTGGAATGTTGACGGAAAGGGTGCAAGTGTATGGGATACCTTCACCCACAAGCCTGGCAGTATTACCGAAGATGCCAATGGTGACATAGCCTGTGACAGTTACCACCGACTAGAGGAAGACCTGTACATGCTAAGGGCCCTAAGGGTTAAGACCTACCGATTCTCCCTGTCCTGGTCCAGGATCTTTCCCGATGGTCGGCGCAATTCCTTGAACCAGAAGGGTGTTAACTACTACAACAGGCTCATTAACGGCCTACTAGCTTATAACATAACCCCCATGGTGACACTCTACCACTGGGACCTCCCTCAGGCCCTGCAGGACCTTGATGGCTGGGACAACATCCAGATGGTTGAGATCTTTAACGACTTCTGTGACTTCTGTTTTTCCACCTTTGGGAAGCGCGTAAAGTTTTGGTTGACCTTCAACCAACCCTATACCATTGCATGGTCAGGATACGGTCTGGGGCAGATCCCACCAAATGTCAGGAAGCCTGGGGATGCACCATATAGAGTCGCTCATAACCTTCTAAAGGCACATGCCACGGTGTACCACACCTATGACAAGAAATACCGCAAATCCCAAGGCGGTCTGGTCTCCATTGCCCTCAACGCAAACTGGGCTGAGCCCAAAGATGTCAACATCCCCCGGGAAGTCATGGCTGCAGACCGTGCCCTGCAGTTTCAGCTTGGCTGGTTCGCTCACCCAATCTTCAAAACCGGTGATTACCCCGACGCCATGAAGTGGCAGGTGGGCAACAAGAGTGAGCTCCAAGGCCTGCCAGATTCCAGGCTCCCCACGTTCACCAATGAGGATAAGGCCTACATCAGAGGTACTGCTGATGTCTTCTGTATAAATGCTTATACCACTAAGGTGATACGTCAAGTAACTGCCAGGCTTAGTCCTCAGTCCTATTATAACGACCAGGATGTTGGAGAGGAGGAGGAGGGTGATTCCCCCACAACTGCCATCAAAGGGCAGAGGGCTGTAGCATGGGGCTTACGGAGACTCCTCAACTGGATCAAGGAGGAGTATGGAGATCCAGAGATTTATGTCACAGAGAATGGAGTTCCTTCGGCTCCAAAGACCACAGTGGATGACACTGACAGAATATTCTACTACAAAACCTACATCGATGAGGCTTTGAAAGGTAAGATATAATGATATATTTCCCTACAAGTTGCTAATTTCACCTTCAAGAGGTGGTGGGAGGTTGGGGGGACTTTGTACTATGTCACTGACTATAATGCCTTCTAATTGCATCGATGAATGAGTACAGACTGAGCAGAATACCAAGGGGCAAGCAAATGCAACTTACTTTGCTAGGAATTTCCAACATTTGCTGTAAAAAAAAAAGTAATCTTCCAAAAGTAAATCTTCTCTCATGTCCCCTTAGCCCATGACCTGGATGGTGTGAAGGTGAGGGGTTACAGTGTCTCATCTCTTATGGACTCTTTTGAGTGGCTCAATGGGTACACAGTGGGCTTTGGTCTCCACCATGTGGACTTTACTCACCCAAGCCGACCCAGGACGCCCAAACGTTCAGCCCACTACTACTATCAAGTCATGAGGGACAACGGTTTCCCTCAATCCGAGGATGGTACACCCATTTATGGAAACTTCCGTAAAGATTTCATCTGGAGCACAGCAACAGCATCTTACCAGGTGACTGCTCACTGAAAACAATTTTGAAAAGTCAAATGCCAATAAAAGCACCACAATATGTTTACCTTGTCATTTTATATCTCTTGTCCAGATTGAGGGGGGCTGGAGAGCAGATGGAAAGGGCCTCAGTATCTGGGATAAGTTTGCCCACACTCCTCTTAGAGTGTTCAATGATGACACAGGAGATATTGCCTGTGATAGTTATAATAAGGTGGAGGAGGATGTGGCTATGCTGAGGAGGCTGAAGGTGACCCACTACCGCTTCTCTATATCCTGGTCCAGGGTGCTCCCCGATGGCACCACCAAAAACATCAACGAGGCTGGCCTCAACTACTACCGTAGACTGGTTGACGCACTTCTCATTGCCAACATACAGCCTCATGTGAGTTTAGTGGCCATGAAGACATGCTCATGACTGGGATAATATGTAATTTACTATATCAAAGGGAGTTAATTACACATGCACTTTGAAAAACCTGAATTGATACATTAAACCCCTGAGGTAAATAATTGTTTCCTCTCTTCATGAATGTTCCTCTCTCCAGATTACCCTCTACCACTGGGACCTCCCTCAGGCTCTGCAGGATGTGGGGGGCTGGGAGAACGACAGCATCATTGACCGATTCAGAGAATATGCTGATTTTATCTTCACTCACCTTGGAGACAAAGTGAAGTTCTGGATCACCATCAATGAGCCTTACAATATAGCCAATATTGGCCACGGCTATGGAGCTGCCGCCCCAGGTACTACCTCTTTAATTCAGACTAAACAAATATGCATTTGGCTTGTATTTGCCAAACAATTGTTGACCGTTTTCAGTGTGTGTCTGTAGTAACAGGAAACAATCGTATCGTTGATATGCTAAATAGCTTCTAAATACAATAGCTTTAAAAAGAGAATCTAAAGCAAAAAAAATCATTTCGACCCCTTAAAAGAACTGTAGAAAGAGATCGTATTTATTTAAGTGTCTTCAAGATGCAGTTAAAATATTAATCCTTCTATGGCCAGGCATTAGCTTCAGACCTGGCACACTGCCCTACATAGTGGGCCACAACCTCATCAAAGCCCATGCCGAAGCCTGGCACCTGTACAACGATAACTACCGCACCAAGCAGGGTGGCATTATCTCCATCACCATCAACTCAGACTGGTCAGAGCCACGGAACCCCTACAAGCAGGAGGACGTAGAAGCTGCACGGCGCATTGTTCAGGTACAGTCTAATGCCTCGCATTGCATCAGTCATCAAAATTCTCTCCACTACATCAGTGAAACTATAGTGTAGTATCCTGTGTAAAACATAACCATGTATGTAGAGTTCCTGTATAGCATGTACCACATTTCCCATATTTGGCACAGTACACAAAAGGCCTCAATGATGGTCCAAACAAACATCGTACTAAAGAGTTACATGAAGTGTGACTACGTTATTTTTCTGTCGTTTCCCAGCTTATTCAGTGACACTATTGGTTCCTTTCTCCTGTTGCAGTTCTATATCGGCTGGTTTGCCCACCCTATATTCAATGGAGACTACAGTGACACAATGAAGACAATCATTCGAGAGAGGAGCCTAGCAGCAGGCCTATCTAAATCACGGTAAGATAAATATTTATTCGTAGTGCTAATTTTAAAAAGCCATAGAAGAATTTGCATTCATTCTGAGGAAATGATATGACTCAAACCCTAAATATAAAATAAATAATTAGTGATTCACAGATAAAACGCTCTGAACTGGCTATATGATACACATTTGGTCAACTGGCTATGAACTTTTTTACAGGCTTCCTGAGTTTTCCCCTGCAGAGATCCAGAGGGTCAAAGGTACATATGATTACTTTGGGTTCAACCACTACACAACTGTCCTGGCATTCCCTGTTGAGTATGGGAACCTACAGCACTACGATGCAGACAGGTAAGAAATCAGCCATAAGAGCCTACACTATACAGGACATAACTGAAAATATTTATCTCATAGTTAGATCAAAAACTGGAGATGTGTATATAACTACATGAAGTCAACCTGTAAGTGCTATTTATAGTTTATGAATGTATTATAGTTCTTCTGTACGTCCTTGTTTCAAATTGATGTCCTGTTCCATTTCCAAACCCATATTTAATTAAATTAAATATTCTGTAATTTTACTGTGTGTATTAGGGGCGCTGGAACGATTGCTGATCGCACCTGGCTGGACTCTGGCTCTGGCTGGCTGAAGGTTTCCCCATTTGGATTCCGCAAGATCCTCAACTTCATCAAGGAGGAGTACGGCAACCCACCCATCATCATCACAGAGAATGGGATCTCGGCGCGAGGGCCAGTGGATCTGAACGATGTCCACAGGATTCACTACTATGAGAATTACATCAATCAGCTCCTCAAAGGTAATATGCCACAATAACAAGGAAGTATTTCTATATTTGACAGTATGAAATATAATTTACAAGTGAAACACCATCTTTAATGTTTTGGAAAACATTCCCACAACCTAATGAAATGTTCTGTGAACCTTTATAGAGACACATTTGGTTTTCTCCTCTCTTTTCAGCATATTTGCTGGATGGGGTGGATATTCGAGGCTACACAGCCTGGTCTCTGATGGACAATCTAGAGTGGGCCACTGGCTTCTCAGAGAGATTCGGCCTGTTCTATGTGAACCGTTCTGACTCCAAACTTCCACGAGTAGCCAAGAACTCTGTTGCCCGCTATGCCACCATCATCACCTGCAATGGATTCCCTGACCCCACTCTGGGGCCTCACGAGTGTTTGAATCCTGAGCCCGAAGGTAGAGTGACAACATTGTCAATCTCAGTGGATGCAACACTGTTGCACACAGTGCATTTCAGATGGGAAAAAACATGTTTAAAGTGATTGATAATTCTGTATGTTTTACACACACACCATATCACACCTGCGAACCATAAAAGTTATCACACAAACTTAAAAAAGACAGAAATTTATTGGAAGGGTTTTTATAAACTCCTTCAAGATTTTTTAAAGAGGAGTTTACACATTTTGAACTTTGCACTGCTTAAGTGCAGTGGTCATTGTAAACAAAAGGATGTCATTATGTTATCAAGGCACAAGGTGGGACCCAGATGCAGACACAGGAGTCAGATGGTTGGAGTCTTACAATGTTTAATAATCCAAAGGGGTTGGCAAGAGAATCGTTGTGGACAGACAAAAGGTCAAAAACAGATCAGAGTCCAGGAGGTACAGAGTGGCAGACAGGCTCGTGTTCAAGGCAGGCAGAATGGTCAGGCAGGCAGGTACAGAGTCCAGAAACAGGCAAGGGTCAAAACCGGGAGGACAAGAAAAAGGAGAATAGCAAAAAGGAGTACGGGAAAAACACGCTGGTTGACTTGACTTAACATACAAGACGAACTGGCACAGAGAGACAGGAAACAGAGGGATAAATACACTGGGGAAAATAAGTGACGCCTGGAGGGAGCGGAGACAATCACAGGAACAGGTGAAACAGATTAGGGCGTGACACAAACACAATTTTATGTTCATATCTGGCTTATTTTTTTTGTGTGTCAGAAAACCTAAAGTATTTACTACTCTATTCCCATAGAGAAAGTAGGTGTCCTGAGATTTATAGATAAACAGTGGCTTGCGAAAGTATTCAACCCCCTTGGCATTTTTCCTATTTTGTTGCCTTACGACCTGGAATTAAAATAGATTTTTGGAGGGGTTGTATCATTTGATTTACACAACATGCCTACCACTTTGAAGATGCAAAATATTTTTTCTTGTGAAACAAATAAGAAATAAGACAAAAAAAATGGAAAACTTGTGCGTGCATAACTATTCACCCCCCAAAGTCAATACTTGGTAGAGCCACCTTTTGCAGCAATTACGGCTGCAAGTCTCTGCCCATTCATCAAGGCAAAACTGCTCCAGCTCTTTCAAGTTGGATGGGTTGCGCTGGTGTACAGCAATCTTGTCATTATGCACACATGGCCCCTATTCCCAGTGATTAGTAATTGTATAAGTGTGCCCTTGGTTTACCAGTGTCCGGTCGATTATAGTTACTTTGTCCGTTAGTGCGTGTGAGTACCTGTGCTGTGTGTTTTGGCTTTCGTACCATTGTGGATTGCGCAGATGATTCCGGGTCTTGTCCCGTGTGTTAATCATTGTGCGCGTGTGTTATTTATTCAAGGTACTCCTCGCTCTTTTGTTTGTGTTTCAACCCTGTGTTTTTGTATCGTGTTTGTTTGGTCTTCGATGCGTGTCTTTACACGGCACGCCGTAATTTGGGTAAATTTAAAAACCCTATTATGCATTCCTGCGCCTGTCTCCCAAATTATTCATACCAACGTGACAGAATAATCAACCATTAAGGGAGACAGCGGAATGGCCCGTCCGACGACGCTGCGACTGGTCCGTCCACCGCCGCTGCAACTTCGGTAGCTGCAAGAAGACCCGTCCGACTTCGCCACAACGGGTCGGTCCGACAACGCAACTTCAGCAGCGACAACTGGCCCATCCGACGATGACGTAACTTCGGCAGCTGCATTGGGTCCTGATCGACCCGCACTGCGTTCCTGTGATCACCTTCCCCCCCCTTTCTCCCCAATTTCGTGGTATCCAATTGTTAGTAGTTACTGTCTCATCGCTACAACTCCCGTACGGGCTCGGGAGAGACGAAGGTCGAAAGCCATGCGTCCTCCAACCAAGCCGCACTACTTCTTAACACAGCGCGCATCCAACCCGGAAGCCAGCCGCACCAATGTGTCGGAGGAAACACCGTGCACCAGGCGACCTGGTTAGCGCGCACTGCGCCCGGCCCGCCACAGGAGTCGCTAGTGCACGATGAGACAAGGATATCCCTACCGGCCAAACCCTCCCTAACCCCGGACGACGCTAGGCCAATTGTGCGTCGCCCCACGGACCTCCCGGTCGCAGCCGGCTGCGACAGAGCCTGGGCGCGAACCCAGAGTGCGATGCAGTGCCCTAGACCACTACGCCACCCGGGAGGCCCCCTGTGATCACCCTTGAGGCCGGTGGTGCTTCACTGTTGGTGCAGTACTGTCACGGATCCCTCCGGAACTTTCATTATGCACACCTGGCCCCTATTCCCAGTGATTAGTAATTGTAAGCTCAGCAAAAAAAGAAACGTCCTCTCAATGTCAACTGCGTATTTTCATGTGTAAATATTTGTATGAACATAAGATTCAACAACTGAGACATAAACTGAACAAGTTCCACAGACATGTGACTAACAGAAATGGAATAATGTGTCCCTGAACAAAGGGGAGGACAAAATTAAAAGTAGCGGTCAGTATCTGGTGTGGCCACCAGCTGCATTAAGTACTGCAGTGCATCTCCTTCTCATGGACTGCACCAGATTTGCCAGTTCTTGCTGTGAGATGTTACCCCACTCTTCCACCAAGGCACCTGCAAGTTCCCAGACATTTCTAGACGGAATGGCCCCAGCCCTCATCCTCCGATCCAACAGGTCCCAGATGTGCTCCACAGGATTGAGATCCGACCTCTTCGCTGGGCATGGCAGAACACTGACATTCCTGTCTTGCAGGAAATCACGCACAAAACGAGCAGTATGGCTGGTGGCGTTGTCATGCTGGAGGGTCATGTCAGGATGAGCCTGCAGGAAGGGTACCACATGAGGGAGGAGAATGTCTTCCCTGTAACGCACAGCGTTGATATTGCCTGCAATGACAACAAGCTCAGTCCGATGATGCTGTCACACACTGCCCCAGACCATGACGGACCCTCCACCTCCAAATCTATCCCGCTCCAGAGTACAGGTCTCTGTGTAACCCTCATTCCTTCGTCGATAAACGTGAATCCGACCATCACCCCTGGTGAGACAAAACCGCGACTCGTCAGTGAAGCGCACTTTTTGCTAGTCTTGTCTGGTCCAATGACGGTGGGTTTGTGCCCATAGGTGAAGTTGTTGCCGGTGATGTCTGGTGAGGACCTGCCTTACAACAGGCCTACAAGCCCTCAGTCCAGCCTCTCTCAGCCTATTTCGGACAGTCTGAGCACTGATGGAGGGATTGTGCGTAGCTGGTGTAACTCGGGCAGTTGTTGTTGCCATCCTGTACCAGTCCCGCAGGTGTGATGTTCAGATGTACCGATCCTGTGCAGGTGTTGTTGCACATGGTCTGTCACTGCAAGGACGATCAGCTGTTCGTCCTGTCTCCCTGTAGCACTGTCTTAGGCCCTGGCCGCATCTGCAGTCCTCATGCCTCCTTGCAGCATGCCTAAGGCACGTTCACGCAGATGAGCAGGGACCCTGGACAACTTTCTTTTGGTGTTTTTTCAGTCAGTAGAAAGGCCTCTTTAGTGTCCTAAGTATTCATAACTGTGACCTTAATTGACTCAAATGATGTCAATTAGCCTATCAGAAGCTTCTAAAGCCATGACATTTTCTGGAATTTTCCAAGCTGTTTAAAGTCACAGTCAACTTAGTGTATGTAAACTTCTGACCCACTTGAATTGTGATACTGTGAATTAAGTGAAATAATCTGTCTTCAAACAATTGTTGGAGAAATTACTTGTCATGCACAAAGTAGATGTCCTGGCCGACTTGCCAAAACTACAGTTTGTTAACAAGAAATTTGTGGAGTGGTTGAAAAACTAGTTTTAATGACTCCAACCTAAGTGTATGTCAACTTTTGACTTCAACTGTAGCTTTTTCCTTGATGGCCAAAAAGCTCAATTTTAGTCTCATCTGACCAGAGTACCATCTTCCATATGTTTGGGGAGTCTCCCACATGCCTTTTGGCGAACACCAAATGAGTTTGCTTATTTTTTTCTTTAATCAATTGCTTTTTTTCTGGCCACTCTTCCATAAAGCCCAGCGCTGTGGAGTGTACGGCTTAAAGTGGTCCTATGGACAGATACTTCAATCTCCGCTGTGGAGCTTTGCAGCTCCTTCTGGGTTATCTTTGCTCTCTTTGTTGCCTCTCTGATTGATGCCCTCCTTGCCTGGTCCATGAGTTTTGGTGGGCGGCCCTCTCTTGGCAGGTTTGTTGTGGTGCCATATTCTTTCCATTTCTTAATAATGGATTTAATGGTGCTCCGTGGGATGTTCAAAGTTTCGGATATTTTTGTAACCCAACCCTGATCTGTACTTCTCCACAACTTTGTCCCTGACCTGTTTGGAGAGCTCCTTGGTCTTCATGGTGCCGCTTGCTTGGTGCCTTTCAGAACAGGTGCAAATATACTGAGCTCATGTGACAGATCATGTGACACTTAGATTGCACACAGGTGGACTGTATTTAACGAATTATGTGACTTTTGAAGGTAATTGGTTGCACCAGATCTTATTATGGGGCTTCATAGCAAAGGGGGTGAATACATAAGCACGCACCACTTTTCCATTTTTTTGTGTTTGTTTTTTTGAAACAAGTTATTTCTTTCATTTCACTTCACCAATTTGGACTATTTTGTGAATGTCCATTACATGAAATCCAAATAAAAATCTATTTAAATTACAGGTTGAAATGCAACAAAATAGGAAAAACGACAAGGGGGATGAATACTTTTGCAAGGCAATGTATGCACTGATGTCAGGGGCAGCAGGTAGCCTAACAGTGTTGGGCCAGTAACCGAAAGGTCACTTGTTCAAATACACAGGCTGACAAGGTGAAAAATCTGTCAAATATGCCCTTGAACACATTGTTTTACAGGGTCAGCCATAGTAGTACAGCACCCCTGAATACAACAGGTGTAGTAGACCTTATGTAAGCATTTCACGATAAGGTCTGTTGTATTTGGCGCATGTGACATATACAATTTCATTTTATTTTTATTTTCTTAACCCTAAATTTGCTCCAGGGGTGCTGTACTACTATGGCTGACCCTGTAAAACAACACATTTGACAGCACCTATCCTGTGTATGCGACAATAAATCATGTATTTGTTTTGCAACAAAAGGACTATCTCCTTAAATGTTTCCTTGTCGTGTTGTGATGCGTTTTCATAAAAGTAATGACACCCTTTTGTTGTTTACAAGGAAGTTCAGAATGGGGAAATGCACTTGATTTTCAAGCTTACCGATACATCTGAACACGTTGTCTGATTAATTTCAATGAATTTATTCTCTTACCCCAGGAACGAGTGCACCCTCCACCTCCTCGCCTATCTTACCAGTCAAGAACGTGAGCTTCCTCGGTATGGAGCTGTCATCTGGCAGTGCTGAGGTAGCCCTCTACAGCGTCTTTGCTCTCTCCATTACGGGTGTCCTCTCAGTCATCGCTGTAACCTATCTGTACCGGAAGTCAGACAGATCCTCTGTGGAATCTGTGAGGATGGAGAAACTCTGAACACATAAAGAGTGCGAGAAGCCTCTGCCCCCATCCAACATAAATGTCTCATTGTCTCTGTTTCTAAAATAATCTGTCAATACTCAACCTGAAAAGTGCCTGTCTATTTGTGGTAGAGGAAAATGAGTTGTTGCTTATATATCTGATGAATCATTTGTGTCTGCACCAAACATTACCTTCTTATTTTAAGAAATAAAGGACTAACTTTTGAAGTATTTCCAGTCTATGGTCATTATAATCAGTTGTCCAATAGAGGACGCTGTTGCATCAGATCCTCTGGTCTTTAGATTAGATTGGGTGTTTACAATATAGTTGTTCCTCCTTTAATGTCACAGTGTATACTCGATTTCATCAACGCAATCAGAAGGCATTTTAGTCAGTAACATTCTACAAAGTCCCAGGTCCCCCTCCCAGCACCAATAAAGGTGCAATGCAAATAATGTAGTCATTGATGTCTACAAAATATCTTTATTAGTCAAGCAACTAAACAGCCAAACCATAATTTAAAGGTCAGACAGGATTGTGTCGTCGATGCACAGATCTAGGGAAGGGTACCCAAACATTTCTGCAGCATTGAAGGTTTCCCAAGAACACAGTGGTCTCCATCATTCTTAAATAGAAGAAGTTTGGAACCACCAAGACTCTTCCTAGAGCTGGCCGCCCAGCCAAACTGAGCAATCGGGGGAGAAGGGCCAATCAGGGAAGTGACCAAGAACCCGATGGTCACCTCTGACAGAGCTCCAGAGTTCCTCTGTGGAGACGGGAGGGCCTTCCAGAAGGACAACAATCTCTGCAGCCCTCCACCAGGTGGTAGAGTGGCCAGACGGAAGCCACTCCTCAGTAAAAGACACATGACTGCCCGCTTGGAGTTTGCCAAAAGGCACCCAAAGGACTCTCAGACCATGAGAAACAAGATTCTCTCGTCTGATGAAACCAAGATTGAACTCTTTGGCCTGAATTACATTTACATTACATTTTAGTCATTTAGCAGACGCTCTTATCCAGAGCGACTTACAGTAGAGTGCATACATTTTATTACATACTGAGACAAGGATATCCCTACCGGCCAAACCTTCCCTAACCCGGACGACGCTATGCCAATTGTGCGTCGCCCCACGGACCTCCCGGTTGCGGCCGGCTGCGACAGAGCCTGGGCGTGAACCCAGAGACTCTGGTGGCGCAGCTAGCACTGCGATGCAGTGCCCTAGACCACTGCGCCACCCACTGCGCTTGAATGCCAAGCGTCGCGTCTGGAGGAAACCTGCAACCACCCCTGTGAAGCATGGTGGTGGCAGCATCATGCTGTGGGGATGTTTTTCAACAGCAGGGACTGGGAGACTAGTCAGGATAGAGGTAATGATGAACGGAGCAAAGTACAAAGAGATCCGTGATAAAAACTTGCTCCAGATCACTCAAGAACTCAGACTGGGGCGAAGGTTCACCTTCCAACAGGACAACAACCCTAAGCATACAGCCAAGACAACGCAGGAGTGACTTTGGAACAAGTCTCTGAATATCCTTGAGTGGCCCAGCCAGAGCCCGGACTTGAACCCAATCAAACATCTCTGGAGAGACCTGAAAATAGCTGTGCAGCGATGCTCCCCATCCAACCTGACAGAGCTTAAGAGGATCTGCAGAGAAGAATGGGAGAAACTCCCCAAATAAAGGTTTGCCAAGCTTGTAGCATCATACCCAAGAAGACTCGAGGCTGTAATAAAGTATTGTGCTTCAACAAAGTACTGAGTAAAGGGTATGAATATGTCTGTAAATGTACTAAATAACCACAATATCTTGGGGAAAGAGAGTGATAAGCTCTGGTTCTGTACTATGCGTAGGAACAAAAAAATCTGTATTTATGAGATCCCTAGGGAGGATATTAAGGGATCCCTTCACCCCCATTCCCGCTTGAATCCCGTTAACGGGATTGATTTGACAACATCCAGTGAAATTGCAGCGCGCCAAATTCAAAAACAGAAATACTCATAATAAGAATTCATAAAACATACAAGTGTTATACATCAAAATACAGCTTAACTTTTTAAGAATCAGTGACAGATTTCAAAAAGGCTTTACGGCGAAAGCAGACCATGCGATTATTTGAGGACAGCGCCCCGCATACCAACACATGAAAATCATATTTCAACCAGGCAGGTGCTACACAAGTCAGAAATAACGATATAATTCATGCCTCACCTTTGAAGATCTTCTTCTGTTGGCACTCCAAAATGTCCCAGAAACATCACAAATGGTCCTTTTGTTCGATAAATTCCTTCTTTATATCCCTAAAATGTCAATTTATTTGGCGCGTTTGATTCAGAAATACACCGGTTCCAACTCGCCCAACATGCCTACAAAGTATCTAATAAGTTACATGTAAACTTGGTCCAAACATGTCAAATAACTTTCCTAATCCAACCTTAGGTACCTTAAAATGTAAATAATCGATCAAATTTAAGACGGGATAAACTGTGTTCAATACCGGGATGAAAACAAAGTGAAGCGCGTTCCAGGTCTCGCGCAACAAAAGACTTGAGTCCCACATGGAAATAACAGGACTACTTCTTCATTTCTCAAAAGAAAAACATCAACCAATTTCTAAAGACTGTTGACATCTAGTGGAAGCCATAGGAACTGCAAGCAAATTCCTATTAAAAAGAGCTTCCAATAGAAAACAAATGGAAAACACATTGACCTCAAAAAAATGTTTCCCTGGATGGATTGTGCTCGGGGTTTCACCTGCCAAATCAGTTCTGTTATACTCACAGACATTATTCAAACAGTTTTAGAAACTTCCGAGTGTTTTCTATCCAAATCTACTAATAATATGCATATCCTAGCTTCTGGGCCCGAGTAGTAGGCAGTTTACTTTGGGCACGCTTTTAATCCGTATGTCAAAATACTGCCCCCTAGCCTTAAGAAGATGTATTAAACATTTCCATACTTGAAAATGGTATAGAAGTTATACATGATGTAAATAATGACGATTGTAAAACCGAGGGTACTGTCTTGAAATTGGGCGCATTAAAGAAAGCATCTAGAATAATGTGTCTTTTAAAATAATCTGTAACACTAAAAATACATTTCATGAATAAACCATTATAAATGCGTATAAATGTTTAAATGCTTAAGACATTATTATCAATGCTAAAAGTTCAAATTAATTGTATAAATGTTCAAAAATAATGAAATACTTATTATTAAAAGTTTATTAATGTTTGTTGCCAAAGTGTTACCAAAGTGACTGGTGCTATTAAGCTCATTATCAATTTTGTCACTGATACCTGTACTTGGCATACCCATGTTTTGGGATATTTCCTACCTAAACTGTGTTTATCCCTCCTGTTAATTGGGGTCAGAGTTCCAGTTGTGTACGTGCGCACATGCATACAGAATGTGTGTTTACACTGTAGCAGTGCTGCAAGTCTATTATTTCGACCTCTGCAAATGTAGTGCGCAGTAATATTTGACATGTATATATGATATTATCAGTATATATGATATTATAAATACCTCATATGCTCGTAATAAGACACAAGGCCTATTCAAATTTGTATCTGACGCCATAAAGTTGAGCTACAGTAATAGGCAATCAATAAATATCTGAGAATGGAATTGTAAATACATGTATTTAATTACTTTGTAAAATGAATGGATTCACATAAAAAGACATGAAGCTTAAGATACAAGGCAATAATTACAATAACAAAGCAAGGCATGATCAGAGAGAGAAAGAGAGAAATCATAACCTGAAAGGCCATGCACCAAAAGAAAGGGGTAGAGAAAGAAAGAAAGAAAGAAAGAGAGAAAGAGAGAGAGAAAGAGTCTCTCACCATAACAGTTCAGGAAGAAAAATAAGAAACAACAATGAATCCAATACCCTTTTTCAATTTTTATTTTATTTAACTAGGCAAGTCAGTTAAGAAGAAATTCTTATTTACAATGACGGCCTAGGGCATAAGCATCTGGGTTGTTTGGATTCAAAATCTGAGTTGTTGACCAATAGTATCACTGTAAAGTTAACCTCCAATCAGATATTAGAGTTATATGATGTAACCTCTGCTTCTCAGAGGTGAGACAATGGAGGTTGGTAAAATCAACACAGAGAATGCTGAATTCCTAAGACAACACAGAGGAAATGATTGCATACATTTGATAAGAAGAGTCACTTCAGGGGTTGGGTTGCCCTACACAAAGATATTTACTTCTGAGGCCCTTCAGAGCCACTCAAGGTTGCAACTATCATTACAAGCACCATAAACCATTGCGTCAGTGGAGAACTGCTACATGTAATGATTATGTAGCCATCCGTGTGTGTGTCAGAGTTCAAGTTAGTAAAAAAACACCATTATAAAAGGCTAGCACTGTGTGGACTTCCACTATAACCAAGATGAGATCCCTAGGGAGGATTCCGTCTCTGTACCTGCTGTGTCTCTATGGCTGCCAATGTCAAGTGGAAGATGACCAACAAGACTTCATGCTTCTTGCAGGACCCCTGACCAATCACTTAGTAAGGGACCTGAGCACCAAGCCTTTAGCCATTCAACTAGGGATTGATGCCTTTGACTGCAGTCATCCCCTTCCTGTGGGCTCCAGGGCCTACTTCCAGTACCTGGGTAACTCACTTTAAAACCTTTTCTCAATAGGGGGTGCTGTTTTCACTTTGTAAAAATTTCGTTCCCAAATTAAACTGCCTCGTACTCAATTCTTGCTCGTACAATATGCATATTATTATTACTATTGGATAGAAAACACTCTCTAGTTTCTAAAACCGTTTGAATTATATCTGTGAGTAAAACAGAACTCAAGTTGGAGCAAACTTCCTGTGAGGAAGTGAGAAATCTGAAATAAGGCAGGCTGTTCTAGGGTCAGTTTATTAATTTGCATGTCTTCTATTGGTCGACATGCACTGCATACGCCTTCCCCTAGATGTCAGCAAATAGTGAGAATTGGAATGGAGTTGCTAGGCAGATCTGAGGCCATATAAAGGGTCTTGGAACGTGGGGTGCAGTCTTTTCAACATTCGCCATGACGCAAGACAGACCTCAGGATGGCGTTCTGGAAAGCTCCCGTTATAGGCCTTAGATATATCCGGCTCTGATTTTATTCGATATAGGTGTTAAAGACATCATAATGTTGTTATTTTAAACCGAGTTATATCAGTTTATATCAGTATATTGCGATTTTCGGATATTTCTTTGTGCTGCGTTATAGTGAGTTGGGCACGTCTTCGCCACATGGCTAATGTTTACTGCTAATTCCAAAGTTGAAGGCGACAATCTACAACCGAGCAACGATTCCTCTGGACAAAGGACAACTTGCCCAAGATTCTGATGGGAGCTCATCAAAAAGTAAGAAGTATTTATGATGTTAATTCGTTGTTCTGTTGAAAAATGTCAAACTACTATTCCGCCATTAATTTCGGTGCGGTCTCGCTTTAACGCACGCTGTATGTCGTAGTAACGTTAATTTTAAAAATCTAACACAGCGGTTGCATTAAGAACTAATGTATCTTTCATTTGCTGTCCAACCTGTATTTTTTAGTCAAGTTTATGATTAGTTACTGATTAGATTAGGTGCCTCTCCCAAGATTTCTCCCGACATTTTGTTGGCAGCTTGGCTACTATTCTCATTGTATAACCACAATTTGTGCCGCTAAATATGCACATTTTCGAACAAACTCTATATGTATTGTGTAATATGATGTTATAGGACTGTCATCTGAAGAAGTTTGAGAAGGTTAGTGAAAAAATGTATATCTTTTGCTGGTTTATTCGTTATCGCTATTGTTGGCTTGAATCAATGCTGTTGTGTGGTTGGCTATTGTAGTAAGCTAATATAATGCTATATTGTGTTTTCGCTGTAAAACACTTAAAAAATCTGAAATATTGGCTGGATTCACAAGATCTTTGTCTTTCATTTGCTGTACGCTGTGTATTTTTCATAAATGTTTTATGATGAGTATTTAGGTAATTCACGTTGGTCTCTGTAGTTATTCTAGTTGCTTTGGTGAGAGTTGTGATGGTGGCTGCAATGTAAAACTATGATTTATACCTGAAATATGCAAATTTTTCTAACAAAACATATGCTATACAATAAATATGTTATCAGACTGTCATCTGAGGAAGTTGTTTCTTGGTTAGTGACTATTTATATCTTTATTTGGTCGAAATTGTGATAGCTACCTATGCAGGAAAAAAATGGTGGGAAAAAAAAGTATTTTGCTATCGTGGTTAGCTAATAGAAATACATATTGTGTCTTCCCTGTAAAACATTTTAAAAATCAGAAATGATGGCTGGATTCACAAGATGTGTATCTTTCATCTGGTGTCTTGGACTTGTGATTTAATGATATTTAGATGCTAGTATTTACTTGTGACGCTATGCTAGGCTATGCTAGTCAGCTTTTTTACTGATGGGGGTGCTCCCGGATCCGGGATTGTGATGAAGTAGAAGTTAAAGTGTCCCTATCCTAGGAACACCTTTTGCCCTAGCCTAGGCAGCTGATGGTGGGTGCTAGATCTGCACCATCGTCTAGGATTGATGTGCCCCGCTGGTAATACACTTGTGTCCCCCTTGGAGTGGCTCATACATAAAGCATTTGCCATTAGGCTGCGAAGGCATAACTTCCCTCAACTAGCTTTAATGGCGGGCCGTCTGAAAAACAACTGGAAAAATGTGTACTGTCTTCTTAAAACCCAATTTTCCACCACCACCATGCTTTTTCAGCCTGAATGGAGGATGCTTTATGTACGAGACGGTCCACAGGGGACATGAGTGTATTACCGGTTGGGCACATCAATCCTAGACAATATTGCAGATCTAGCGCCCACTATCGGCGGCCTAGGCTACTTTTGCCCACATGTGACCCCAGCCAGCCCAGTCAGTCTGCATTGTCCTGCTACAAAGGTAAGAGCTGAATATTTAAAGAGTGTATGGGGCCAACATGTATTGCCTATGTTCTTTGATCACATATTAGAATTAATAGAGATGACTGATGTGTCATACTCAGGATGTTAACAGTGCATAATATGAACATTTATAATGCTATTTATTTGCAAGGTGCAAAGTACACTGAACAAAACTATAAACGCAACATGCAAGGTGTTGGTCCCATGTTTCATGAGCTGCAATAAGAGATCCCAGAAATGTTCTATACCCACAAAAAAAAAACATTTGTGCACAAATTTGTTTATATCCCTGTTAGTGAGCATTTATCCTTTGCCAAGATAAGTCATCCATCTGACAGGTGTGGCATATCAAGACGCTGATTAAACAGCATGATCATTACACAGGTGCATCTGTGTCTCAAGTAGTTGCGGGAGCGTGCAATTGGCATGCTGACTGCAGGAATGCCCACCAGAGCTGTTGCCAGAGAATTTAATCTTCATTTCTCTACCAACGTCGTTTTAGAGAATTTGGTAGTAGTCTAACCGGCCTCACAACCGCAGACCACGTGTACGGCGTCGTGTGGGCGAGCGGCTTGCTGATGTCAGCGTTGTGAACAGAGTGCCCCATGGTGGCGTTGTGAACAGTGCCCCAGGTGGCGGTGGGGTTATGGTATGTCCAGGCATAAGCTACGGACAACAAACACAATTGCATTTTATCGATGGCAATTTGAATGCACAAAAATGCAGTGAGGCCCATCTTTTTTAAGGTATCTGTAACCAACAGATGTGTATCTGCATTTCCAGTCATGTGAAATCCATAGGTTAGGGCCTAATTAATTTATTTCAATTGACTGATTTCCTCATAGGAACTGTAACTCCGTAAAATCAATGAAATTGTTGCATGTGTTTATATTTTTGTTCAGTTTATGGCTCTGGCTAGGGCTGTGTCCTACTCATGGACCTTAAAGGAGCATTATGTAGAATTTTTGCATTATAATGTCCATAATATATCTGCATTAATAGTGGAATGATAGTGTTTCACTATTATTATATTTTTTATGCTTTGGGCCCTTACAAAATTGCATTCAGATTTTCAGTTTTCCTATTGGTCAACAAAAGTCGGTGCGTCTCTTGCTTTCGAAATTGGAGGGCTGCAGCCTCCCTCTTTGAGCAGCGTCACTCGGAGGCGTGGTCATCTTCTTCCGAGCGCAATCAACAATGTCAGATTTTAGGCAAGCGTCCAGCCCCACTTGTTGCGGATACAGGGGCCAAAAAAAGAAGTTTAGCAAAGCGACTAAATGATAAGGCTTGTGGGAAAAAATGAGTAAATATGGGTAACAATTTTAATCACTGGAGAGAAGTTATGGCAATAAAAGGGCTGAAGTCTGATGCAGAGATGGCCTGTTTTCTGCTCGACAGGTAACATTACCAAGACGTTGCGCCAGCTACAGTAGCTAGCTAATGTTATCTGTGATGTTTGTGAATGGAATGTAAAACCAGTCAGGATATTGACATAATGCATGTGTTTTTGAGTATAATGATCATTTAGAACCTACTTACATTTTGCATTGGCGGCTAGCTAACGTTTCATGTGCATTTCTCTGTTTGAGAGTGTTAGCAACTGTTAGCCTGGGCGTCTGTTTGTGTGTGCTGGAAGTAACAGTTAGCCCCAGATAAGTGTGCTGGGAAGCTGTGGTTAGCCTTGAGCGAGAACAGTGTGCTTTGTATGCAGGTGCAAATAGCTCAGACAATGTTGCAGAGCTGTCTGACCTCAGTCTCTGGGGTGAGGGAGCGTAATCTACACAGCAACAGCGCCGGGACACCAAAGAGCGCCAAGAGGCTGGGACTAGCCTGAGCGCCGGCAATAGGCTGAGCAAAGTTTAAACCACGCTCAGCCTCTACTGTGACAGGCCAACAGACGGGTTGGAACTAGTCTGTCACAGTATAAGAACAGCTGTTTACTTACATCCTGCCAGTTCCCTGTTCTACCCTGCGGGGTGGTACAGTGAACCCGTATATACGAAAATTGCATTTACCATTTATCGCTTGAGTTTAATAAAAATACTTAAAGTATAGGGCCTCCCGGGTGGCGCAGTGGTCTAGGGCACTGCATCGCAGTGCTAACTGCGCCACCAGAGTCTCTGGGTTCGCGCCCAGGCTCTGTCGCAGCCGGCCGCGACCGGGAGGTCCGTGGGGCGACGCACAATTGGCACACAGCAAACCTTTTTGCCACAGCTCGCATTGATGTGCCATCCTGGATGAACTGCACTACCTGAGCCACTTGTGTGGGTTGTAGACTCCGTCTCATGCTACCGCTAGAGTGAGAGCACCGCCAGCATTCAAAAGTGACCAAAACATCAGCCAGGAAGCATAGGAACTGAGAAGTGGTCTGTGGTCACCACCTGCAGAATCAGTCCTTTTTTGGGGGTGTCTTGCTAATTGCCTATAATTTCCACCTTTTGTCTATTCCATTTGCACAACAGCATGTGAAATTTATTGTCAATCAGTGTTGCTTCCTAAGTGGACAGTTTGATTTCACAGAAGTGTGATTGACTTGGAGTTACATTGTGTTGTTTAAGTGTTCCCTTTATTTTTTTGAGCAGTGTATATACTTAAAGTATATTCGGTGACTCTGAATCACATTTTGTCCTGATACCAGATTTGAATTGACGCAAATCCCTTATAAGAGTGAAAACTGTAATGGTGCTCGGCTGTAACGTTAACGTTAGCAGCTGTAATGGTGCTTGGCAGTATAGTTGCCTCACCTTTTTGAGACTTCCAAGTGACTAACATTGTTACAGAACATTACTGAAACAATGTTAGCTAGCTAACATTATGTAGCTTGGTAGAGAGTTGAAAAGCAAGCTCACTTGTTAGGTTTTGTGACATACATTAGCAAGCTAGCTAGCTAGATGTAATATAATAAATGGGACATGCGCAAAATAAAATGTAATTAATCAACTTCTAGTTATGAAAAGGCCCCACCACAATCCACTCCAAGGAAAGTGTTACCTCTGCCTGCTTTATCAAGCATTGGAGCACCACACTGTCAGATAAGTGAGAACACATGCTTCATTTCAATAGGAGAATAGATAGATACCCATTTCCTATTCCATTCAATGATGGCTATTGAGTAGTGAGATCTTTCTTGTGTGTGCATCATTTATGGTTGGTTTCTGTGTTTTTGTGTCCCTCCGTTTGTGCCGGCCTTCTTTGAGCAGGCTATGTGGGGGTGTATCTCTGGTACTGTCATGTCTCTCTCTCTCCAGTATTCAAAATGTTTGCCATGGAGGCAACAGAAGGCGAAAACAGGCGACATTAACTATTTTTTTTTGCGCCTTCTGTTGCCTCCATGGTGCTCCCTCCCACCTAGCTCAACCTCTCCAGGCTATTTCAGAAACTCATCCCTCCTTTAGAAAAAGACAGTATGTTATACTCCAAGCATATAGTATATTCATTACTGTGAAACATTTTGAATACTGGGAGACATGAACTATTCCCAGTCATATTCCCAGAAGTCTCAGCCCACAGTGAAGCATGGGATGCTGACAGGTGACTTTTTGTTGGCCACAAACATTTTGCTGTCTGGGAATAATTACCTTTTCTAATGCATGAACATGGGGATGGTTTCCAGTGGCACCTTTTTCAATATTCAAGACTGGTACTGTGTGGACTCAATACATTTGTTCTGGATGGGCTGTGACGGTCTGCAAATTAAATACATTGTGGTAGCTCTAGATAAGACTTAATTGTTTGTGTGCTTACAGTACACCACAAGTATTTAACATGGATGTCCTGCTTTATTTATTACCTCATGTCTCTTACAATTTCAGCTGATGGCCGCATGGACTGGCCAGGCTACTGTGCACAGTATTGCGCCTCCACTACATTGGAGAATGATTGCATAGACACCTCCATAGTGAACATTGACAAGAGGGAGACCCAGAGAAACTCTGTCATCATGGAGCGAGGCATTCATTAGGACCATGGATCAGCTGATTACGGAGATTCCGCCAAAATAAATCTGCACAGACACGCACATGTACAGATTTCTGCTCTAATGAGTAAGTTTGGTTATGAACGTGCACATCAAAAAAATTTCTTTTGCAAGATTGAATCGCTTTAGAAATATATATGATGTTTTTTTCAGACTCAGTGAAAGGAAAATATAAAGACAGCGGAATTCAGTGGCATGGAGCCAAGAAAATCCACGCAGTGAGTATGTAATGATAGATATTACAGTATATCTTTTTTTAGTTTTATGATGTGAAGATGTTGCTCCAGTGTTGGAAATGTTATCATACCTAGACAGCACAGATTAAAGGTACATTCAATGCAAGATTTTGAGGAAGAGATTGGAATCTGGTGGCTGGGATGCCAAGGAAAAGAACCCTAAGGCCCGAAGTCCCTACCCCCTATTCATCCACCCAACAACTGAGGAACTTGTGCAATCACAAGTGAGAAGAGGCTTAGGTAGGTAAAAAACTTAAGGCAGGAATATTAGATTGAATTGCATCAGACCTCAGAGTGAGTTATAACAAAGCCTGTAGATGATACCTATGAAGTCAATGAATAGTTGTCTTTTTATAAGTGCACAATATCGGTACACTTAACCTCCACATTCTTCATTCTTTCCCTCCCCCTAGGGTTGTGTGAACCTCGAGACCATGCAGGAGTACAACCTCCTCCTCCCAACCCTGTGAGAAACCCAGTTATAACCCACATACATACAAACTGTTTTACACCAAGTACATTACAATAACCGAATTTGAAAGAAGCAGTTTCATTTAGTTTTTGCCCTACAGAATTCTTTGCCCCACATAGTAACAATTCTATTTTTTCTGACTTCTGTTGGAATACATCAAGATTGACAGTGAAGGCCCTGATGGACCAAGACCCCTGTGAAGCCTCCACTATCAAGCAACTAACAGGAGACGTCCCTGCCTTCCTCCCAGTCCCGACCCCAAAACTGATGCAGCACTTTCTCCATGTACCAGGCCACACACAGAGACTGATGACAGGAACACACACATGGACAGCTTAAACTCTATGGCTGACTGGCATAGTGAAGGAATGGGATGAAATTAGGATTGATATTGATATCCTTAGGCTGTGCAGAGGGCCTACAGTGCCAGACCATTTTCTTAGGTTTACTTTGCTCTGTAAACATGGCCTTACTTTTGAGAGTACTTTACTTCATTAAAAAGGCCCACCGTTGTCACGTGATCACCCATTCAATTTGCCAAGCAGCTCCTCCTAAAAGGCTCTTTGAAAAAAGGGACATCACATGTCCCAACTTGCAAATTAAGGAAGGAAATTGGAGACCTGACAAATTTTCAGAATGGTACAGTTGTGCCATATCGGTCTGAGCCAGAGTATACTGGTGTGTTGTAGACTTTCTTCAGAATGCCCAGGATCAACTGGAGACAACGTGCCACACCTGACGGTCCAAATGGGAAGCTCTCTGAAGCGTAAGTGTTTTGGCTAATATTAAATAAAATAAAATGTTATTTGTCACATGCGCTGAATACAACAAATGTAGACCTTACAGTGAAATGCTTACTTACAAGCCCTTAACCAACAATGCAGTTAAGTGTTAAGTAAAATTTAAAAAAAGTAAAAAAACAATTACAAACATTTAAAGAGCAGCTGTAAAATAACAGTAGTGAGGCTATATACAGGGGGTACCAGTACAGAGTCAATGTGCGGGGGCACAGGTTAGTCAAGGAAATTGAGGTAATATGTACCTGTAGGTAGGGGTAAAGTGACTATGCATAGATAATAAACAGAGAGTAGCAACATCGTAAAAAAGGGTGGGTGGCAATGCAAATAGTCTGAGTAGCCATTTGATTAGCTGTTCAGGAGTCTTATCACTTGGGGGTAGAAGCTCCCACAGCAACAGGAAATGTGAATTATTATGTGGATAATTCAAGGGGAGGGTTTTTTTTCACGTGGGCTTATTTTCAATCTTCCTGTGTTTGATCCCCCAAACCATTTTTTTTATATATAGTTTTTCATTACATTCTATTACAAATCTGAATGTCCCTGTACACTTTTTTAACAACAATTCCACTGTGCCATAAATCCATGTTTGAATGAAGCTGTTTACAACAACAAAATATGCAAATATGTATTTATGGGACAGTGGAACATTAAAATAATAAGTGCAGAGACATCATTCAGAATGGGATTGTGATGTCATAAGAGTTGGTTTGGAGTGTTTGAGCATTTTCTAACATTCTTTAGACACATTTTCATCATGCGTTGTAGATAATGAGAAGTGACGATTCAGCAAAAATGTGTCTACCAATTTTCTCTAACGAAACAAAATATTTTTACTACAAGCACAGAAAGTTGAAAAAACGCAACATGTAAAAATGGTCAACTTTAATGGACATTTTTGCAGGGGTTAATACATTTTTTGTTAGGTCAAATCAATGTCTTAAACCTTGAAATTACAAACTTTAGCAGCCTTTTTAAACCTTGATGTCACGTTGTTCGTAATAATGATGGTCGGACCAAGGCGCAGCGTACTTCGAGTTCCACATACTTTTAATGAATAAAATGAAACTTATAATAACCACCCTTTGCCTTGATGACAACTTTAAACATTCTTGGCATTCTCTCAACCAGCTTTACCTGGAATGCTTTTCCAACAGTCTTGGAGTTCCCACATATCCTGAGCACTTGTTGGCTGCTTTTTCTTCACTCTGCGGTCCAACTCATCCCAAACCATCTCAATTGGGTTGAGGTCTGGTGATTGTGGAGGCCAGGTCATTTCATGCTGCACTCCATCACTCTCCTTCTTGGTCAAATAGCCCTTACACAGCCTGGAGGTGTGTTGGATCATTGTCCTGTTGAAAAACAAATGATAGCCACACTAAGCGCAAACCAGATGGGATGGTGTATCGCTGCAGAATGCTGGTTAAGTGTGCCTTGAATTATAAATAAATCACTGTCACCAGCAAAGCGCCCCAAACCATCACACCTCCTCCTCCATACTTCACGGTTGAAACTACACATGTGGAGATCATCCGTTCACCTACACTGCGTCTCACAAAGACACAGCGGTTAGAACCAAAAATCTGAAATTTGGACTCAACAGACCAAAGGACAGATTTCCACCGGTCTAATGTCCATTGCTCGTGTTTCTTGGCAAGTCTCTTCTTCTTATTGGTGTCCTTTAGTAGTGGATTCTTTGCAGAAATTCGACCATGAAGGCCTGATTCACGCAGTCTCCTCTGAGCAGTTGATGTTGAGATGTGTCTGTTACTTGAACTCTGTGAAGCATTTATTTGGGAAGCAATTTCTGAGGCTGGTAACTCTAATGAACTTATCCTCTGCAGCAGAGGTAACTCTTGGTCTTCCTTTTCTGTAGCGGTCATCATGAGATCCAGTTTCATCATAGTGCTTGATGGTTTTTACGACCGCACTTGAAGATACGTTCAAAGTTCTTCAAATTTACCGCATTGACTGACCTTCATGTCTTAAAGTAATGATGGACTGTCGTTTCTCTTTGCTTATTTTAGCTGTTCTTGCCATAATATGGACTTAGCCCTATTTAGAAAAAGACCATCTTCTGTACACCACCCATACCTTGTCACAACACAACTGATTGGCTCAAACGCATTAAGAAGGAAAGAAATTCCACAAATGAACTTTTAACAAGGCACACCTGTTAATTTAAATGCATTCCAGGTGTCTACCTCATGAAGCTGGTTGAGAGAATGCCAAGAGTGTGCAAAGCTGTCATCAAGACAAAGGGTGGCTACTTTGAAGAATCTCAAATCTCAAATATATTTTATATATATATTTTTTACACTTTTTAATGGTACTGTAGGTATAAAGCTGCTATTTATTATGACCTAATTAATTGAACTAAAATCATCAATATTCATTATTTGTGTGTGTGCCCTGCTTGAGCATGTTTTCACACTGACTTATCACCCTTGAGATCCAGAGGGCCCTGGTAGTTTACCACTAAGCAGCAGTTCGCCCACAGTTGATTGACAGATCCTGCCAGAGTGAGTGAGCTAATCATGTCCCAGATACGATACTCCTTCACCCTCCTAATGGCTTTCTCCAACAGCACTCTCAGACGTGCAATGGTTTGCATTCGCTCAGTGTCCTTCCACATTAGCTCAGTTGCTCTTTTGAATGGGGAATGATGAGCGTTGCCCCCACATCTGACAGGGTCCTCTCCATGATGAGCCCTTTGACTGACATGCATCCATCACCAGGCTTAAACAGCTCGAGGATTCCAGGGAGACACGTGATCTCCTGATCAGAGATGGACCCGGTGAAAAGCTTGGATACAAAAGGTGATGGCTCGAAAAGGTACAATCTCAATCAGGCCCTTTAAAAGTGGTGTGTTGTTTGTAAAATGAAAAGGTCTCAGACTGTAATGTCAGAGAGGAGGGATTGGCACATCTCAACTCTGTGCAGTCCAGCATAACTCGGACCTCTGGACAGTACACCTGGTACTTGTAAGGCATGGTTGCCTGCAACTGCTCCCTGGACATCCAAATGGGCACAGACTCCAAGAAAAGATACAGATAATTGGTCCAGGTTATTATAATGCAGCTCACTGTAGGGACACTCATGCCTTCTCCTTCAGCCCAGCTACTACTAGACAGTAGTAAAGAAAAAACTTGTCAATGAGTGGCAAATTCCTGTTGGGGCGTGGTGTTGCGCTTCCCATTTCAACCTTCTGGGCCTTGAACCAGTAGATTAACCTGGAGGCAGAGGGGGCAATGGACTCCCAGAACACCATGAAGACCTTCTTTGTTGGTCTTGTAGCTCGAGCTCCTTGAATCGATCTAGTGCAGCATCCAACACACCTATACAAAAGAAAGGGATCATTTATGTGGAAAATTTTTACTATTATTCAGTTTGATAATTGTCAGTATCATGACACAGTAAACCAACTCTGACTTAGTCTAGGTCTCATGACATACGCTACCGTTCAAAAGTTTGGGGTCACTTGTGTTTTGCGGGTACAATTTAATGAAGCTGCCATTTGAGGACTTGTGAGGCGTCTGTTTCTCAAACTAGACACTCTAATGTACTTGTCCTCTTGCTCAGTTGTGCACCGGAGCCTCCCACTCCTTTTTCTATTCTGATTAGAACCAGTTTCCGCTGTTCTGTGAAGGGAGTAGTACACAGCGTTGTACGAGATCTTCAGTAACTAGGCAATTCCTCGCACGGAATAGCCTTTATTTCTCAGAACAAGAATAGACTGATGAGTTTCAGAAGAAAGTCTTTTGTTTCTGGCCATTTTAAATTAAGATAATACATCTGTATCTATCTATATTTTATGGTTACATACAGTTAGTTATACATCGTACTATATAACCGTTTTTCCCCCAATATATTATTTACATGAAAAAACAGCTTGATTGAAAATAATGTGTTGGTGTATTATTGTTGGGTGCGAGAGCATTGGTTGAAGCTCAATGTTAAATTCAAATCTCCCTACCATCATATCTAAGCCAATATGACACCAATCTCGACGAAAATTTGCAAATCAACTTGATTGGAGGTACACAACACACTCCCCACCTCTAGTCATGAGCCATCTGGCCATTACCAAGAACAACATACCAGATTTTTTTAACAGGGTCGTTAGCAATTGAGTTTTCAGAGTATTTTCTGCTCCTACCTAGTTCAAATTCTGGACGTCGGATTAAAACGAGACTATATCATCCTTAAAGTAACCATTAGACTTTGTAGGTGCAACAGTTTTCATTTAAATGTATAATTTTTTGCTCTCACATGCTCATTTCCATTCATTAAGAACCAATGACGTGCTACCTTTTTGTAGGATTTCTGACATTGCTAACATATATTTTGCCAAAATTCTAACGGGCAACAATACAGCTGCCACTTGCTGCCAGTTATAAGAAGTGACTGAGATCAAACCTAGGTTACTGTAGATTGCTAGCTATATGGTGGTATTCAAGCTGAGGTTAATCAATAAATGTAAACAGATATTTTGATTTGCTAGGTAACTAACTAATGTTAGCTTGCTTGTCCGAAGTCCAGTGGCTAGCCTCTCTGGCTAGTTAGCTAACACCAGTCAGCTGAAAGCTAGCGAGCTAGATAACGAACAGGCAAAGAAATGTAGCTAGATATATCTGTTTATGTTAGATTTGTTACACAAATAACTTCAGCCACTAGCTAGCTCACATCCAAATTCCAGTCTTACATTTTTCCACAAAATATAGCTAGCTAGCTATATCAGTTTAAAACCAACACCAAACTTTGGGCAAATTGTTACAATGCATGCAATGCAATGGGATTTTGCAACACTAGCTAGTTAGCTACTCCATAGTCCAAGCTACTGTAAGAGCTAGCCATATCTCACTGTCAGACAGGACACAACCCAAACTGTAGCTGAGAAAACGAATGCATATGTACAGCATCAGAAAAACTCACTAGTTTCGAACATCCAGAATGGATTCCAGTATGCTCCTTCTGTCTTCTTGATATTTTAATCCAAATATGTGCTGATCAACAGAGCCAAACTAACAACTCTGCCATTTGACTGTCTTGATTGTATTTACAACTCAAATCTGGATGCTGGACTAGCCCATGTGTGATATTTGTCAACGACTCTGCCGTGCACGGCCATTCCAGTGGCGTGGCGCTAGGTGTGGGGGATAATGCCCCCCAAACCCCGGATTAGATAAATGTATAGGATGCATAACTGCAATACTTTAGGCTAGTAACAAGCTGTAAATCAAATCAAATCAAATTTTATTTGTCACATACACATGGTTAGCAGATGTTAATGCGAGTGTAGAGTGTAAAAGGCACAAGAAAGATTTGGCTCCATTGTCCATGCCTATTTAATCCAAATTTGCGCTGACTGTTCAACAGTGTCAAGTTACTTTTCAGTGTTCCCACAAATCTGAACCTAGTAAGCAAAATTAAGTTTAAAAGACGTATTTTCCAGATGTTGAATTTAGATTCATATAATTACGTATTTTCAGGAAGTTTAAAAGCTGTCGCTTATATTCATGCATGCCAAGGGAAGCCAGGCTTCCCCCCAAAATGTATTGAGAAAAAAACATACAAAATAATTTATCTTTCGTCTCTCTGTGTTTCATACATTTCCTTCAATTCACAAGAGGCTAACCAGTATCTCACTGGTTAAACCATCCGTGCAAATTAAATAGTGCCCCTTTGTCTCAGTATGTGTATCGTATCTATCTTTCACGCCCTGGCCATAGAGAGGCTTTTATTCTCTATTTTGGTTAGGCCAGGGTGTGACCAGGGTGGGCATTCTAGTTTCTTTATTTCTATGTTTTCTATTTCTTTGTGTTTGGCCGGGTGTGGTTCTCAATCAGAGGCAGCTGTCTATCGTTGTCTCTGATTGAGAACCATACTTAGGTAGCCCTTTTTCCCACCTGTCTTTGTGGGAAGTTATCTTTGTTAGCGGCATTATAGCCGAGTTAAGCTTCAAGGTCATTTATGTATGTTTATTGTTTTGTTGGCGACATCATTAAAAGTATGGACGCTCAACACGCTGCACCTTGGTCCTCTTCTTCAGACTCCCGTGACACTATCTGATGCTGTCTGGTCAGAAAGAGTATGACATTGTTGCCACCTATAGCATTGAATGCAAGGGAAGCCAGCGAGCATTTGGCCTCCCTTGACAAAATAAATAAATAAATAAATAATAGCCAATCAGCATTGAGCTAAACTGAGTGAGCTCAGATTTGACTGGTTCTGGCGCACCAAAAAAAAAGTGTCAAGGGAAGCCAGTTTAGATTTGGCTTCAGATCAATCACATCACACGCCAAATGTCATTATTGAAAGAAGAAATTGTTGCATCTTGTTGTGTTCATGTCCTATGGTGGCTAGCTTGCTAGCTAAAATCGTCCCTTTCCTAAATTACCCATAGATGGAGATAGGGATTTGGACTTTTACTTAATTCTCCGTACTGGCCAATGATTATAACGGCGATTCTGATCCAAAAACAAATTCATACATTGCACCCCTGGCCTGAGAGGATGGAAGTTATCATTGCCCATGAAAGGAAGTTAGGCTAGCGAGCAAGTATCTTAAACAGGTAGCTTAGGACAACAAAAACTAAAAGCGTGTACTGTTTGACAAAGTCATAGACCGTTTAGGCAACATGAAAGAGGAGGATGGTATTGGCGTTTCTCTATGAGTAGGGTGAGTCAACATGTTTTTTCTGTTTGTGGCCACGTCACCACCCTTAGAACCAGTGTAGAACTCCAGGTTCTTACAGTGGGGCATCAGGATAATCTATAGAGATTGCAGAACAATACAGGAAATTAAATTAGATTTAGGCCGGCAACCTAACGTACCTCCTGGTCCGCCTTACCGTACCACCTTGCCAGTCCAAAAAAAAAAAAAAATATTGATCATTTATTTAACCAAGAAAATACCCATTTATTTAACAGACAGAAAAACCCATCATTGTCAGATAAAGCATCCGAGCAAGAGAAACAGAGCCTCTCTGTCTCAATATGTGTAGCCCATTTATATGATGCTTTCTGGAATAAAATAGTTTTGGGAAACAGTTCTGAGATTTAACGATGCGGTTCTAACAATGAACTTAGCCTTAAAATGCTTTTGGGAAACCGGGTCCAGGACAATAAATTATGTGAGACAAAACCCATCTTTTTTTTTTTTTACATCATTTGAAGCGCAAATTACATTTTCGAAAGACACCTTTTGCATGTGGAAATGTTGTATAATTAAGTGATAATGCACAATAAGGCGGTGTTTGGAGGATATATTTGCATGGGTGTTGGTAGGCCCGAGACAAAGTTGAAGCCGGCTGGTTGTTCGTTCTATTGGTTCGGTTGCCAGAGACGCGACACAGTCGTTCAGTCTTTTTGTTCTGTGTCTATGGACATGACCCAGTCGTTTGTTCTAAATGTTCCATTGCCATACTGATTGGCAACGTTCTTATCCTTTACTTGCTAGCTAGCCAACTATGGCTAACTTACAGTATCATCACACGTCAAAAGGAATAACGACAGTTGCTGCATTTGCATTTGTTTAAGCTGTTGTCTAGTTATATTTATTTGGATACATTCATAACAATGAGCTAATGAGGCGCCATTTCACCTGGCTTTGAAAATGTGCTCTCTCGTCAGGACACTGTTGTTCAGAGGAGCTTGCCAACAACACAGCTAACACAATCACTTCAAACTGAAGCTGGAAAGACTGCAAACTAGATGCACTTCATTTCATTTTGCCAGCTGATTCATGATTTTGACTGGCTGAGAAACGCTGCCTGCCTGTCTGTCTCGTCCCGACTCCCGACCCCTGCACGTTCATTACTATGGGACAGCTAGAGATCGAATTTGAATATTGAAATAATGTTGCAAATTTCAGCGAGACAGACAGCAAGTTTTTTACAAATCTCCGCTGTTGAAAACTAAATGTCAGTCTAAAATAAATGTGAGATAGATGGTTTTTATAGTGGAGATCAAGTTTATAACTTCCCTGTCTGGGCTGATGAGACAGTGGATTGCGCAGTTAGATGGAACAGAGTAAATAGACATTTTAATATCATAGATTTAGCCGGTGGTAACGTTCCACCGGCTGGAATGTGCTTTTAACCAATCGGCATTCAGGATTAAACCCACCCGTTGTATAATTTTGTATAATCACCTTCTGGTATGAAAACCATGGAAATTAAAAACAAAAAACACATTTTAAGTGAGAAGTAGGCATTGGTCTGAAGACGAAAAAGAAAGGAAATTCTCAGGAGCACCACAATCCCTTCTGCACCCATGCTCTACCAAGGTTTTCCAGCACACAGCTATGACATACTACAGCAGCTATGTTGGTCTGTTGTACTTCATACAATGTGTTTGCAGGTTGCTTAGGATTCAAACCTCAAAAAGCCTAATTCATACTGTTCAGAGGAATAATGGACTTTACATTGTCCTGCTATTAAAATAATGTGTATGTATAGATATTATCATTAGGCTGTATGTATTTTTAGATATAGGCATATTGTAAATGTGTATTATTGTAGCATCACCATCTTTATTGAAAAAATAAATACAAACACACACCACTTTAAGCTACATATTGATTTGACAGAGATAATGAACTGCCCATTGATTAGCACATTTATTAATAAAACAGGACCACGTTTGCAAAAATAAGTGTTTCTGAGCTTGTGTTAATATTACACAGGTAAGGATTATAGACAGGCTCTACAGTTGAAGTCGGAAGTTTACATACACTTAGGTTGGAGTCATTAAAACTCATTTTTCAACCACTCCACAAATTTCTTGTTTAACAAACTATAGTTTTGGATAGTCGATTAGGACATCTACTTTGTGCATGACCCAATAATTTTTCCAACAATTGTTTACAGACAGATTATTTCACTTATAATTCACTGTATCACAATTCCAGTGGGTCAGAAGTTTACATACACTAAGTTGACTGTGCCATTAAACAGCTTGGAAAATTCCAGAACATGATGTCATGGCTTTAGAAGCTTCTGATAGTTTAATTGACATCATTTGAGTCAATTGGAGGTGTACCTGTGGATGTATTTCAAGGCCTATCTTCAAACTCAGTGCCTCTTTGCTTGACATCATGGGAAAACAAAAAGAAATCAGCCAAGACCTCAGAAAAAAAAGAATTGACCTCCACAAGTCTGGTTCATCCTTGGGAGCAATTTCCAAACGCCTGAAGGTACCACATTCATCTGTACAAACAATAGTACGCAAGTATAAACACCATGGGACCACACAGCCATCATACCGCTCAGGAAGGAGACGTGTTCTGTCTCCTAGAGATTAACATACTTTTGTGTGAAAAGTGCAGATCAATCCCAGAACAACAGCAAAGGACCTTGTGAAGACGCTGGAGGAAACAGGTATAAAGTATCTATGTCCACAGTAAAAGAAAGGCCGCTCAGCAAGGAAGAAGCCACTGCTCCAAAAACGCCATAAAAAGCCAGACTACGGTTTGCAACTGCACATGGGGACAAAGATTGTAATTTTGGAAAAATGTCTTCTGGTCTGATGAAACAAAAATAGAACTGTTTGGCCATAATGACAATCGTTATGTTTGGAGGAAAAGGGGGAGGCACGCAAGCCAAAGAACACCATCCCAACCGTGAAGCATGGGGTGGCAGCATCATGTTGTGGGGGTGCTTTGCTGCAGGAGGGACTGGTGCACTTCACAAAATAGATGGCATCATGAGGGAAGGAAAATTATGTGGATATATTGAAGCAACATCTCAAGACATCAGTCAGGAAGTTAAAGCTTGGTCACAAATGGGTCTTGCAAATGGACAATGACCCCAAGCATACTTCCAAAGTTGTGGCAAAATGGCTTAAGGAAAATGAAGTCACGGTATTGGAGTGGCCATCACAAAGCCCTGACCTCAAACCTACAGAAAATGTGTTGGCAGAACTGAAAAAGTGTGTGCGAGCAAGGAGGCCTATAATCCTGACTCAGTTACACCAGCTCTGTCAGGAGGAATGGGCCAAAATTCACCCAACCTTTTGTGGGAAGCTTGTGGAAGGCTACCCAAAATGTTTGACCCAAGTTAAACAATTTAAAGGCAATGCTACCAAATACTAATTGAGTTTATGCAAACTTCTGACCCACTGGGAATGTGATGAAATAAATAAAAGCTGAAATAAATCCTTCTCTCTACTATTATTCTGACATTTCACATTCTTAAAATAAAGTGGTGATCCTAACTGACCTAAAACAGGGAATTTTTACTAGGATTAAATGTCAGGTATTGTGAAAAACTGAGTTTAATGTATTTGGCTAAGGTGTATGTAAACTTCTGACTTCAACTGCATGAGTGACTGTGTCCATTTTTTGCTCAATTACATGTATTGCTAAAATAATGGTTTAAGTAAATGCAGGCAGGCACCACATTACTACAAGACAAAACATAGTGCTTAATCAAGCATGATGGTCTTGTAAGTATACAATAAAACCTTGCTTTCATATAATAAAAAATCTTGAAAGGAATGGGAATGGGATTAGCAAGGTGTGTGAAGAATCCAATACTAAAAATCACATTGTTGTGGGAGCACCTCCTCTAAGAGTATGAATTAGGCTGTTTGAGAAGGTTTGAATCCTAAGCCATCTTCATACACATTGTTTGAAGTACAATAGACCAACTTAGCTGCTGTAGTAGGTCAAAGCTGTGTGCTGGAAAACCTTGGTAGCGCATGGGTGGAGTAGGCATCGTGGTGCTCATGTTAATTTCCCTTCTTTTACGGCTTCAGACCAATGACTACTTCTCACTTAAAACATTTTTTTTGTTTTTTAATTCAATAAAATCTCTAGTGGAGTTAAACTTTGAGTCAGAAAAGTTGTTTTGTATTGTGTAGTTGTGATACACAAAAACAACTAAATGCATAAGTGATATAGCATAGGAAATTAACTTTTTTTGAAATATAATGCAACCCTACCATTCTCTTCAGAAGAGGACGCTGTCATGTTGAATTGGGTTTTATACATGTTTTTAGAACAAATCAACACAAAATAAGGCTACTAATTATATCTAAGTTAAGGAAATATGTACCAAAAAGCTAGTTGGGTGATTAAACCACAATAAAATCATGTTAGATTGAATTTTGACAAGAATAACCCTTTAATAAGAAGTGTGATTAAGAATTGACATGGTGGCTGTATTATTATTATTATTTATTTGTTATTGTTCTGGTGCTATTTTTTTAATTTTTTTATGATGTCTTAGTGGAGTGGGTGGGTGTGAGGGATGGGTGGGGGGATAAAGAACTGGGGATGTTGTATTGATATCAATGGCTCCATGTTCTCAAATTTGAAAACTTACAAATAAAGTTGAAAAAATGTTTTTGAAAAAGAATTGACATGGTGGCTAGGAATTCCAAATATCTGTAGTGCAGCACTGTCACTGCCCACTGAGCCAAAATTGCTTGAATCAACATTGTTTCCACAGAATTTCAACAAAACGTTGATGTGATGATGTCGAATCAATGTCGAAATATTATTGGATTCGAAAAAAATAATCAACGTAAGTGTCACGTTCTGACCTTAGTTCTTTTGTTATTTCTTTGTTTTAGTATGGTCAGGGCGTGAGTTGGGTGGGTTATCTATGTTCGTTTTTCTATGTTGGTTTTTTCCTTTGGCCTGGTATGATTCTCAATCAGAGGCAGGTGTTGCTAGTTGTCTCTGATTGAGAATCATACTTAGGTAGCCTTTTTCCACCTGTGTTTCGTGGGTGCTTATTTTCTGTCTTTGTGTATGTCACCAGACAGGACTGGTTCGTGTCATTCTCGTTTATCGTTAGTTTTGTTCGAGTTTTGTTTTCATTAAAAGGCATAATGAATACTTACCACGCTGCACCTTGGTCCTCCGATCCTTACTACTCCTCCTCGTCAGAGGTTTTTTTCACCAAACTTTTAAAACTAATCCAATGACATGGTGATTTTTGTCTAATTTCAACAAATCTAAATCAAAACTAGACGTTGAACTGACGTCTGTGCCCTAGTGGGTTTGTATCATGAGATGTAAAGGCTAAGCTTTGTAGCATTTTTCACTTCTATGGTCATTGTCATCAGTCATCCAGTAAGTGGCAGTGTTAAATCAGTTATTCTGTGCTGTGGATTGGAAAGGCTCAGATACTGCACACACCACAGCTCAAGGGAGAAGCAATTCACCTCTTCATCAGGTTGTCTTTGGAAAACATAGGGTGTACTCTTACTTGATGTGACATGGAAGTCCATGGTAAGGAAGTGGTGTGTGTAGGGGAGAATCCCAGGTGCATTTCTTCCTGTAAAGTCACATTGAACATTTACCACATTTTTTTGATATGTCTCGGGAAATCTTGATATCCCTGTTGCTCATATAATAGATTCATGCCACTGACCTTTTTTTTCATTTCGATTGGTCAGTATATTTTGCTGAATAGATACATGCTCTTCAATGACACAATGTAAAATCAGTAGGGCAGCCACACGGGGCAATTGTACACACAAACCCTGCCACCATTCTTCTACCCCAAGGGTGACACCTGCGTCAACTAGGAAGATAACAATAGCTTGTTTTGTGGTTTTAATCAAATACTCAGTGGGTGTAAGTGGCCCCTCTCTGCAACAGAGATAGAGTGATGGTGATTGCAAAATGCCACATGCTAGCATCGCTCCCTAGTTGGCACTTCTCTTTGAAGCTGCTTCACAAGTACACAAAGCACACTGTTTTTCTTATTGCATTGTAGGCTGTAAGGAAAAAAAGTGTTTTATAGTTGTGCTAGATATTTTATACAATCGCTCTAAGACAAGTGTGCAGCGCAGATCGTTTTTGCTCCCTGTGCCGAGTTGAATGTCTCACACACACCCTTTCCAGGAAAGAGGCCCGACGTCTTCCCACTTGAAATGCTAGAGCAGGAAAACATTATTGTAAAGGAATGGTGTGGGGTGGGACATGGAATGAGAGCCTCAGGAATATTTTCACTTCATTAATGGCAACATGATACTGGAAGAATGTTTCCAGCTGGGGCAGGGCGATCAAAACACAGAGCCTTTAGGCTACAGATGTAGGATCTTAATTTGAGCCAGTTTGCTACAGCAGAAAAAATAATCCTGCAGCAACAGGAAATGTGAATTATTATGTGGATTATAATTAATGGACATTTTTTTTTCAATCTTTGTCATATGAAGATAATTTATAGATAAAACGTATTGGTGCTAATTGGCCGTTGGACATGAACATTACACAACATGTTGGAAATCGCAAATTCAACAATGAGTGGTTTGGAAGGAATCAGTGGCTAACTGCAAGCGTTGCAAAGCAATCACTAGCCTGCTATTCAGTGGAGTGGGTGTGTGGTCCAAGTCTGGGTTTAAGGGACTATTTTCCAAGCTTAAAATGATAAACATTCAACACCATGGGCCAGAAAGGTTTGAATACATTGGCCATGCTCCCAATCCAGCATGACTTCTGCCGTGTTCAAAGCAACTTGAAACTGGGAAATTCAGACTTCAGTGAGCTCCGACTGGGAAAATACATTTTGAACAGTTATCCAACTCCAAGTCAGGAACTCTGGGCTCTTTCTAGAGCTCCGACCTGAAGATCACTGACGTCATGACCCAGTTGTCTTGAAAGCACCATAAATCCAGAGAATGACAGACTTTGATGACAACGTTTGACAACAAAATTTGCCCACAAGAAGAACCGCCGTGCCACATTCCTGTTCAAGTGAGCCCAGCACAACAAGGTGATTCCAAAAATGTATTGTATGCTGCTGCATAAATTATGTAATATGGCAGGGAGATATGTATACTGTAGCTAAGAAAGTAATACTAAGTGAATGTTGTGTAGTAAGCTGTTAGTAGTCCATGTGCCTCACCCTAATAATCATAACTACTGTTCTGACTTGGTGGTGCACATGTAGCCTATAGCCTGTTTCAGAGAAATGTAATCATCGAATATTGTAGGAGGTTTCATTATCTGCTTATATGCCCCCTTTATTTATCCTACGGTTCTGACTTGGTGTACAGGGAGAATACTGTAAGAACGGAACATGTTCTGAATTCTGTCACTGTACATTTAAAAAATGCTGAACACATAGTAATATTGATTACGTCTGTCCTAGCTTGCTCATGAATGTCTTATTCAAAATTACGGATTGCCTCTTATCCGCTCATCGTCCCCTTATGCCATAGTTTGTGCATCTCAATTGTCAGTAGAAACCACATTTGTTTAAGCAAGTCAGCCATATCAGCAATGTTTTTTCAAAAGGCTGAATGAACTATTTCGCTGCCAGACAAGGCTCCGCTGATAGCCAGGTGTAGCAGTGGTAAGGATTCACTCCATGGTGCTGAAAAGAAAGCTCTGCTCTTGGGAGAGCTTTATGTAGGCCCTAACAGTTTGTTGGAACAGTTTGTCACCGTTAAAGTGCAGTTGATGTATTGTTTAGTGTTGTGTTGTGTAGTGGCTTTGCTGGCATGTTTAAAAAAAAACTAAAAAACTTTGTTTGCCCCACCAATATTTACATGCTAAAATCGCCACTGAAAAGTGTGAAACAAATGTAGCATGAATAGTAAGAGGAAATGTTTTCTTATAATCATCTCGGACGAATTCAGCTTGTAAATGTTAGTTGGACCATTGTTGTGTCTGGTATCCATAGCAACGTTGGATGTGGGAATCCAGGTTGGGTAGCGTGATGCTGTGTGTACATTTATGCAAGACTCAGTAGGGGCACTGATTGGGGAGCGTAAAGGGAACAGTGAGCTGAGGTGTTCTATGGACAAGGCTGATGCTTTATCTAAGACCCTGTTTATACCTAATATTTAAGTGCCAACTGTACAGTTTGTGGCCATCAGCCACATTACACAAAACTGGACTTGACTTGAGAAGTGTAGGCAAACAAAATATGAATTGTGATATCATGTGTAATCAGATCTTGCCTTACATTTCGAACGCAAATTTCTCAAAACTCTACCACTGTTCGAAGCACAGGCTCCGTTACCCATCCATACACAGGCTCCGTTACCCTTAACTGAATTCAATTTTCATTTCACTTTCAGCAGAGAGCTACAGTATTTTCAGAAAGGTGTGAGTTATTTAATTTGTTCTGATGACTGCAGGCAGCCCTGTTAGCTTTCTCACTACTTGCTTGCTAGACTAGTGAACAGGCATGTCCTCTCACATGTTCTCTTCCTCCGTTTGTGTGTCCATGGACGAGTTACTCATTTTAAGGTTGAATAAATACTGTTACATTAGTTTGTAAGATAACCGTAACTTTAGGATATTTACTGTATTATTAAAATCATTTTGTTTGGTTGACAACGCAACCAAATATCAACACTTAAAGAAGATATCTAATGTTTGGATAGTTCCATAGATTTTTGGCTCGATCCCATTCTTTAACTTTTATTTTTGGTTGAGATGGAGATGTGAATCCAACATATAGTTTGTTAACTTGGATAGTTCCATCTGTGCCACTGAGTCTAGCTTTAATTCCAGTTTGTCTACAAATGTATAATTGATATTGTCAGGTTTTGGCCAAGACTGTTCGGGTTTTGGTCACTAGATGTCCCCATTGCACCTTTTTTGTACCTTTTGTTTTTCTTGCTCTAATTATTGTTTGCACCTGTAGGTCATTCCCTTGTTAGTATTTAAACCCTGTGTGTTCCTCAGTTCCTTGCTCAGTGTTTGTAAGTTAGCACCCAGCCCCAGCCCAAGCCTTGTTTTATACAGATATTTCTCTTGTTGGATTTTCCAGAGGTTCTCTGGTTTAGTTCTTGTGTATTATTTGAGTAGTCTTTTGAGGTTTGTTTTTCCCTGCTGTTTTTTACCACTTTGTGGAGTTTCTTTTGTATTTTGGAGGATTTCCATTTTGTGCCTCTTGGCTTTATTTTTGGACATTGTGGATTTAGTTTCTTTGCCTGAAGATTTTGTTCTGTTATTAAACCACCATCTCTAGTACTGCTGTGTCTGCCTCATCTTCTGGGTTCTGACGATTATTAGTGACTGTTTCTCGCACCGGGTCCTGACAGATATGTTGTATTCACGTCTAAATTTCAGCAAAAAATCTAAGTTAAAGAATAGGACTAAATCAAATCCAACTTTAAATGCACTTTAAATACAGTTTGATTTGATTTAGTCCAATTATTTGATTTTTTTGGTTAGGATGGAGACGTGAATCCAACATATTTATTGTTAACTTATAAATCAACCAAAGTTTGAAACCCTAGGCCTATATGTATTGTCTATTCTTAGTTGAATCCTGGGCTAAATATAAATAATTGCTGTTGATGACTTCCCTAATTCTATGTAGGCCTAAATAGCATCATTGATGACCTGTGTTTGATAAAGTATGGTTACATTTCATTTGCTCAGTTTAACCAACCCTTTGGAATGACTTTGATAGCAACAATGAATCTATTAAGTGGCGATTTCTCAACAATCATTCTCACGATAGCACATTGGTAATAGTCAGTGACAAAAATCAAACCTACTGTAAACAGGATTGGGCTTGGTTAAAACCCTGGATGGGAGACCAAACAGATAGGTGTAGATAGATCAACTCTCCAGTAGGAGGTGCTGCCTAGCCTATAGTTTATTTCTTATAGTGGATATCGCGTTAAAGATCTGCCGTTAGAAAGGTACAAATTCAACCTATTGTGTCGATGTTGAAAATTGGTTACCATGATGACATATACCTGTGGTTGAAATTTCAACCTCAAAAAAAGTTTACATTGATGACTTCTTGCAAATCCAATGTATTTCCACGTAGTTTCCTAGTCATAATAAGTTAACAAATTACATTGAAACAACGTTGATTTAACCAGTTTGTGCCTAGTGGATAGCTAGCAGTGTTGCAGTTGGCCCTTTTATGTTTGACAGATATATTCATGACACTTATGTCTCATTATCAACAATATCAACTGCTGAAGTTGCTTCCAAAGCAGTTTGGAACTTGGTAGTGAGTGTTGCAACTGAGGACAGATGATTTTTAAGCGCTTTGCGCTTCAGCACTTGGCAGTCCCATTCTGTGAGCTTGTGTGGCCTACCACTATGGTCTACCTTGTGTGGCCTACCAGCCGCTGTTGCTCCTAGGCGTTTCCACTTCACAATAACAGCACTTACAGTTGACCAGGGCAGCTCTAGCAGGGCAGAAATTTGACTTGTTGGAAAGGTGGCATTGACTTGTTGGAAAGGTGGCATTCTATGACGGTGCCACGTTGAAAGTCACTGAGCTCTTCAGTACGGGTCATTCTACTGCCAATGCTTGTCTATGGAGATTGCATGGTCGTGTGCTTGATTTTATACACCTGTCAGCAACGGGTGTAGCTGAAATAGCCAAATCCACAAATTTGAAGGGGTGTCCACATACTTTTGTATATATAGTGTATATCTATCTACCTGTTCAGAAAGACAGACAAAAGTTAGTTGAATTTGAATGTCTTATCACTATGCTTTCAAACATCTAAAAGTTCAACCAAATTCCAATGGAAAAACAAATGTCAGATTTTTTGTTTAGTTGTCACCAAAATGTCTATCACTGCGCTTTCAACCATTTAAAAGCACAGCAACGTTGAAATGGGAAAACATCAGATATTTTGTTTATTTATACAACAGATGAATGTGTTATCACTGTGCATCACCAGAACCAAATGACCTGGATTGCAGTTGAGATCACATTAAAAGTACATGGCGCAAGTGATACATGCAGTTCGAGATTCTGTGCCGATTATTACAGCAATTGTGAAGATTTCCAGTTGATGATGGTGGACTTCAGTTTCTATGATTGCATAAGAAGACATGTATTGTTACAGTAACCTCAAAATGTGACCATGGATGAGTTACCTTAACTTTTGGCTATTTACCGTATGACAAAAATAATATAGAATTGTGTTTTGTTGACAATGCAACCAAATATCAACATTTAAAAGAGATATCTACTGCTTAGATACTTCCATCCGAGCCAATGGCTTAATCCCATTCTTTAACTTTAATTTTTGGTTGAGTTGAAGACGTGAGCTAACATATGAAATTGTTTTAAGATGGTCATACCATGGATCATTTAGCTATTTGATTTAGAATTTTAGGACCCCTTTAGGTATCCCAAAAAAGATATATAAAATATTTGATAAAATATTGAATTTGGCCTTTACTACTATAGTCCATAGAAAAGCATTGAATAACACATTCATAAATGGCGAAGTGTCTGTCCTATATCTAAGAGATATAAGAAAGCTCAGGAAATATAAAAAAAAATTTGGACACATATTTAGCCCCTTATTTTTGTTGGCACAGAACTACCTCCATACTTCTATTTGTTTGTATGGGTTACCTTCAGACGAGTCCTGTGACACTTGTAGGTAATAGTTTGTAGGCCAAACCGTTAAAACACTACAGACGTTTTTGTGAGAAGACCGCAGATGCTGAAGGCCAACATAGGCGAATGCGGTGGATTAAGATGCAACTCATGCAGAAAACTTGATATCTCTATCTTAAACTGACAGATATATATGTTTTTATTATGCTACTTAGATTGATTCATGGGTGTGTCAATAGACTCTTAAGGATTAACCTAGATTTTCGGTTGAGATTGAGATGTGAATCCAACATTATTGATTTGTTGATAAACTGGAATTCAGTGGCACAGATGTAACTATCCAAGCAGAAGATACAGTTTCTTCAAATGTTGCATTTACAACCAAACACAATTCAATATCACTTCAATATCACTACATATCATTACACTGGAAATCAACAAGAGCTTCAAATCCAAGGCCTATAGTGGTGGTAGACCTGATCGCCGACAACGATGAGATAGCCTATAGGAAGGAAGTCAGAGACCTGGTAGTGTGGTGCCAGGATAACAACCTCTCCTTCAATGTTAGCCAGACAAAGGAGCTGATCGTGGATTACAGGAAAAGGAGGGCCGAACACGCCCCTATTCACATCGACGGGGCTGTAGGGATGCGGGTCGAAAGCTTCAAGTTCTTTTTTATTATTTTTATCAAAATAAGTTTTTTGTCAGAAATGCCTTCTGGAACATGTGAACTTTCATGTGTCTTAATAACAAACTTGTATGCCATCTGTAAATACGAATAAAATTGTTAAATTACTGTCACTAGAATTATGTTGTCAATGTTCATAAACCCAATTCAATGAACTGCTCAGTCTGAAACCCAGGATTTGTAAGAAACTGGTAGAAATGAATCAGACGGAGGCCCAGCTACGATAGTCAGAAAGTTTATTTACGAGAGCGCTGGTCTGTTGTACAAAACAATTCATTTTATACTGGCTTCTCACGCACACACATTCACACTAACATACTTACACACATTCACACTAACATACGCCCACACATTCACACTAACATTAGCACATAATGTCCTGCTACCCAGCCGACAAAGATTAGGGGAATCCGTGAGACTCATCCTCCCTCAAGATAGGGAGACCCGGGGAAGTACTCTCAGTGGCCCCAGCCAAGGTCGGCACCGAATCTTGCTCAGACAGTCTGTTTTTAAGATACTATAATAGACATAACCTACACACGCGAATATATAATTCTACTGACTAAAACCACACACACCATTAGAATAATCTCATGATTCTAATCAATTTCATACAATCATATGGTTTCAGGGTGGAATATTCTAATCATTCACATGATCAAATAAATCCCATTATCAATCCACCATTAATAACTTCTTAGGGCTGCAATCCCGTTAACGGGATGATATGACAACAGCCAGTGAAAGTGCAGGGCGCCAAATTCAAACAACAGAAATCTCATAATTAAAATTCCTCAGACATACATGTGTTTTATACCATTTTAAAGGTAATCTTGTTGTTAATCCCACCAAAGTGTCCGATTTCAAATATGCTTTTCCGAGAAAGCACCACAAACGATTATGTTAGGTCACACCAAACCACAATAAGCACAGCCATTTTTCCAGCCAAAGATAGGAGTCACAAAAAGCACAAATAGAGATAAAATTAATCACTAACCTTTGATGATCTTCATCAGATGACACTCATAGGACTTCATGTTACACAATACATGTATGTTTTGTTTGATAAAGTTCATATTTATATAAAAAAATCTGAGTTTACATTGTTTACAATCTGAGTTACATTCACTAGTTCCAAAAACATCCAGTGATTTTGCATAGCCACATCGTTTCAACAGAAATACTCATCATAAATGTAGATGATAATACAAGTTATACACATGGAATTATAGATATACCTCTCCTTAATGCAACCGCTGTCAGATTTAAAAAAAAACTTTACCGAAAAAGCAAACCATGCAATAATCTGAGACGGCGCTCAGAACAATAGTCAAATTAGCCGCCATGTTGGAGTCAACAGAAACCAGAAATTACATGATAAATGTTTCCTTACTTTTGATGATCTTCATCAGAATGGACTCCCAGGAATCCCAGGTCCACAATAAATGCTTGATTTGTTCGATAATGTCCGTTATTTATGTCCAATTAGCTACTTTTGTTAGCGTGTTTGGTAAACAATTCCAAAGTCAGGAAGCGCGTTCACTAAAAGCTGATGAAATGTCCAAAAGTTCAGTAACAGTCAGTAGAAACATGTCAAACGATGTATTGAATCAATCTTTAGAATGTTGTTAACATAAATCTTGAATAACGTTCCAACCGGAGAATTACATTGACTTCAGATGAGCGATGGAACAGAGCTCCCTCTTATGTGAACGCGCATGGTGAAAGCATGGTCAGGTCATGGCAAACTTGACTAATTCCTCTCTCATTCGGCCCTGTTGACATCTAGTGGAAGTCGTAGGAAGTGAAAACTCATTCATTTCTCGCTGTGATTTCAATGGGATCTTGGTTGAAAATCGACCAGCCTAATAATTTCCACTTCCTGTTTGCATTTTTTCTCAGGTTTTTGCCTGAGAGTTCTGTTATACTCACAGACATAATTCAAACAGTTTTAGAAACTTCAGAGTGTTTTCTATCCAATACTAATAATATACATATATTAGCAACTATGACTGAGGAGCAGGCCATTTACTCTGGGCACCTCTGTGCACCTTTCATCCAAGCTACTCAATACGGCCCCTGCAGCCACAAGAAGTTTTAATGACTAAATAATACACACTGATACCTCATGTACTATCTGGAAACTTAAATGGTATCCAAGATGAATTCAAACCAATACATGTATGTACATTCGATATTCATCAATGACTGTTATAGGCCTATATCCAATTATAATGTAATGCGAAGTGGCTCTTCGCATTACACCAAAAGCGGACATTGCCATTGGATGCATGCCATAGGCAAAATTGCCACGGAAGATTGGGGGGGGGGGGGGGGGGGCGTGTTATTCAAAGCAGGTTGATTTGTCCCCTACAATAATTTATTTCAAATCAATAAATTTGGGCCCCCCCAGATAGAACACGTCATAAGCAATGGCAAAATGTGTAGAGGTGATGGAAATTAGCTTTTAAATTGCAGAATTTCCTCTCATCATCGTGGCAAAATGTGAAGAATAGCATGAGATGAGCTATAAAACAGCTTGTTTCTCTCTCTGCCCCATGGCAAAATGTTCAGAATTACAGGAAATTAATTTCAAAACTACAAAATCTTCCGTCTGCCCTGTGTCAAAATGTGTTGAAATACAGGAAGTTAGTTGTTTTGCCCTCCCATTCTCAATGGATCAGAGCGCTGTCAATCTGGCTCAAATTGAAGAGGAAAAGACCATGCGTTCGTGTTGGTTTTCCCGTTTGGCTGGGGAAAAAATTGGGCTGCTCCATCGAGTTTATGTCACGGCCAGGATAACCTGCTGGCCACTCGCGGACATCCAGATAGGGTTCTGTAGGTTTCTTCCCCCAGAACCACCGCTCCGGTGCCCATGGAGCTGGGAGGTGCTGTGCGTAGGGAGACTGGAGGAGGTTCCGGCTCGTGCACCATCTGTGGCCGCAGAAGTCACACTGCCGGTCGGTGCCGGGTTGGTACCTCTGGGGATTGAGGCAGCAGGCAGGGCACTCTGGCATCATCCCAGGTGAGCCGGCACCCTTCTCACCCAGAGCCCTCTGTTGCACACATGTTTTTGTATGTTTCTTTTCCTGAGTTTTCCTCGCATTCCCAGCATAAGGCGCTCGTCGATTCAGGCGCGGCTGGGAATTTTATAGACAGATCGTTCGCTCTTAGTTTAGGGATCCCCATTGTTCCAGTGTCTGTGCCCTTCCCCGTTCACGCCTTAGACAGTCGACCATTAGGGTCAGGGTTAATTAGGGAGGCCACCGCTCCTCTGGGTATGGTGACGCAGGGGGGTCACAAGGAGAGTATCAGTCTCTTCCTCATTGACTCTCCTGCATTTCCCGTGGTGCTAGGCCTACCCTGGTTAGCTTGTCATGACCCCACTGTTTCTTGACAACGGAGGGCTCTGGCGGGGTGGTCGCGAGAGTGCTCGGGGGGGTGTTTAGGGGTTTCCGTAGGTGCTACTATGGTGGAAAGTCCAGACCAGGTCTCCACCGTGCGCATTCCCCCTGAATATGCCGATTTGGCTCTCGCCTTCTCCAAAAAGAAGGCGACTCAATTACCACCCCATCGACAGGGCGATTGTGCGATAAATCTCCTGGTAGACGCTGCACTTCCCAGGAGTCACGTGTATCCCCTCTCACAGGCGGAGATGGCGGCTAAGGAAACATATGTCTCCGAATCCCTGCGTCAGGGGTACATTCGGTCCTCCACTTCACCCACCTCCTCGAGTTTCTTTTTTGTGAAGAAGATGGAGGGAGGTCTGCGCCCGTGTCTTGACTACCGAGGCCTGAATCAGATCACGGTGAGTTACAGTTACCCGCTACCTCTGATCGCCACGGCGATTGAGTCAATGCATGGGGCGCACTTCTTCACCAAACTAGATCTCAGGAGTGCTTACAACCTGGTGCGTATCCGAGAGGGGGACGAGTGGAAGACGGCGTTCAGTACGACCTCAGGGCATTATGAGTACCTTGTCATGCCTTACGGGTTGATGAATGCTCCATCAGTCTTCCAAGCCTTTGTAGACGAGATTTTCCGGGACCTGCACGGGCAGGGTGTAGTGGTGTATATTGATGACATTCTGATATACTCCGCTACACGCGCCGAGCATGTGTCCCTGGTGCGCAGGGTGCTTAGTCGACTGTTGAAGCATGACCTGTACGTCAAGGCTGAGGAATGCCTGTTCTTCCAACAGTCCGTCTCCTTCCTAGGGTACCGCATTTCCACCTCGGGGTGGAGATGGAGAGTGACCGCATTTCAGCCGTGCGTAATTGGCCGACTCCCACCACGGTCATTGAAGTGCAGCGGTTCCTCGGGTTTGCCAATTACTACCGGAGGTTTATCCAGGGTTTTGGTCAGATAGCAGCTCCCATTACCTCACTGCTGAAGGGGGGCCCGGTTCGTTTGCAGTGGTCGGCTGAGGCGGACAGGGCTTTTGGTCACCTGAGGGCTCTGTTTACCTCGGCTCCGTGCTGGCCCATCCGGATCCCTCTTTGGCGTTCATAGTGAAGGTGTACGCGTCCGAGGCTGGGATAGGAGCCGTGCTCTCTCAGCGCTTGGGTACGCCACCGAAGCTCTGCCCCTGTGCCTTCTTCTCGAAGAAGCTCAGCCCGGCAGAGCGAAACTATGACGTGGGGGACCGGGAGCTGTTGGCTGTGGCCAAGGCTCTGAAGGCGTGGAGACATTGGCTTGAGGGGGCTAAAAACCCTTTTCTCATCTGGACTGACCACCGCAATCTGGAGTACATCCGGGCAGCGAGGAGACTGAACCCTAGCCAGGCAAGGTTGGCCATGTTTTTCACCCGTTTTAATTTTTCCCTTTCCTACAGACCAGGTTCCCAAAACGTGAAGGCAGACGCACTGTCCCGGCTGTATGACACAGAGGAGCGGCCCATGGATCCCACTACCATACTCCCGACCTCCTGCCTGGTGGCGCCGGTAGTGTGGGAGCTGGACGCGGACATTGAGCAGGCGTTACGTGCAGAGCCTGCTCCCCTCCAGTGTCCCGCTGGGCGTCTGTACGTTCCGTCTGCTGTCCGTGACCGGTTGATCTATTGGGCCCACACGTCACCCTCCTCTGGTCATCCTGGGATCGGTCGGACGGTGCGCTGTTTGGTTGGGAAGTACTGGTGGCCTACCTTGGCCAAGGACGTGAGGGTTTATGTTTCCTCCTGCTCGGTGTGCGCCCAGAGTAAGGCTCCTAGGCACCTGCCCAGAGGGAAACTACACCCCTTACCCGTTCCACAGCGGCCTTGGTCGCACCTGTCAGTGGATTTTCTTACCGACCTCCCCCTCACAGGGAAACACCACGATCCTGGTCGTTGTGGATCGGTTCTCTAAGTCCTGCCGTCTCCTCCCTCTGCCCGGTCTCCCTACAGCCCTACAGACTGTGGAGGCCTTGTTTACACACGTCTTCCGACACTTCCGGGAGTCTCGATCAGCCTTACCTCGGGGTTTCATCCCGAGAGTAATGGGCAGGTGGAGAGAGTGAACCAGGATGTGGGCAGGTTTCTGTGGTCGTTTTGCCAGGATCAGCTGGGGGAGTGGGCAGCGTTTGTGCCCTGGTTGCTCAGAACTCGCTCCGCCACTCCTCCACTACGCCACTCCTCCACTAACCTCTCCCCCTTCCAGTGCGTGCTGGGGTACCAGTCGGTTCTGGCGCCTTGGCATCAGAGTCAGACCGAGGCTCTTGCGGTGGATGACTGGTTCAGGCGTGCGGAGGAGACATGGGACACCGCCCATGTTCACCTCCAGCGGGCCGTGCTGCACCAGAAAACCGTCGCAGACCGTCACCGCAGTAAGGCCCCGGTGTTCGCACTGGGGGACCGGGTCTAGCTCTCGACCCAGATCCTGCCCCTCTGCCTGCCCTGCCGGAAGCTGGGTCCGCGGTTTGTGGGGCCATTTGAAGTCCTGAGGAGAGTGAACAAGGTTTGTTATAGGTTACAGCTCCCCCCTGATTAACGTATTAACCCCTCTTTCCATGTGTCTCTCCTCAGGCCGGTGGTGGTTGGCCCGCTCCAGGTGTCTGAGGTGCGGGAGGTTCCTCCGCCACCTCTGGACATCGAGGGGGCCCCGGCGTACTCCGTTCGCTCTATACTGGATTTGAGGCGTCGGGCAAGGGGCCTTCAGTACCTTGTGCAGTGGGAGGGGTACGGTCCGGAGGAGAGGTGCTGGGTTCCGGTGGAGGACGTGTTGGACCCTTCAATGCTGCGGGAGTTCCACCGTCTCCGTCCGGATCGCCCTGCGCCTCGCCCTCCGGGTCGTCCCCGAGGCCGGCATCGGCACGCTGCTGGAGCCGCGCGTCAAAGGGGGGGGGGGGGTACTGTCACAACTTCCACTGAAGTTGGGTCCTCTCCTTGTTCGGGCGGCATCACCGGTCTTCCAGCCATCATCGATCCACTTTTCATTTTCCATGTTTTTTCTTGTTTTTCCTCACACCTGGTTTCAATTCCCTCAATTACTTGTTCTATATTTAACCCTCTGTTCCCCCCATGTCTTTGTGTGGGATTGTTTATTCTAGTGCTTGTGTACGTTCCCCGTGAGAGCACGACAGGTTATTTTTGTGCCTATTTATCTTGTTGTTCTGGATACCGTTGGTTTTGCATAATAAATCTCCGGTTATCACCCAGTTCTGCTCTCCTGCGCCTGACTTCTCTGCCGCCAATTACGCACCCGCTACAGTTTAACGAGATGAAAACGCTTCTGCCACTGACCCGGAACCCCTGGCAGGCTAAAACGTTGCCGTCTGCGTTTCTGTCATTAGAAGAAAAACTTTTCAAATGACAAGATTGGTGTCGGGATCAACACAATAATTTGGTGGGTGCATATATTTGTCCTATTTCATATTTGCATATCCCAACTCTCTGTGTGTGTAGGTTCGAGGCCAGGGTCAGCCATTATCAATGGCAACCCTGGAGCAATTAGGGTTAAGTGCTTTGCTCAAGGGACCATCAACAGATATTTCACCTTGTTGGTTCAGGGATTTGAACTAGCAACCTTTCAGTTATTGGCTCAATTCTTTATTCACTAGGCTACCTGCCACCAGTGTTAGTCTTTGTCCATGGTATGTTCACACTCAATTACTACATTTAAAAAGAAAAGTGGACAAGGCATAAGGTAGAACTCCAACCACACTAAACAAAAATATAAACGCAACATGTAAAGTGTTGGTCCCATTTTTCATGAGCTGAAATAAAACATCCCAGAAATGTTCCATACACACAAAAAGCTTATTTCTCCATTTTTACGCTTAGAGCGTAAAAATCGTCTGTCCTCGGTTGCAACACTCACTACCGAAACTGCCTCTGGAAGCAACATCAGCACAAGAACTGTTCATCGGGAGCTTCATGACATGGGTTTCCATAGCTGAGCAGCCGCACACGAGCCTAAGATCACCATGTGCAATGCCAAGCGTCGGCTGGAGTGGTGTAAAGCTGGCTGCCATTGGACTCTGGAGTGGTGTAAAGCTGGCTGCCACGTGTTATCTGGAGTGATGAATCACGCTTCACCATCTGGCATTCCGATGGACCAATCTGGGTTTGGCGGATGCCAGGAGAACGCTACCTGCCTGAATGCATAGTGCCAAGTGTAAAGTTTGGTGGAGGAGGAATAATGGTCTGGGGCTGTTTTTCATGGTTCGGGCTAGGCCCCTTAGTTCCAGACTTCCAGTGAAGGGAAATATTAACGCTACAGGATTCAAAGACATTCTAGTCGATTCTGTGCCTCCAACTTTGTGGCAACAGCTTGGGGAAGGCCCTTTCCTGTTTCAGCATGACAATGCCCCCATGCACAAAGCGAGGTCCATAGGGAAATGGTTTGTCGAAATCGGTGTGGAAGAACTTGACTGGCCTGCACAGAGCCCTGACCTCAACCCCATCAAACACCTTTGGGATGAATTTGATATCCGACTGTGAGCCAGGCCTAATCGCCCAACATCAGTCCCAACCTCACTAATGCTCTTATGGCTGAATGGAAGCAAGTCCCCGCAGCAATGTTCCAACGTCGAGTGGAAAGCCTTCCCAGAAGAGTGTTATAGCAACAAAGAGGGGACCAACTCCATATTAATGCCATGATTTGGGAATGAGATGTTCGACGACCAGGGGTCCACATACTTCTGGTCATGTAGTGTATATTGCGTTATTTTATGGCTGGTTATGACACCTACCTACATAAGAGTGTCAAAACCGACATTTATTCAAATGTGTATTTTCCCTGACAAGAAGTTTCCTTTCGCTTGAAAATGTGTTTCTTCAATCCTTTGTTGTTGTTGTAATTAATTATTTACATTCATTTTTTCCCATCACATTTCAAATAACTTTTAGAAACATAAAGTACACTTTATGACACTGTCATAAAGCATTATGACCATCCTGTGTCACTTTACTTGTACTAAGAAAATGCACTAGTGACACTGTCAAGAAGCATTATGACCACCCTGTGTCACTTTACTTGGACTAAGAAAATACACTTCATGACACTGTCAAGAAACATTCTGACCATAATAATCCTCTAAATCAGATAGGCCTATCACGAACATGCCCTTTTGTCAGTCATCAGTCACAAAGATGGTGTCTTGTCCTGCTCCTGAAATCTGCTCCTGCATTCATCCAATGTCATCAGCAACATAGCATTGGAGTAGGTACATGTCTGACATCAATGTGTGAGCAATTACAATCACAATAATATGGCCAATTTCATGTTATATAACATCCACATATTATCTACGAGTACTGTAGGCTATGGTGTAATGGAATGCTTTGCCTTGTATGGAAGGTTTTGTGTGTTTTGACACTATTATGTAGGTGTCATGACCAGCCATAAAATAACGCAATATATGTCACAACAGGTCAACATATATGTGTTATGACAGTGTTATGACCATATTATAACAGATGACAAATTATGTCAGTTGTTACGACGTATTATGAGATGGTTATGACTGTGTTATGACGTGTTATGATGCTGGGTGTCAAGTACATGAACACCCTTACCTCTGTGTCAAGGTTTAAACATTTTATTCCCCATGTGGCTGCGCTTGTCATCCCAGGACAGTCCCGTATCTCAGCCCCTTTTCAGGTGTCCCCACTTTTCTGTCTACAAAAAAATATATGTTTGTTAGCAAGACACATAGGTTAATTCAAGCTTCAAGTGTGTAGACCCAATGTCACGTTCTGACCTTAGTTCCTTTGTTATGTCTTTATTTTAGTTTGGTCAGGGCGTGAGTTGGGGTGGGCATTCTATGTTGTTTCTTCTATGTTTTGTTCTATTGTTCTATTTCTATGTGTTTGGCCTAGTATGGTTCTCAATCAGAGGCAGGTGTCAGTCGTTGTGTCTGATTGGGAGCCATATTTAGGTAGCCTGGTTTTCATTGTGTTTTGTGGGTGATTATTTTCTGTTCTGTGTTTTTGTTTCACAGTACAGGATTGTTCGTTTGTCGTTTTCTTGTTTTTGTTCAGTGTTCATTATTTCGTATTAAATCAATATGGACACTTACCACGCTGCGCATTGGTCCTCACCTCATTCCAACCACGACAAGCGTTACACCCAATGACAATCGCCGAATGTCATTACACTTTTTGGTGTTTTGTAAACAGCCCACAGGTCACAGACGTCAATTCAATGTCTATTGGTTCAACGTAATTTCATTGAAATGACGTGGAAACAACGTTGATTCATCAAGTGCGTGCCCAGTGGGAGATGTCTCTTTCCATTCATCAAATTATTTTGGAGTGGACGAACATGTGCAGGTAGCCTACTTTCTGAAGTGATTTGTTTGACAATAAGATGAAAACATCATGATTGGTTGTGTTCATGCCAAGTTAAAAGGTAATACATTTTAACTTTACTAATAGAGACCCCCAAATGTCACGATATAATTTGCTCTCTGAGCGGGAGCATATCCAATACCACAGTGAAAGTCCACTTATTGCACTCAAATGATTTCCACAATTAGGAGGAGGACATAGCTGAAGAGAACACTGAATGGTATGCACTTAGTGGATGACAACACCAACCTTTCAGAATTAGTTTTTCACAGTGCACTTTTTTACTTTTTTATGAATTAACCCTATTTTAGTTGAATTTAAATTACAGGGAGGAGGTGAGGAAGGTAGCCATCTTGCCATTAGAGGCCTGATGACCTGGAGGAGTGATGTGACAGAGACGAGCCAGGTTGAAGGTTGCAGTTGGTGGGAGTGTTGGCTTGGGAGCCAGGGCGATGATACCTCAGATATCTGGTCTTCCCCTTTAAGTGAGGAAAGTAAAGACATCTTTATTCAAGCATGAAGAGCCAACTCCTACCAGAGGTCTAGATATGTGACCCTTTGAAATACTGGGATTACCGGAAACTTGATTACATGGAAATTTGCTGTGGTTTCATCAAATGCCGGATTTGAGGACAGGATGATTGTGCACTCCACAGCTGAATATGTAAATTAGACCGTTCTATGTTAATCAACACATTTGGAAGTAAGCGACTGGTCGATTAACTCTTGCTCCCAGATCATTCTTGATGGGGAAGACTACGGTCTTCCTCAACTCTGCTTGGAATGTTTGATATTGTAGGACTTACTGTTTTCATAAAACTGGAAATATGCAGATTAAAGTCTAAGTGCTTTGCTGAGTATTATTATTGTATTACTGTTGTTAGGCGGAGCGATACAGGGGAACCCAAGAGCAGACTCAGATGAGGAAACAGGGATGAATGAACCAAGATATTTATTGTAACACAGGGAGATATGGAGTGCAGATCCGGGGAAGCTCGGATGAGTTGTAGAAAACCAGATGTGGAGGCTGACGTTGCAATGAGCTGGGTAGAACCGGATAAACAGGTCGGGAGGGGAATCCAAGGTAGTGGTGGTGAGCTAAATCCAGAACAGGGTAGTAGGGTGGTGAGATGTGGAACAGGAGACAGGAGCCAGAGACAGATCGGTAAACTGCGATGAGAGGATAAACAGCGTCAGGCAGGGAAACAGGCACAGCAGAGTAACAGGATCTTGAATAATCATAAATAGCTAGAAGCATGAACTGACTGAGCAGAGATTACAATCTGTCAGAGTGGAAGTGGCAGGACTGAGTATTTGTAGAGGTATTGATTATGGAACGAGTTGCAGCTGGTAGGGATCTGCTCTGACTCCATCACACCTGTCTCCAACCACAAAATCACACAGAGAGGGAGAAAGAGAGAAAGAGTGTACTGGGGAAGTAACTGCAGGTCAAGAAGACACCGGATGAACACAAGAGGGCATAGCAGGAGCAGATGTGACAATGACATGGTTTTAGATGCTGTCACAGGTACTGGGAGTAACACGTTTTGTTTAGAGTCGTTCAAAGGAGGCACATAGGATTGTTGTTTCGGTGAACTATGCCTTTAGATGCCCCTTAGTTTCTAGATAGTTTTGTAAAAGCCATGGTGGTTTTCCGAAGTGTTTATATCAGGATTTGTAGTAAAGAACAACTTTTTTTAAAGTAGAGAACAACCTTTTTCCGTCTGACGCTCAACGGGATTAGATTCAGATGATAGGTGATTACATCTGACCAGTTCGATGTTGCCAGTCTAGAAGTCCATGATTGAAAAATAACATCACTTAAATACCAGAGTGCCATCATGTCTGTGCTATTGACAAAGCCTATACATTTGCTTACTAACAGTACTTTCACCACCGATGCCTTGAACACACACATCTTGGTTACAAAACCAGTGCACTGACTGCTGTGGTTTATCCAGGGAGTTTAGATGGCCAACTGTTGTTATGTAAGAGATAATAATCCTCTGTTACCATGGAGACGGCACTCCCAACTGACTTATAGTTTATGCTGCATGGAAGGTACAAATCTCAGCCCTCACTCGCTCCACAAAAGCCCTCTTCCTGGTCCAGCCAGGAAGCATTGCTGTTGTTGAAATGTATTGTGGGTATTGTGTGTGTGCTTTGGTGTAGCAACGCTCTCGTGGGACTTTGTTGGCTGTGCACTCACATGCTTTTTTTGGTCTCTTTTAATGTTCTCTAAGGACTCGACCTGGGCTTCTGAGTGAGCTTGCCTCATCAATGCACACAAAAATGGCATAAGATTTTCATAGTGGCATGTCTGAGAACAATTTGACAACAATGTAACCAAGCCCAGCCGTGCTTAGCTTTGATATTTATCACTGACTATTACCAATGTGCTGTCGTGAGAATGACTGTAGAGAAATCTCCACTTAATAGATTCATTGTTGCTATTGAAGTCATTCCAAAGAGTAGATTTAACAGAGCAAATTAAATGAAACAATACTTCATCAATCATAACGTATACAGTGCCTTCAGAAAGTATTTACACTGCTTGTTGTTACAAAGCGGGATTAAAATTTATTTAATTGTCATTTTTGCCAACGATCTACATAAACTACTCTGGGATATCAATTCTAACATTTGTAAATAAATAAAGAATAAATAAATAAAACACAAATATATCTTTATTAGATAAGTATTCAACCCCCTGAGTCAATACATGTTAGAATCATCTTTCGCAGCAATTACAGTCTTTCTGGGTAAGTCTCTAAGATTTTGGCTCCCGAGTGGCGCAGCGGTCTAAGGCACTGCATCTCAGTGCAAGAGGTGTCACTGTAGTCCTTGGTTCAATTCCAAGCTGCATCACATCCGGCTGAGATTGGGAGTCCCATAGGGCGGCGCATAATTGGCCCATCGTCGTCTGGGTTTGGCCGGGGTAGGTCGTCTGTCACGATCGTCGTAATGAGTGGACCAAGGCGCAGCGTGAATATAGTTCCACATATTTTTAATCTCCGTGAAACAAACAAAACAATAAAGAAACAACGAAACGTGAAGTCATGACGTGCACACAGGCAACTAAACACAAACAATATCCCACAAACACAGGTGGGAAAAATGACTACCTAAATATGATCCCCAATTAGAGGAAATGATTACCAGCTGCCTCTAATTGGGAACCATACAAAACACCAACATAGAAATATAATGACTAGAACACCCCCCTAGTCATGCTCTGACCTAAACACCATAGAGAACCGAGGGCTCTCTATGGTCAGGGCGTGACACCGTCATTGTAAATAAGAATGTGTTCTTAACCGACTTGCCTAGTTCACTGGATTGTACAACATTTGCACATTATTATAAAAAAGTATCTTTGATCTTTGTCAAGTTGGTTGTTGATCATTGCTAGACAGTCATTTTTAAGTCTTGCCATAGATTTTCAAGCCGATTTAAGTCAAAACTGTAACTAGGCCAATCAGGAACATTCAACGTCATCTTGGTAAGCAACTCCAGTTTATATTTGGCCATGTGTTTTAGGTGAATGTCCTGCTGAAAGATGAATTTGTCTCTCAGTATCTGTTGGAAAGCAGACTGAGCCAGGTTTTCATCTAGGATTTCACTTGTGCTTATTTTTTTATATTTTTTATTTCACCTTTATTTAACCAGCTAGGCTAGTTGAGAACAAGTTCTCATTTACAACTGCGAACTGCCAAGATAAAGCAAAGCAGTTCGACACATACAACGACACAGAGTTACACATGGAATAAACAAACATACAGTCAATAATACATTGTACATTGTCATAATACATTTACATTACATTTACATTTAAGTCATTTAGCAGACGCTCTTATCCAGAGCGACTTACAAATTGGTGCATTCACCTTATGATATCCAGTGGAACAACCACTTTACAATAGTGCATCTAAATCTTTTAAGGGGGGGGGGGGGGGGTTAGAAGGATTACTTTATCCTATCCTAGGTATTCCTTAAAGAGGTGGGGTTTCAGGTGTCTCCGGAAGGTGGTGATTGACTCCGCTGACCTGGCGTCGTGAGGGAGTTTGTTCCACCATTGGGGTGCCAGAGCAGCGAACAGTTTTGACTGGGCTGAGCGGGAACTGTACTTCCTCAGAGGTAGGGAGGCGAGCAGGCCAGAGGTGGATGAACGCAGTGCCCTTGTTTGGGTGTAGGGCCTGATCAGAGCCTGAAGGTACGGAGGTGCCGTTCCCCTCACAGCTCCGTAGGCAAGCACCATGGTCTTGTAGCGGATGCGAGCTTCAACTGGAAGCCAGTGGAGAGAGCGGAGGAGCGGGGTGACGTGAGAGAACTTGGGAAGGTTGAACACCAGACGGGCTGCGGCGTTCTGGATGAGTTGTAGGGGTTTAATGGCACAGGCAGGGAGCCCAGCCAACAGCGAGTTGCAGTAATCCAGACGGGAGATGACAAGTGCCTGCATTAGGACCTGCGCCGCTTCCTGTGTGAGGCAGGGTCGTACTCTGCGAATGTTGTAGAGCATGAACCTACAGGAACGGGTCACCGCCTTGATGTTAGTTGAGAACGACAGGGTGTTGTCCAGGATCACGCCAAGGTTCTTAGCACTCTGGGAGGAGGACACAATGGAGTTGTCAACCGTGATGGCGAGATCATGGAACGGGCAGTCCTTCCCCGGGAGGAAGAGCAGCTCCGTCTTGCCGAGGTTCAGCTTGAGGTGGTGATCCGTCATCCACACTGATATGTCTGCCAGAGATGCAGAGATGCGATTCGCCACCTGGTTATCAGAAGGGGGAAAGGAGAAGATTAATTGTGTGTCGTCTGCATAGCAATGATAGGAGAGACCATGTGAGGATATGACAGAGCCAAGTGACTTGGTGTATAGCGAGAATAGGAGAGGGCCTAGAACAGAGCCCTGGGGGACACCAGTGGTGAGAGCACGTGGTGCGGAGACAGATTCTCGCCACGCCACCTGGTAGGAGCGACCTGTCAGGTAGGACGCAATCCAAGCGTGGGCCGCGCCGGAGATGCCCAACTCGGAGAGGGTGGAGAGGAGGATCTGATGGTTCACAGTATCAAAGGCAGCCGATAGGTCTAGAAGGATGAGAGCAGAGGAGAGAGAGTTAGCTTTAGCAGTGCGGAGCGCCTCCGTGACACAGAGAAGAGCAGTCTCAGTTGAATGACTAGTCTTGAAACCTGACTGATTTGGATCAAGAAGGTCATTCTGAGAGAGATAGCAGGAGAGCTGGCCAAGGACGGCACGTTCAAGAGTTTTGGAGAGAAAAGAAAGAAGGGATACTGGTCTGTAGTTGTTGACATCAGAGGGATCGAGTGTAGGTTTTTTCAGAAGGGGTGCAACTCTCGCTCTCTTGAAGACGGAAGGGACGTAGCCAGCGGTCAAGGATGAGTTGATGAGCGAGGTGAGGTAAGGCAGGAGGTCTCCGGAAATGGTCTGGAGAAGAGAGGAGGGGATAGGGTCAAGCGGGCAGGTTGTTGGGCGGCCGGCCGTCACAAGACGCGAGATTTCATCTGGAGAGAGAGGGGAGAAAGAGGTCAAAGCACAGGGTAGGGCAGTGTGAGCAGAACCAGCGGTGTCGTTTGACTTAGCAAACGAGGATCGGATGTCGTCGACCTTCTTTTCAAAATGGTTGACGAAGTCATCCGCAGAGAGGGAGGAGGGGGGGGGGAGGGGGAGGAGGATTCAGGAGGGAGGAGAAGGTGGCAAAGAGCTTCCTAGGGTTAGAGGCAGATGCTTGGAATTTAGAGTGGTAGAAAGTGGCTTTAGCAGCAGAGACAGAAGAGGAAAATGTAGAGAGGAGGGAGTGAAAGGATGCCAGGTCCGCAGGGAGGCGAGTTTTCCTCCATTTCCGCTCGGCTGCCCGGAGCCCTGTTCTGTGAGCTCGCAATGAGTCGTCGAGCCACGGAGCAGGAGGGGAGGACCGAGCCGGCCTGGAGGATAGGGGACATAGAGAGTCAAAGGATGCAGAAAGGGAGGAGAGGAGGGTTGAGGAGGCAGAATCAGGAGATAGGTTGGAGAAGGTTTGAGCAGAGGGAAGAGATGATAGGATGGAAGAGGAGAGAGTAGCGGGGGAGAGAGAGCGAAGGTTGGGACGGCGCGATACCATCCGAGTAGGGGCAGAGTGGGAAGTGTTGGATGAGAGCGAGAGGGAAAAGGATACAAGGTAGTGGTCGGAGACTTGGAGGGGAGTTGCAATGAGATTAGTGGAAGAACAGCATCTAGTAAAGATGAGGTCAAGCGTATTGCCTGCCTTGTGAGTAGGGGGGGAAGGTGAGAGGGTGAGGTCAAAAGAGGAGAGGAGTGGAAAGAAGGAGGCAGAGAGGAATGAGTCAAAGGTAGACGTGGGGAGGTTAAAGTCACCCAGAACTGTGAGAGGTGAGCCATCCTCAGGAAAGGAACTTATCAAGGCGTCAAGCTCATTGATGAACTCTCCAAGGGAACCTGGAGGGCGATAAATGATAAGGATGTTAAGCTTGAAAGGGCTGGTAACTGTGACAGCATGGAATTCAAAGGAGGCGATAGACAGATGGGTCAGGGGAGAAAGAGAGAATGTCCACTTGGGAGAGATGAGGATCCCAGTGCCACCACCCCGCTGACCAGAAGCTCTCGGGGTGTGCGAGAACACGTGGGCAGACGAGGAGAGAGCAGTAGGAGTAGCAGTGTTATCTGTGGTAATCCATGTTTCCGTCAGTGCCAAGAAGTCGAGGGACTGGAGGGAAGCATAGGCTGAGATGAACTCTGCCTTGTTGGCCGCAGATCGGCAGTTCCAGAGGCTGCCAGAGACCTGGAACTCCACGTGGGTCGTGCACGCTGGGACCACCAGGTTAGAGTGGCAGCGGCCACGCGGTGTGAAGCGTTTGTATGGTCTGTGCAGAGAGGAGAGAACAGGGATAGACAGACACATAGTTGACAGGCTACAGAAGAGGCTACGCTAATGCAAAGGAGATTGGAATGACAAGTGGACAACACGTCTCGAATGTTCAGAAAGTTAAGCTTACGTTGCAAAAATCTTATTGACTAAAATGATTAAAATGATACAGTACTGCTGGCTGGTGAAGTAGGCTAGCTAGCAGTGGCTGCGTTGTTGACTTTGTTTGAAAGTGTAGCTGGCTAGGTAACCTCGATAACTGGCTAGGTAACCTCGATAACCTCGATAATTACTCTAAACTACACAATTATCTTAGATACAAAGACAGCAAAGACAACTATGTAGCTAGCTAACACTACACTAATCAAATCGTTCCGTTGTAATGTATTAGTTTCTACAGTGCTGCTAGTCGGTAGAAGTTGACTAGCTAGCTAGCAGTTGTTGACTAGGTAGGAGAACGGTGGCGCGGCGCGGCGGACGAAAATAGCTGGCTAGCTAACCTCGATAATTACTCTAAACTACACAATTATCTTAGATACAAAGACAGCAAAGACAACTATGTAGCTAGCTAACACTACACTAATCAAGTCGTTCCGTTGTAATGTAATAGTTTCTACAGTGCTGCTATTCGGTAGAAGTTGGCTAGCTGGCTAGCTAGCTAGCAGTGTTGACTACGTTAGAAGGACGAAAATAGCTGGCTAGCTAACCTCGATAATTACTCTAAACTACACAATTATCTTTGATACAAAGACGGCTATGTAGCTAGCTAAGAAAAATTGCTCAGATCAAACAAATCAAACCGTTGTACTGTAATGAAATGTAATATTGCCTGTGGAGCGAAGCGAAGAGCGAAGCGAAGTGCGACTACTCGCTCCAACCCGGAAGAATGGCCATTGTAAATACATTTACATTGTAAATAATACGTTGTGTGCAAATGAGGTAAGATAAGAGAGGTAAGGCAATAAAATAGGCCATAGTGGCGAGGTAATTACAATATAGCAATTAAACACTGGAGTGATAGAAGTGCAGAAGATGAGTGTGCAAGTAGAAATACTGGGGTGCAAAGGAGGAAAATAAATAAATAAATAACAGTATGGAGATGAGGTAGTTGGATAGGCTATTTACAGATGGACTATGTACAGGTGCAGTGATCTGTGAGCTACTCTGACAGCTGGTGCTTAAAGCTAGTGAGGGAGATATGAGTCACCAGCTTCAGTGATTTTTGCAGTTCGTTCCAGTCATTGGCAGCAGAGAACTGGAAGGAAAGGCGGCCGAAGGGGGAATTGACTTTGGGGGTGACCAGTGAAATATACCTGCTGGAGTGCGTGCTACGGGTGGGTGCTGCTATGGTGACCAGTGAGCTGAGATAAGGCAGGGCTTTACCTAGCAAAAACTTGTAGATGACCTGGAGCCAGTGGGTTTGGCGACGAATATGAAGCGAGGGCCATCCAACGAGAGCATACAGGTCGCAGTGGTGGGTAGTATATGGGGCTTTGGTGACAAAACAGATGGCACCTTGATAGACTGCACCCAATTTGCTGAGTAGAGTGTTGGAGGCTATTTTGTAAATGACATTGCCGAAGTCAAGGATCAGTAGGATAGTCAGTTTTACGAGGGTATGTTTGGCAGCATGAATGAAGGATGCTTTGTTGCAAAATAGGAAGCCGATTCTAGATTTAATTTTAGAATGGAGATGCTTAATGTGAGTCTGGAAGGAGAGTTTACAGTCTAACCAGAAGCCTAGGTATTTGTAGTTGTCCACATATTCTAAGTCAGAACCGTCCAGAGTAGTGATGCTGGACGGCGGGCAGGTGTGGGCATCGTTCTGTTGAAGAGCATGCATGTAGTTTTACTTGCATTTAAGAGCCGTTGGAGGCCACGGAAGGAGAGTTGTATGGCATTGAAGCTCGTCTGGAGGTTAGTTAACCTCACTAGGGTATGTGGGACGCTAGCGTCCCACCTCGTCAACAGCCAGTGAAACTGCAGGGCGCCAAATTCAAAACAACAGAAATCCCATAATTAGAATTCCTCAAACATACAAGTATTTTAAAACATTTTAAAGATACACTTGTTGTAAATCCAGCCACAGTGTCCGATTTCAAAAAGGCTTTACGACGAAAGCACACCAAACAATTATGTTCGGTCAGAGCCAAGTCACAGAAAAACACAGCCATTTTTCCAGCCAAAGAGATCTTCATCAGATGACACTCATAGGACTTCATGTTACACAATACATGTATGTTTTGTTCGGTAAAGTTCATATTTATATAAAAAAATCTGAGTTTACATTGGCGAGTTATGTTCAGTAGTTCCAAAACATCCGGTGATTTTGCAGAGAGCCACATCAATTTACAGAAATTCTCATAATAAACATTGCTAAAAGATACAACTGTTATGCACTGAATTTTAGATCCACTTCTCCTTAATGCAACCGCTGTGTCAGATTTAAAAAAAACTTTACGGAAAAAGCACACCATGCAATAATCTGAGTACAGCGCTCAGAGACCAAAACAACCCAAACAGATATCCGCCATGTTGTGTAGTCAACAGAAGTCAGAAATAGCATTATAAATATTCACTTACCTTTGATGATCTTCATCAGAATGCACTCCCAGTAATACCAGTTCCACAATAAATGTTTGTTTTGTTCGATAATGTCCATCATTTATGTCCAAATACCTCCTTTTTGTTTGCGCGTTTAGCCCAGTAATCAAAATTCATGAGGCGCGATCACTAGGTGCAGATGAAAAGTCAAAAAGTTCCGTTACAGTCCGTAGAAACATGTCAAACGATGTATAGAATCAATCTTTAGGATGTTTTTAACATAAATCTTAAATAATGTTCCAACCGGAGAATTCCTTTGTCTGTAGAATTGCAATGGAACGCAAGCTAACTATCACGTGAACGCGCGTGGTCAGCTCATGCTTCTCTGGCAGACCTCTGACTCAATCCCCTCTTATTCGCCCCCACTTCACAGTAGAAGCCTCAAACAAGGTTCTAAAGACGGTTGACATCTAGTGGAAGCCTTAGGAAGTGCAATATGACCCCATAGACAATGTGTATTCGATAGGCAAAGAGTTGAAAAGCTACAAACCTCAGATTTCCCACTTCCTGGTTGGATTTTTTCTCAGGTTTTTGCCTGCCATATGCGTTCTGTTATACTCACAGACATCATTAAAACAGTTTTAGAAACTTCAGAGTGTTTTCTATCCAAATCTACTAATTGTATGCATATTCTAGTTTTTATGGCTGAGTAGCAGGCAGATTAATTTGGGCACGCTTTTCATCCAAAATTCCCAATGCTGCCTCCTACCCTAGTGAAGTTAACACAGTGTCCAAAGAAGGGCTAGAAGTATACAGAATGGTGTCTTCTGCGTAGAGGTGGATCAGAGAATCACCAGCAGCAAGAGCGACATCATTGATGTATACAGAGAAAAGAGTCGGCCCGAGGATTGAACCCTGTGGCACCCCCATAGAGAATGCCAGAGGTACGGACAACAGGCCCTCCGATTTGACACACTGAACTCTGTCTGAGAAGTAGTTGGTGAACCAGGCGAGGCAGTCATTTGAGAAACCAAGGCTGTTGAGTCTGCCGATAAGAATGTGGTGATTGATGTTTATTTGTCAGTTTAGAAGCGATATATGTATAAGAGTTTAATTAATGTGACAAATGGTCATATTTATGGAAAGTACATTTTAATTGCATTAGCCTATCTTTATCGGCCATTTTCTCAAAATGACATGTTCCCGGTGTGCCAACTCATTTTTCTCAGTCTGCAAAGGACGTACATTCCCATTATTCCACACACAGGTTCTTAGGTCTTATAGGCAGACTTTTACAGAGGCTTTTTTTAATATCTTGTGTTGTTTTGATTTTACGTGTCATTTTATGTGTAAATATATGCAAAATATGCATCCATCATACACGTGAATAGTGTTTTTAAAATAATTCCATGAAATTACAATATTTTGATGAACTGATTTGTAAGTCTGACCATTGAGTGTCTTATCACAATAAAACAAAAACAAAAACATTCTGCCTTGAAGCAATGTGTTGAAAAACAGATTCTCGTAATATGCAAATTAGCGCATATTTAAGGGAGGTTTGACTCATTTGCATATGTTAATTTTAAATAAATACAACTTGTAATACAATAATATATTGTATTTATGTATACTTTCAATTGGTAAAGTTTCAGTCTGATGAGCCTGGCCTTAACTTAGATTTTTGGTTGTAATAGGGACATGAATCCAACATATCAATTATTAATTTGTAGTCAAATTGTAATTAACGCCAGACTCAGTGGCACAGATGGAACTATCCAAGCAGAAGATACAACTTCTTCAAATGTTGATGTTTGGTTGTGTTGACAACGAAACACAATTCAATATCACTTTTGCAATACAGTAAATAGGTTAAAGTTAAGGATATTTAAAAAACAAATTTAACAGTATTTATTCAACCTTAAAGTGAGTAATACATCCATGGACACACTTTGAGGTTAATGTAAAAATAAATGTCTGCTTATGAAATCATATAAACTGTGCATGTTCAAGATAGCATGCAAAGGTCGCAGGTCTCTGGAGATCTTCACAATTTGCTATAATAATCTGCACAGAATCCCGAACGGCATTGATCACTTGTGCCATGTACTTTAATGTAATCTCAACTGCATTCCAGATCATTTGGTTGTTCTATTAGCTGAAGCACAGTGAGAACACATTAAAGGGATGCTCCGGGACCTTTGCATAATTTCAGCCAGTAGTTTTGAAAGTGATGCCCACGAGCCAAAACAGGTCCCCGTTTTTTTGTGTACTACGTAATCCAATTGTGTACTAAGTCATCCATTTTGTAGGATATTATATATAGATATTTTTTTATTTTTTTGCAATTCGTATGATATGTTACGAATCCAGTCCTACTACACAGGATTGAATTAAATGAAGTCTCTGTCTGATGAGTGCTACAGCCTACTTTAGGTTTCATGGTGTGCTCAAACTATGTCTGGTAGAGTATCTCTAGTTGCCCAATAAATGGCAGTGTGCTCTAACCTGAGGGACAGTATGTCACCAAGTCACAGTCCCTCGCTCTCCTCTCCTCTCTTCTCATTTCTGTTCTCTTTTTCTAGAAGGCGGTCTGCATTATGTCGCTCTGCTTTGATGATGAAAGAGTCCAGCTTCATCAACACCACAGTCCAATCCCTTTTATCAGCTCCGCAGAATGGTTTCTTCTATTATTGAGTGCGTTTGGATCTCTCTTGATGAAAAACAACTTGCCAAGAAAGCATTTAGTAAAAAGGAAAATATTCACAGCTCTGTGCCCTTTTCAGTTAGCTAATTAAGCAAATTTTCCTCAGGATAGTTTTTGGTTTGAGCTGATAACGGTATCGTGCCCATCTGTAATATTCTCAGTGTTGTCTTTACAATTCAGTCCGCTGGTGTCACTACTACTCCTGCTGTGATGAGAGTTCATTCAATTTTGAATTGCCATACAGCCATGATAAATGCTCACAGTAGCAACAGAAATGTCTGTCCAGACAGACCAAGTCCATCAGGGCAGACACATCTCATGTAGGCCTATAGCGACATATCTCAGATTACTGTCAAAACACTCAATGACTACTATAAATTGAATGTTAATCTCTGACATGAAACAGATTTTGTCAATGTTGTTCAACACGATCTGTGAGAAGCCATAATCTGTGAGAGGACTTGACAAGAGAACATAAGCCATTATTTTTATGGCTGGAGCAAGGCATATTAAGCTGCTGTGTGCACTCAAGCCAACTGCTTTGGAAGGACTGTTAGTGGATGGGAGGCCTGTGTGGCATAGTATCCCTGGTAGAGAAAGCAGAAGCCTCACAGGGAAAAAAATCCTCATCTCTTGCTCCAAATGAGACCAAGATAATAGGCCTCGCTTTCAGATCTCAACATGCCTCCATTCCCTTCAGTGACATCCATCTCCTTGTACATCCATCCAGCCATTCATCCATTGCCAAACCAGAGAAGCTTAATGTTTGATGCTGTGCTCCTTTGAATCACTGAGAGCTTAATATCGCCGCAGTGATGTGCATTCACTGAGCAATACACTGAAGGATTAACTGATTCTTTCATGCATAGAGCAAAACTGAGTACTTCCCATCATCTTGAGAGGAGTTTGAATGTGTTGTTTCTTGACTTGTGATGCGAGAAATCAAACAGTTTATTGGACATTGGGCTCTATTTTAACAAACCTAGCGTAATGGTACATCTTAGCGCAGGCTGTAGCACTATAGGTTTGCGGTTTGTCAGAAGTATTTATTATTTTCATAACCTGGAATTATGGGTGCATTAGCTGGCGGTGGCGCGAACGGGCCGGGTTTTGATGAATACACAAGTTGTGGGTGTGTCGAGATTTGGCCCCTCACTGGTCAATCAGAATGTGCTCCATGGCTGAATATGTGATTGCTTCATGTTGTGTATTTACGGTCTTTTTAATGTATTGCATTTTCATCAACTCCAATTCGAATGTTAGTCTGTTATAGCTTAGTTCCTTAAATAGCCTGTCACATATTTGCAAAAAATGTTGAGCATTATCCACATTGTTATAATTGCATTGCTTCAATATGGTCCATATGTGCCAAATACAATTGGTACAGACTTTACAGTGCTTGCTTACGAACCTTGCCCAATGATGCAGAGTTAAAAAAATATATAATAAAAAATTTAATAGTAACTAACAGAAGAGGAATAAAACAAAATACACAAGAATGGAGCTATATACAGGGAGTACCAGTACCAGATCAATGTGCAGAGGTACTTGAGGTATATACAGTTGAAGTCGGAAGTTTACATACACCTTAGCCAAATACATTTCAACTCAGTATTTCACAATTCCTGACATTTAATCCTAGTAAAAATGATTCCCTGTCTTAGGTCAGTTGGGATCACCACATTATTTTAAGAATGTGAAATGTCAGAATAATAGTAGAGAGAATGATTTATTTCAGATTGTTTTTCTTTCATCACATTCTCAGTGGGTCAGAAGTTTACATACACTCAATTAGTATTTGGAAGCATTGCCTTTAAACTGTTTAACTTGGGTCAAACGTTTCGGATAGCCTTCCACAAACTTCCCACAATAAGTTGGGTGAATTTTGGCCCATTCCTCCTGACAGAGCTGGTGTAACTGAGTCAGGATTGTAGGCCACCTTGTTAGCACACGCTTTTTCAGTTCTGCCCACAGATTTTCTATGGGATTGATGTCAGGGCTTTGTGATGGCCACTCCAATACCTTGACTTTGTTGTCCTTAAGCCATTTTGTCACAACTTTGGAAATATGCATTGTCCATTTGGAAGACCCATTTGCGACCAAGCTTTAACTTCCTGACTGATGTCTTGAGATGTTGCTTCAATATATCCACATAATTTTCCGACCTCATGATGCCATCTATTTTGTGAAGTGCACCAGTCCCTCCTGCATTAAAGCACCCCCACAACATGATGCTGCCGCCACCATGCTTCACGGTTGGGATGGTGTTCTTCGGCTTGCAAGCCTCCCCCTTTTTCCTCCAAACATAACGATGGTCATTATGGCCAAACAGTTCTATTTTTGTTTCATCAGACTAGAGGACATTTCTCCAAAAAGAACGATCTTTGTCCCCATGTGCAGTTGCAATCCGCAGTGTAACGGTCGTCATAGTCGTTCTCCTCCTCGTCCTCGCATGGATCGGACCAACACGCAAAGTGGGTAGTGCTCATGATAATTTATTAAATCGAAACTGAATTTAACGATTGACAGCTGCCTCTGATTGAGAATCATACCCGGCCGAACACAAACATCCCAACATAGAAAATCACACATAGACAAACCCACCCAACTCACGCCCTGACCAACTAAATAAATACAAGACAAAAGAAAACAGGTCAGGAACGTGACATAACCCCCCCCTTAAGGTGCGAACTCCGGGCGCACCAGCATAAACTCTAGGGGAGGGTCTGGGTGGGCGTCTGTCCACGGTGGCGGCTCTGGCGCTGGTCGTGGTCCCCACCCCACCATAGTCAAACCCCGCTTCCGTGGCCTCTTCCCAATGGCCACCCTCCATATAAACCCCATTGGATTAAAGGGCAGCTCCGGACTGAGGGGCAGCTCCGGACTGAGGGGCAGCCCCGGACTGAGGGGCAGCACCGGACTGAGGGGCAGCACCGGACTGAGGGGCAGCACCGGACTGAGGGGCGGATCCTGGCTGGCTGGCTCTGGCGGATCCTGGCTGGCTGGCTCTGGCGAATCCTGGCTGGCTGGCTCTGGCGGATCCTGGCTGGCTGGCTCTGGCGGATCCTGGCTGGCTGGCTCTGGCGGATCCTGGCTGGCTGGCTCTGGCGGATCCTGGTTGGCTGGCTCTGGCGGATCCTGGTTGGCTGGCTCTGGCGGATCCTGGCTGGCTGGCTCTGGCGGATCCTGGTTGGCTGGCTCTGGCGGATCCTGGCTGGCTGGCTCTGGCGGATCCTGGCTGGCTGGTTCTGGCGGATCCTGGCTGGCTGGCTCTGGCGGCTCCTGGCTGGCTGGCTCTGGCGGCTCTTGGCTGGCTGGCTCTGGCAGCTCCTGGCTGGCTGGCGGCCCTGGCGGATCCTGGCTGGCTGGCGGCCCTGGCGGATCCTGGCTGGCTGGCGGCTCTGGCTGGTCCTGGCTGGACGGCTCTGGCTGGTCCTGGCTGGACGGCTCTGGCTGGTCCTGGCTGGACGGCTCTGGCTGGTCCTGGCTGGACGGCTCTGGCGGATCCTGTCTGGCGGAAGGCTCTGGCTGCTCCTGTCTGGCGGAAGGCTCTAACGGCTCCTGTCTGGCGGAAGACTCTAGCGGCTCCTGTCTGGCGGAAGGCTCTAGCGGCTCCTGTCTGGCGGAAGGCTCTAGCGGCTCCTGTCTGGCAGACTGCTCTGAAGGCTCAGGACAGACGGGCGGCTTTGAAGGCTCAGTACAGACGGGCGGCTTTGAAGGCTCAGTACAGACGGGCGGCTTTGAAGACTCAGTACAGACGGGCAGCTCTGACGGCTCGGGACAGACGGACAGCGCTGGGCAGGCAGGCAGCTCAGACAGCGCTGGGCAGGCAGGCAGCTCAGACAGCGCTGGGCAGGCAGACAGTTCAGACAGCGCTGGGCAGGCAGACAGTTCAGACAGCGCTGGGCAGGCAGGCAGCTCAGACACTGGCTGCGCTGGAGAGGAGGAAGGCTCTGACAGCGCTGGACAGGTGGGAGCAACTGGAGAGAGAAGACGGAGAGACAGCCTGGTGCGGGGGGCTGCCACCGGAGGACTGGTACGTGGAGGTGGCACCGGAAAAACCGGACCGTGAAGGAGGACACGCGCTCTTGAGCACCGAGCCTGCCCAACCTTACCAGGTTGAATGGTCCCCGTAGCCCTGCCAGTGCGGCGAGGTGGAAAAACCCGCACTGGGCTATGCTGGCGAACCGGGGACACCATTTGTGAGGCTGGTGCCATGTACGCCGGCCCGAGGAGACGCACTGGAGGCCAGATGCGTTGGGCCGGCTTCATGACACCCGGCTCGATGCCCAACCTAGCCCGGCCAGTGCGGCAAGGTGGAATAGCCCGCACTGGACTAAGCACGCTTACTGGGGACACCGTGCGCTTTACCGCATAACACGGTGTCTGACCAGTACGACGCCCTCTCACTCCACGGTAAGCACGGGGAGTTGGCTCAGGTATCCTACCCGGCTTTTCCACACTCCGCGTGTGCCCCCCCCCAAGAAATTTTTGGGTCTGACTCTCGGGCTCCCAACCGCGTCGCCGTGCTGCCTCCTCATACCAGCGCCTCTCTGCCTTCGCTGCCTCCATCTCCGCCTTGGGACGGCGATATTCCCCTGGCTGAGCCCAGGGTCCTTTGCCGTCCAGGATCTCCTCCCAAGTCCACGAGTCCTGTGTCCTCGGTCTCTGCTGCTGCTGCTGTCTGTTCCCACTCTGCTTGATCCTTTTGGGGTGGGTGTTTCTGTAACGGTCGTCATAGTCGTTCTCCTCCTCAGCAGCAAAGTACATTCATCTCTAGGAGACAGAACTCGTCCCCTTCCTGAGAGGTATGACGGCTGCGTGGTCCTTTGGTGTTTACACTTGCGTACTATTGTTTGTACAGATGAATGTGGTACCTTCAGGCATTTGGAAATTGCTCCCAAGGATGAACCAGACTTGTGGAGGTCTACAATTTTTTTTCTGAGGTCTTGGCTGATTTTTTCCCCATGATGTGAAGCAAAGAGTCACTGAGTTTGAAGTTAGGCCTTGAAATACATCCACAGGTACACCCCCAATTGACTAAAATGATGTCAATTAGCCTATCAGAAGCTTCTAAGGCCGTTACATAATTTTCTGGAATTTTCCAAGCTGTTTAAAGGCACAGTCAACTTAGTGTATGTAAACTTCTGACCCACTGGAATTGTGATACAGTGAATTATAAGTGAAATAATCTGTCTGTAAACAATTGTTGGAAAAATTACCTGTGTCATGCACAAAGTAGATGTCCTAACCGACTTGCCAAAACTATAGTTTGTTAACAAGAAATGTGTGGAGTGGTTGAAAAACGAGTTTTAAAGACTCCAACCTAAGTGTATGTAAACTTCCAACTTCAACTGTATGTACATGAAGGCAAAGGGACTAGGCATCCATTATAGATAATAATAAGAGTAAATTAAATTACAGAGTTGCAGCAGGAAATTTTGAGTGTAAAAGTGTGTGTGTGTTTTGTGTGTGTCTGTGTGTGTGTATATGTAGTGTTTGAATGTGTGAGGGATTTGTGTGGGAGTGACAGTGTAGTGTGTGGGAGTGAGTGTGTATATGGTGTATATATAATGTCTAGTGAGTGTGCGTAGGGCCAGTGCAAGATAGAATCAGTGCAGATAGTTCGGGTACCATCAATTGACTCTTTAGCAGTGTGGCAATTTAGCAGTCTTATGGCTTGGGGGTAGAAGCTGTCTCGGAGCCTGCTGGTCCAAGAGTCGATGCTCCGGTACCGTTTACCGGACAATAGCAGAGTGAACAGTCTATGGCTTGGGTAGCTGGAGTCTGTGTCAAACTCAATCCATGGAGGTACTAGTGTCTGTGGGTTTTCGCTCCACACTTGGACTTGTTTGATAAGGTCACTAATCAGTAAGGAACTACCCTCACCTGGTTGTCTAGGTCTTGATTGAAAGGAAAACCCCAAAACCAGCAGACACTAGGCCCTCCATGGAATGAGTTTGACACGCCTGGTCTAGGGGATCGGGCATATGCAATGACTCAAAGTTAAAGGCACACGAGACAGGAGTGTGGTGCAAACAAAGAGGGTTTTACTAAGAAAAATAAAATGTTATCCTACAGGGTCAGTATTAGCCTGAAGCTTAAACGCTGCAAATCATATTGGTCCTAGTCATACATGACGGTTGCTCTCCAGGACGCTCTCGCCCTAGAGTCAGAGCTGCACACCTTTAAGTCTTTAGGCAGTCAATTAGAGGGCCGCCACACTTTAGACCTGGGACATTGGGTGGGTGCAATTAATTATCAGTTAGAACAGAAAACCAGCAGGCTCCGGACCTCGTAGGGTAAGAGTTGAATACATCTGAAACCAATGATCACGTGACACCATTCATTCCTCTGTGAAAAACGAATTGAAGTGCATTGAAGCCAAATTAAGTTGGTTAAGTTGGCGTCTCTTGGAGACATATGCCGGGTTCATAACAACTGGGAACTCGGAAATCTCCCACTTCCGACTTCAGTTTATTTAAAACAACTGGGAACTCTGAAAAGAACGATCTCGGACTGCGAAAAATCTATTTGATTGGTCATCCAACTCGGAATTCCAACTCGGGAACTTGTGCCTCTTTCTAAGGCTCCGACTTTCCGACCTGAATATCACTGACGTCATGATAAGCCACATATTTTTCCAAGTTCTCAGTTGTTTTGAACGTGACAATAACATGCACAGTTTGAGCTACTCCAGGAAGTGCCGTTGCAGGCTAGCTCAGTGCTCCCCCCTCACATTGAGTAACCTAGAATCGATGTCCGCGCCCCAGTGGACATCTAATTAGCATAATAATAAAATCTCCATCAAAGTCTGTCTGTTTTGCATGGGCTGCGTCTCAATCCACTGCATCTGCCGATGTCGGCCTTCCGCATCTGTGGTGAAAGGTGCAGAGTGTATGTCAGACCATGAGACATCCCGTTTTGTTCTCATGAAAAATGCAGACCTGCCAACCCTGTCCAACTTTTTAGAGTACCAGAAACACGTGGCAAATTGGAGATTCAACTCGTGCGCATAGCACACGTCGAATTGGGGTTTTCTTTCCCTCGCACGCTCGTGCTCGCCCTGTTTGTGAGTCTATAGAAGCATTGCCTCTATAGCTAATACCGGACACTCATTCATTCTTCATCACGTAGTCTTCTAAATTCCCGACTCCATTTAATTCCAAGATGTTTATATTTATTTTTGATTATACTTTTGTTATGCTTTTGTGACGTGGATCATAATTACAGTTACAGTCTATCAGGTTGCGTGATCCTCATAATGTTATGTGGAAAATACAACTAATGGGACGCAGAATTAAATGTTAATCACGCTCGCACAAAAGGCGACCAGTTATTTTTCCTATTTGCATTTCATTTCTTTCACTAGCAAATGCAACTGAACTGCTGGCACTTTAGAGCCCACTGAATGTCCATCTTATGTTCGCTAACGTTAGCTTGAAACAATTAGTGTTTACCTTTCCATAACACACAGAGTCGAAAACGGATTTGTCCATGTGTTTACGTACAGCTGACAGCTGGCAAACTCAGCATCACAACAAACAGGTGAAGGGGCAGTTTCGGGGAAGCTACGTCGAATAAGGATGTATTCATCTCCATGTCCGTTGACACAAACTCCGTACATGTCTGTGTGTTGCAGCTCGAGAATCAGGATGTTAGATTTACTCAGTGGATTTATTTTGAATTAAAATGTACTTTTAACTTGGATCTCGTACCTGCGTACATGGACAGAGAATTGCGTAGTTGGTACGCAAAATGCTTGCAGGTCTGAAAACGGCTGTAGTGTCCGAACGGTTTGGCCTACAAACTACTATGGAAAGATGAGACTCACACAAAAACAATGATGTTCTCCATTTTGCTCCCCCCCACAAGCATCACAGGACTCATCCAACATCAGTACCACACACTAATTTAACCCCTCTATGGAAAGGGGAGACACTCATGTACATGTCAGATGTTTTGCTCTAGGACAGAAATGTGTCCTCCACCAATTTAACCCAACCCCTCTGAATCAGAGAGGTGCAGGAGGCTGCCTTAATCAACTTCCATATCATTTGTGCCAAGGGAGAAGTTGTGGATAGCTGCCTTGCTCAAGGGCAGAATGGCAGATTTTGCCACCTCAGGGAGTCAAACAAGCAACCTTTCAGTTACTGTCCCAATGCTCTAACCACTAGGCTACCTGACACTGGTACCAGTTTAAGAAATGAATGGAAGTATACACAGACTATAGTAAACATTAGGAACACTTCTAAAAGGTGTCGAAAGTGTTCCACAGGGATGCTGGCCCATGTTGACTCCAATGCTTTCCACAGTTGTGTCAAATTGGCTAGATGACCTTTGGGTGATGGACCATTCTTGTTACACATGGGAAACTGTTGAACGTGAAAAGCCCAGCAGCATTACAGTTTTCGACACAAACCGGTGTGCCTGGCACGTACTACCATACCCCGTTCAAAGGCACTTAAATCATACACAATCCATGTCTCAAAATGTCTCAAGGCTTAAAAATCCTTCTTTAACCTGTCTCCTCCCCTCCATCTACACTGATTGAAGTGGATTTAACACGTGACATCAATAAGTGATCATAGCTTTCATCTGGATTCACCTGGTCAGTCTATGTCATGGAAAGAGCAGGTGTTCTGAATGTTTTGTATACTTTGTATATGGAAGTAGTTTAGTGCCAAAAAAAAGGTTAAATATGTCTCCAAAAAGTAAATATAATACCCTGATCTCTTCTTATTGTTTTTTTGACTATCTGTTTTTCCATTTATGAATCTGTCCAAATTACTTAAAATATACTTTTTTTTATACATAAAGGGTCCTAAAATCCAAAATCAAATAGCTAAATGATCCTTGTTATGGCCATCTTAAAACAATTCCATATGTAAGCTTAGTAGAACTGATGAGAGGCGTTCTTTGGAAATGGGGACGGGTAGCCTACTTGAACAAGTGAAATGCAGGTATGTGAATAATGAAAAAGCATGAGGGCAAAAACCTCCAAAATACCATTTAAAACCCCTTTATTCAGAGGCTTATTTTGGCTAATGGCCAGGATAAAAAGACTAAACCAGCCTTGATTAAGGGGAGGGTAGACTATGCTTGGTTTTTAATCAAATTAATCTAAATGAGGAGAAACCGATTGTTTTTTTGTATTTCTAAATATGAGATTCACCGGCACAAAAGGAAAATCTCCCCTTACATGGGCGCTGTGCGTCATGACTTGATAGTCATGACTTGATACGCTGCGCTTCCAAGCTGAAAATCTATTCCAAAATCATCTGTGTTACCTATAAGACCTGCTTTTTGCGGGTCTTAAAACTTCCCATTAGCGCTGCATTAAATTGTCACCTTTGCGCTTGTTTCGAAGGACACACCTCAAATGTTGCCACCTGTCCCACCTTAGCGCAAGCGAGCAATTTGATAGGTAAATTGCAGAACCTGGCGTTGGGGCTGGAAAATGCCAATGCGGCAGTTTTTACATGGCACAATTGCAAACTAACATGCGTTTGACACTTGTGCCTCTTTAGCGCCAGCCAAAAATAGAGCCCATTATCTTATGAGTGGATGAAACTTCTATAGTGTGGCTTACATAGTGTTTCGTGTAGCTCGAGAGATAGTGATAAGAGAATGGTATAATCATTATAAAGAGGATATGTTCGGGAAGTATGGCTCAAACACTCAAACATTGCCATGTGATGGGAAAACAGCCTGCTGCACCAGTGACAAGATTTGTCATACAATAGTTTTCAAAGTGATAACTTGAGTTAAAAACTAATCAGAGCTATAAAAATGTTTTTCGAAATATTGCCACAAATGCATGCTGCTCACACTTGATAACTGAGGTCCAGTGTGAGTGGAAAAGGCTATGGCTCCACCTGCCTTTTCCACATTGTGATTCAAATAAAGATGCTGTAGGCTCTCTGTTGATTACAGCTCCCATCGGATGCTGTAGTGTCAGTCCTTCCGATAATGGTATGGCGACAGGTAGCTTAGCGGTTAAGAGTATTGGGACAGTAACTGAAAGGTTGCTCGTTCAAATCCCCAAGGTGGAAAAATCTTCTGTTTTGCCCTTGAGCAAGGCAGTTATCCCCCAACAACAACCGCTCCCCGGGCGCCGATGAAGTGGACATCGATTAAGGCAGCCTCTCTGATTCAGAGGGTTTGGGTTAAATGTGGAAGACACATTTTGGGTTTAATGCACTCAGTTGTGCAATTGACTAGGTATTCCATTTCCTTTATTCAAATACTTCTGCGGCATTAGGCTAAAAATCATATTATTGTATAATCATGCAGATGCGGTTAATTTGAAGCAGAAATCTATAATTATTTTATATGAGTAAATATGTACATAATTGGATGTTGATCAAACCTGTCATTATTTATAGCACTACTGTTTAGGTTGTGTGTCATTCTTGGCAGTCGTCCCATCTTTGAAAGCAAAGAGGAGATGGAGAAAAGAAGAGTGGGCGAAAGAGTTCAATTGGAAAATGAGGGAAAATCAAACAAAATAATACACAGGCAGAGAACAGGCATAATGCAGTGTGTGTGTGTGTGTGTGTGTGTGTGTGTGTGTGTGTGTGTGTGTGTGTGTGTGTGTGTGTGTGTGTGTGTGTGTGTGTGTGTGTGTGTGTGTGTGTGTGTTTATGCGAGCATGCACCACATGAAAATACATTGGCTTTCTATGAGATTATGACATGCATTAAGAACATTCTAAAGCTGCTTTAAATGTGTGCTTTTTGTTAATCCACGCCATTCCATCATTTTCTGAGTGGTGAAGCGAGTCAACAGACAATGGCGGACGTCAATGACCCCAACAAGGAAAAGGAATAGGTTCATTTGTTTAAACTGTTACTAGCCACTTTGTCATTGTTCTCTTTGACTGCACCGTTATTGATTATGGCTGTCATTATTGCCAGTGCAGCCATAAATAAGAGTATTTGGCAAGCAGCTAAATGACAAGCGCACAATTTCAACCAATGTATTATAACTGTTTATGACATATTTTAAACAACATACACTGAACAAAAATACAAACGCCACATATAAAGTGTTGGTCCCATGTTTCATGAGCTTAAATAAAATATCCCTGACATTTTCCATATGTACAAAAAGTTTATTTCTCTCACATTTTGTGCACAAATTTCTTTACATCCCTGTTAGTGAGCATTTTTCCTTTGCCGAGATCATCCATACACCTGACAGGTGTGCCATATCAAGAATCTTATTAAACAGCATGATCATTACACAGGTGTACCTTGTGCTGGGTACAATAAAAGGCCACTCTAAAATGTGCAGTTGTCTCAAGTTTTGAGGGAGCGTGCAATTGGCATGTTGACTGCAGGAATGTCCACAAGAGCTGTTACCAGAGAATTTAATGTTAATTTCTCTAGCATAAGCCACCTCCGTCGTTTGGCAGTACGTCCAACCGACCTGACAATCGCAGATCACGTGTATGGAGTTGTGTGGGTGAGCAGTTTGCTGATGTCAACATTGTGAACAGAGTGCCCCATGGTGGGGTTATGGTATGGGCAGGCATAAGCTACAGACAACGAACACAATTGCATTTTATAAATGGCAATTTGAATGCACAAAAATACCGTAACAAGATCCTAAAGCCCATCGTGAGGCCCATTTTTTTTTTAAAGGTATCTTTGACCAACAGATGCATATCTGTATTCCCAGTCATGTGAAATCCATTGAATAGGGCCTAATGAACTGTAACTCAGTAAAGTCAATGAAATTGTTGCATGTTGCATTTAGATTTTTGGTCAGTATACTTATAAACCCCTTTAGAAATTATTTTTAAGTAGGCCACCTTAATGTAAGTGTTACCCTTGCACATTGTTGATAAATATGCCATGACTTCATGATGGTTGGCTTCTCAAGTAGGAGCAGACCCTGAAAGTCTTTATCAAATCAATATCCTTGTAAACAACGCAATTTATGAAATATGGCTGTTTGTTTTACTACAATTGCCATGTTACAAACACAGCACCATCAGATTAGCTACTTCCTACTGCTTCCTTTCTATCCCCTCAGTTTAGTAGGTCATTTAAAAATACCATGAGCATTCTGTGGAAACGTGAAGTTACTCCAGTTTCAAACAAGCAGCCCAACAAAAGTATGTGACCCCGCCATCTAAAAATTCAGGAGCGCGCAACACGTGATTTATTTGCCAAAAATCAAGTATGGCGAAATCTGGGAATGATTCTCGCACTGGTGCTTTCTCCAACGGGTCCTAAACCTTACGCTTTGGATAGAGTGGAGCTGCTGCTGCGTACGGAGACTGGATAGAAATCACAACATTCACGAGGGTGTTTGTTCAGGTAGATTTTCTTTTAACGCAGATATGACAAGCTAATACAGCGGTTGCGAGATGAGACATTTGCTTGACTTGATAGAATTGCAACTATTCAGACGGAGGCGAAGTTATTATCGCGGGCTATTTATCGGTATATGGTTTTGACTTTCTTTTTCAATTAAAGTATCGCCTAGTAAATAAATATATTTTGAAAGTGGGTGGATGTGTAGCAGATCATGTCCAACTGTCATAATGTATTTGATACGAGTAGCTACATTATTACATACACGGGCGATATATTGTAGCAATACAGGCGAGTCTCGGTGGTCCAATAGTCAAATCGGATACAACATAACGTTAGTCCCATAGGAATCTACGAATACTGTTGTCGCTCGAGCTACCTTGTAACTTGATGAAACAAGATACTTGGGTTAATGTTGCTGATTATGCATGTTGTAAATTGAGATTATTGCACTTGACGTTTGTGTGAATTCGTTTATTTTACGGCTCATATCCGAAAGGCAAACATTTTTCAACGCTGCGTTGCTAATTATATTGGAATTCCCACGACGTTTCCAATGGTGACATTTAACCAATGATTTATATATATACTAGATGCCAAACAGGGATCGCTGTTTTGAAATCACCGCGCCTCCATTATGGCACTCTTCCACCATTGTTTATTTGATTGTAAAACATATTTAGGATTCTATAGAAATGCATTTATAAATGTCTACATTTGTTTTTGCCACGTTTATTATATTACAATCACCTTAATGCATACTTGTAAATATTTTGTGTGAGCTAAACATACAAATAAATATAAAAAAGTCCTTAAAGTAAACTTTATAGAAAGTACTAATGTTACTGTTCCCACTACAACAAAACAATACTTAAGTACATGTAACTTTGTTATTGATACATTTACATTAAATACTGTAGAATTCCATTAATTCCTATGGAGGACTGGTTTTCAGAGGAGTGCCAATATGGTGAGCGGTGGCATCAAAGCCTCTCATTGGCCAATACATAGCATCAGCAAACCAGGGTTTATATAAATCATTGCATTTAACACATCCTGCTGTTCACATCTATTTAGGCTAGGTAGTGACATGTTTACTTCAATAATTGCTTGAGTTTTCCATGGCATGGATGTCGTATTTGTTTCAAAATTGGCTTGTGATATGTGGTAGGCTACTCCATAACATGCAGTAATGTAGATAACATTTTCTTAGCTTCAAATGCAATTAAGGATTGTGACATTTACACATAATTTCACGTCAGAATCCTTTGTTGTATTTAGAGCTAATGTTTTCTGTCATGGCACTAATGGGTGTCAGTCAGGCCTTAGTTTTTTAAATTAAATGGAACCTCAAATTTTCAAATATTATTTTGAGTGTGATTTGGGACATTTACACTAGACAGGGTTCTACAGATGAGTAATAAAGGGTTAATACATCCAGTTGCACTTTAAAGGGTAAATCAGCAGTTGCTACATACATTTTTGGAGATATAAAGTAATGATATCTACCCATTTATTCTTGAAGAATATAAAATATAAGCTTGTTTTACTACATTGTTCGCAAACAATGTAATTGGAAACAAACACTGTATAAACTCCAAGATGCTTAAAACTACAATGTTGATACTATGGATGGTCAGTCCTTGCATCCAAAGCCTTGTCTATGAGTGATTACATTCCTCCAGCCACATCCCTTGGCTGTTTACCAAAAAGTATCAGGGTGACAGCTTTGTTGTTTGAACTTTTAAATTGCCCTTTTAAGTTTCTCTTAAACCTGTAACAACATTGTATTAACTTTACGTCATTCCAATACTTGTTTTTCAGGCTATTTGCATTGCAAATGGCATACAAATGGAATTGAGCAGTTGTCATTAGCCTATACAAGTGGAATAGGCTCTGTTCCTTCTTTATCATGTTATGTTAGTGATTTGTTAACTTGTTAGAGCATGCCAGAGTTTGTTTAAGCATGTGTTGAACTTGAGTCATTGGAGTTATGTGTTGATTCTTTTGTAGGCCTATGTCTGTGTTTCAGTGCGTTTGTGAAGTGAGGAGGTGAAATCAGAGAATAAGGGTTAGCTGAACTGGAGTCGGAGGGAGAATCTCAATAGCATTGCCTTGATTCCTCGCATCCTCTCTCCTCACATCCTTCTCAAAACCATTGGATGAGAAGGTCAGAGGGGGACCAGAGACCTCAAGTTGAGTTGTAAACACACTAACTCTAATCTAAGTAAGCTCTTGCTCCTAGCATATAGATATTCCTTCTATGTTCCAGTTCCCAAGGACTGGCGTTCATCAATCGTAAAAAGGAGCAGCCTTCCAAGAATTTGGCACTGACAGTGGACCGATCTTTAATGACGACTAGTGATGGGATGTTCGAAACTTTTTACTGACGCTGATATTTTCGACTCGTTCAGTCAAAATAACTAATCTTTCGATAAAATTAGTTCATTTGAGTCAGTAATGCCCATAGCATGCATGATCCCATAACGGTGAATGATCAACTGAACTCTGAAGAGTCATGATTCTACGAGCCTCTCTTTCACATGTCGTTCACCATTTGGGGCTTATTGAGCCAGAGGAGTGTATATTAAAATCAGGTCAAATAAATTACTAAAATGAATGAGACAGTAAAAAAGAAATCGCACATCGCTAATGACGCACATCGCACTCAATCTCGGAATGGGACTGAATGGAGTAGTAAGTCTCATCAGTTTTTTGTCCACGCTCATTGGATACATCCATTGACAGTATTTGATACTGGGGTAGCTTGATTGTATTATGTTGGGACTGCTCAAAGCATGTGCTGTATTGTATGGTATGTTTTACGAGAGATGTAAAAGTAAGTATAAAAAATATTGTACAATCTGATGTGTATTTTCCATAGCAACACCGGGCCAGAACGAAAACATGTCCCTACTGAACGTGACTCAGGTAGCCTATAGATGGGTTCTCAGATTCAGGTAGCCTATAGAGTTTTGCCGGGGGCTCTGAGAATTGTCCTGGCTTCATCCTCCTGTACCCATTGCCCCCTTAGCCCTATTATCAGACAGTTTTGCATCCCATTGAGCTGCTTTGAACTCAGACCCGGGCTGTTGTTCTTTTGGCCTGTTCCAGACACTTCAAAAAAAGTCCCCAAGAATGGGCAATTAGGCAGAGTTGTCAATTAGAACGGTCGTTTGTTGATGTTGTCACTCTAATGAATGCTAATGGTCTATTAATGGCCCGGAGACAAGGTGACATGACGCCTACGCGTATCAGCGGGCAGAGTAAACAGAGTTTGCCTCGTTCTCCTTCATTCTGCTGCTTGTTCGAGTGCTGCAAAGACTGGCGATGTGAAGAAAAGGAAGGAGAACGATGGGGTGAGTGGTAATGTGAGTTCGAGAAGGGCAGAGAACATGTTAATAGAGTTGGTGTGGAGGGAAGAGAAAAGAAGGGGGGCAGAGAGAAAATAGAGTGATGGTGAAATGGAGCTAGAGCGAGAGAGAAGGCAAGTTTGACAGGGCTGTCATTTAGAAGGCTCGGCAGATGGCAGGGAAAGTGTTCACTTCCTGCTTTTTGTATGGCTGAAAATAGACAGGCTTTTTGTGGCCGTGGCACAACACGGGGTGTCAGTGCTCCCACTACAGTGAACCGCCTCAGCTAAGTTTGTCAATGGTGAGTAAAAATTCAATGCTTGAAAGGTTTGGAGTGCTAAAAAGATACACAGCTTCCCAAACAATTGTTGGTAGACACAGATTGTAACTGAGAGAACCTCCATTCTGAAAGCCTTAAATCAGCATTTTATAGATGCAGGCAGTTTATTTGAAAAGGTCAAAGGTATAAATGAGCCCCCAGTGAATTTACCTGACACTCCTATGCACTCCTTCGCCAAGTTCTCCTTCTCATCCTTCTCTGTTTCAGAAGTGCGTAAAGCCCTGAAAGAAATCCCCAGGCCCTGATGATCTAGACCCCCGCCTCCTACACCTAGCTGCAGACATCATTGCTCCCCTTTAACATGTATTTTTAACCTCACGCTTGACGTTAAGGAAATCCCCAAGTTATGGAAATCTGCTTTTGTACTGCCTTTCCTGAAAGGTGGAGATCCTTCGCTACTTGACAACTATCAACCCAAATCAAAATTGTCTGTACTGTAAAAGGTACTGAAGTCCTTAGTTAGTAGGCAGCTGAAGGCCTATCTCCAAGAAAACAACATATTACATGGAATGCAATCAGGTTTTAGGTCTGGCCACAGCACTGTTTCAGCAACATTGAAGGTTTTAAATGACATCCACTGTGGTCTTGACAAGAAGTTACATTGTGTGTCTGCCTTTATTGATTTGTCAAAGACATTTGACACCGTGGACCATGCTGTGTTGGTGCAAAGGTTAAACTGTTGTGGAATTACTGGTCATGCTCTAGATTGTGTACAATTTGATAGGTCATTTATAAACCAATGTGTAATGGCGGATGGTTGTAAATCTGAGTCCACAGAGTTGTGCTCAGGTGTTCCACAAGGTTCTATTTTGGTCCCATTGTTGTTCATTTTGTATATCAACTACATTGGGGATCATATTGAAACAGCGGGTGTTCATTTTTATCCAGATGATACTGTTCTTTATTCAAGTGGAGGTAGTTTATATTTAGCTTTTGAAAATGCCCAAAGAGCATTTAACACCATACAACAGAATCTGTATGATTTGAAGCTGGTTCTGAATTTGGGTTAAAAAGAATGCATGGTATTTTCAAATGCTAGCCATGTTACTAATCATGTCATTACTACATTGGATGGACATACTATAGAGCAAGTCAAAGTGTACAAATATTTAGGTGTGTGGGTTGATGACAAGCGTGGAGAACTTGATAAGGAAGCTCAAGCTGAGAATAGGTTTTTATTACCGGCATAAGGATTGTTTTTCTCTGGAGGCCAGGAAGGAGCTGGTATGATGTACACTACTGGCGGATTTCGATTTTAGTGATGATATATATCATGTGGCCCTCAGGTTCATTACCAATCAAAAACGTATAACTGTGAAAAACGTTTCATGGTTTACTCTACAGCGCCGTTGGCTGGTCGTCATTGACCTTGCGTAGGCATAAACACTGATTTATAAGGCCATACTGGGTAAAATACCACTTTATCTCTGTTCTTTTCTTTAATCAGGTCGGTAAATAAATATCCATTACGGTCCCATTCTCATTTGCTTTTAACAGTCCCAAGAATTAGGTCATGGTAGAAATAGGTCATGGTAGAAATAGTTTTAGTTACTCAGCTCCGAGGTCCTGGAATTCTCTCCTGAACATTTTAAAATGTGATGATGTAGTCACGTTGGTGGAGTTTAAACACTTGATCGACGTAAATATCATAGAAGAGTGTAATTGTCTTTAGGACAGCTGTTTTTTAGTCATGACATTTGTGTTTTTTTTAAACGTAATATGTAGTTGTTGTACTGTATGTGTGTCTATAGTTTTGTTCAATGTTGTTAGTATATGTAAGTTGTTTTGTCTGAAACCTTGTTCCCCCTGCTGCTATTGGACCAGGTCCCTCTTGAAAAATAGATTTTTATCTCAATGAGAAAAACCTGTATAAATAAAGGTTAAATAAAAAATGCTTAGGCTTGGCATTGTCCTTCGACAGGTGGCGTCACTCCTACGTAATGCTCGTCCCTCAACCGACCAGTCTTGTAGGTAGTGGAACTCATATTAAAATTGTAATATTCCTGAGCATCCGCCATTCAAAATGAAAACATGAGCTTGGTTTCCATCCAATTGGCGACGGATATATGCGCATTTTCCCGCCAATGATGTGTATCCATCAAATTGACTTGTTGCGGCTACATGGTCTCAGAGTATTTCTGATTATTCTGTACGTAAATCCAAGACCCTCCATTTAGTATGATATGTTAAGTTTCGTATGGTATGTATTCATTTGTGGATGTCAATCTGTTTCGTATGATATGTTAGGAATTACAATTTGTATGATATGTTACGGATTTGCAAAACATACATTCGGTTAAATTCCTATGTACCAAATAAAAAAGACAAGAAAATAGGATGGAAAGCCATTTAACAGCTCTACTGATGGTTTTGTCACAAAAAAATGTTGCATTGTATAGAGAATATGTCCACTCTGGTCTTGGCACGTGTGCTCTAGCCAACAGCTCGTGCTCGCAGATAGAGTGCGGGTATAGCCTACATGATGAGATTATTATGGACAAAAGAGCTAGATTATTTTTATTTGTCAAACGGCAGCCAAGCATCGATCATCATGTCACCAGAATAAGACCCTCGATATTAATTGGAAATTAGCATCAAGTTCATCACTGTGCATTTTCACCACCCTGTGAAGTTCATCATAATTTATTTAATCTGTAGCCTATAAACTGCATGCTTTCTCGAATAGTAGTAGGAGGACCACACAATGTCATCGCGTGACTCCAAGTTTACTTCGATATTATGGTTATCATATCAATATTGTGCAAAAAATGCTAAAAACCGGTTTTCACTTTGCCATTATGGGGTAGTGTGTGTAGATTGCTGAGGATTATATATATTTTTAATCCATTTAGAATAAGGCTGTAACGTAACAATGTGGAAAAAGTCAAAGGTCTAAATACTTTCCGAAGGCACTGTATATGCTACGATACTTTACTGTACTATAGGGGTGGCCGGTGGCCTATTGGCTAGAGCGTTGGGCCAGTAACCGCAAGGTTGTAAGATCGAATCCCTGAGCTGACAAGGTAAAAATCTGTCGTTCTGCCCCGGAACAAGGCAGTTAACCCACTGTTCCTAGGCTGTCATTGTAAATAAGAATTTGTTCTTAACTGACTTGCCTAGTTAAATGAATAAAAATATATACACAAAATACTGTTTACAGTGAGGGTAGGTGTCGGTAAGAGGCTGTAGAGGTGGCAGTAACCCTTTCCATTTTTTTTATTCGACGTATTTTACTCGCATAAAAAGGTTGTATGGAAACCTGTTTACTGTTCCTAATTCATGATATCGCTCTGCTCTCTTATGACTTTGTATGAAATAGGCAGAGTAGCTAGCTACATTATTAACTACACACATTGTGCCAGTGGCTTAGCAATTAGCAATTGCAAGAAAATAAAAACAAAGCAGTGGCTACCTACTGCAAAAATATGTGCAACCATGTCGGTCGTCAGTGCCTGACCAGCTGCTTAACCAACTTAACCAATAACCAAACTTAACCAATACTGACAGAAATCAGTCCGTAGATCAACATGTTTCTCCATGATCGCTACTTTGCAGTGTTCTGTTTGAGACCACCTGAAGCAAGACCGGAGCAAATCGAGTCCGAGTCAAGACCAAGACCAATTCAAGACAACATTGTCACATCAATATCTCACAATTTTTTTCATTGGTGGGTTACAATGATTAATGATATATGATTGGTTCAGGCTTTCTCGAATGGAAAAACTCAACATGAAAATAATGTTTAATTTGACCCTGCTGCCCCAGCTAGGTTATGACCAACTTTGTCAGCGCCAACATTCAGATTTGGACAACAATATCCAGGTAAGAAACTGTACATAATTCGTTTTTATGTTGGTAATGATAATATTGACATTTGAGTAATTTCACCGATTTGATTAGATAAGAACTTTTGAAGCTTGATGTGAGCTAACTAGCTACCAAGTCAAGTAGACTTGAAAAGCAGAATCAACTTGAAAGTGAGTTGACAATTTCTATCAGAGGTCAACATTCATATTATCTCATCAATGATGTCGATATTTTTTAAAGTACATGAAATCTTTATGAAGTGAATCAGAGATTTAAAAAAAATCTCATAATGTTAGCCATATAGCTAGATTGCTAGCTAGCTACCTATGTAACTATGCTGTTAGCCAGTGTTGGTCAAGTCAGTCACCCAAGACGAAGCAAGGTAGCCTATTTGATTAACTCTTGTCTTGTCTTTTTTGATAATGTTTTCTTTGATAACTGTACAAAATAAAATGCAAAAAAACTAAAAACAACTGGCTAGTGATTATGTTGTCCGTAGCTAACCAGCCAAAAGAGAGGGGTGCTTTGAAGGATTGGATAGCTATATTTTACGAGCTAGTCATATCCCCATAGCCATGTAGCCATCCCCTGATGACTACATGGCTATATCTCATTAGGTGTCTGTTTATCTGTGATAAGATTCCTATAAAATAATAAGCGTACTGGCTGTTGATTGCAAGAATGAATGTAAGGTAATAGCCTAATCCTTATGATAATAGCTTATAAATAATGACTTTGTGGTGGTCAACTTGGTAACTAAATGTTCCTGGTCTAGCTGGTTTGTGACTTTGCTACTTACAGGCATACATGATTATAATATTTCAGTTATGCAATTATATGACATGTTTTCTCAAAGTTATAGTGAAACATTTTATTATCCAAAAAGTTAACTTTGTCACCTTGAAATTGATAACTTGTGGATACGCTATCCACTTTCATAGATGATTCTCTTTTTTTATGTACAGAAGTGTATTCTGAATATCATTTTTTGTCAATCGTAGGCTATTCTTTGGAAGGGTTGTCATTAATTTACATTTGAAATGTTAATTGAATTGTTTTTCTTTATGTTTGAGCTTTAGAAATGGACAGAGGAGACCAGTACCAGGGAATGATGCAATCCATGTCCATGAGGAGGAGGACACTGATGGCAGATGTGCTGCGGAAGGCCTGCAGTATGTGGAGGACCAAGAAGGTATGTCCTTCTTAGAGTAAGATGCCGTTGATGCTGAGCTACTCGGAGAAGACGAGGATGAAGAGAATGAGATCAAGGAGCCAGAGGAAGTTGAGAAGCCAACACCTGGGGCCTCTCAACACATAACTGATGTGTTATTGTTGTCTATTATCCGATATATAAAAATCCTTGAATGAGTAGGTGTGTCCAAACTTTTGACTGATACTGTGGGTGGATGTATAAATATACACTGCTCAAAAAAATAAAGGGAACACTAAAATAACACATCCTAGATCTGAATGAATGAAATATTCTTATTAAATACTTTTTTCTTTACATAGTTGAATGTGCTGACAACAAAATCACACAAAATTTAGCAATGGAAATCAAATGTATCAACCCATGAGGTCTGGATTTGGAGTCACACTTAAAATTAAAGTGGAAAACCACACTACAGGCTGATCCAACTTTGTTGTAATGTCCTTAAAACAAGTCAAAATGAGGCTCAGTAGTGTGTGTGGCCTCCACGTGCCTGTATGACCTCCCTACAACGCCTGGGCATGCTCCTGATGAGGTGGCGGATGGTCTCCTGAGGGATCTCCTCCCAGACCTGGAATAAAGCATCCGCCAACTCCTGGACAGTCTGTGGTGCAACGTGGCGTTGGTGGATGGAGCGAGACATGATGTCCCAGATGTGCTCAATTTGATTTAGGTCTGGGGAACGGGCGGGCCAGTCCATAGCATCAATGCCTTCCTCTTGCAGGAACTGCTGACACACTCCAGCCACATGAGGTCTAGCATTGTCTTGCATTAGGAGGAACCCAGGGCCAACCGCACCAGCATATGGTCTCACAAGGGGTCTGAGGATCTCATCTCGGTACCTAATGGCAGTCAGGCTACCTCTGGCGAGCACATGGAGGGCTGTGCGGCCCCCCAAAGAAATGCCACCCCATGACTGACCCACCAGCAAACCGGTCATGCTGGAGGATGTTGCAGGCAGCAGAACGTTCTCCACGGCGTCTCCAGACTCTGTCACGTCTGTCACATGTGCTCAGTGTGAACCTGCTTTCATCTGTGAAGAGCACAGGGCGCCAGTGGCGAATTTGCCAATCTTGGTGTTCTCTGGCAAATGCCAAACGTCCTGCACGGTGTTGGGCTGTAAGCACAACCCCCACCTGTGGACGTCGGGCCCTCATACCACCCTCATGGAGTCTGTTTCTGACCGTTTGAGCAGACACATGCTCATTTGTGGCCTGCTGGAGGTCATTTTGCAGGGCTCTGGCAGTGCTCCTCCTTGCACAAAGGTGGAGGTAGCGGTCCTGCTGCTGGGTTGTTGCCCTCCTACGGCCTCCTCCACGTCTCCTGATGTACTGGCCTGTCTCCTGGTAGCGCTCTGGACACTACGCCATGCTCTGGACACTACGCTGACAGACACAGCAAACCTTCTTGCCACAGCTCGCATTGATGTGCCATCCTGGATGAGCTGCACTACCTGAGCCATTTGTGTGGGTTGTAGACTCCGTCTCATGCTACCACTAGAGTGAAAGCACCGCCAGCATTCAAAAGTGACCAAAACATCAGCCAGGAAGCATAGGAACTGAGAAGTGGTCTGTGGTCACCACCTGCAGAACCACTCCTTTATTGGGGGTGTCTTGCTAATTGCCTATAATTTCCACCTGTTGTCTATTCCATTTGCACAACAGCATGTGAAATGTATTGTCAATCAGTGTTGCTTCCTAAGTGGACAGTTTGATTTCACAGAAGTGTGATTGACTTGGAGTTACATTGTGTTGTTTAAGTGTTCCCTTTATTTTTTTGAGCAGTGTATAATAATATACAGTTGAAGTCGGAAGTTTACATATACTTTGGTTGGTGTCATTAAACCTTGTTTTTCAACCACTCCTCAAATTTCTTGTTAACAAACTATAGTTTTAGCAAGTCGGTTAGGACATCTACTTTGTGCATGACTAAGTAATTCTTCCAACAATTGTTTACAGACAGATTATTTCACTTATAATTCACTGTATCACAATTGACTGTGCCTTTAAACAGCTTGGAAAATTCCAGAAAATGATGTCATGGCTTTAGAAGCTTCTGATATGCTGATTGACATCATTTGAGTCAATTGGAGGTGTACCTGTGGATGTAGCTCAGACTGGCAGAATCTTTTTCAATATTGCACAAATTATCGCAATGATATGCCACTTTGACACTGAAAACTGAGAATCTGAGATGAATGAAAAACGACCTTGTTTTGAATCCATATTGTAGGCTGCAACATGAGGAGGAAATTCTAGTCCTAAAAATGCATTCCAGTTTCACTGACTCACTCATTGATGCGCAGCTCACTCGCTGGTGATGGCCAATGCACTCTTGTTTTACTTTATAAAACAATATTTTACTTTGTAAAGCAGCATACGGATTAGTATTCTCTTTTCAGCATTCTACAGCATTCTCCATTTGCTTTCCAACTTGTGTTTTTTTGCAGTTGTATTTGAAATTTTGCGAAAGCCCTGTTTTGTCTGCAAACTGTTCACTGACAGATTTGCCGTGCATTCCCTACTGTAGGATGTGCACTCTTATTGGGCTACACACAACCCACAGCTAGGCAATCTTTTAAAAGAAGCTATTGATCCTCTGCGGCTATATTATAGGCCTTCTCATGGTGTGGTAGGCTATTCTGAATTATTTCATTTCTTTCTGAACAGACAGCAATAATTATATAACTTTGGCAAATGTATTTCAATTTATCAGGGGTGTTGCAGCTCCTCCAGAACACTCTACGCGGCTATGATTTTTTAAGGAAATAAATGTGAAGTGCAAAGCTAGAGAGAAGAGACTTGCAGGCTCACGTCTATCAGAGCAGAGAGTGGGAGAGACCATATAAATAAAAAATATAAACGTAAAGAGTTGGTCCTATGTTTCATGACCTGAAATAAAATCTCAGGCATTTTCCATACGCACAAAAGGCTTATTTCGCTCAAATTTTGTGCACAAATTTGTTTACATCCCTCTTAGTGAGCATTTCTCCATTGCTAATAAAATCCATCCACCTGACAGGTGTGGCATATCAAGAAGCTGATTAAATGGCATGATCATTACACAGGTGCACCTTGTGCTGGGGATAATATAAGACCACTCTAACATGTGCAGTTTTGTCAGACACCACAATGCCACAGATGTCTGAAGTTTTGAGGGAGCGTGCAATTGGCGTGCTGACTGCAAGAAGGTCCACGAGAGCTGTTGCCAGATAATTTAATGTTAATTTCTCTACCATAAGCCACCTCCAACATTGTTTTAGAGAATTTGGTGATGATGCACAGCGCATGCATATTTTCTGCAACTTTTTCAAATCATAGTCATCATATAGGCATATGGGCTAAGCTAAATGTTTTTCTAAGGTTTGCATCACAACTGAAGTTGCCAAATAACTTCAAACGTAGCCTAAAGTCCCAAGACCCCTGGAACATGGTTGGAGAACCCATAGCCTAAAGCAGGGTTTCCCAAACTTGGTCCTGGGACCCAGGGGGGCCTCAGGACTGAGTTTGGGAAACCCTGGCCGACAAAGCCTAGTGAAATGTGTTCTTATAAGCCTAGTCATTGCACAGTCGTCATTGCACAGTAAGCCTAGTCATTGACACTATTTAATAAAAGCGGATCCCAGCTTTCTCGTGCTGCTATATTTATTGCTCAATTCTTTAAAATTAAGCACATTAATCCACTTTACAAATGATGTAACCTAACTGGCATATTTCAAAATAAAAATAAAGTATCTGCACATAACCTCCATTCGCTATTTGACTGCAGGCTATGGATGATTTTTTTAAAGACCAGATTAAACTTTACTTGTTACTTCTGTGAATTTTCATTATCCTCCCTCATGAGGGAGAGAAATTAGAAATTATCTTAAATATATGTGTGTTTTTGGTAGAAGAATGATAAGACACTAGGCAATATTTCTTAAACTTACAGAAGGAAAATAATTTCGGCACAACTAAATATAAATGTTGATATTAGTTGGCAGGGGTCTTTACTTAAACATTATTGTGTTTTGGTGTATTTTTAATACCCTTTTCTTTTGACTTTTTCTGCTAGATGTTTTCTAAGACCCCCTTTCCATCTGTTTGACTAGAAATCATTAGTGCTCATGTTTTGTTCTTGTCGACTTACACCTTATGGAACAGTGGGGACTGTGAAGAGACACACATGCACACGCACACGCACTCACAGGAACAGACACACACACACACGCTAGCACACGCACTCTATACACACATACAGTGTAATACTGTTGTATATTATACATTTGGTATTGTAGATATGTAGTGGTATAATAATGTTATGTTGTACTGTTTTATCTTTTTTATCTGTGATGTAAGTGGCTTAATGTGAGTGGCTGCTACCTTGGCATTCCGGAATCTATTTACCATGCAGGATCCGGTACTTCTCATGGCATGAACAAAAATAATCATTGTTTGCAATTCATTTTTTTAAATAAAATGGTAAAAGTTAAATCAGGTTGACTCCTTGATTCCTTTGCCTCCCAAAAAAGATACTTTGAAAACACAATTTTTTTGCCTGACTGTTCCCGGGCTTATGGTTTGCGCATTGTAACCTATGTTTTGAGTGGCCGTTGCTGTGGTGAGAGAGAAAATCGTGCGCCTGTAGCCCATCTCTGCTCCTAGAGGCATGAGCCTTTAACCATCTTTCCATCTGTCCAGCATTTCACTACAAATGTATTTAGTTATTTAATATGCCCATTAGTAAAAATGTTCTCTTATATAATTGTAGGACAACTATGCTTAGATGAGACATTATTTGTGGTTGAATTGATGGCATGTTGTTTGGTTAGCCTACCTCACTGCTGGCTTATATGGTGGTGGTGGTGAGATATTCTGTAAGGTAATGTGTCCGCAATAGAAAACAGGCCCTATTACTATTCAAAATCAACTACTCTAATTACAATCAATGAACCAACATCATCGCTACAGTGTTCTCTAGCAGACCATCCTCATGGATAGAAGGTTTAGAGCCTAGCATAAGCCAACCAGTCCATACAGCAGGGGCGTGGGTCTGGGAGGACACAGACACAGGCCCATCCACTGGGGAGCCAGTTTCTGCCAGGCACACCCAATCAGATTGAGCAAAATCAAATACATTATTATATTTAAAAAAAATACTCCTCACCACCAACCCCCTTACACTCGTGTTGGGCCATCCCCATTTCTGCAGGCCCAACCACCAACGAATTTCTGGCTATGCCCTTCCCATATAGTATGCATAATAATACAGTCCACACTCAAATGCTATTACTAGAGTTTGTTTCATTTTGCTGTAAAGCAATTATGTACCAAAGACATCTTCAATCTATGGGCTTTTTTACATTTTTCTGCTGTACATAATATGTGGTAGGCTGTGTTATTTTTTTTCTTTCCCCCAGGCTTGTGCTCTATGCATAAATTCTAATATGTGTATAGGTGTTCAGTATGTGATGTCTAAAATGCTTTGAATGAATCAGCACCTTAGTTAGTGCTGTACATTTCAGCAACAACATAGTAGCCTACCTATGTGATTTGTCCGCTGCTCTGCTGAATTGGTCACATTTCTTCTCGTGTGTTCCGTTACCTCAGAGCCTCCCAGGTTATACATTTTTAACTGTTTGGGCTAGAAACAAGCAGCTTAATCATAACAACAACAAAAAAAATTGTAGGTGCACTGGTGCTCTCAATTTTAAATGAGCCTGTTTAGACCTGACTTATGATAGCGAAACGGCAATTATTTTTGCAAGGGGCACTAAACCCTCCCCGAGATCCTTTACAACACCTCAACCCAACCCTTGCCTTAACAAAACCATTCAGGAGCAGTCACATAGCCTGCCTTTGTCAGTCAGCGTCTCTGGATCTGCAGTGGCCGTTGTGTCATTTGTCAATAGAAGTAGGAAAAACTTCAACAACGACAACACAGTAACGTGTCAATCTGCTATAGCATCATTTTTTCGATAAACACGTGCAGGCATGTAGACTACCGTTAATCGTGGTCCCTGAGTGAATTATTCATAGTCAATTAGGCCCAAGAGGCAGGCAGCAGCTGTCGAACACCAGAAGTGCATTTCAATGATTAATTTGGCGTGGCGCACACCCCTAATTGTTGTTTACCGCTCGCAATCTCCAGCACATGTTATTTTTATGCAGACATGATTACTTTTGGTGCCACTTGGAGCGCTGGGGAAATGAACCCCTGTGCTGCGAAAGCCATATTTCTATCAAGTGACATGAGACATTTTCAGACCGGTATATTGTTCATTTTCAGTCTGTCTTATCCAATGTCAGTCAAAAAGACATACAACTGGAAACATTAAGAAGGGAATGTTTAGAGAGACTTGCATTGATCATTATTAGTTCACTCAATTAATGTCTTTTGATATGATCTGCCATGACACACTGGAGTGTCACATTTTGTTTAACCTGCTTTAGCCAGGTTAGTCATTAAGAACAAATTGTCTTTTTACAGTGCAATTATGACCTTGTTTGTCAAGAAGCCTAGTCTATTCACAAATGCTCAACATGACCCGTTCCTCCTGAGTGGTATTAAATGGAGTTGTGCACACCATACCGAAGCCTTTTGCCACAGAAAATTGCTTGACCTTTGAACCCTTTTGTATTGAGGAAACGGAATGGCAGATGTTCCAGGGCTGCAGTCCAAAGCTCTACCCTTCTAAGCCAAGTGTGCACTTGTTCACTCTCCCTCATTGATTTCAAAGAGTTGGATTGGTGTAAGCATGGGCTTAAAGTAAGTGTTCAGTGTTTCCAGAGTGATATGAAATATGACCTAGAATTAATTACAATATGAGTGAAATAGTTTTCCTTCCAAAAAATTGTAATTAAGTATGTTAAAAAGCAGGGTTTCAGTGTTGGAATAGTGTGTGCGTGACCCAACAACAGAATGGTGTGGGTGTGTACCGGTCATTCAAAATATTAGTGCGAGTAGCCCTCTAATTGGCCAGCTCCTCCTCTATGAGGAAATGGCAAGCCTTTTTGAAACGGTCTGTTTGAGATGCAAGTTTGAGGTGGGTTTTTTGAAGTGTATTTTTTCCCCCTCCAAGTTCTGCTTTGGCCACATCTGAGTATAGGATGAGTCAACAATATTTGGGTATGAGTTAACAGAATATTAACTTCTAAAATATTTTCACTGGACAGTTACTTTAACCATATTGCTCACACCTGTCCATTCCTTGTAAATCCATAAACGGGAGTGAACGAGTGCACACTTCGGGGGGGGGGGGGGTATAGAGAATTGGAGGGCAGCCCAAGACTGTTGTGTTGCGCAGTTGTGTATTGTAGAGAGGATGAAACAATGTTTTATTTTCATTTTATTAGGGTCTCTTTTAATCGTTAACAAGCTTTAAAACACAATTTACAATACAATTACATTTTCACAAATAACACTGTTGCAAACAACAGATACACACTGACATATTGAAATGTAAAAACATAATATATATACAAAAGTAAATAAGAAAAAACTCAAATATGATAATGATAAATACTCTGGCAATCTGAAAACATAGAGATTGGTTCAGTCATCTACTATAGTCATGAACAACATCAGTCTATTATTTTGAAGTGGTCCTAAAGTTCTCATATAAACTATTACATTTTCTGAATCGTAATGTTTTTTTCCCCCTATTTGTATTCTCTGCTGGGGTAAGCCATACGGTGGAGATCCTATTCCTTGTATTGACCGAATGTTGGTCGCTTAACAACTAGCTGTTTTAAATGGTGTACTTGGTGAAATAAAGTGAGCATGTTCTTTTTCATTATGTTGTCGATTGCTGGCCACCCAAGAACGTTGTGCATGACTACAACAGAAGAATCACATGTCCACCTGAGAACAATCTTTGCTGCTTCATTCTGTGCAATCTGCATCCACCTAATCTCACATGCTGATGCATTTCCCCACACCACACAACTGTAGTTCTCCTGACTCCCAATTAATGCTGGGGTTGTTTGCCTAAGAATATTTCACGGAAGATACTTAGCTATCCTTCTGACCATGCACACAATCCTAATTCTTTTCATGCATGGATTAGTTATTTGAGCTGAGCGTGATAAGTAGTTGTAGAGCTGCATCCCTAGTAGTTTAGTTTCTGACACGTCCTCAATTGGCTCTTGCCTCGTGTTTAATCACATCCCATGTTTTGTCTACCTTTTCCCTGATAAAACAGACCAACATAACTTTGGTTTTCTTAGCATCCAAAACAAGTTTGTTCCAACAGACCCACTCCCTGATATTTCCCAAATCCACTTGTAGAGCTTCCTGTACCTGTTGAACAGATTGTCTTGCTGTATACGTTGTAGTATTATTTGCAAATATAGTAGCTTGAGTTCCAGATAGGGCATAAGGAAAGTAATTGGTATATATTAAATAAAGAAGTGGCTCAAGGCAGCTGCCCTGTGCAATTTTACTCGAGCACGAGGGGAGGAAAAATACTCATTTAATATAGGTGGACTGTTTCCTGTCAGTTAGATATGACTATACTAGAGCTGGGCGATATGGGCAAAAATATATATTGTGATAAATTGCCTGAATTGAATAAAGGATACGTTTTTTTTATCCTTTAAACTTGTAGCCATCGGTTGTCCCATTAACAATCTCCCATATTAGTAAACTTCACATTTCTCTAGTATAGGCTAGGGCTGGGCGGTAAACTATATTTGACCATATACCGGTATTGATGCACGGACCGGTTTGGATTTTTACTTTACCTTACATAGCGGTACTTCAATGTTTGGTTTGTAAAATGTAATATAAACATGATAACTAAGTGGCGTACCTCGAGAATGACCCTTTTCCAATGACCAATTAAATATGAGTTTCAGTGGAGCTGCAATTGGGGGAGCAGCATAGCAAAGCAAAATATTGTCCATAAGATCATTACCTGTAGATTTACCATTGGGTAATGACTTCAATAGGTGGACTAAAGAGCAAGTATTTTACTTATAACATGATCATCAATCAATTGGACAATAGCTTGCTTGGAAGAATGTTACGGATGGGATGGAAAAAACGATGTGCCATGCCAGAAAAAGTAGAAATGATGTGTTGTGTGTAAATAATGAGTGATGACAACTAAATGATGTCTTGTTTGACAGTTTTGAGCCCAGGGGGTAGATTGAGACAGTGGCTGTGTCCAAAAAACCCGAACTTGCGTTCTAAATAGTAGGCTGATTGGGAATGCGAAAATAGAACGTTTTCTAGTATGTGACATTTTGAAAATGTAGTATGCTTTAAATGCCAGGATGTCATACTCATTTCGGCTTTTCATCTAGTAGAATTCGCTGCACGTTATTGAGGAAGGGAAGTGTTTTTTCAGACCTACAGTGCATTCGAAAATTATACAAGACCCCTTGACTTTTTCCACATTTTGTTACATTACAGCCTTATTCCACAATGGATTAAACATATTTTTTTCCCTCAATCTACACATAATACCCCAATGATTGACAATGATTTTTTATTTTTTATGTTTGCGCATTTATAAAAAAATAAAAAACAGAAATACATGATTTTCATAAGTATTGTGACCCTTTGCTATGAGACTCAAAATTGAGCTCAGGTGCGTTCTGTTTCCATTGATCATCCTTGAGATGTTTCTACAACTTTATTGGACTCCACTTGTGGTAAATTCAATTGATTGGACATGATTTGGAAATGCACACACCTGTATATATATATATATATATATATAAGGTCCCACAGTTGGCAGTGCATATCAGAGCAAAAACCAAGCCATGAGGTTGAAGGAATTGTCCGTTGAGCTCCGAGACAGGATTGTGTCGAGGCACAGATGTGGGGAAGGGTACCAAAAAATGTCTGCAGCATCAAAGGTCCCCAAGAACACAGTAGCCTCCATCCTTCTTAAATGTAAGAAGCTTGGAACCACTAAGACTTCCTAGAGCTGGCCGCCCGGCTGAACTGAGCAATCGGGGGAGAAGGACCTTGGTCAGGGAGGTGACCAAGAACCCAATGGTCACTCTGACAGAGCTCCAGAGTTCCTCTGTGGAGATGGGAGAACCTTCTAGAAGCACACTTGTAGTTTCCATCCGGTAGAGGCGCAAATAGATGTTGTGCAGGGGTATTTTGGGGTGGTAGATCAGAGTTTACCAATTGATCTCTGAGATTTCTGCCCCATCGAGAATAAGACCAAGGGAGGGTCCGAAAACACATTTCCGATACTGTCATCGGATCTTAGAATGGATCTTAGAATGTGCCAATGTTTGAACGATTCCCTTAATCGGTTCAGAGCACGGGGAAGTGAGGATGCAAAAATGCTTCTTTTTTCTCAATGGCAGTATTAATCTGACCATTTTTGTACCCCCCTCTCCTTGAAATTTCTTTGTTTCTCAGCCTTATTTCTGTCGAAATCGGTTTGTTTTTTGCAAATTCTTTAGGTTCGACAGAATTGGATGTAGGGCAAACTGTTTTTCAAGGGAAGTGGGTGTCATTATACCCTGATGAAGACAGCTTGTCTGTCAACGTTGGTTATTATTCAATTATTGCATCTGCGCTCCTTTTGTTTGACAACGGCTGATAATCAGATATGAGGACAGGCTATACCAAAATGAACGAATCGTGGGAAACAATGCACTTGTTGATATTTGTTTGTTACGGAATACATTTTTACATTCTAAATGGTATATACACTCAGTGTACCAAACATACCCTGTCAGGTTTTGGCCAGGACTGTTCAGGTTTTGGTCACTAGATGTCCCCATTGCACCTTTTTTGAACCTTTTGTTTTTTCCTTGCTCTAATTATTGTTTGCACCTGTGTGTCGTTCCCTTGTTGGTATTTAAACCCTGTGTGTTCCTCAGTTCTTTGCTCAGTGTTTGTATGTTAGCACCCAGCCCAAGCCCAAGCCCAAGCCCAAGCCCAAGCCCAAGCCCAAGCCCAAGCCCAAGCCCAAGCCCAAGCCCAAGCCCAAGCCCAAGCCCAAGCCCAAGCCTTGTTGTGAACATATATTTCTCTTATTGGATTTTCCAGAGGTTCTCTGGTTTAGTTCTTGTGTATTTTTGATTAGTCTTTTGAGGTTTGAGCACTGAGCCAATAAAATGAACCCAGAGGCAGCCAGTACCCAGGACTTTTTTCCCATGCTGTCCCACCACGAGGGGACTGTCCAACGTCACGAAGCTGCTCTGGTTCAGCAAGAGGCCTTAATGGCTGGACATTCTCAACTTCTGTCGGAGATGATGACTTCCATAAAGCAGATTTCTGATCAACTTTCCCCTGCAACCGCTTCTGCTCCAGTTCATCAGATTCAAGTGCCCGTGGCAGTTAACCCCCTGGCTGAACCTCGTCTGCCGCCTCCCCAACGGTTCTCAGGTGAACCGAGTGTTTGTAAGGGGTTTTTCACCCAATGTTCTCTCTCCTTCGAGCTGCAACCCTCGTCGTTTCCCACCGACCGGTCCAAGATAGCATATATCATCACCCTGCTGTCGGAAAAAGCCCTAGCCTGGGCTACTGCTGTGTGGGATGCCCAAAGTCCCTGCTGTGCCAGCTACTCTACCTTTGCTGAAGAATTCAAGCGAGTGTTTCAAGGTCCTACCAGCGGTCCTGACTCAGCCAAACAGCTCCTGACTCTCCGCCAAGGTCGGCGCAGCGTGACGGACTATGCCATCCAGTTCCGCACGGTGGCAGCAGCGAGTGGCTGGAACGACGAGGCGCTCACAGTGTGCTTTTTGAAGGGTCTTTCCGACACCATCCAAGATGAACTGGCCACTCGGGAACCACCGGACAACCTCGAGTCCCTGATCAAGTTGGCTTCACGCATAGACCAGCGTCTGAGAGAGAGAGAGCTCAACCGTAGATCTCTCACCCTAGCTCCTATCGGTCCCAGCTCCGAGTCTCCACCTTTATCCTCGCTGACTCCACCGGAACCCATGCAGGTTGGACGCATCTCCCAGGCTGAGAGAGACCGCCGGATGAGGGAGCGATGCTGTCTATATTGCGGCAAACCGGGCCATTTCCTCTCCACGTGTCCCGGGCTCCAGGGAAAACACACTCTCCCGTGCAGGCCTGGGAGGACTGTAACGGGAAACATAACCTCCTCCCATCCATCCAACTCCCGCCTGCTCATTCCAGTTACCCTTTCCTGGGACAACCACGAGCTTCCCCTTCAAGCCTTGGTAGACTCTGGAGCCGCAGGTAACTTCATGGATGGTGTCTGGGCGAAGGAGAATGGCGTTCCCTCTGAACCTCTAAGTGACCCCATAAGGGTTACTACGTTGGATGGAAGCCCTTTGGGATCTGGACTTGTCACTCGTGTCACTACCCCCTTGCGACTTTCAGTTTCCCAACACCAGGAAGTGATGAACTTTCATCTGACCTCGTGTTCCGAGTTCCCTCTCGTCCTTGGATACCCCTGGCTTCACAGCCATAACCCTCACATCGACTGGTCTGTGGGCACTATCAAGCAGTGGGGTCCTACGTGCCAAGCCACTTGTATCTTCCCAAGTTCCCCGAGTTCCCCTCCCGAGTCTCTAGAATCCATCGACCTGTCCCGAGTTCCCGAGTGTTACCATGACCTCAAACCGGAATTTAGCAAACAGAGGGCCACTAAACTATCACCCCATAGACCTTACGATTGCCCCATCGACCTGTTTCCGGGCACCTGCCCCCCCAGGGGTCGGATCTTTTCCCTATCTCCTCCCGAACGAGCTGCTATGGATACCTACATCAAGGACGCTCTGGCAGCAGGCCTCATGCGTCCATCCACCTCGCCGGCGGGAGCAGGGTTTTTCTTTGTGGCCAAAAAAGACGGGGGATTACGTCCTTGCATTGACTACCGGGGACTTAATGCCATAACCGTCCGTAACCGCTACCCGCTACCCCTTATGGCCACAGCCTTTGAGCTGCTCCAGGAAGCAGTGGTCTTCACTAAGCTTGACCATCTTGTGCGGATCAAACCCGGTGACGAGTGGAAGACCGCTTTCAACACGCCTACTGGTCACTACGAATACTTGGTGATGCCCTTCGGCCTGACCAACGCCCCGGCTGTGTTCCAAGCGCTCATAAACGATGTGCTTAGGGATATGCTTAACATTTTCGTGTTTGTTTACTTGGATGACATCCTCATCTTTTCGAGCTCCCTTCAAGAACACACTAAGCATGTCAGACAAGTGCTCAAACGCCTCCTAGACAGCCATTTGTACGTTAAGCCGGAAAAGTGTGAATTCCATTCCTCTCGAGTACAATTCCTGGGATTTGTAGTGGAACCCGGTCGAGTCCAGATGGACCCCAAGAAGGTAGGGGCGGTAGCGGATTGGCCCACCCCCAAGTCCGTTAAGGAAGTTCAGCGTTTCCTGGGCTTCACTAACTTTTACCGCAAGTTCATCAAGAACTTCAGCTCGGTGGCAGCCCCTCTCTCAGCTTTAACCAAGGGTGGCAACACAAGGTTTCTGTGGGGAAGAGAAGCTGAGACGGCCTTCCAAGGACTCAAGCAGCGCATCCTCTCTGCTCCCATCCTGACACTACCGACGGCGGATGAACCTTTTGTGGTGGAGGTAGACGCATCAGAGGTTGGTGTTGGAGCTGTCCTGTCTCAGAGGGGTGAAGACAAGAGGCTTCATCCTTGCGCCTTCTTCTCTCACCGGCTTACCCCGGCCGAGAGGAATTACGATGTGGGGGATCGTGAACTCCTAGCGGTTAAGATGGCATTGAAGGAATGGAGACACTGGCTCGAGGGGGCTTCTCAACCGTTTCAAGTGCTTACGGACCACAAAAATCTGGAGTATATCCAGCAGGCGAAGCGGTTGAACTCCAGACAAGCTCGATGGTCTCTTTTCTTCAGCCGATTCCAGTTTATCCTCACCTATAGACCCGGGTCGAAGAATCTCAAACCGGATGCCTTGTCACGAGTCTACTCTCCTGCCATTCGAGAAGATACTGACATGACTGTTCTTCCTGCCGCTAAGATCGTGGCTCCAATCTCGTGGCAAGTTGAGGATACCGTGAGACAAGCTCAAGCCATCGAACCGGGTCCTAAAGGAGGTCCTGCCAATCGGTTGTTTGTTCCCAAGGCAGCAAGATCCCAAGTCCTTCTGTGGGGGCACTCCTCTCGCCTCACCTGTCACCCGGGCGTAGGTCGCACCTTGGAGTTCATTCAGCGTAAGTTCTGGTGGCCCACCATAAAAGAAGACGTTGCCACTTTCGTCAAGGCCTGTCCCGTGTGCTGCCAGGGCAAATCTTCTCACCTCCGCCCTCAAGGACTCCTTCACCCTTTATCTATTCCCCATCGACCCTGGTCCCATATCTCGTTGGACTTTATTACTGGCCTTCCTCCGTCCCATGGTAATACTACTATCCTAGTCATCATCGACAGGTTTTCTAAGGCGGCCAGGTTTGTTCCCTTGACCAAATTACCTTCTGCCAAGGAAACAGCTGAGTTGGTGATTAACCATGTGTTCCGAGTCTTTGGCATTCCGCAAGATATGGTTTCCGACAGAGGTCCCCAGTTCGCCTCAAGGTTTTGGAAGGCCTTCTGCCAACTCATAGGGGCCACGGCCAGTTTATCTTCAGGGTACCATCCGGAGTCCAACGGCCAAACTGAGAGGATGAATCAAGAGCTGGAAACCACCCTCAGATGTATGGTTTCCAACAACCCGTCCACATGGTCATCCTTCATTGTTTGGGCCGAGTACGCGCACAACACCTTGTGCTCCTCCTCCACTGGTATATCCCCGCACGAGTGTCAGTTTGGCTATGCTCCTCTATTGTTCCCGGACCAGGAGGCAGAAGTCAGAGTGCCTTCAGCCTCGAGGTTCATCAGACGCTGTCGGCTTACGTGGAAGAAGGCCCGTCTTAATCTTCTGCGTTCCTCACAGCAGTACCAACGACAAGCCAACAGACGTCGCCGTCCCGGGCCTACCCTGTACCCCGGCCAGAGAGTTTGGCTCTCAACTAAGAACTTACCACTACGGGTGGAGTCTCGCAAGCTGTCCCAGAGATTCATCGGTCCCTTTAAGATTGCCAGTAGAGTCAATCCCGTTACTTTTCGCCTACACTTACCCAGATCCCTTAAGATCAATCCCACATTTCACATTTCTTTATTAAAACCTGTTGTTTTTTCTCCCCTTATCCCGGCAGGCAGACCTCCCCCTCCGCCCCGTGTCATCGGAGGCCAGTCGGCTTATACCGTCCACCGGATACTGGATTCCCGCCGGGTGCAGCGGTCCTGGCAGTATCTGGTGGACTGGGAAGGCTACGGTCCCGAGGAGCGCTCCTGGGTTCCTGTCAAGAATGTACTGGACCCTGACCTCATTCGTCAGTTCAGGGCCCTCCACCCTGAGAAGGCTGGTAGGAACGTCAGGAGCCGTTCCTAGGAGGGGGATTCTGTCAGGTTTTGGCCAGGACTGTTCAGGTTTTGGTCACTAGATGTCCCCATTGCACCTTTTTTGAACCTTTTGTTTTTTCCTTGCTCTAATTATTGTTTGCACCTGTGTGTCGTTCCCTTGTTGGTATTTAAACCCTGTGTGTTCCTCAGTTCTTTGCTCAGTGTTTGTATGTTAGCACCCAGCCCAAGCCCAAGCCTTGTTGTGAACATATATTTCTCTTATTGGATTTTCCAGAGGTTCTCTGGTTTAGTTCTTGTGTATTTTTGATTAGTCTTTTGAGGTTTGTTTTTCCCTGCTGTTTTTACCACTTTGTGGAGTTTCTTTGTATTTTGGAGGATATCCATTTTTTGCCTCTTGGCTTTATTTTGGACGTTGTGGATTTATATTCTTTGCCTGAAGATCTTGTTCTTTTATTAAACCACCATCTCTAGTACTGCTGAGTCTGCCTCATCTTCTGGGTTCTGCCGACTATTAGTGACTGTTTCTCACACCGGGTCCTGACAATACCCTTTCCATTACATAGATTGACCAGGTGAATCCAGGTGAAAGATATGATCACTGATTGATGTCACTTGTGAAATCCACTTCCGCATTGGAGTCAGCATGGGCTAGCATTCCTGTGGAAAGCTTTTGACACCTTGTAGAGTCCATGCCCTGACGAATTGAGTCTGTTCTGAGGTCAAAAGGAGGTGCAATTCAAAATTAGGAAGGTGTTCCTAATGTTTTGTACACTGTTAAGTAGCCTATATAGTATTCTTAAACTTTGAATTGTATGGGAGCATATTTGGTCCACATATGACTAACCTCATTTAAACTTGAGTATTTATGTGCCTTGACAGGTTGAATTCATGGGAGTGGAGAAGCAAGCCAACTGCAACCACCTGAAAGCTGTGTTGTCTAGAATGAGCCCTTGAGACGCTCCCTCCTCCTCCTCCCTCATCATATTGTCCCTTGCAGTGTTCATCCAGCCGGACAGTCGATGGTGTTCAACTTACACCCCCCCAGAGGAGTACTGAGGCCGTCTTCCTCATCCTCTTCATCCGTCTTCTCAGGAATGGTACCCCAACAATGGATTCCTACAGTCGCCTAGGTAAGAGTTTGTCTGGTTGACCAGTGCTGGGTCGTGTTAATTCGTGCACACTGTAGCAAAAATGTTTTGCAATGGAAAACTGCCTGGTTAGAACAACACCCTGCAGTACCAGCAGACCAAGGTTGTCAAATCTTGTGCTACATCAAACCAAACGCTTTTGAACCTCTTCCCACTTGAGTTGAATTAGATTGATATTGCTTTTTTATCGCTGGTGTCCTTATGTCAACTCTCTGGTGTTTGAAGAGCTGCCATTAATTAGCTTGTTTGCCTCGCCTGAGGTGGAGTCAGATCTTTGGCTGCTGTAGGTGACAGGCCTTATGGTTAGAGAGACAGCTGGGAAGGATTCTCACTAAATGGAATGAATTAACTGCATAACATAAAGATTGTATGGCATGTTGTGTGTTTCTCTGGCCAAAATGTGACATATGTATCTGTTGATATGATGGAATGTACAGTCACCTCAAATTATTGGCACCCTTGATAAAGATGAGCAAAAAGGACCATGAAATAAATAATACACATGAGCTATATTTTATGCAAACATTTTTTGAAAATTATATTATTTTATACTAATACAATTGCTCAGAGCAATGTATTTTGTTTAACAAGTAATAAAAACAATTCTCAAAAAGATAAGAGTCAATTATTGGCACCCTAAAGATTCTTATAAAAAAAATCGAACAAAATAAAATCTGCATTAACATTCTTTAAAAAAAAAGTGAATCTGTTTAAAGCAGGAATCCACAGGTCAGTGGTGACCCTATGCCACCCCACTCCTTGTGAAATGTTTTCACTTTGAATGAAGACAAGGGGGTTGAGCCCTTAGCCGCCTTGGGCTAGCCTTCTGGGCAAGGTGAGTCTTTGCGCTAATCCAGCCTATTCGAATCACCCTGCTGCCCCGGAGCTGGAGAAGAAGTGAAAGTCACTTGCAACCTAATGTTACAGCTGCCTTAAACAAACAGAGCAGACGAAGCCAACAAGCATTGTTCTTTAAGAGTCGGCAGGTAGCCTAGTGGTTAGAGCGTTGGACTAGTAACCGAAAGGTTGCAAGATCGAATCCCCGAGCTGACAACCCACTGTTCCTACGCCGCCATTAAAAATAAGAATTTGTTTTTAACTGACTTGCCTAGTAAAATATAAAAAAATCTCTGTTCTTGGATCTGAATCATCTCAAACCCCAAGTGAGAAAAAGACAGGGGCAGCAGGTAGCCTAGTGGTTAGAGTGTTGGGCCTGTAACCAAAAGGTTGCTGGATCAAAACCCCTGGCTGACAAGGTATAAATCTGGCGTTCTGCCCACTGTTCCCCGGTAGGCCGTCATTGTAAATAAGAATTTGTTCTTAACTGACTTGCCGAGTTAAAAAAAGATTCACTTTTTGGGGAATTATTCTGGAATTAATTTTGAACAACCCCCTTGTTTTCTTTCAAAGTGAAAATGGTACATAAGAAGTGGAGCGTCATAAATCAGGCAATGGGTAAAATCGTTCCTGGTAGAGGACAATTGTATCTTGTCCCCACACACAGTGAGGAAGATGGTTCAGGAGGGAAAGAAAAATCCAAGGGCCACAGTTGGAGAATGACAAAAACCTCCATGCCAATAGGCTCTTTGGAAGATTTGCCAGAGAGAGCAAGCCACCAACAAATGTAAACGCCTGGAGTTTGCGAAACGGCAATGGCACTTGGATTGGAACCGAGTGCTATGGTCAGATGAGACAAAAACAGAGGTCTTTGGCCATGCAAACCAACGGGGGCTTTGGCGTCTTTGAAGTTATGGGGCTGTATTGCTTCCACTGGTCCTGGGGCCTCATTTATCAATCATGCGTATGCGCAAATCTGTGCGTAAACCATGCATGGATTCATTTCCACGCAAAGTGTGAGATTTATCGATATGAACATTTGCTTGAGAGTGTGCATATGACCATGGGTACGCACAGTGCCAAGTGGTGGGATAAGGGAACTGCTTGTCAAGTGTAGAATGGAGAAAAATATGTTGAAAATGTCTGAAATGAATTGATGCAGGCATATAATTTGACCACATCAGTGCATTTGTTACAATAATAATCCATATAAAGTACAGTAATTTGTTAAATTAGAGGTACGTGTGAAAGTGAAACCATTGTTGAAGTACTATTAAAAGACTGAGATAATGAGAAATCTAATGAGAGGCTGATCTTGCTTTGTTCGGCGGATTTGGCACATGCTGCATTACACAGAGAGCGCATTTTTAGAGACAGGTGGGACTTTTTTTTGCGGATAGTACAGATTAGCTCATAAACTATGGTTTTCCAAAACCAATCTTATAGATTTTTTGCGACCCTTTGCGACCTACTTTAAAAAGGCAAACACACGCCATTCCGGTGCACATCCAAGTGTTATCCACCCTTGGGTTTTTGGCAATGGGCACTTTTCAGCGGGAGTTTGCCAATCGGCATCTGACAGCCCTCGATTAGCAAATTTTTGGGATGGAACCATCAGCAAAACAAACTTTCAAACCATTTACCAGTTATTTTTTTCCAAAACATTTTTACTGGTCAACTTAATGACCTCTTTGTAGCAATGTTATTTTTTACCCCCAAAACTTGACTGGTCACTGAGGATGGATGGCTTATTGGTGAGTGTCGCCTACTCATTTGAAGTATATTTGCCATTGCTAAACAACTTAATGGTCCTCTTTGAAGCTATGCGCTTTAAAAAAAAAAGTTTACTGGTCAACTTAATGGTCCTCTTTGTGGCTATGTTATTTTTTCCCATTTTTTTTTACTTGTCACTGTTGAGGATGGATGGCTTATTGGTGAGTGTTGCATACTCATTCAAAGTATATTTTCCATTGCTGAAGCAACTTAATGGTCCTCTTTGTAGCTATGTTTATTTTCTGCAATGTTTTTCATGGTACGGCGTTGAATATTCCCCACTGGCTTTAAAGTGATGATTTTGACCATATATGGTTAATTAGGGGTGTTTCTAAATGCAAACAGCCAAGGTCGTGCACGAGCACTGAGGCTGAGAACAAATGGTATTTATCAATGGTTACCTTCTACCGGTGTGGGTGTGATGCTCGTAGTATTGTTTGGTAAATCACACTTTCTATGAGTATGAACATTATACATTCCATTCGTAAGTAGTATTTTAGAATAGTTTCCACGCAATATTGATAAATGAGGCCCCTGGGGCCCTTGTTAAGGTCAACAGCGTCATAAACTCTACCAATACCAGGACATTTTAGCCAAAAACGTGGTTGCCTCTACCAGGAGGGTGAAACTGGGCCACAAGTGGATCCTCCAGCAGGACAATGACCCCAAGAACATATCAAAATCCACAAAGAAATGGTAAATTGACCACGAAATCAACATGACTACTTTATGAGGCTTTGGCCAAAGTTCCCTGATCAGCAGGCCTGTTAGCCCATGGACTCCGAGAGAGAGGGAGCGAGACTCTGGTGGTGGTGCCCCACTAATCCTGTGATCTAACAATGTAAATAGATTTCCCCTCTCCATGGATCTGGTTGGAGACCTGTGGCCCTGGGTTTCACCCTCTGCTGCCCCAGGCATGTTAATCCTCTTAAAGAAATTAGATCTGAGAGAGCACATACTTTCAGCCAGGGATCCCCAACCATTTCAGCATCCATGATCCAGCAGGAATCACTCAACCAACACTTGACACCAATGATCCTGGTTGTCTCACGAGGGGGGAGGTCGAGCTATTCGTCTGACTGTCTGATCGACTGTCATTCTCTTTTGATTACATGTACAAAACAGATAGATATAGACACCTATCATCATCATCATCCTATAGTGCCTGCGCCTCCCCTCTGGTAAATCTGTCCCCGTGCCAGACTGCTTGGGAAAGCCTCTTTTGGGAACATAAACCAAGCATGCTGGAAGCAGCATTAGTGGCACCCTAATTTAGTAATCGAGGCGCTGCCTTCTCACACGGGAAACAGGCAATAATCCCTCTCACTACTCTGAAATGGAGAAATGGTATCTCCGCTTGTATATTTATTTTACCTTTAACTAGGCAAGTCAGTTAAGACCAAATTCTTATTTACAATGAAGGCCTACCTCAGCCAACACAGGGCCAATTGTGTGCCACCCTATGGGACTCTCAAGGCTGGTTGTGATACAGCCTGGAATCGAACCAAGGTCTGTAATGACACCTTTAGCACTGAGAAGCAGTGCCTTAGACCACTGCGCCACTCAGGAGACAGCTTTGTAGGGTGTCATAATCTTATATTTCCACAGTTTGCACACGCAAGGCTGGGAGGTGTGTGTGTTAGTAAATACCACATGTATTTATTTAAATCAAAAGGCTGGTGGGTTGTTGTCAGGCTCTCTTTCTGAGCCCCACACAGATGAGGGGAAAGTTGTTTTGGCCGGCAGCTATTTTGGATTCATGTATCAGAAAGCAACAGGAGGTTCTTGGGCTCTCTGCAGTATCTGTGTCGTCAACCACTGTGACTGCAATGATCCCCACTTCCTCACTGGAAAAATAAGATGTGTCCCAAACGGCAGCCTTTCCCCTACATAGCACTATATAGGGTATAGGGTGTCATTTTGGATCGCAATATATCCTGTAGGGCTCGGAGACTGGTAAGTCTGTTGCAGTGTGTGCAACACGAAAACACGAAATGTAATTGCCAAAATACAATCAATTTTTTATTCTGTATTGATAGTAAATGTTGCAATTATATGACAAGGGAACAACATTCCCACCTCTTTCATTGTCAATTTTGCCCATATTGTTGATGGAGAATGTTAGTAACCCCACTGGCTTGAGATCACATCAACCAAAATAATGCTGCTATTACAGTTGAAGTCGGAAGTTTACATACACCTTAGCCAAATACATTTAAACTCAGTTTTTCACAATTCCTAAAATGTAATCCTAGTAAAAAATTCCGTTAGGATCACCACTTTATTTTAAGAATGTGAAATGTCCGAATAATAGTAGAGAAAATGATTTATTTCAGCTTTTATTTCTTTCATCAAATTCCCAGTGGGTCAGAAGTTTACATACACTCAATTAGTATTTGGTAGCATTGCCTTTAAATTGTTTAACTTGGGTCAAACGTTTTGTGTAGCCTTCCACAAGCTTGCCATAATACGTTGGGGGAATTTTGGCCCATTCCTCCTGACAGAGCTGGTGTAAATGAATCAGGTTTGTAGGCCTCCTTGCTCGCACATGCTTTTTCAGTTCTGCCCACACATTTTCTATAGGATTGAGGTCAGGGCTTTGTGATGGCCACTCCAATACCTTGACTTTGTTGTCCTTAAGCCATTTTGCCACAACTTTGGAAGTATGCTTGGGGTCATTGTCCATTTGGAAGACCCATTTGCGAGCAAGCTTTAACTTCCTAACTGATGTCTATAGAGATGTTGCTTCAATGTATCCACATAATTGTCCGGCCTTCTGATGCCATCTATTTTGTGAAGTGCACCAGTCCCTCCTGCAGCAAAGCACCCCCACAACATGATGCTGCCACCACCGTGCTTCACGGTTAGGATGGTGTTCTTCAGCTTGCAAGCCTCCCCCTTTTCCCTCCAAACATAACGATGTTCATTATGGCCAAACAGTTCTACTTTTGTTTCATCAGACCAGAGGACATTTCTCCAAAAAGTATGATCTTTGTCCCAATGTGCAGTTGCAAACCGTAGTCTGGCTTTTTTATGTCGGTTTTGGAGCAGTGGCTTCTTCCTTGCTGAGCGGCATTTCAGGTTATGTCGATATAGGACTTGTTTTACTGTGGATATAGATACTTTTGTACCTGTTTCCTCCAGCATCTTCACAAGGTCCTTTGCTGTTGTTCTGGGATTGATTTGCACTTTTCACACCAAAGTACGTTCATCTCTAGGAGACAGATCTCCTCTCCTTCCTGAGCGGTATGACGGCTGCCTGGTCCCATGGTGTTTATACTTGCATACTATTGTTTCTACAGATGAAAGTGGTACCTTCAGGCGTTTGGAAATTGCTCCCAAGGATGAACCAGACTTGTGGAGGTCAATTCTTTTTTTTCTGAGGTCTTGGCTGATTTCTTTTGATTTCCCCATGATGTCAAGCGAAGAGACACTGAGTTTGAAGGTAGGCCTTGAAATACATCCACAGGTACACCTCCAATTGACTGAAATGATGTCAGCCTATCAGAAGCTTCTAAAGCCATGACATTTTCTGGAATTTTCCAAGCTGTTTAAAGGCACAGTCAACTTATTGTATGTAAACTTCTGACCCACTGGAATTGTGTTACAGTGAATTATAGGTGAAATAATCTGTCTGTAAACAATTTGTTGGAAAAATTACTTGTGTCATGCACAAAGTAGATGTCCTAACCGACTTGCCAAAACTATAGTTTGTCAACAGGAAATTTGTGGAGTGGTTGAAAAACGAGTTTTAATGACACCAACCTAAGTGTATGTAAACTTCCGACTTCAACTGTTGATATTTTTTTCTATACTTAACCAAAATATAAAAGCAACATGAAGCAAATTCAAAGATTTTACTGAGTTACAGTTCATATAAGGAAATCAGTCAATTGAAATAATTTCATTAGGCCCAATCTATGGATTTTCTCATGACTGGGAATAGAGATACCTTAAAACAATTAGCAACGTGGATCAGAAAACCTGTCCGTATCTGGTGTGACCACCATTTGCCACATGTAGCGGGACACATTTCCTTCGGTTAGTGTTGATCAGGCTGTTGATTGCGGCCTGTAGAATGTCGTGCCACTCCTCTTCAATGGCTGTGCGAAGTTGCTGGATATTGGCAAGAGCTGGAACACGCTGCCGTACACTTCGATCCAGAGCATCCCAAACATGCTCAATGGGTGACATGTCTGGTGAGTATGCAGGCCATGGAAGAACTGGGACAATTTCAGCTTCCGGGAATTGTGTACAGATCCTTGGGACATGGGGCCGTGCATTATCATGCTGAAACATGAGGTGATTGAGGCAGATGAATAGCATGACAATGGGCCTCAGGATATCATCACGGTATCTCTGTGCATTCAAATTCCCATTGATAAAATGCATTTGTGTTTGTCAGTAGCTTATGCCTGCCCATACCTTAACCCTACCGCCACCATGAGGTACTCTGTTAACAATGTTGACATTAGCAAACCGCTCGCCCACACGACGCCCTACAGGTGGTCTTCAGTTGTGAGGCCGGTTGGACGTACTGCCAAATTCCCTAAAAACGACGTTGGAGGCAACAGCTCTTGTGGACATCCCTGCAGTCAGCATGCCAACTGCACATTTTAGAGTGGCCTTTTATTGTCCCCAGCAAAAGGTGCACCTGTGTAATGATCATGCTATTTAATCAGCGTCTTGATATGACACACTTGTCAGGTGGATGGATTATCTTGGCAAAGGAGAAATGCTCACTAACAGGGCTGTAATCAAATTTGTTTACAAAATTGGAGCGAAATAGCCTTAGTGCGTATGGAAAATGTAGGGATCTTTTATTTCAGCTCATGAAACATGAAACCAACACTTTACATGTTGCATTTATATTTTTGTTCAGTATAGTTTGTTGGGGATTCCAGTCTTTTAGCTGCCTATCTGTCTTACACATGTATTTAACCACAATATGGATCCCTGTTAACATACATTTCTCACACATTTGACAATTTTTTTATGAGTTTGTCCAAAACCCACTTCCACAGTTCAGTGACAGGTTATCCTTTAACAGAGAATAATATTCTTTAATTTGTAAACTTTCCCTGTTGGTATCATGTTTTTATGGGTTTTGCTGATGGGTCTTCATTGTCAGGGTGTTTTGCAGGCAAACCTTCTTAATTTTTTTGGCCTCATAGTCCTGTCATAATCAAATCAAATCAAATGTATTTATATAGCCCTTCTTACATCAGCTGATATCTCAAAGTGCTGTACAGAAACCCAGCCTAAAACCCCAAACAGCAAGCAATGCAGGTGTAGAAGCACGGTGGCTAGGAAAAGCTCCCTAGAAAGGCCAAAACCTAGGAAGAAACCTAGAGAGGAACCAGGCTATGAGGGGTGGCCAGTCCTCTTCTGGCTGTGCCGGGTGGAGATTATAACAGAACATGGCCAAGATATTCAAATGTTCATAAATGACCAGCATGGTCAAATAATAATAATCACAGTAGTTGTCGAGGGTGCAGCAAGTCAGCACCTCAGGAGTAAATGTCAGTTGGCTTTTCATAGCCGATCATGTCTGGGACAGGTAGCACGTCCGGTGAACAGGTCAGGGTTCCATAGCCGCAGGCAGAACATTTGAAACTGGAGCAGCAGCACGGCCAGGTGAACTGGGGACAGCAAGGAGTCATCATGCCAGGTAGTCCTGAGTCATGGTCCTAGGGCTCAGGTCCTCCGAGAGAGAGAAAGAGAGAATTAGAGAGAGTATACTTAAATTCACACAGGACACCAGATAAGACAGGAGAAGTACTCCAGATATAACAAACTGACCCTAGCCCCCCGACACATAAACTACTGCAGCATAAATACTGGAGGCTGAGACAGGAGGAGTCAGGAGACACTGTGGCCCCATCCGATGATACCCCCGGACAGGGCCAAACAGGAAGGATATGACCCCACCCACTTTGCCAAAGCACAGCCCCCACACCACTAGAGTGATATCTTCAACCACCAACTTACCATCCTGAGACAAGGCCGAGTATAGCCCACAAAGATCTCCGCCACGGCACAACCCAAGGGGGGGCGCCAACCCAGACAGGAAGATCACATCAGTGACGCACCCCTCCTAGGGACGGCATGAAAGAGCACCAGTAAGCCAGTGACTCAGCCCCTGTAATAGGGTTAGAGGCAGAGAATCCCAGTGGAGAGAGGGGAACCGGCCAGGCAGAGACAGCAAGGGTGGTTCGTTGCTCCAGAGCCACTCCTGGGCCAGACTACACTCAATCATATGACCCACTGAAGAGATGAGTCTTCAGTAAAGACTTAAAGGTTGAGACCGAGTCTGCGTCTGTCACATGGGTAGGCAGACCATTCCATAAAATGGAGCTCTATAGGCGAAAGCCCTGCCTCCAGCTGTTTGCTTAGAAATTCTAGGGACAATTAGGAGGCCTGCGTCTTGTGACCGTAGCGTACTTGTAGATATGTACGGCAGGACCAAATCGGAAAGATAGGTAGGAGCAAGCCCATGTAATGCTTTGTAGGTTAGCAGTAAAACCTTGAAATCAGCCCTTGCCTTAACAGGAAGCCAGTGTAGGGAGGCTAACACTGGAGTAATATGATCACATTTTTTTGGTTCTAGTCAGGATTCTAGCAGCCGTATTTAGCACTAACTGAAGTTTATTTAGTGCTTTATCCGGGTAGCCGGAAAGTAGAGCATTGCAGTAGTCTAACCTAGAAGTAACAAAAGCATGGATTAATTTTTCTGCATCATTTTTGGACAGAAAGTTTCAGATTTTTGCAATGTTACGTAGATGGAAAAAAGCTGTCCTTGAAACAGTCTTGATATGTTCGTCAAAAGAGAGATCAGGGTCCAGAGTAACGCCGAGGTCCTTCACAGTTTTATTTGAGACGACTTTACAACCATCAATATTAATTGTCAATTAAAATTAAGATTCAACAGAAGATCTCTTTGTTTCTTGGGACCTAGAACAAGCATCTCTGTTTTGTCCGAGTTTAAAAGTAGAAAGTTTGCAGCCATCCACTTCCTTATGTCTGAAACACAGGCTTCTAGCGAGGGCAATTTTGGGGCTTCACCATGTTTCATTGAAATGTACAGCTGTGTGTCATCCGCATAGCAGTGAAAGTTAACATTATGTTTTCGAATGACATCCCCAAGAGGTAAAATATATAGTGAAAAACATTAGTGGTCCCAAAACGGAACCTTGAGGAACACCGAAATGTACAGTTGATTTGTCAGAGGACAAACCATTCACAGAGACAAACTGATATCTTTCCGACAGATAAGATCTAAACCAGGCCAGAACTTGTCCGTGTAGACCAATTTGGGTTTCCAATCTCTCCAAAAGAATGTGGTGATCGATGGTATCAAAGGCAGCACTAAGGTCTAGGAGCACGAGGACAGATGCAGAGCCTCGGTCTGACGCCATTAAAAGGTAATTTACCACCTTCACAAGTGCAGTCTCAGTGCTATGATGGGGTCTAAAACCAGACTGAAGCATTTCGTATACATTGTTTGTCTTCAAGAAGGCAGTGAGTTGCTGCGCAACAGCTTTTTCATTTTTTTTTGAGAGGAATGGAAGATTCGATATAGGCCGATAGTTTTTTATATTTTCTGGGTCAAGGTTTGGCTTTTTCAAGAGAGGCTTTATTACTGCCACTTTTAGTGAGTTTGGTACACATCCGGTGGATAGAGAGCCATTTATTATGTTCAACATAGCACAGGAAGCAGCTCTCAGTAGTTTAGTTGGAATAGGGTCCAGTATGCAGCTTGAAGGTTTAGAGGCCATGATTATTTTCATCATTGTGTCAAGAGATATAGTACTAAAACACTTGAGTGTCTCTCTTGATCCTAGGTCCTGGCAGAGTTGTGCAGACTCAGGACAGCTGAGCTTTTGAGGAATACGCAGATTTAAAGAGGAGTCCGTAATTGGCTTTCTAATGATCATGATCTTTTCCTCAAAGAAGTTACTACTGAAGTGAAAGCCATCCTCCCTTGAGGAATGCTGCTTTTTAGTTAGCTTTGCGACAGTATCAATTTTTTGGGGGGGATTTCATAGTAATATTATTTGGTCTATCCTAGTACTTTCCCCCTGAGCACCTGTCTAACTACAAACAATGACGCCCTTACAGGTTGAAACATCTGTCTGAGCCCTCAGAATAGTGGACTCTGGTTTTAGCATTTTGGTAGGAGAGACAAGGAATTGAACCAATGTGGCTTTGCATATAGCCCCAAATACCAAGGCTCACAATTCCAAGGCTATAGCGGGATACAGCATTAGACTTGCACCATCATCTTTCCCATTCTTCCTAGAAGGCAGCCTCTACTTAGCTGCATCACATAGACTGAATCATTTGTTGAAGTCATACAGGGACCTGCAGCCCAAGATGGTTTTGCCCTCAAGTGAATGTTCTCCAGTGTCACTTTTTGCTTTCATTTTTTGCTTTTGTATAGCATTGTTTTATGAGATTTTTGTTTGAAGAAGTTGTCTGTACAGTGCCCTAACCAAAGAGACTTTATTGCAGGATTAGTTATTGAGTTCAGTGTGTTTTCAATTGCCTAAGGTTTTTTATACCACATTTCTGTAAGAAAGATGTTCTGATGTCCTAACGGGACTCGTAGAGGACAAATAAAAAGTGATTTTGTCTGGTTGTGGCGAGCTTTAGGTATTCATCATACCCTCTCTCTCTTATGTCCAGTGTTCTTATGCTAGAATTGCAATAGCCAATAGCTCCAACCACACCCACTGTAGGATGTTGAACTCACTCATTCAACAACAGCATGAGCTTTGGTTGAGACATGCCAACAAAACACAGCCCAAGAGTTGAGCCACCCTTACGCAAATGTCAAAAGTTTTTACTGCTCAGTCATGTCACTGTTGCGGACAATGTGTCGAGCTGCCAATCCAATACCGAGCATCACCAGTTTGAATTACTATATCTTTGCAACACCCTTGGCAAATGTATATATTTTTAAACATGGATGATAAATTAATGGGTTTATTTCATTCAAAAAAACATCATTTTTCCATAATGCTGGTTTCATCACAAAACTGTAATTACCCGTATCTCTCTTAAATACACTAATCAAAGTTGTTTACGAGCGTCCTGCTGCGTTCCCCATGAAAGGCCAATTGTGTCTCGCCCCATATGTTCAACACGCTAAGGTCACAGGCACTGCTTGATTATGGCCGTGCTGTTGGCACAGCGCAGGCCATGGCATTCTGGGACGCTGGCGTGACCTTGCTCGGGCTACGGATTATTCTTGGATTATGCGTCAGCCTGGACACAGCAGTCCCATACAACACCTCCAAATGCCCATGAATACTGGCTGAAGTTATCTATTACATTCTCTCTCTCTCTCTCTCTGGTCGAGTGGATCCAAACTTTTTTTCCTTCCCATTGTAAGTTTGGTTATGTAAATAGTTTGTGGAAGGAGGCCACGGTATGTTTCATATGAGTTCTGATATTTTTTTCCCCTGGTGTTTATTTTGCTTCATTGTCTGAAGACAGACAGCTTTGGCTGAGGACCTGTTAAGTTGCTTTTCCCTGAAGATATTAAAAGTCTTCAAAGAATTTGTCTGGTCGGATTGGATTTTGAATGTCGGCAATCTTATGGCATGTATGTCATTTTCTGCTTCTTTTCACCGTTGCGTCATCACACTGGCATGCTGCAGGAATGTGCTCCCAGGGAGAATTAACCAAAAGCTTTTCTAACTAGCAGTGTCATAGTTTTTTCAATGGCATTTAATTTATTAAATTCATTCCAGTTGTAACATTTACCAAACTGAGACAGCAGGGCTCCAGTCTAACATTTTCCCCTGGTGGCACTGGTCCCACTAACGTTTTCAGTCGGTGGCACCAGGCCATAATTTGGTTGCACCAATTGTTTTTGTGGCGTCACGCAATAGGATTTTTTTCTTATCGTGATTTATTGAAAAGTGTAATAGACTTCTGAGACTTCTGAGAAATAAATTGTTTCATCTAACATGTTTAAGCAGGAATTGATGTGCACCCTAATCCAGTGATTGTCATACATTTCGGGTAGTCAATTAGGCTGTTAAATTTTATTGTTAAAATAGAGGTGAATTTACCTACATCTTTATGTGCACGCACATACACTGAGTGTACAACACATTATGAACACATGCTCTTACCATGACATAGACTGACCAGGTGAAAGCTATGATCCCTTAGCTGACCGCGGTAACCAAGGTAACGTTACTCATTTCATAACCTTTATGGTGTTATATTCAATCATGCTTATGTAGCTAGTTACATTATTCTACTAGCTCTGAAAAACAATGCTAATTGCGTCAGAGAAGTATTGGCTTGTTGTATTTTGAAGTTACCCTGGAAAAATATCTTCTTATACCACTTGGTCATTTTCTGAGTGCATTCCACAAAGCTGTTTATCATGTCCGCCTTATCCACTGCCCCCATCTTGAGGTTATAGTCAAGCACGCAGTCTGGTTTGATTTTTCTCTCTCCCGCCAGGTGGTCCACCTTCCCTGTGGCCGACATGGTTGCTGTATGGACAGTGGAGAGGACATGGACGTCTCGTTTGTCATGCCACTTTACTGCCAGCTGTTGACATTTCTTATTTTGTATAACGGGGTCATTTAGGATGGCAGTAGCGTTGTTGATGAAATGCAATCATCGCAGCAGAACATGAAAGCGGTTTTGGGAAAAGAGGGTTGCAAAGAAGGGAGTTGCAAACAGGATCTGTGCTCCAGTATTCTCTCCAGGAGTTCTTCTTTACTATCCCCATGAGAAGGACTGTCACCAGGAAGGTATATATTTCACTAATTGTGGTTGTCACCCATTTAGCGAGTTTACCCCCCACTCCTGGCTCTCATCTCCTGTAGCTCCAAGGCATAGCGATTGGTCTCCTCTATGATGTCTCCCACCAGCTCCTCTGTCAGAAACAACTTGAAGAACTCTGCCTGAGTTGGAAATGGCAAGGGGCGTTGCACTCCAGACTGGGACTCATCAAAGGGCCAGGAGGGGTGAAACAGCAGGGCCAGGAGGGGTGAAACAGCAGGGCCAGGAGGGGTGAAATGGCTGGCGGCCTTCCAGCTACCACAGAACTCCTGTACTTCATCCACAGTCGGTCTGCCTCCATCACCACCAGCATTTTCAAAGGGACCTGGGACTTCGTCAGTGGACAAGGGATCCTAAGATTCAGGGTTCTCAATGGCTACAAGGTTGGGGGGCAGCTCCTCACTGTCAGAATCTGATTCCTGACTTTCATAATCAGACTCATTGTCAGAATAAAAAAAAATATCCAGAATTTCCACATTTGTGACTTGTCTCCTTTTGAAAGACATTGCTAATGCTACAGATTAGCTCACTAGCTACATACATAAACAACAACACTGAATGGCTCAGAGTGGCGCCACTTGTATCAATAAATCACTATCAGAAAATGTTTTGTGTGGTAAATATTTATATATCTACTGTTTTATTCACATGATTTCAATTAGGGTGACAAATCATGCATTCCTATTCTTGCATAGATTGTAATGGGCACATATGTGTGTAAAATACTTTTTTGAGGGTTGTACTGATTATGAGCTAAGCTAATTCCAGCTGTGTGTAGCCATGTTTGTTGACATACAATGCATTCTGGGTTTCACGTAATCGTCTGTTGGACCAAAGACGTTATAACAAAATGAGGTGAGTAAGATAAATTAACAAGCACCGCATTGAGTATATGCAACGTAGGACAAGCTAGTTAAGCTAGTAATATCATCAACCATGTGTAGTTAACTAGTGATTATGTGAAGATTGATTGTATTTTATAAGATACGTTTAATGCTAGCTAGCAACTTACCTTGTCTCCTTGCTGCACTCGCGTAACAGGTGGTCAGCCTGCCACGCAGTTTCCTCATGGAATGCAATGTAATTGGCGTCCAAAAATGCTGATTACCGATTGTTATGAAAACTTGAAATTGGCCCTAATTAATTGGCCATGCCGATTAATCGGTCGACCTCTATAATGCACTTTAGCAAACTGTTTGACCAAATCATGTTCTTAGCCTCCTGAAAAATAGGATATTTTGAGTGAGGTAACCATGTAGAATGTGCAGCTTGCACTAATGCAACCATTCAAAAATGTAACTCGCACAGTCAAGTCAAAGGGTGGCAAAATGCGACTAAATATTGGTCGTTCGGAACCCTGATCAGGTATAAAACCTTATACCGAACAGGTGATCCATTCCCTACAACAATGGGTCAGCTTTGAACTGCTGTGGATGTTACCTTTGACCAATACAGGTTAGCACAGCAATGAGATCGAATTGGACAACACAGTCCATTCTCTACAGACCTCTGACTACTGTATGACCCATTAGAATGCAGGTCTTTGCTGACATTGTTGAATATTGGATGAAGTGTCACATACCTATTCCTAAGGTTACCAGGATGGTCTTTGATTTGAACAGCCATTCCTTAGTCAACAGGTTGTTTCCCCTAGGAGCCAAGATGATGCACTGGTCTGCTCGAGAGAATGTGGAAACCTTGTCCACTTCTTTAGAGTTAATCCTTTCCCACTTCTGATACAGTCCTATGTTGGTCTGAAATCGCAACATATTATCTACATCTTCAACTGCACCAGTCTCCACTGAGGGGCCTTTGTCCGTTTTAGACTTGGGTGGCTATGCCTGACTGGGTGACATGTACGTTTTGCTTGGTGTGTTGTAACTGGTTGCAGCCCTGGCAAGGTCAAGCTAACTCAAGTTGAGCCAGCATGCGCGCACAGACGCACATGTCTGAGCCGGGCCCTACTCTCTCTACTCTCCACTCTCCCGCCGCGAGTAATTGCTGGCAGGCCAAGCTGGAGAGATCTTGTGTCAATAAATCGTCATGAAGGGAGACTCCCTTGACTGGAACACAAACACTGAGAGGGGGCCGTGCTAAGAAGAGAGGCCAAAACCAGCCCTAGTTAAAGGCCCTCGCAGCCCTACTCATGATGAGGTATGAGCATGCTGGTGTGGATACATTGTGAAGTAGCTGTACTGTTATTACCCCAAATAACATTGCCTCTTCCCTTTGTGTAGGATCCCACTTCTACTACCAATGCCATATGTTATAAGCTCATATGGGCTGGGCACCAACTGGTGTATGACACTGAAATAAAATAAATAATAATCAAACTCAATGTTCCACCTGCTCCCCATCAGCAAAGGGTGTCCAGGTCTTTCGGAGAGAGTACACTGTAGAAGAGTCAGCTTGGGGGATAAGAGAATGATGGTTCATTAAGCCCCTTGAGTCCTGTTCTGACTCTCATTCTGTGGCAGATGGTTGTAAATAATTCATGTCAAGTTTGTGGAAAGTGCAGATTTATCCCGAGATTATTCCATATCAGAGAGAAAATGGTTGAGACTTTGAAGGACGACTAATCTTCTTACAGGAAACAGGAGTGTGAACAACGGATAGCAAACACCCCCTCCTGTAATCTCACTCGGCAATATTAAACACAAGGGAATGCTTCTACTTAATTACCAGTTGGTTTATCATCTTTCTTGTAGGACTTTGATACTTTACCTTCAGTGTTTTAATAACTTGGGGGAATCACTGTTACCACAAGACCGGTATCATTTTGAGCAGCATGATTTTGTGATGTCACAACACCGTGAGCTCCCTTTATGACATTAAGAAGATACTTGAACTTTAGATTGTGTTTTACAAATGGCTTTTCTTTTCAAATTGCATTTGCTTACAAAAACCAAAGAGAAAGTCAAGTGTTGCTTCTAATGCTTTTTTTTTGGCGTTTTTGTTGTGCTTTGGTCAAATACAAAAAAGGGGGGTATGGGAGATGAAACAGTGGCCGTTGTAGGTGTGAAATTATTCTGGAGATGGTGAGGCTAATTGTTACCTATGGAAAGGTTTTGGCAAAGACAGCTGATACAGTGCCTTCGGAAAGTATTCAAACCCCTTTGCTTTTCCCACATTTTGTTACGTTACAGGCTTATTCTAAAATATATGAAATAATTCAATCTACACACGGTACCCCATAATTACAAAGCGAAAACACGTTTTTGGTGATTACAGCCCAGAGTCTTCTTGGGTATGACGCTACAAGCTTGGCACACCTGTATTTGGGGAGTTTCTCCCATTTTTCTCTGCAGATCCTTTTAAGCTCTGTCGGTTGGATGGGGAGCGTCGCTGCACAGCTATTTTCAGGTCTCTCCAGAGATGTTCGATCGGGTTCAAGTCCAGGCTCTGGCTTGGCCACTTCCCGAGATCTGTGCCTCAACACAATCCTGTCTCTGAGCTCTACGGACAATTCCTTCGACCTCATGGCTTGGTTTTTTCTCCAACATGCACTGTCAACTATTGGACCTTATATAGACAGGTATGTGCCTTTCCAAATCATGTCCAACCAATTGAATTTACCACAAGTGGTCTCCAATCAAGTTATAGAAACATCTCACAGATGATCAATGGAAACAGGATGCACCTGAGCTCAATTTCGAGTCTCATAGCAAAGGGTCTGAATAATTATGTAAATAAGTTATGTTTTTTCTTTTTTTAATAAATTAGCAAACTTTTCTAAAAACCTGTTTTCGCTTTGTCATTATGAGGTTTTGTGTGTAGTTTGATGAGGGGAAAAACATCTATTTTAGAATAAGGCTGTAACGTAACAAAATGTGGAAAAAGGGAAGTGGTCTGAATACTTTCAGAATGCACTGTATTCACCAGTGGAGGCTGCTGAGGGGAGGGCGGTTCATAATAATGTCTGGAACGGCGCAAATAGAATGGCATCAAACACATGGAAACCTTGTGTTTGATGTACTTGATACCTATCCACCCATTCTGCTCCAGCCATTACCACAAGCCCGTTCTCCCCAATTATGACACCACCAACCTGATGTGATATAAGCATATGATATTAACAAAACATTACGGACAACTGCTCTTTCAATGACATAGACTGACCATGTGAATTCAGGTGAAAGCTATGATCCTTTATTAATGTCACCTGTTAAATCCACTTCAATCAGTGTAGATGAAGGGGAGATGACAGGTTAAAGAAGGATTTTTAGGCCTTGAGATAATTGAGACATTGATTGTGTATGTGTGCCATTGCGTGTGAATGGGCAAGACACACGATTTCAGTGCGTTCGAATTGGGTATGGTAGTAGGTGCCAGGCGCACCGGTTTGAGTGTGTCAAGAACCGCAACGCTGCTGGATTTTTCTCGCTCAACAGTTTCCTGTGTGTATCAAGAATGGTCCACCACCCAAAGGACATCCAGCCAACGTGACACAACTGTGAGAGGCATTGGAGTCAACATAGACCAGTATCCCTGTGGAACGCTTTCGACACCTTGTAGTCTATGCCCCGGAGAATTGAGGCTGTTCTGAGGGCAAAAGGGTGTGCAACTCATTATTAGGAAGGCGTTCCCAATGTTTTGTACTCCGGGTATTGTTGTAGTATATTGTTATTCATTTTGAGATAGTAGCTTACAATATAGTAGTGTAGATCAGGGATGTGCGACTGGCTGTAGCCCTTTTGTAGAGCCGTGGACAAATAGAATTTGTTTTATAAAACATAAGAATTTAACAGTTCGGGGTCTCAATTAACTTTTGAGAGTTAGAATAATATAATAAACAAGGTGCAATTACAAAATTTGGTTCTGCATCAGCAGTCACTCAATTAGCCCGTGTCAGCTACATTTTTAAAATATTGGTTAGTCATTCTAGCGCCCAGCATGGTCGAAATTACCCCCCTGGGTGGAAGTGGTTACGCAGACCCACGAGCCACTGCAGCCCCTGTCACGCCCTGGCCTTAGTTATCTTTGTTTTCTTTATTATTTTAGTTAGGTCAGGGTGTGACATGGGGGATGTTTGTGTGTTTTTGTCTAGTCTAGGGTGTTTGTATTGTATAGGGGGTTTTGTAGAGTTCATGGGGTTGTGTTCAGTTTAGGTGTTTATTTTAAGTTTTTGGTTGCCTGGATTGGTTCTCAATCAGAGACAGCTGTCTATCGTTGTCTCTGATTGGGAGCCATATTTAAGGCAGCCATAGGCATTAGGCGTTAGTTGCTTGTGTCTGCACTTTCGTTTTGTAGCTTCACGGTCGTTTGTTGTTTTGTCTAGTTTGTATTTAGTGTTCGTTTTCTTCTTCTATTAAAAGGAAGATGTATCTATATCACGCTGTGCCTTGGTCCTCTCTTTCACCTAACGACGATCGTGACAGCCCCTCATGATGAGTTCTGTATTTTTGTGATCCCTACCCCAATCAAAGATGCCCATCCATGGTGTAGATGTAGAGTAGTTACCCATAATAGCCCAGAGAGAGAGAGAGTTTACATCAGTTTGATGTCTTTTCAAAATCATATTTATCCTCTTCGTCATCAAGAGACAAACAGTTCATCTATCTCACTGGGTCACCCTCATTAGGTTTCTGTTCCTTAAATCCCACCCCTCCCCCCAATACTCCACCTTTCTCCATTTCTCTTCACGTGTTTCTCTCTTTCTCTCACGTGTCACTCTTACTCCCTATCTTTTTCTTTCTTTCTTTTTAACCAGCAGCTGTAATAATGACTTGCTCTGGGAGCTATCAAATGCCTGCAGCGGTGGATTACAGTGGCTGGCTAGTCTCTGGACCAGGCGACTGGAAAGCGAAGCGTAATCTTCAAAGAGGGGCTTAACCTCTGCCACCCGTCCCAGAGGAGTCGTCGTTCACTGGGGCAAAGGCCAAAGAAAATGCTCCATGATGTTAATTTATATAATTCAGTGGAGAGGTTTAACAAGCTGCTTCAATATTATTGAAGTTAAGCAAGGAAGTGACTTCAGAAATTGAACGTTTAGCCTTATTTTGGAGCTCTTTTTTGGCATGATAACTTTTACGGATGCCTCACATTTAGTTTCTTCATTTTTTTTCTTAAAATGTATCAATCTATTTGCTTGAGGGATAGAAATAGCGTTCCCTCATATCTTGAGTCGATGCATTTCAACATCACAAAAGTATTTTGGTTCTCATTCATCCTCTGCTGTGGAAAGAAAATCCTTAATAGAAAGATGCATATGAAGTCATAATACGAGTGGGACCACACTATACAAAACCTCTGGGGGCCATACTTGCGGCCCCTGGAGAACAATGGAGCTGACTGTGGAGTTGAGATTATACTGCTTAGTAATTGTCCCTCCCACAGTTTTCCATAATATTCCATTCAGCTAATCTCATTGGAGGATAAAACAAGCAGGCATATTGTCTTTTTAATGAATTAAGCGAACACTCAAAGCACTGCTTTGCCAAAAGGGAAGTTTACAATTAAAGGCCCAGTGCAATCAAAATCATGATTTTCATGTGTTGTGTGTATACACAGTTGAAGTCGGAAGTTTACATACACTTAGGTTGGAGTCATTAAAACTAGTTTTTCAAACTTTCCACAAATTTCTTGTTAACAAACTATAGTTTTGGCAAGTCGGTTAGGACATCTACTTTGTGCATGACACAAGTAATTTTTCTAACAATTGTTTACAGACAGATTATTTCACTTATAATTCACTGTATCACAATTCCATTGGGTCAGAAGTTTACATACACTGAGTTGACTGTGGCTTGGAAAATTCCAGAAAATGATGTCATGGCTTTAGAAGCTTCTGATAGGCTAATTGACATCATTTGAGTCAATTGGAGGTGTACCTGTAGATGTATTTCAAGGCCTACCTTCAAACTCAGTGCCTTTTTGCTTGACATCATGGGAAAATCAAAAGAAATCAGCCAAGACCTCAGAAAAAAAATTGTAGACCTTCACAGGTCTGGTTCATCCATGAGAGCCTGAAGTTACCACGTTCATCTGTACAAACAATAGTATGCAAGTATAAACACCATGGGACCAGGCAGCCGTCATACCAGTCAGGAAGGAGACGCGTTCTGTCTCCTAGAGATGAACGTACTTTGGTGCGAAAAGTGCAAATCAATCTCTGAACAACAGCAAAGGACCCGCTTCAGCAGACCCCCTGTGTCCATGGGAGCGCCACTGTTGTCTTGTGACCTTTGAATTCAAAGGGCTTTATTTGCATGGGAAACACATGTTTACATTACCAAAGCAAGTGAAATAGATCATCAGAAATGAACCGTTAACATTACACTCAAACAATACTCTCTCTCTCACTCTCTCTCTCTCTGTCTCTCTTGTTAAAGTGATCTCCCAACCCCATTAGGCAGTGTGTTACCTGATGGTGAGATGCCAGAGAGGGACAATGTTAATGAGAGTACTGCCACTAAGCCTCAGTCTGATCCACTTAACTAACCGTGGTACTGTATGATTTGAGCCCTACGCTGATCAAGGCCTTTTGTTGTGCCATGAGGATGTGAAAGGGTTTTCATGTCATATGGTCTTTCTATATATTCTTCCAGTTCTGTAGCATATAATTATATAGCCTAAAAAGAGTTACAAATCTTTAAATCCATGACTATGTATTTTAGTGCATTGGCCAATCCGTGGCAATAATCAATCAGTTCCCTGCCAGCGTAAAGAAAACCAGGCCTGTGTAGTCACAGTGACTGAACCGGGGGACCATGTCAGGACCCTGACCCCATTTGGCCAAGCCTTTGGATCAGTCCACATTGACCACTGACACATTTTAGCTGCCCAAGTCTCTGCCTGCCCTGCCTGTAATATACTGCCCTGAGTTCAGCCTGGGCTAAGCTCTCCTCTCAGGCCTTCTCTCTGTCAATCTGGGTAAGACAGCTGGTTCAGCCTCGGTCATTGTTGCTCTTTACCAGATTACCTCTTATCATCTCTCCCATGGATTGTGACGTATTATAATCTGGGACGTGCATCATCCAAACAAACAAACAGGCCACCTCGGACGTCAGCGCTGATGCTCATTGCTCAGCTACCATCCCCAAGGCTATGTGTTTCTGGAATTGCCTTTTGACTTGTTGCCATGGTTCCCAGCAGACAGAAACGGATTAAAATTTTCTTTATGACGTCTTCTCAACCATACGAGATCTTCCCAACCAGAAAACCGATGTACAACCAGAAGAGGACGTTATTAAGATGCCACATGCTAAGTTTTTACTGGGTTAGCAGTAAAAGAGAGCAGCGAACGGCGCCTCCGAGTTCTGAGAAGCAAGGATTCAGGGGTTTAGATTGTTGATGTTTAATGCTGAATTCCTAGTAGAAAGTTGCCTATAGGCTACATCTTGTGCTCCCCTCATGGAATGTTTAGATATACCTGATCTAATGGCTTGTTTTCCCTTTTTTTCCACTTTTTTGGACAAAGTGCATGAAGTTCCGAATTATGTCCAGTGGACATATTGTCTTCTCACAACCACTGGTGCAAATCAATAGGATCGTCGGGAATAGTTTCACCTGAGATAGAAAAATAGCTTTACAAGTCCTGCTTAGCTAGAGAACAACCCTACCGTGCCCCCCCCCCCCCCTAGTTTGTTTCCCATTAGGCAATTGGGCCGTCATTCATAAACATAGAGATGCAGTCATGTCACTGCGATTTGGCATAATGTGCACTTTTGCATAGACAAAGTAGAAAAGGGAGACATCTTCGCTGGTCTCAGGCAGTTCTGAAATAAGAGCAACTACAGTATCTGAGAAACTTGACTTCTCTTGACCGACATGGTGTGAAGTCACACACCTGGGTTGTGTCCAGTTGGCACAAAACAAGAGAAAACATTTTGACAGAGTGAAATGGGCAGATACTAGCGGAACTTGTCAAAGGAGAAACAACATTTTAAATGTTTACATATTGTACAATGAGGCAACACGTCAGACTTGTGCCGGGAGAGTGGAAGGGAGGTTTGTCAACCGCCCACACTCTCACGTTAGACGCTAGCTAAATAAATGAGCTAACGGGGGTTCCTCTAGCGGAGGTGGTGCCGGCTAATGAGAAACGTCACTTTGGGGAGACAGTGGGTCCGCTAACCTCGTGCCAACACTGGTGTCTGGAGAGGGTTCTCAAGCAGTGGGTTGATGAATGACTCGGCTGAAGAGGGAATAGTAGTTATTTGAGTTCATTTCTCTTTCTCTTTGTCTCTCTTGCTCACTTTTTCCCCAATTACTTTCACATGCATGTGTTGACATGTTTTTACCTCTGACTACACACACATCACTGTTTTCGGGTCAAATTAAGCTAGGTTTACTAGAACTGGCAACACGCAACGTGTTCTTATACCATGTTTACCCCCCACCACCACCACACACACTACAATTTAACCTGATGAGAATGGACCACTTGACCCCCAGGGCCACAGACTGAGCTAGCGACACTCCATCGCTAACTACCTTATCCATCCATTGGCTACCAACCATTAGCGCTATAGCCACGAAACCATCCCTGTGGCCATCCCCTCTTCGTCCCAGACCCTCCTTCTTGATTAACCTATAGCAGCTTCACTGTGGTGGTAGAGCGCCCTATTTGTGTGGGAGCAGACCAGGTCCGAAAGAGTTAAGTGTAGAGGGACTGGAGATAGAAGGGGGGCAGAATGGGAGAGAGTGAACGAGAGAGGGCGTGCTGAGAGCTGCCCCGGTTGCTGGAGCAGTGGCGGGTGAAATGCAGCTATTTATAGACACGTAAGGCTTTCTCTCTCCGCTCTCTCTCTCACTCTCTCACTCACTCAGACACACACATAGACTCCCAAACAAAAGCACACACTCACAAACCTGCTCAGAGGGCAATTGTTGAGCCTCCTTCTCACTGATCTGACCATAGTTATCGCTCTAATAGAGTGCCCCTCTTCAGCCCAGCATCCCGGACCTAAACACTACACATCTCGAAGACCCTCCACGATATAGCAGCTGTCGACTGTACACAACAGACCACCTCTTAAGTCATTGATCCTGCTTTGTGGTATACCCCTCTGTTGCGATTGGGTTGAGTTGTGCGTCATTTGCATGTTTTAACCCTTTAGACCCCTTAGTGTGTTGTGAATTCTGTAATGAATGTTTTGTAAGGTTTTTAACATTTTGCTGGCCCCAGGAAGAGTAGCTTCTGCCTCGGGAGTAGCTAATGGTGATCCTTAATAAATACAACATTTTCTCACACATTTCAAACAGACATAGATCAAAGAACAAATGACAATTACAAGTTAACTTAGTTTTAAAGAGCACAACATCTTCTTTAATATGACACCACATTCATGTCAATAGGAATAACACTCATTTTGTCTTCCATTGTGTGAAGACACTCACTATCAAAAACGATTAACACAACACAACACCCTAGAGTATTTACATTTTAGTACATTTGACTCAATTTCTCAATCAAAATGTACCAAGTACATTATACTTATAAATATTATTTACATATACATATGTTTAATAAAAAATGTGACCAAAGGACAACAATCATAAAGTATTTCAAAACCGACACAACGTAGGCTATTGGATTGACAAAGATGGTTACTTCTGTAACAATGTAAAAATGCAAACAAGTATTTATTTCAAAATGTAGATAACCTCTCTCTATACGATTTAGTGCAGACCAGGCCTGACACAAACTGTACAAATAGTCTATTTTGACAATAATTCAGTGAATTGGATGTGGTGGCGGACAGGTTGATCTTGAACACGAGATCTGGAGAAATAAAACAGACACTTTTCAAAACAACTCCAAAACCCCTGCCACTGTCACTCTAGTCCCAGGCTGTGTGGTACAAGGGTGAATGGTGGGGGCAGACACACTCTTCCCCGTGCTCCTCCTCTCCCTCTGCTCCCCCCCTATGCTTCCTCCTACCCTCCCTCTGTTTCCTCTTCTACCTCTGCATCCTCCTTTTGCTCTTCCTCCTCCTCTCCAAATAATTATCTTTGGTTATAGTCACAGCCGTGTATATTCCCCCTCAAGCCAATACCACGACGGCCCTCAAGGAACTACACTGGACTTTATGCAAACTGGAAACCACATATCCTGAGGCCGCATTTATTGTAGTTGGGGATTTTAACAAAGCAAATTTGAGGAAATGCTACCGAAGTTCTACCGTCACATTGACTATAGTACTCGCGCTGGGAAAACACTCAACCGCTGCTATTCTCTCTCCCCGGGATGCCTACAAGGCCCTCCCCCGCCCTCCCTTCGGCAAATCAGATCACAACCCCATTTTGCTCCTTCCTTCCTATAGGCAGAAACTCAAACAGGAAGTACCCGTGCTAAGGTCTATTCAACGCTGGTCTGACCAATCGGAATCCATGCTTCAAGATTGTTTTGATCACGCGGACTGGGATATGTTCCAGGTAGCCTCAGATAATAACATTGGTGTATACACAGACACGATGACTGAGTTCATCAGGAAGTGTATAAGGGATGTTGTTCCCACTGTGACTATTAAAACCTACTCAAACCAGCAACTGTGGCTAGATGGCAGCATTCACGCTAAACTGAAAGCGCGAACCACCGCATTTACCCATGGCAAGGTGACTGGGAATATGATTGAATACAAACAGTGTAGCTATTCCCTCTGTAAGGCAAGCAAACAGGCAAAACGTCAGTACAGAGACAAAGTGGAGTCGCAATTCAATGCCTCAGACACGAGACGTATGTGGCAGGGTCTACAGACAATCACGGATAACAAAGGGTAAACCAGCCACGTCGTGGACACAGTCGTCTTGCTCCCAGACGAGGTAAACACCTTCTTCGCCCGCTTTGAGGATAACACAGTGCCAATGACGCGGCCCAGCGTCAGCTGCCGGCCCAGACGGCATCCCTAGCCGCGTCCTCAGAGCATCTGAATAACAGCTGGCTGGAGTTTTTATGGACATATAATCTCTCCCTATCCCAGTCTGCTGTCCCCACTTCCTTCAAGATGTCCACCATTGTTCCTGTACCCAAGAAAGCAAAGGTATCTGAACTAAATGACTATAGCCCCATGGCATTCACTTCTGTCATCATGAAGTGTTTTGAGAGGCTAGTTCAGGACCATATCACCTCTACCTTACCTGACATCCTAGACCCACTTCAATTTGCTTACCTCCCCAATAGATCCACAGACGATGCAATCGCCATTGCACAGCACACTGCCCTGTCCCACCTGGACAAGAGCAATACCTATGTAAGAATGCTATTCATTGACTACAGCTCAGCCTTCAACACCATAGTACCCTCCAAGCTCATCATCAAGCTCTGGGCCCTGAGTCTGAACCCCGCCCTGTGCAACTGGGTCCTGGACTTCCTGTCGGGCCAACCCAGGTGGTGAAGGTAGGAAACAACACCTCCGCTTTGCTGATCCTCAACACAGGGGCACCACAAGGGTGCATATTCAGCCACCTCCTGTAGTCCCTGTTCACCCATGACTGCATGGTCACACACACCTCCAACTCAATCATCAAGTTTGCAGACGAAAACAACCATAGTAGGCCTGATTACCAACAATGACGAGACAGCCTACAGGGAGGAGGTGAGGGCCCTGGTGGAGTGGTGCCAGGAAAATAACCTCTCCCTCAACGTCAACAAAACGCTGATCGTGGACTTCAGGAAAAAGCAGAGGGAGCACTCCCCCGATCCACTTTGACGGGACTGCAGTGGAGAAGGTGGAAAGCTTCAAGTTCCTCTGCGTACACTTTACTGACAATCTGAAATGGTCCATCCACACAGACAGTGTGGTGAAGAATGCACAACAGTGCCTCTTCAACCAAAGGAGACTGAAGAAATTTCTCTTGTCCCCTAAGAACCTCACAAACTTTTACAGATGCACAATTGAGAGCATCCTGTCGGGCTGTATCACCGCCTGGTACGGCAACCGCACCGCACGCAACCGCAGGGCTCTCCAGAGGGTGGTGCGGTATGCCCAACGCATCACTGGGGGCACACTGCCTGCCCTCCAGGACACCTACAGCAACGATGTCACAGGAAGGCCAAAAAGTTAATCAAGGACACCAACCACCCGAGCCACGGCCTGTTCACCCCGCTATCATCCTGAAGGCGAGGTCAGTACAGGTGCATCAAAGCTGGGACCGAGAGACTGAATAACAGCTTCTATCTCAAGGCCATCAGACTGTTAAATAGCTATCACTAGCCAGCTACCTCCCGGTTACTCTACCCTGCACCGTAGAGGCTACTGCCCTATATACATAGACATGGAATCACTGGTCACTTTAATAATGGATCACTAGTCTCGTTTTAATAATGTTAACATACAGCTTTACTGATTTCATGTGTATATACTGTATTCTATTCTACTGTATTTTAGTCAATGCCACTCCGACATTGCTTCTCCTAATATTTATATATTTCTTAATTCCATTATTTTACTTTTAGGTTTGTGTGTATTGTTGTGAATTGTTAGATATTACTGCACAATTGGAGCTAGGAACACAAGCATTGTAACGGCTGTCTAATTCCTCCTCCTCGGATGAGGAGAAGGAGTAAGGGTCGGACCAAAACGCAGAGTGGTTAGTGCTCATATTGATTTAATCAAAACGAAACTGAACACTTACAAATACAAAAAAACAAACAAACGTGACAAAACCGAAAACAGTCCCGTGTGGCACGAACACTGACACGAGATACAAACACCCACAACACACACGTGAAACCCAGGCTGCCTAAGTATGATTCTCAATCAGGGACAACGATTGACAGCTGCCTCTGATTGAGAATCATACCCGGCCGAACACAAACATCCCAACATAGAAAATCACACATAGACAAACCCACCCAACTCACGCCCTGACCAACTAAATAAATACAAGACAAAAGAAAACAGGTCAGGAACGTGACATAACCCCCCCCTTAAGGTGCGAACTCCGGGCGCACCAGCATAAACTCTAGGGGAGGGTCTGGGTGGGCGTCTGTCCACGGTGGCGGCTCTGGCGCTGGTCGTGGTCCCCACCCCACCGTAGTCACTACCCGCTTTCGTAGCCTCCTCCAAATGGCCACCCTCCAAATTAACCCCACTAGATTAAGGGGCAGCACCGGAATGAGGGGCAGCACCGGACTAAGGGGCAGCACCGGACTGAGGGGCGGATCCTGGCTGGCTGGCTCTGGCGGATCCTGGCTGGCTGGCTCTGGCGGATCCTGGCTGGCTGGCTCTGGCGGATCCTGGCTGGCTGGCTCTGGCGGGTCCTGGCTGGCTGGCTCTGGCTGGTCCTGGCTGGCTGGCTCTGGCTGGTCCTGGCTGGACGGCTCTGGCTGGTCCTGGCTGGATGGCTCTGGCTGCTCCTGTCTGGCGGAAGGCTCTGGCTGCTCCTGTCTGGCGGAAGGCTCTGGCTGGTCCTGTCTGGCGGACGGCTCTGGCTGCTCCTGTCTGGCGGACGGCTCTGGCTGGTCCTGTCTGGCGGACGGCTCTGGCTGCTCCTGTCTGGCGGACGGCTCTGACGGCTCGGGACAGACGGGCAGCTCTGACGGCTCGGGACAGACGGGCAGCTCTGACGGCTCGGGACAGACGGGCAGCTCTGACGGCTCGGGACAGACGGGCAGCTCTGACGGCTTGGGACAGACGGACAGCTCTGATGGCTCGGGACAGACGGACAGCTCTGACGGCTCGGGACAGACGGACAGCTCAGACGGCGCTGGGCAGGCAGACAGCTCAGACGGCGCTGGGCAGGCAGACAGTTCAGACAGCGCTGGGCAGGCAGACAGTTCAGACAGCGCTGGGCAGGCAGGCAGCTCAGACAGCGCTGGGCAGGCAGGCAGCTCAGAAAGCGCTGGGCAGGCAGGCAGCTCAGACAGCGCTGGGCAGGCAGGCAGCTCAGACACTGGCTGCGCTGGAGAGGAGGAAGGCTCTGACATCGCTGGACAGGTGGGAGCAACTGGAGAGAGAAGATGGAGAGACAGCCTGGTGCGGGGGGCTGCCACCGGAGGACTGGTACGTGGAGGTGGCACCGGAAAAACCGGACCGTGAAGGAGGACACGCGCTCTTGAGCACCGAGCCTGCCCAACCTTACCAGGTTGAATGGTCCCCGTAGCCCTGCCAGTGCGGCGAGGTGGAATAGCCCGCACTGGGCTATGCTGGCGAACCGGGGACACCATTTGTAAGGCTGGTGCCATGTACGCCGGCCCGAGGAGACGCACTGGAGGCCAGATGCGTTGGGCCGGCTTCATGACACCCGGCTCGATGCCCAACCTAGCCCTACCAGTGCGGCGAGGTGGAATAGCCCGCACTGGACTAAGCACGCGTACTGGGGACACCGTGCGCTTTACCGCATAACACGGTGTCTGACCAGTACGACGCCCTCTCACTCCACGGTAAGCACGGGGAGTTGGCTCAGGTATCCTACCCGGCTTTGCCACACTTCGCGTGTGCCCCCCCCCCCCCCCCCCCCCCCCAAGAAGTTTTTGGGTCTGACTCTCGGGCTTCCGTGCTAGCCGCGTACCTTCATACCGCCGGTTCCTCTCTCCGGTTGCCTCTGCTCTCCGAGCTGCCTCCAGCTGTTCCCATGGGAGGCGATCCTTTCGAGCCAGGATCTCCTCCCATGTGTAGCAACCCTTGCCGTCCAAAACGTCCCCCCATGTCCAATTCTCCTTTTTGCGCTGCTGTTGCTGCTGTCGCTGCCCTTTTACACTCCGCTTGGTCCTTTGGTGGTGGGTGTTTCTGTAACGGCTGTCTAATTCCTCCTCCTCCGGATGAGGAGAAGGAGTAAGGGTCGGACCAAAACGCAGAGTGGTTAGTGCTCATATTGATTTAATCAAAACGAAACTGAACACTTACAAATACAAAAAAACAACAAACGTGACAAAACCGAAAACAGTCCCGTGTGGCACAAACACTGACACGAGATACAAACACCCACAACACACACGTGAAACCCAGGCTGCCTAAGTATGATTCTCAATCAGGGACAACGATTGACAGCTGCCTCTGATTGAGAATCATACCCGGCCGAACACAAACATCCCAACATAGAAAATCACACATAGACAAACCCACCCAACTCACGCCCTGACCAACTAAATAAATACAAGACAAAAGAAAACAGGTCAGGAACGTGACAAGCATTTCGCTAAACCCGCAATAACATCTAAATATGTGTATTTGACCAGTAACATTTGATTTGATTTAACAGAGGGAGGGATAAATAGGATACAGGAACATCATCTCTCTCACTCTCTCACACTGCCTCTCTCTTCCTTCATCTCTTCCTAACATACTGTATACTACATACTTAATGAGTATGTGCTGTGATACATACTATGTAGTATTAGTTAATTTTAGTATACTGTAAATGAACAGTATCTTTTCAGTTGAGTGTACTAGCGCTTCGCCTGTCTACCGGAAGTTGAATTGTGCAACTTCTTGCTAGCTCGTTAGCATAAAACATTCCTAGCTAGACATCTTACAACTTCATTAACAATGTCCATTGAGGTAGCCAACTAACGTTAGGTAGCTAGGTAACATACCGGAACATACAAGCAACTGCTGTAATGATATGCTATGCGGTTCGTAAGGCTAGCGTAGCCAACAAATTGTCAGCCAACGTAACGTATTTGAAAAGTCATTACTTAATTACATTGCTCAACATTTCTTAAGATGTGTCATAGTTAGTTAAAGCAACTAATTTGTATATACTTTCTGCTGCATATCTTCCGCCATTTTCTTCAAATCTGAATTTTTGTTTTCTGAAGAATTGCATTATGGGCCCTAAAAGCACCGAAATAATGTCCACTGCTTGTATACTTCGTATTTTTGAAAATGTAGTACAACATCCGGGAACTTTTGGCATACTAACTATATCCATACTATGACCAATAAGCATACTACAAACTCAATTTACGTCACAAATAGTACGGTTAGTATAAGTATTCGAACACAGCTACTCTCTTCCTAATAATCAACGCTTAGGGGTTTCCATAATAAATTGTGTGATAGTTACACGCCTCCTCCCATTCCACACACACACACACACACACACACACACACACACACACACACACACACACACACACACACACACACACACACACACACACACACACACAGCAAACAGAATCATCATGTATACAGCACTTTCAATCAATCAAAATCATTTTATGAAGCCCGTAGTGGCCAGATTGTTTCTCAGTTCATGATTTGCATATGTACGGTACCAGTCAAAAGTTTGGACACACCTACTCATTCTAGGGTTTTTCTTTATTTTTTACTATTTTCCAGATTGTAGAATAATATGAATAATATATGACATAACACATATGGAATGATGTAGTAACCAAAATAGTGTTAAACAAATCAGTTGTGCAGGGAAGCACCCCATCCAACCTGACAGAACTTGAGTGGATCTGCAGAGAAGACTGGGAGAAACTCCCCAAATACAGGTGTGCCAAGCTTGTAGCGTCATACCCTAGAAGACTAGAGGCTGTAATCACTGCCAAATGTACTTCAACAAAGTACTAAGTAAAGGGTCTGAATACTTATGTGAATATGATATTTCCGTTTTTTTTCATTTTTTAATAAGCCTGTAATGTAACAAAATGTGGAAAAAGTCAAGGGGTCTGTATACTTTCTGAATGCACTGTATAGCCAATGCATATCTGTACCTTGCAAACATGAAAAACCATGACCTAAGCCCGACAGATAAACACAAATTACTCTCATCTCCATTTCGGTGGCTAGTTACCTCGTTGTCTGTATGGCTAGCTTGTGAAAGTGACAGCTGAGGTTGACGCTTTGGGAGCGCAGCCCAAATTTACCGCCACACACAACTTTTCTTGCCTGACAGACTAGCTAGATAGCTATCTAGTTAAAGCAAGCAGCTTGGGCCGTTTCCATACGAATTACATCAGTAGAAAGCAGACAAAACGACCAACTAGTTAGCTGACTACTGTATATACACAGCTAAACACTGCAACTATTCCCATGAGACAGAGAGCAATCATTTGAACTCCTGCTCCACCGCTGATGTGCTCGCCTGTATCAACCAATTAGTCATGACAGGACTTGCTAGTCAGAGCTATTGCCCAAGTTTCACAGCATCAAACATCGACAACACCAAACATACATCTGCTGTTGACTTATTTCACTCACCTCAACATCATCGCTTTTCAAAGTGCAAGGACGTGCCCGAATCGGTATCACCAACCAACATGCTGTAGATACAGCCTCTTTCACAGTGAAGAGTCGGTCTCTGTCATCATTGTGAGTAAAATAAAGTCAAACGACAGCATACCGGGTTTCTAGTTGATGACAACAGCCATGCGAATATGTTCCTTTTGCGATATTGACACAGACACTGTATCATTGTTAGAAAAACAAGGCCGCTGACGGACGCTATGGGTTCTAAAGGGTTAAGTAATGCCTTGAAAAAATGACAATGGGTATGACCTATGCAAGTTATCATCCTCGGCTTACGCCCGCTACACTGGGTAATCGCCGGGGCCTCTCGGTCCCCGTTGACGTCACCGGCGTGAACCAGTCATACCGGGTCTAAAACCTCAGGCTCTGAGGGGAATGTAAGACAAATTGTTTTGTGCGTGCCTGTTTGTACCAATTGGTGTTCATGGGTGTGTGTGTGTTTGCGTATTTCTGTTTGTTTCTATGTGCGTGCATGTTTCTGGTCTTTACTTCTGGTCCCCCCTCTCTCTCCTGTCCTGCTATATCCGACTATCAAATCCTCCTCCCAGAGTTGTCCCATTAGGAAGATCACCACCTCCAGTCTAGGTGCTGTCCCGCCCAGGCTCTCTCTCTATACCCTGGGAAAGCAGGACTGAACTCTTCTCTGGGAGAAAGAAGGTTAGCCTGAGCATCAGAGCCTGCTACGATCAAGCTCCTTGTGTCAATGGGATTGCGGTAAACAAACAAGCTATTCTGGGCCCTATGGAGCGTAGATTCCCGGAGCACGCAAGAAAGCCTGTTGATTTTAATTGTATTTAGAGGAAGGGAATTGGTGTAGGAGGCGAGATGTTGTTCCTTTTGTTTCGTTCGAGCCTGGGTGGTGTGTGTGTGTCTTCGGTGCCGGCTCAGGGCATTTAATACGGCTTTGACGGCTCTTTGAAAAGACAAAATGGCTCAAAATACCACATGATGTGTCAGGATGCCGTGTTGCGACGGCCTTGTTGAATGGCTCTTTGAACTGCGGCTGTGATCGGGGGCACAAATCAATATCCCTTTAGCTTCGTGACCCTTTGAGGAAAGAGGGGAAGTTTAGCCTGAATGGGTGAGCACAGTCCCTCCCTAAACTCCCATATAGCACATAGTCAACTGGAGATGTATGTATCAGGTGTCTCAAAGTTGGAGTGCGGATTTAGGATCCGTTTTTTGTTTTGTAGATCACAATGAATATGATTTCATGGATGGGGTGAACTAAGATGCTTTTTGTGGCAAGACTAATTGAGAACCAACTTGAGAGCCTAGTTATTGAGAACCTAGTTGAGACCACTTTGCACTGTAGTCTTATGTCTGAGTCCTCATCATCATCATCATAATGTGAACATCTTTAGCGAGAATTCCTATCCTGGGACGACATTAAAATATGAGCGAATCCAAGAGGTCTCCTACCCTGTGTTTTATAACACCAGCACTTGTCAAACGATATCTGCCTAATTACCGGTTTGAGTTCTCCCCCAGTGAGGAAAGGCTCTGTTTCATAAAGCAAATCTTATAATTAAAACAACTCCGTGATAGTGATGTGGCTATGGTCTGCTTTCCAGAGAGCTCATCATGACAGCTCTATCATTTCCACATTCCCCTCTCCTCACGGAGTTCAGCGATATGCGGCGGCTTTAGGAGGAGTAATAAAGTTAGCACATTATTGTTTCTTTTCAGGAATTGGGTGAGTTCAGTCTTTTCCTACTGATAGAGAGTGGATTTCAGCCTATCTTTTTTTCATTGCACTCAGGAGAAGATATAAGACATGTTTGTGTCCCTGAAATGTCTCTTTTACGTCAAGTTCCTGTGACGCACAATGATCAAATTGGTCCTCAATATTGACATTGTCATTGGACTGTTAAACCACCTGATCTGCTTTCTGGTGGCCTGCTTTCTAAGAAGTGCCAATGACAATCTTGATCTGGAGGACTTTTGTCTAGTCACACGAGTGGATTAAAGGGTCTAAAAAGCTTGTTGACATCAGATGGCATGGGATCTATGCATCCACCCATGGGGCTCAAGCAGAAACCCAGCCAACCCTGCTCTGGGCACGTATAGACGAGGGAGAGCAAACACACAAGCCGAAACCAGAGATTCCCACACTGGCAATCACTCTGCGAATACGTATGATTCAGAATCAACATAGGACACTGACTCATTGCTTAGTAAATGTCTGTTTTGAAGGAAGTGAGGGAGTAAACAAACATTTTGGTGCACAAAATGGAACTGAAGTCAGTCACATAATTCATAGTGTGGAAATTAGCTTGACTAAAGCAACGTTTTGGACCCACTGGTTTTGAAAAGTGGTTACATAAGGACCACTCAAGGAGTATGTAAACAGTGTTCAGGTATACTCAAGTTCATATGATGACAGCTTATGTTATATTTTTTGAAACTGTCATGCCCATGTCAAAGTGACACTGTAGTAAAGTGTCGTTACCCTGTTGTCGTCGAATCGGCTAGATGCTCGTACATGTGCCATTAATCATGTCAACAATCTTTCCCTGCCATGCCATCCCACTTCATCCCAAGCAGTGAAAAAACAGGACAGCACACATACACATAGGTCTGCATACCCAAGGCATATAATAATAATGATAACGCAGCAATCATCTCGGCGTCAGATGGGAAAGTAATCCTCAGCAAACTCCTCCTAAAACCTGAGTGAGTGAGAGGGATTGCTGATAATCCCTCTTCCTGGTTTACATGAAATCAGCGCCAAAGCCCGAAAGCAATAGAGCAAAGTAAAGCCAGACTTGCTTCTCAGTGCTGCCATCCGACACACAGATCATTTATGGATCTTATTTGTTTTAGTGTCTCCGTTTCCACCGGCAAATAACCCGCAAATCTAGGCTACGCGTTATGGCACATCCATTTAAACCCCCCTGAGTTTACGATGTAAGTGAATGGCTCCAAACAGTCAGCATGTTTGGTAACTGTTTGAGCCTCTGTAACTTCCGTTGTGTTTGTGTCGAGTTTCCCAAAGGATAGGAATTGTCTGCGTATGTCATGTACAGTATCCTTCATGTTACGCTGAGCCAATAAGAGTTTGCACCTTACACACACTCACACGCACTAGCCTCCAAAATGAAATGGTCAGTTAGATTGAGGTCAGTGTGCCCCCCCTACCCTCGATTAGCCTCCCCTACCACCTGTGGGAGCTCCCTCCACCGCCCACCGCCCCGAACCCATGTAACACCCATGCACAGAGCAGCTGCCAAAAGCAGTGTTACGCAATGAAAGTTACAAAGGTGCGGGGGAAATAGGACGAATCTCGGAAGGTACAGTATTGACATCAGAGAGACCGCCACATATAAGAAATGATTGGCTAATTACTCAATGTGCTGGGTTATTGTCAAATGTTCCGGCTTGCGTGGAGCGCTCCAAAGGCGGGTCTTTGTTTTCAGGCCTGGCAGTCTCTCTCCTCTCTTCTCTTCTCCAGACCCTTTCTTTCACACACTGCCCTACCTACATTTTGCGTTTTAGTCATCTAGCAGACACTCTATCCAGAGCGATTTACAGTAGTGAGCGCATACATTTTGTGGAAAGTAAAGAGTGGAGACAGCAGGCCTGTTTTGATTCCTTCACATACCCTTTGGCCTTTTTTACTGTGCCTGGAATTTCACGATTGCTTTTTAGGGGACCGTCTTCTCCTGACTCCTGAGCTGACATACTATCTAGGGCCTTAATAAAGGGGCAGTCTGCAGTTGCAAAATCAATGTACCAATTGATTCTTGAAGAATATGAGCTTAGTCCAATTGTTGTACCCCATCAGAATCCAAAATATGGCTCGTTTTACTCCAATTTTTGTAATCAAAGTAAATGTAAACAAACACTATAATTATAGTCTCAAAACATGCTTAAAATGTCCTATGTCCATAGTCCTTACTCTGTCTATGAATTTGAGAGTGGTTACATTTCTCCAGCCCCATCCCTCAGCTTTTTACCGCAACTGCGGATTGCCGATTTAAATTCACAAGCAGATTAAGCATTGGAAAGTGGATTGCATCACAATCTGTAAAATGCAAACACAACTGGGCCACCTCATCAGTTTTGGATGAGTGTTCATTTTTGGAGGCATGCTCTCCAAAAAGGTGGCCAAACTGTTTACATTTTTACATTTGTGTCGTATCCTCTTTCCAAGCTTAATGAGTCCAAATTGTAGGAGTCGAAATAACAAGGGGATTGGACGTGTAATGAGAGGTTTTTGTTTGACTCCAGCTTCTGTAGTAAAATCAATGGCTACGTTCTGATTCTCTACCATTCTCCCAAAGTGTGGACTGGTATGCCCCACTCATGGGTTTAAAAGGAATGGACTGGTCTAAGAAATATGGTGGAAACTCCATCCAGCCTTACTTGCACCAGTCCCTTCATTTTAAATGCATGATGTCACACCCTGATCTGGTTCACCTGTCCTTGTGATTGTCTCCACCCCCTTCAGGTGTCACTTATTATCCCCGGTGTATATATCCCTGTGCTTCCTGTCTCTCTGTGCCAGCTTCGTCTTGTTTGCCAATTCAACCAGCATTTTTCCTTGCTCCTATTTTTTTTCCAGTCTCTGTTTGTTTCTAGTCCTCCTGGTTTCGACCCTTGCCTGTCCTGACTCCGAACCCGCCTGCCTGACCACTCTGCCTGTTCTGACTACTAGCCTGCCTATCCCCTTGCACTGTTTTTGGACTCGGATCTGGTTTCTGACCCCTGCCTGGCCTGACCTCGAGACTGTCTATCATCTGGTACTGTTTGGACTCTGACCTGGTTTATGAACTCTCGGCTGTCCCCGACCTGCATTTGCCTACTCCCTTTGTTATAATAAATATCGGAGCTCTACCATCAGCCTCCTGTGTCTGCATTTGGGTCTCGCCTTGTGCCCTTATAAATGAGGGGGAGTGAACAAGTGCACACTTCTGGAGAAGGGTAAAGAATCAGAACACTTAAATATTTTATACTGGTATGTTCACTGCTGTTTGCAATAAATACTGTAGTCCAATCTGAATGCAACTTTTGCAAGCATGGTCCAATGAAGAAAAAGCCATCTCGCAATAAGTCAACGTCAGGGTCTTCGCTTCCATTCCACCACGTGCGTTGGTTTTGCGTGGTTATGGTTGGTTGTGTGTGGGGGAGGAGGGGGGAATTGTGCTCTAAATGGAGAGTGAGTGGAACACGGATTTTCCGAGGATTCTATCAGCGCTAGGAATGGCTTTAAACTTCTCCCATGGATACATTTCATTAGAGAGCCAGCCCTGATATTTCCCCAGTGGCGAAAGAGGGAAGGGGTATGAGGGAGAGACTCAACACTGGGTTTTCAACAATCTTCCTCTTGTCTGTTGTGCAGAGACTCCATAGAACACTAGTGAAGCTAAGTCCATATTGTTTCCATGAACACAGTTTGTTTTTCATGTCCTGTCGCTTTACTGATAATGTAGGAATTACATGTGCATCTCATCCATACTCAACATAATGTCACTCCCTGACCATAGTTTGCTTTGTATGTTTATATGTTTTGTTTGGTCAGGGTGTGATCTGAGTGGGCATTCTATGTTGTATGTCTAGTTTGTCTGTTTCTGTGTTTGGCCTGATATGGTTCTCAATCAGAGGCAGGTGTTAGTCGTTGTCTCTGATTGGGAACCATATTTAGGTAGCCTGTTTTGTCATTGTGGGTTGTGGGTGATTGTCTATGTGTAGTGTTTTGTGTCAGCGCTATTTTTCTATAGCTTCACGTTCGTTGTTTCTTATTTTTGTATAGTTCGTTCAGTGTTCTCTTTTTAAATAAATATCAAGATGAACACTTACCACGCTGCATATTGGTCCTCCGATCCTTCCAACTACTCCTCCTCAGATGAGGAGGACGACGAGCGTGACACATAACCCACCATATATCTTCGGTGCTTGTATTGTAGCAATGGGGAAGAACAGCCAGTCAGCCCTGTGGTGTCGGAGTAAGGCGTGTTTAACCCGAGAGGCTTGTCGGGCAGTTGTTTGTGTTCTGCCGCCTGGCTGGGCACCACGGCACAGCATGAGGACCTATTCTTGGAGGATCTGGGGGCATGAGTCGCTCTCTCCTTCCACAAGGACCTGGGGCTGTGGGTTGCAGAGTTCCTCCCCACCCCATCCTCCCCCCATTTGGTCTGCTCCATCAGACAGTGGGGGTGGACAGAAAGCCACAGTCTGTCGAATGCCAATTACCTTAACCTATTTGAGCTGTTAGTAGCATTGTTCCAACGTGGCATGGTACAACATTCCACATTAGTATTTTTACAAAGGGTAGGCGCTGCTGAACTTGAAGGCATAACCAGGGTTGCAGCGACGCATCCAGCTGTTTGTTTTACCAGCTCTCTCTCTTCTCCCCCTACCCCTCCCCTTTACCAAGACTTTGCCGATATTGGAAAAAACATGGGTTTAATCATTGCAGTAACAGCCTAAACCAGGACCATCTAAGAGTTCAGAATTTCCCGCAACGGGCTTGTTGTCGTATCCGTGAAAGCGGTGCCTGTGCCTGTGCGCGTCAGGTAGCCTAGCGGTTAAGAGTGAGGGGCCAGTAACCACTGGTTCGAATCTGCCGTTCTGCCCACTTAACCCCCAACAACAACTGCTCCCCCGGGCGCCAATGATGTGGACGTCAATTAAGGCAGCCCCCCGCACATCTCTGGTTCAGAGGGGTTGGGTTAAATGTGGTAGACACATTCAATTGTGCAACTGACTAAGTATCCCCTTTCACATGTGAGAATGTAATTTGTTTGTACGTTTCTGTGTGTTGTATGTGGGTATTGGTGATTTAGTAACTGTAGGTGGATGTGTGTATTTGGTATGTGTGGGCCTGGAAAGCACGGACCCACTGTTAATTGTCTGGATAACTCGGGCTAAGTAGGGTATGTCTTTTAATCAGAACACTGCTTGGATACCATATATATTTTTTAAATGTAACCTCTTAACTCGGCATGTCAGTTAAGAACAAATTCTTATTTACAATGACGGCCTACCGGGGAACAGTGGGTTAACTGCCTTGTTCAGGGGCAGAACGACAGATTTTTACCTTGTCAGCTCGGGGATTCAATCCAGCAACCTTTCGGTTTCTGTCCCAATGCTGTAACCACTAGGCTACCTGCCGCCCCCAGATGGTGGATTCTTTCCTGAGAAATGCCTGTAGATTAGAGAGTCCGACACACACAGACACACACCCACACACTGAACTGAACAGAACCTTTACAATCGAGTGCATTTCTGTTTTGATTATTCATGCCTTGTCATCTAAGATGAGTCACATTCAGAATGTGAACGTGTAGTATTCAGCATTTGTGTGTGAGAGCGTGTCATCTAACGCGGGCTGAGAGGGTGATTGGTGTGTGTGTGTCAACGAGCTGAACGGCGTGTTCGCTCAGGGAACAGAGGAAGTGGATCACACTTCCTGTTTGTCTCACCAACGTGTACCAGCCTACAGACATGTTTCTCCATAGCATAAAGGGCTGTGGCGGACATGGTATTTCTAAATAATCCACAGTAGCATTCTAGAATTCTATTTAAGTGATAATGCCCGAGAAGCTCGTGTTTGGAGGATATATTGGCACGGTTTGCTGGCCCGAGACAAAAAATACAAATAAGAAATAAAAGGAACAAGTAATTAAAGAGCAGCAGTAAAATAACAATAGCGAGACTATATACAATGGGTACCGGTGCAGAGTCAATGTGCTGGGGCACCGGTTAGTCGAGGTAATGGAGGTAATATGTACATGTAGGTAGAGTTATTAAAGTGACTATGCATAGATATTAACAGAGAATAGCAGTGTCATAAAATAGGGGGTGGGGGGTGGGAAATGCAAAGAGTGGGTAGCCATTTGATTAGATGTTCAGGAGTCTTATGGCTTGGGGGTAGAAGCTGTTTAGAAGCCTCTTGGACCTAGACTTGGCGCTCCGGGACCGCTTGCTATGCGGTAGCAGAGAGAACAGTCTATGACTAGGGTGTTGCCATACCAGGCAGTGATGCAACCAGTCAGGATGTTCTCGATGGTGCAGCTGTAGAACCTTTTGAGGACCTGTAAAAGGTTTTGTCGTGCCCTCTTCACGACTGTCTTTGTGTGCTTGGATCATGTTAGTTTGTTGGTGATGTGGACACCAAGGAACTTGATGCTCTCAACCTGCTCCACTACAGCCCCGTCAATGAGAATGGGGGCGTGCTCGGTCCTCTTTTTCCTGTAGTCCACAATCTTCTCCTTTATCTTGATCACGTTAAGGGAGAGGTTGTTGTCCTGGCAACACGCGGTCAGGTCTCTGACCTCCTCCCTATAGGCTGTCTCGTCGTTGTCGGTGATCAGGCCTACCACTGTTGTGTCATTGGCAAACTTAATGATGGTGTTGGCGTCGTGCCTGGCCTGCAGTCATGAGTGGACAGGGAGTACAGGAGGGGACTGAGCACGCACCCCTGAGGGCCCCTCTGTTGAGGATCAGCGTGGCAGATGTGTTGTTACCTACCCTTACTACCTGGGGGCGGCCCGTCAGGAAGTCCAGGATCCAGTTGCAGAGGGATGTGTTTAGTCCCAGGGTGCTTAGCTTAATGATGAGCTTTGAGGGCACTATTGTGTTTAACGCTGAGCTGTAGTCAGTGAATAGCATTCTCTTTTGTCCAGGTGGGAAAGGGCAGCGTGGAGTGCAATAGAGATTGCATCATCTATGGATCTGTTAGGGCGGTATGCAAATTGGAGTGGGTCTGGTGTTTCCGGGATAATGGTGTTGATGTGAGCCATGACCAGCCTTTCAAAGCACTTCATGGCTACAGACATGAGTACTACTGGGTCGGTAGTCATTTAGGCAGGTTACCTTAGTGTTCTTGGGCACAGGGACTATGGTGGTCTGCTTAAAACATGTTGGTATTACAGACTCGGACAGGGAGCGGTTGAAAATGTCAGTGAAGACACTTGCCAGTTGGTCAGCGCATGCTCGCAGTACACCTCCTTGTAATCTGTCTGGCCTTGTGAATGTTGACCTGTTTAAAGGTCTTACTCACATCGGCTGCGAAGAGTGTAATCACACAGTTGTCCGGAACAGCTGGTGCTCTCATGCATGTTTCAGTGTTATTTGCCTCGAAGCGAGCCTAGAAGTAGTTTAGCTCGTCTGGTAGGCTTGTGCCACTGGGAAGCTCTCGGCTGTGCTTCCCTTTGTAGTCTGTAATGGTTTGCAAGCCCTGTCACATCCTATGAGCTTTGGAGCCGGTGTAGTACAATTTGATCTTAGTCCTGTATTGATGCTTTGCTTGTTTGATGGTTCATCGGAGGGCATAGCGGGATTTCTTATAAGCTTCCGGTAGTTTAATCTTCCTCGTAGGTCATCAATTGTATTTTCCAATGATTGCATGTTAGCTAGTAGAAAGGAAGGCAGTGGGGGTTTATTCGATCGCCTACGAATTCTCAGAAGGCAGCCCGACCTCTGTCCGCTTTTCTCCGTCTTCTCTTCACGCAAATGATGGAGATTTAGGCCTGTTCCCGGGAAAGCAGTATCTTTCATGTCGCGCTCATTGGACTCGTTAAAGGAAAAAAAAGCTTCTGCCAGTTCGTGGTGAGTAATCCCTGTTCTGATGTCCAGAAGTTATTTTCGGTCATAATAAATGGTATCAGCAACATCATGTACAGAATAAGTTAAAAAATAAGTTACAAACAACACAAAAAAACGAACAAAAAAACACAGTTGGTTAGGAGCACGTAAAACGTCAGCCATCTTCTCCGGCGCGATCACCTCTCACACTTTCTCCCTTCCTCTCTTCTTAGCCGTACCCACTCTTCCTAATAAAGGGGTTTCCATAATAAATTGTGTGATACAGTTTCACGCCTCCCATTCTCTCTCTCTCTCTGTCTCTGTCTCTGTCTCTCTCTCCTCTCATCAACTCTTGCTTTCTTGCTTGAAAGTAACTACAGAGTTTGCCAATGTTAGCTGATTAGTTACGAAGCTGGGACATTTTCCAAATGAATTGCATCGGTAGAAACAAGACAGCTGGAAATGTAAACAAATATCCAACTCATCATATGAGCTCCACTGCGCGGGTATCTACCCTAACATGACAGCTAAGCTGTTAAATAATAGGAAAGCGAGGCAATGCATAGCCTATGAATATCTGCACCTACAGTAGCAAACATGACAGACCATGACCTAAGTCCAACAGATAAACATGAATTACTCTAGCCTTCATTTCGGTGGCTAGTTAGCTGGTTGTCTGTATGGCTAGCTAGTGAAAGTGACAGCTGAGGTTGACTCTTTGTGAGAGCAGCTAAAATGTACCGCTACACACAACTTTTCTTGCATGACAGACTACTTAGCTCACTAGCTAGCTAGCTAGCTCTAGCAAGCAGCTTGGGCCGTTTCCTTATGAATTACATCGGTAGAAACAATACAAAACAACCAACTAGTTAGTTGCAGTTTTTAACTGTATATAGTCAGCTATTTCCATGAGACTGCGAGCAATCATTCGAGTTCCACCTCTGATGTGCTCGCCTGTACCAAACAAGTTATCATGACATGACATGACTTGCTAATCTGAGAGCTATTCCCTGAGTTTCACAGCATCAAACATTGACAGCACAAAACATATCTGCTGTTTACTTATTTCACTCACATTGAAAATCATTACTTTTCAAAGTACAAGGATGTGTCCAAATCCGTATCACCAACCAACATAGAGATACAGCCTCTTTGACAGTGAAATGTCGTTTCCGCTTTGGCACTGTCATTTTGAGAGAAAAAAACATTGAAAAGTCAAATGACCGTATACCCTATTTCCGGTTTCTGGTTGATGACAACAGCCACGCGAATACGCCAACAGGTTGTTAGCAAGTACATTTTGCGATATTGACACAGATATTATTGTAGTTCGAAAAACTAGGCCGTTCGCAGCCTCTATAGTAATTTAAAGAAAGGCCGTTGACGGCCGCTATGTGTTCTAAAGAGTTAAGAAAACGTAATAATTCCATGCGGAAGCTTTAAAAAAAACACATTAATTGGACCAGCACCGTTGCTGATTCTACAGGATTAGCATTGAAAACATGACGAGCGGTCGGGAAATTAAGTAATAAAGTGGCTCTAGATAAAAAATGACTGAAAAGAATGACAGTAAAACAGTTATAGTGTGCCATGTGTTTGCTAAGTAGTTCGCTAAAATTCACTATGATTGTGTTTATTTTCCACTTTCTTTCTGAACTGCTAACATTCGCTTCCAGTCATTTTTGCTGTGACACTGGTCCAATGAACGTTTATTTTCTAGCGTTCCGCATGCAATTACCATATTGTCTTAACGTGGATTTCTTCGACCTAGTTGTGCGTATACCCATGAGTTTACAAGTCAAGGTTTAGAGGTTCCAAGCCTGTTCTAGTCATTCTATTTCTACAGTTGAAGTCGGAAGTTTACATACACTTAGGTCGGTGTCATTAATATTGTTTTTCAACCACTCCACAAATTTCTTGTTAACAAACTATAGTTTTGGCAAGTCGGTTAGGACATCTTTTTTTCCAACAATTGTTTACAGTCAGATTATTTCACTTATAATTCCCTGTATCACAATTCCAGTGGGTCAGAAGTTTACATACACTAAGTTGACTGTGCTTTAAACAGCTCGGAAATTTTCAGAAATGATGTCATGGCTTTAGAAGCTTCTGATAGGCTAATTGATATAATTTGAGTCAATTGGAGGTGTACCTGTGGATGTATTTCAAGGCCTACCTTCAAACTCGGTGCCTCTTTGCTTGACATCATGGGAAAATCAAAAGAAATCAGCCAAGACCTCAGAAAAATTAATTGTAGACCTCCACAAGTCTGGTTCATCCTTGGGAGCTATTTCCAAATGCCTGAAGGTACCATGTTCATCTGTACAAACAATAGTACGCAAGTATAAACACCATGGGACCACGCAGCCGTCATACCGCTCAGGAAGGAGACGTGTTCTGTCTCCTAGAGAGGAAGGTACTTTGGTGCGAAAAGTGCAAATCAATCCCAGAACAACAGCAAAAGACCTTGTGATGATGCTGGAGGAAACAGGTACAAAATTATCTATATCCACAGTAAACGGAGTCCTATATCGACATAACCTGAAAGGCCACTCAGTAAGGAAGAAGCCACTGCTCCAAAACCGCCATAAAAAAGCCAGACTACTTTTTGGATTTGCACATGGGGACAAAGATCATACTTTTTGGAGAAATGTCCTCCGGTCTGATGAAACAAAAATAGAACTGTTTGGCCATCATGACCATCGTTATGTTTGGAGGAAAAAGGGGGAGACTTGTAAGGCGAAGAACACCATCTCAACCGTGAAGCACGGGGGTGGTAGCATCATGTTGTGGCGGTGCTTTGCTGCAGGGGGGACTGGTGCACTTCACAAAATAGATGGCATCAGGAGGCAGGAAAATTATGTGGATAAATTGAAGCAACATCTCGAGACATCAGTTAGGAAGTTAAAGCTTGGTCGCAAATGGGTCTTCCAAATGGACAATGACCCCAAGCATACTTCCAAAGTTGTGGCAAAATGGCTTAAGGACAACAAAGTCAAGGTATTGGAGTGGCCATCACAAAGCCCTGACCTCATTCCAATAGAAAAGGTGTAGGCAGAACTGAAAAAGCGTGTGCGAGCAAGGAGGCCTACAAACCTGATTCAGTTACACCAGCTCTGTCAGGAGGAATGGGTCAAAATTCACCCTTGTTGTGGGAAGCTTGTGGAAGGCTACCCGAAACGTTTGACCCAAGTTAAACAATTTAAAGGCAATGCTACCAAATACTAATTTGTGTATGCATTGAGTGTATGTAAACTTCTGACTCACTGGGAATGTGATGAAAGAAATAAAAGCTGAAATAAATCACTTTCTACTATTATTCTGACATTTCACATTCTTAAAACAAAGTGGTGAGCCTAACTGACCTAAAACAGGGATTTTTTACTCAAATTAAATGTCAGGAATCGTGAAAAACTGAATTTAAATGTATTTGGCTAAGGTGTATGTAAACTTCCGACTTCAACTGTATGTGGTGTGCTGCTGCAGGGAGGGGGGTGTTGCCTAGGCAACCAAATACTCAAATACTCAATACACATCTTGCATGTTTCAGCAAGGCAGGGCTCCAGACTAATATTTTCCCCAGGTGGCACTGGTGCCACTAACTTTTTCAGTTGGTGGCACCAGACCACCAGGGCGTCACGCAATAGAAAGAATAGGTAATCACCTCATCAAGTCATTCACAGTGCCTTAGACAGTGTTATCGACTACTGAGATGGTAGGCTGTTCAAGAAATAAATTGTTTCATCTGACATGTCCAAGCAGAAATGCATGACTCAAAATATTTTGATGTGCAACCTAATCCGGTGATTGTCGTGATTTGTGGGTTGACAATAGGATATTGTTGTAATATTTTACTGTTTAAAATAGGAATGCAGAATATTCAGAATTGTGTTGCTCAATAGAGATGAATATGTCTACATCTTTATGTGCACATACAGTATATCATAGGGTCATTTATTTGGGGCTAATTCACCACATGAGGAAGTGAAAACTCAGAACACATTAGCTAGATTGCTAACACTAAATATAAAACCCACTGCTAGTAGTGCTGTATTAATCTAACAGTTGTAGCTTGGTTGAAAATAGTTGTTATTGAGCTCAATGTTAAGAGATTACAAATGAAAAATATAACCACAGAAAGCTGAGAACATCCTCTCTTCAACAGTAGTTGCTTCCAAAACGGTGTGTTTCCCGCAATTGGATTTTGAAATGTTATACAATCAGAAGCCTTTTTTTAATCTCTCCTGGAGTGCACATCGGAGAGGGGAAAGAGTGGCTAGCTCATCACAGCAGCAGGCCCCAGCGAAACAGGCCCAGGGGCTGGGCGGACACTTTTATTACAGGAATAATGAGGATAATGTACTTCACTGTTGACCAAATCATGGTTTTAGCCACCAAAACAGTAGAACGTTTTGAAACTTGTGAGTGAGTTGACCATGAAAAGAATGTTTATCTCGGGTTGATGTAACCTATTTTAAAAATGTTTTTTTTCACAGCCAAGTAAAAAGGTCGCAAAGTGGAACTAAATGGTTGCGGTCTGGAGCCCTGCAAGGAGCAACAAAGTTTATTGTCTGCAAAAGGAGGTAATTTAGCCTCACAGTGCAAAGTGCTTTGTAACCACTGGTTGTCTGTTTCTCTTCATTCACTCATCTGTGGTCGCCTCTTTCTTTGAAGTAAGGATGGGCACGGTTAATCGAATATCCGGATATCTGAACGGACATTAGTATTCAATTACTTGAGTGAGTGTTCATTTTTGGAGAATTTTCTATTTTAACCACAAAAAAAACCTTTGTCGACGTGAAATTATCCTTGTGACACTTTTACCAACAAATATGACATTTCAAATTCTTAATTGAATAAAACAACAAACTTTTGAATGTAGTATTTGTAACGTTGCATTGAGCTACTGCTTCACATTTAGCTCTCCAGGCTGTCCTGACACTGGAATGCTATTTTGCCCACTTCAAATAGCAACGGAGCTTCCACTATACCTGACCAGATCAATGCAAAATACTTTTTGTAACAGAACCAGTTCTATCATGCCAAAAATCTGACTTCTCTTTTGCCTTTTCCTGTTAGCCAACCCACCAGAGAACAGCAGATGTCTACTGTTTACCTCTGCCATGTGATTTTGATTGGTCGAGAAAGTGGAGAACGTTAGTCTTTTTTTTAATTTTTAAACACGTTTTATCTGGACTTCCGAAAATATGTCATGATACTATTTGAATAGTAAAAGAATGTCAAATGCCCACCCCTACTCTGAAGAAACAGAATCCACCCTCTGAAAAGAAGCAATCGACACAGAAAAAGAAAAAGAGTGAGTGAAAAACGGAAACAGAGAGGTAGAGAGACATGGTAACTCTGTGTAGTTCTCGCTTTCTAACAGTCTCAAGTCTGTAGACGGGAAAACGAAGCCTCGAGGCAAGGTTTATTGTCCTTGTCCAAGGTTTACTGTTGAAAAGAGATTATACTCTCCTCATCTCCCTCGCTCTCTCCCCTGCCTTTCTCCTCTCTGCCTCCTATCCTCTTTCATCTCCTTCTTCCCCTTCCCCTCACCCCTCACCCCCCTCCACCTCTACCCCCACTCTGCATCCTCTCTCTATCTCCCCTCTCCCCCACTCTGTTTGAGCCATGAGCCGTTATCCCATGTTAATGCTAACCCCTCCAGAGAGGATGATGGTCGGCTGATGGATACCTATCTAGAGGGGCCTTCTCCTCAGCCCCCCGACCAAAAGAATGACCCTTCCCTCTTAATATCCCGTTTGTCATCCAGTGTCCTCAACTCCTCTAGCTCTTCTCCTACTAGCCTACAGTCCCCTCCCATCTCAGAGCAGAGCAATGATGAAAACCTCGCGACTTAGTGAGGCTGGGTGTGGTGTCTCATCTGGACTAGGAATGTCTCTAGGGGCCGCTAAGTAGTTTGTAAACATGTCTGAAACATAAACAAAGGGTTTTAGTGAAGGGGTGTGTAGAGAAGTCTTACAGAGCAAGCATTGTGTGTGTGTGTCTGTCTGTGCATTTATGGAAAGGTCAAAAAGAGAGGTCTGGTTCCAAAACAACTCCTAGCCCCTTTCCTTTTGCTGTTTGCAGATGAGATCTGAATGACTTGTAAGCAATATGCATCTCCCCTAAAACCGTTGGGAGGCTGGGTGGAGCTATCACCATATTGGTTACATATGTCCGGTTCTTTCAGATCTGGTAAACTACCTGAGTTGTGTAGATTGGTCAGGCGGCCATCATGGTTGGGTTGTCCAGTCTGGTTTGCACCTGCGAGACAGGTTGGTCACCATGTGTTGGTTGTACAGTAGACTGGTTGATGCTGGGAGGGAGGAAGGCAGGGGAGAGGGGGAGGTGGAGAGGGGCAGTTTGGCTTCCTGTTCTGTGGTCTAGCAGGTGTAAGTGTGGCCTGCTGGAGTGTTGAGGTGAATGGTGTAGCGCGCGTGTGTTTGTCTCTGTCTGAATGTGTGTTGGAGTGGGGGGCTCCATTTGAACTTCACCAGCTGTGTGCCCAGTGGGGTGGTCTCGCCCGGCAGGAGTGCCGCACAACCCCCCCTCTACTTCCTGCCCGACCAGCCTGTCTCCTGCCAGTGTGGTCAACTTGGCATAGATACCCCTCACTGGCCATACGGAGCAAATGCAAATCTATCCACATATACAGACATAAAGTAAACACACCGTATACACTCAGTACACACAAGTCTTCACACACACACACACACATACACACACAGAATATGCTTCTTTATCCAGAAATTCTTTCTCTTGCATCAACCACTACTCCACCAACACGGCACAATGCATCTACTACCATATCCATCATAGTTCCCTGAGCATTAATCTTATTCTAAAAGCAGACTGTCTTTCTCTCTTAAAAGCACATCTTGTGCATTGCAGTCAGGACAGGTACTCAGTACAACACTTACGGACTGGTCAGATTGGAGAAGTCATTTTTATTGGTACCGTATTGAAGTGCTGAGATGACATCAGTGTGGACATCTACAGTGCAAGCATCTAAAAGCAAGAACTGACCCCCGGTCAGTTGGCCATCAAATCAAATCCAATGTTATTGGTCACATACACATGGTTAGCAGATGTTATTGCGAGTGTAGTGAAATGCTTATGCTTCTAGATCCGACAGTGCAGTAATATCTAACAAGTAATCTAACAATTCCACAACAAAACCTAATACACACAATCTAGTAAAGGAATGGGATAAGAATATATATATTTTTGGCCTTCCTGTGACATCGGGTGTTGTAGGTGTCCTGCAGGGCAGGTAGTTTGCCCCCGGTGATGCGTTGTACAGACCCCACCACCCTCCGGAGAGCCCTGCGGTTGTGGTTGGTGCAGTTGCCGTACCAGGCGGTGATACAGCCCGACAGGATGCTCTCAATTGTGCACCTGTAAACATTAGTGAGGGTTTTCGATGACAAGCCACATTTTTTCAGCCTCCTGAGGTTGAAGAGGCGCTGTTGCGCCTTCTTCACCACACTGTCTGTGTGGGTGGACCATTTCAGTTTGTCAGTGATATGTACACCGAGGAACTTAAAACTTTCCACCTTCTCCACTGCTGTCCCGTCGATGTGTATAGGGTGCTCACTTTGCTGTTTCCTGAAGTCCACGATAATCTCTTTCGTTTTGCTGACATTGAGTGAGAGGTTGTTTTCCTAACACCACACTCCGAGAGCTCTCACCTCCCTGTAGGCTGTCTTGTCATTGTTGGTAATCAAGCCTACTACTGTTGTGTTGTCTGCAAACTTGATGATTGAGTTGGAGGCGAAGCATGGCCATGCAGTCGTGGGTGAACAGGGAGTACAGGAGGGGGCTGAGCACGCACCCTTGTGGGCCCCAGTGTTGAGGATCAGCGGGGTGGAGATGTTGTTTCCTACATTCACCACCTGGGGGCGGCCCGTCAGGAAGTCCAGGACCCAATTGCACAGGCCGGGTTCGAGACCCGGGGTCTCAAGCTTAATGATGAGCTTGGAGGGTACTATGGTGTTGAATGCTGAGCTGTAGTCAATGAACAGCATTCTTACATAAGTATTGCTCTTGTCCAGGTGGGACAGGGCAGTGTGCAGTGTGATGGCGATTGCATCGTCTGTGGACCTGTTGGGGCGGTAAGCAAATTTATGTGGGTCTAGGGTGACAGGTAGGGTGGAGGTGATATGATCCTTGACTAGTCTCTCAAAGCACTTCATGATGACAGAAGTGAGTGCTATGGGGCGATAGTCATTTAGTTCAATTACCTTTGCTTTCTTGGGAACAGGAACAATGGTGGCCATCTTGAAGCATGTGGGGGACAGCAGACTGGGATAGGGATTGATTGAATATCTTCGTAAATACACAAGCCAGCTGGTCTGCACATGCCATGAGGACACGACTAGGGATGCCGTCTGGGCCGGCAGCCTTGCGAGGGTTAACACGTTTAAATCTTTTACTCACGTCGGCCACGGAGAACAAGAGCCCACAGTCTTTGGTAGCCGGCCGAGTCGGTGGCACTGTATTATCCTCAAAGGGGGCAAAGAAGGTATTTAGTTTGTCTGGAAGCAAGATGTTGATGTCCGTGACGGGGCTGGTTTTCTGTTTGTAATCCGTGAAGATTGAAGATGGCGCCGACAGAGATGGTTGCCTCGCTTCGCGTTCTTAGGAAACTATGCAATATTTCGTTTTTTATGTATTATTTCTTACATTGTTACCCCAGGGTTATTACATACAGCAGGGAAGAACTATTGGATGTAAGAGCAACGTCAACTTACCAACATTACGACCACAAATACGAATTTCCCAAAGCAGATCCTCTGTTCGGACCACCACACAAGACAATGGATCTGATCCCAGTAGGCGACCCAAAACAACGGCGCCGCAGACGGGGCAGACAGAGTGGCCTTCTGGTCAGGCTCCGTAGAGGTGCCCATCGCTCACCTCTCCCGAGTATTCTACTTGCCAATGTCCAGTCTCTTGATAACAAGGTAGATGAAATTTGAGCAAGGGTTGCCTTCTAGAGAGACATCAGAGATTGTAACATTCACTGTTTCACGGAAACATGGCTCTCTCAGGATATGTTGTCGGAATTGGTTCAGCCACTGGGCTTCTCCATGCATCGCGCCGACAGAGATGAACATCTCTCTGGGAGGAGGAAGGGCGGGGGTGTATGCTTTGTGATTAACGACTCATGGTGTACTCATAACAACATACAGGAACTCAAGTCCTTCTGCTCACCCAACCAAGAATGTCTTACAATCAAATGCCAGCCATTTCACCTACCAAGAGAATTCTCGTCAATTATTGTCATAGCTGTGTACATTCCCCCTCAAGCGAACACCAAGACGGGCCACAAGGAACTTCACTGGACTCTATGTAAACTGGAAACCATATACACCGAAGGGTGCATTTATTGTAGCTGGGGATTTTAACAAAGCAAATTTGAGAACAATGCTACCTAAATTCTATCAGTATATTGATTGCACGACTCGCAGGGCTAATGCTCTCGATCACTGCTACTCTAACTTCCGCGATGCATACAAAGCCCTCCCCCACCCCCCCTTCGGCAAATCCAACCACAACGCCATCTTTTTCGTTCCGTCTTATAGGCAGAAACTCAAACAGGATGTACCAGTGACAAGAACCATTCAATGCTGGTCTGACCAATCGGAAGCCACGCTTCAAGATTGTTTTGATTGCGCAGACTGGAATATTTTCCGGTCAGCCTCAAAGAACAACATTGACCTATACGCTGACTCTGTGAGTGCATTTATTAAGAAGTGCATTGGAGATGTTGTACCCACTGTGACTATTAAAACCTACCTTAACCAGAAACCGTGGATGGATGGTGTCATTGGCGCAAAACTGAAAGCGCAATCCACCGCCTTTAACCATGGAAAGAAGTCTGAATTTAAACAGTGTAGTTATTCCATCCGCAAGGCAATCAAACAAGTGAAAGGCCGGTACAGGGACAAGGTGGAGTCGCAATAGGAAATCATGGCCTACAAAAACAAACAGCCATGTCAAGGACACCGACGTGGCGCTTCCAGACCTTCTTTGCCCACTTTGAGGATAATACAGTGCCACCGTCTCGGCTCACTAACAAAGACTGCGTCCCCCCCCCCTCTCCTTCTCCGTGGCTGATGTGAGTAAAACATTTAACCTTTCTGGCGCAGGCGTTCCGCTAGCGACCCACCTCGACAACATCCGGTGAAATTGCAGAGCGCCAAATTCAAAATACAGAAATAGTCATAATAAACATTCATTAAAAATACAAGTGTTATATATCGGCTTAAAGATGAACTTCTTGTTAATCCCGCCGCTTTGTCAGATTTCAAAAAGGCTTTATGGCGAAAGCATACCATGCGATTATCTGAGGACAGAGCCCCGCTTACAAAAGCATACACACATTTTACAACCAAGTAAAGGAATTACAAAAGTCAGAAATAGCGATAAAATGAATCACTTACCTTTGAAGTTCTTCATATGGTTGGAGTCACAAGAGTCCCAGCTACACAATAAATGTTCATTTTGTTTGATAAAGTCCCTCTTTATATCCCAAAAACTCAGTTTTGTTGGCTCGTTTTGTTCAGTAATCCACAGGCTCAAAGGCGGTCAAAACATGCAGACGAATACATCCTAATAGTACCGGTAAAGTTCATCAAAACATGTCAAACAATGTTTATAATTAATCCTCAGGTTGTTAGTTGTCTAAATAATCGATAATATTTAAACCAAACAATAGCGTATTCCATAGAAAGGAAAAACAACGAAGGGCGCACAATCGGTCACGCGCACAAACCAGCTCTGCGTTCTTCCTCAGTCCACTGAGAGAAAGGTCTCATTCTTCTTCATTTTTCAGAAAACAAGCCTGAAACAATGTCTAAAGACTGTTAACATCTAGTGGAAGCCATAGGAACTGCAATCTGAGTCCTAACCTATTAGAAACTCCATAGGCATTCAATTGAAAAGTACCCACATCAAAAAAATCCCACTTCCTGGATGGATTTTCCTCAGGTTTTCGCCTGCCATATCAGTTCTGTTATACTCACAGACATTATTTTAACAGTTGTGGAAACTTTAGAGTGTTTTCCATCCAAATCTACCAATTATATGCATATCCTAGCTTCTGGGCCTGAGTAACAGGCAGTTTACTTTGGGCACGCTTCTCATCCAGATCCAAGCCATAAGAAGTTTAAACTTGTTAACCCTCGCAAGGCTGCCGGCCCGGACGGCATCCCTAGCCGTGTCCTCAGAGCATGCGCAGACCAGCTGGCTGGGGTGTTTACAGACATTTTCAATCGCACCCTATCCCAATCTGCGGTCCCCACATGCTTCAAGATGGCTACCATTGTTCCTGTACCCAAGAAAGCAAAGATAACTGAACTAAATTACTACCGCCCCGAAGCACTTACTTCTGTCATCATGAAGTGCTTTGAGAGACTAGTCAAGGATCATGTCACCGCTACCTTACCTCCCACCCTAGACCCACTTCAGTTTGCATACAGCCCCAACAGGTCCACATATGACGCAATCGCCATCACACTGCACACTGCCCTATCCCATCTGGACAAAAATAATACATATGTAAGAATGCTGTTCATTGACTACAGCTCAGCATTCAACACCATAGTACCCTCCAAGCTTATCATCAAGCTGGAGGCCCTGGGTTTCAACCCCGCCCTGTGCAGTTGGGTCCTGGACTTCCTGACGGGCCGCCCCCAGGTGGTGAATGTAGGAAACAACATCTCCACTTCGCTGACCCTCAACACTGGGGCCCCACAACGGTGTGTGCTCAGCTTGGTACGGCAGCTACACCACCCTCAACCGCAAGGCTCTCCAGAGGGTGGTGCGGTCTGCACAACGCATCACCTGGGGAAAACTACCTGCCCTCCATGACACCTACAGCACTCGATGTCACAGGAAGGCCAAAAAGATCATCAAGGACAATAACCACCCGAGCCACTGCCTGTTCACACCGCTATCGTCCAGAAGGCGAGGTCAGTACAGGTACAACAAAGCTGGGACAGAGAGATTGAAAAACAGCTTCTATCACAAGGCCATCAGACTGCTAAACAGCAATCACTAACTCAGAGGCTGCTGCCTACATTGAGACCCAATCACTGGACACTTTAATACATTTGATCACTAGTCACGTTAAACAATGGCACTTTAAATAATGCCACTTTAATAATGTTTACATATCTTACATTACTCATATCACATGTATATACTATATTTTATACCATCTACTGCACCTTGCCTATGCCGCTCGGCTATCGCTCATCCGTATACTTATATGTACGTGTTCTCATTATGGCCAAACAGTTCTATTTTTGTTTCATCAGACCAGAGGACATTTCTCCAAAAAGTACGATCTTTGTCCCCATGTGCAGTTGCAAACCATAGTCTGGCTTTTTTATGGCTGTTTTGGAGCAGTGGCTTCTTCCTTGCTGAGCAGCATTTCAGGTTATGTCGATATAGGACTCGTTTTACTGTGGATATAGATACTTTTGTACCCGTTTCCTCCAGCATCTTCACAAGGTCCTTTGCTGTTGTTCTGGGATTGATTTGCACTTTTCGCACCAAAGTACGTTCATCTCTAGGAGGCGTCTCCTTCCTGAGCGGTATGATGGCTGCATGGTCCCATGGTGTTTATACTTGTGTACTATTGTTTGTACAGATAAATGTGGTACCTTCAGGCATTTGGAAATAGCTCCCAAGGATGAACCAGACTTGTGGAGGTCGACAATTTATTTTTCTGAGGTCTTGGCTGATTTCTTTTGATTTTCCCATGATGTCAAGCGAAGAGGCACTGAGTTTGAAGGTGGGCCTTGAAATACATCCACAGGTACACCTCCAATTGACTCAAATTATGTCAATTAGCCTATCAGAAGCTTCTGAAGCCATGTCATCATTTTCTGGAATTTTCCAAGCTGTTTAAAGGCACAGTCAACTTAGTGTAAACTTCTGACCCACTGGAATTGTGATACAGTGAATTATAAGTGAATTAATCTGTCTGTAAACAATTGTTGTAAAAATTACTTGTGTCATGCACAAAGTAGATGCCCTAACCGACTTGCCAAAACTATAGTTTGTTAACAAGAAAATGTGTGGAGTGGTTGAAAAATGAGTTTTAATGACTCCAACGTAAGTGTATGTAAACTTCCGACTTCAACCTTATACTTCGCTCTCTCCATCCCTTTCTCTCTGTCTCTCGCTCTCTCTCTCTGTCCCTTTTCCTCGCAATCTCTTCCATCTCACCCTCTCTTTGTCTTTCTCTCTCCCTGTCTACCTTCTCCCTCCCTCCGTATACCTACTCCTCTCCCTCCACCTCTTTCGGGAGGCCTCCTGTTTGGAATTTCAGTGAGTAGGAGAGGAGGAAGAAGAGGGAGAGGAGTTTATTGTGAGTCATCCCAATGGCACGGCAACAGTGTCTCTGGTCTGTGTTTACTCCGGTTGCTGTGGAGATGATGATGTCCTCTCAGCGGGCCCTAGTGTTTGTCGGCCAGCTGCCCACTCACGGCCCTCTCTTCCTCCCCTGCTGTCAGGGTTCAATCCACCTTAATGAAAAGAAAACTCAGGAGGAGCCGCGTCCTCCTTTGCAGCCTTGCTTTCCCTCTCGGCGTGCACGTATTCTCGCTCTCGCTCTCTCTCTGGCCTCTTTCTGTTGTTTTCTCTTTTTGTCCTTGTCTCTTTCTCTCCCTTTCTCACGTTCTCTCACCTTCTCTCTCCTTGCTCTCTTGCTCTCTCTCTCGCCCTCCATGTCTCCCTTTTAGATAACCTAAGGCATATCTGTTAGAAAGTCTCACAAAGGGAAAGGAAGGGATTGGAGGGACAGAGGTGAAGTTAGATTACAGTTAGGAGCTCCTCTATGAGGTGTGTGTTTGTGTGTTCGTGCATGCGTGCATGCGTGGAGGAGAGCGCATGCACACGTGTGTGTTCCACAGAGAGACAGACGGGCCAGTCCTTCGGCCCATCAGGCTCTGGTGTCATCTTTCTGCCATCTGCCACTGCCACCACACTACTACACGTACACACACACACATACACACACATACACACGCTAGCATCGACAGTTCTTACAACTGCCATCCAAATGTATCTAATCCTTCTCTGTATCCGCACTGCATTAGGACTGTTTGAGCAGGTTTTCCCTAGTTGTTATATTTGTGGCAGACGAACAAACTTGTGTGCATGAACACACACACACACACACACACACACACACACACACACACACACAATAAGATGCAACTTTTTGCAGTGAGACACAAGTCAAGTTTGTCACTTTAAAGAGCAAATGCCCCTAAAAACCAACTTCTCATTTAGAAAACGATACGACTAAACTTTTATTCTACTGTCAAAATTGACTACAAAGTGTTAATAGGGTCATTTTGGTCATAAAGTCAGTCTTGTGGTTAGGACTTCATCACAAGGTAAACTAAGGTCGGGTTTGTTTCAATCCTGCCCACAACTGGCAACACACAAGTAATCGCCAGTTTGTCTGTGAAATGTATATGGGTTCAGAGCTTTTGTGAAACAGCACAGTTGAAAATGTATGGCAAATAGAGATCAAAATGGATGGTCTTCAGGGATGGATGGGAGTAAAAACAAACAAAAGATGACTGTTGTTAAATGGATTGTGTCCGTAAAATGTATATAGTATGTATAGGCTGGAAGTAGAAGGATAGGTGTTGTTAATTAGTTTGCTCCAATTGGGGGAGGGGTGGTGGGGTTAGTGGAAAATAATAAGATGTGTGTGTGTATGTATGTATATACAGTACCAGTCAAAAGTTTGGACACATCAACTCATTCAAGGGTTTTTCCAAATGTTTGTATATTTTCTACATGGTAGAATAATAGTAAAGACATCACAACTATGAAATAACACATATGGAATCATGTAGTAACCAAAAAAGTGTTAAACAAATCAAAATATATTTTGTATTTGAGATTCTTAAAAGTAGCCACAGTGTCACCAGCAAAGTACCATCACACCTCCTCCTCCATGCTTCACAGTGGGAACCACACATGCGGAGATCATCTGTTCACCTACTCTGCGTCTCACTAAGACACGGCGGTTGGAACCAAAAATCTCAAATTTGGACTCAACAGACCAACAGACCAATATTCGTGTTTCTTGGCCCAAGCAAGTCTCTTCTTCTTATTGGTGTCCTTTAGTAGTGGTTTCTTGGCAGCAATTCGACCATGAAGGCCTGATTCACGCAGTCTCCTCTGAACAGTTGATCTCTTACTTGAACTCTGTGAAGCATTTATTTGGGCTGCAATTTCTTAGGCTGGTAACTCTAATGAACTTATCCTCTGCAGCAGAGGTAACTCGGGGTCTTTTATTCTTGTGGCGATTCTCATGAGAGCCAGTTTCATCATAGCGCTTGATGGTTTTTGCGACTGCACTTGAAGAAACTTTCAAAGTTCTTGAAATGTTCCAGATTGACTGACCTTCATGTCTTAAAGTAATGATGGACTGTCACTTCTCTTTGCTTATTTGAGCTGTTCTTGCCATAATATGGACTTGGTCTTTTACCAAATAGGGCTATCTTCTGTATACCACCCCTACCTTGTCACAACAGAACTGATTGGCTCAAACACATTAAGAAGGAAAGAAAATCCACAAATTAACTTCTAACAAGGCACACCTGTTTAAAACCTCTTGAGCCTATGGGGGGTGCTATTTCGATCTTGGAAAAATGAGTTCCCAAATTAAACTGCCTCGTACTCAATTCTTGCTCGTACAATATGCATATTATTATTACTATTGGATAGAAAACACTCTCTAGTTTCTAAAACCGTTTGAATTATTTCTCTGAGTGAAACAGAACTCATTCTGCAGCACTTTTCCTGTCAGGGAGTGAGATTTCAGAAATCGTGGTCCCTGTTCTAGGGTCAGTTTATAAGTCCCCATGCAAGCTATGGGGCTACATGCACTGCATACGCCTTCCTCTAGATGTCAGTAAGCGGTGAGAATTTGAATGGAGTCGATTGCGCAATCTGGGACCTTATATAGGACCGTGGAACGGAAGGACCGTCCTTTTCAACAGTGCGCTTGACGCATGAAGACATCACAATGGCGTCCTGCAAACGCTTTCGTTTTAGTAGTTCTATATCTCCGGTCATGTTTTTATTCGTTATAGGTGTTAAAGACATCATAAGGTAGTTAATTTAAACCGACTTATAGCAGTTTATAGCAGTTTATTGCGATTTTCTGGGATTTTCTTTGCCATGCGCTTTCACGAGTTGGACACCACTCCAGTTGGCGGCTAACATTAGCGGCTATTTCGACCGGACAAGAGGACATCTTTCAACCCAAAGACGATTGTTCTGGAGAAAGGACACCTTGCCCAAGATTCTGATGGAAGCTCAGCTAATAGTAAGCAGTCTTTATGCTGTTAATTCGTACTTATGTTGACAAATGTCAGATAATAATTCCGCCATGAATTATGGTGCGGTCTCGCTTTAGCGCACGCTGTATGCTTGAAGTAACGTTAATTTTAAAAATGTAATTCAGCGATTGCATTAAGAACTAATTTGTCTTTCAATTGCTGTCCAACCTGTATTTTTTAGTCAAGTTTTGGAATAGTTACTGATTAGATTAGGTGCCTCTTCAAAGATTTCTCCTGCCATTTTCTGGGCAGCTTTGCTACTTTTCTCATAGTATAACCACGATTTGTGCCCCTAAATATGCACATTTTCGAACAAACTCTATATGCATTGTGTAATATGATGTTATAGGACTGTCATCTGAAGAATTCTGAGAAGGTTAGTGAAAAAATTTATATCCTTTGGTGGTTTATAGTTATCGCTCTTTTTGCCTTGAATCAATGCTGGGGTGATGTTTGCACATGTGCTAAGCTAATATAACGCTATATTGTGTTTTCGCTGTAAAACATTTAGAAAATCTGAAATATTGTCTGGATTCACAAGATCTGTGTCTTTCAATTGTGTATTTTTAAGAAATGTTTTATGATGAGTAATTAGGTAATACACGTTGCTCTCTGTAGTTATTCTAGTCGAGTTGTGATGGTGGCTGCAATGGTAAACTATGATTTATACCTGAAATATGCACATTTTTCTAACAAAACATATGCTATACAATAAATATGTTATCAGACTGTCATCTGATGAATTTGTTTCTTGGTTAGTGGCTATTTATATCTTTATTTGGTCGAATTTGTGATAGCTACTGATGGAGTAAAAAACTGGTGGAGTAAAATAAATTGGTGTCTTTTGCTAACGTGGTTAGCTAATAGATTTACATATTGTGTCTTCCCTGTAAAACATTTTAAAAATCAGAAATGATGTCTGGATTCACAAGATGTGTATCTTTCATCTGGTGTCTTGGACTTGTGATTTAATGATATTTAGATGCTAGTATTTACTTGTGACGCTATGCTAGGCTATGCTAGTCAGCTTTTTTACTGGTGGGGGTGCTCCCGGATCCGGGTTTGGGAGGAACTAGAAGTTAATTGAAATGCATTCCAGGTGACTACCTCATGAAGCTGGTTGAGAGAATGCCATAAGTGTGTAAAGCTGGAGTATTGTGTGTAAATCGATGAGGGAAATCTTTTATTTAATCCATTTTAGAACATGTAATGTTCTAATGTAATGTAACAATGTGGAAAAGTCAAGGGGTCTGAATACTATCCGAATGCACTGTATACACGCACAGTGTGTGTGTGTGTGTGTGTGTGTGTGTGTGTGTGTGTGTGTGTGTGTGTGTGTGTCGTGCATGCGTGTACGTATTTTTCTGTGTGTGTGCTTGTGCATACAGTATGTGCTTCCTAGTTTGCCCATGTCCCCTGGCGTTGGCTGCTGGTTAGTGATGCGCGGCGCGTCCCCTGTCTGTTCTCTTGGCTAATTAAAAAGCCATTATTGCATCTCAGGCATCAGGCCTACTCCACCGGGGCCTCTAATAATAGCACTGCCAACACACACACACACACTCATGTGCGTGTGCATGTATACACACACATGCGCACGCACACTCATATACATGAGCACAGACACACACATATGAATGTATACACGCACTTACACGTACACATCGCAGATTTGCCCTGTCTGCTGAAAAACACACTCTAAACGCACTAAAAGTCTCTGCCCTCTTCCTCTACTTTCATTTTCATCCCCATCATTCTTTGTTAAGCAGAGGGGAAGGCATTGTGTGTAGGAGAGCAGTGTGTGTGTGTGTGTGTGTGTGTGTGTGTGTGTGTGTGTGTGTGTGTGTGTGTGAGATAAGAATGTGTAATCCCCCACCCCGCCCTCCATCATGTATTAATCATGGCCGCAGTCTGGATGGGCTGAAAATAGTGCCGCGCAACCCAGAAAAACAAAGCTGTGTGTGCCGTGTGTTGGGGTTCTCTCATGTGTGACTCCTGCACATGGGTCCCCTCTTCTTCTCCTCCCAGCCCCTCCCCGCTTAGCTCCCATCTATTCATGTGTACAGTATACACATGAAGAGATGGCATGATATGAAAACAAATGATTGGGGTGTGTCCCAATACGATGACATAGTCTTTGTCCTCATCTCCTTGATCCTTTGTGTCCTTGGCCCCTTGTCTCCTTTTCCCCATAGCCACTTATAAGGGAACTTAACATACAGAAATAATTGATGAAGTATCTTGCTAAATTGACCTGAAATCAGTGTCTAGGGGCAACTTCTCCCTACTTGTGCTGTGATGTAACATTGTCCAGACATTATAGCCAGACCGTCTCCCACAGCGGCGCTGTTATCTGCATGTCGATAAGGCTCTGCTCACATCTCAATACAGAAGTGTCAGTTACAGGCCTATGTGTACGCGTGTCGTGTGTGTGTGTGTTATTTAAAAACATTGAAGGAGTGCCGGCATTCTCACTCCGTTCACAATGTTTGAGGTTTATTAAGGAGATAGTAAAGTGTTGAAAAGAAATGGGGAGAGGGACCTAAAGGGCAGTGAGCTGGATTCGAACGCAACTCTGGCATGCATGTATGCTTCTTCAGCTGCAACCGCTGGACCACACAGGCTACATTTGTGTCTCTGTGTGCACATACAGTGGTTCTTCCTGTAAAAGTTGCGTCATACTGCAGCACACCTTGCGGGCTGCCGCAGAATTCTACGGCACTTTATTTAATTGTCAGCCACTGTTGCCATTAATGCTTTAAGGATCCGCCCCTTTTTTTCAATTTTCGCCTGAAATGTCATACTCAAATCTAACTGCCTGTAGCTCAGGCCCTGAAGCAAGGATATGCATATTCTTGGTATCATTTGAAAGGAAACACGTTGCAGTTTGTAGAACTGTGAAAGGAGAATATAACAATAGATCTGGTAAAAGATAATACAAAGAAAAAAACAACCTTTCTTTTGTATTTTTTTTGTATCATCTTTGAAATGGAAGAGAAAGGCCATAATGTATTATTCTAACCCAGGTGCCATACATATTTTAGCCACTAGATGGCAGCAGCGTCTATGCAACGTTTTAGACTGATCCAATGAACCATTGCAATGCGGTTCAAAATTTTGTATCAAGACTGCCCAAATATGCCTAATTTGTTTATTTTTACATTCAAAATTGTGCACTCTCCTCAAACAATAGCATGGTATTCTTTCACTGTAAAAGTTACAGTAAATTGGACAGTGCAGTTTGATTAACAAGAATTTAAGCTTTCTGCCTATATCAGATATGTCTAAACTCAGCAAAAAAAGAAACGTCCTCTCACTGTCAACTGCGTTTATTTTCAGCAAACTTAACATGTGTAAGTATTTGTATGAACATAAGATTCAACAACTGAGACATAAACTGAACAAGTTCCACAGACATCGGACTAACAGAAATTTAATAATGTGTCCCTGAACAAAGGGGGGTCAAAATCAAAAGTAAGTGTCAGTATCTGGTGTGGCCACCAGCTGCATTAAGTACTGCAGTGCTCCTTATGGACTGCACCAGATTTAGCTAGTTCTTGCTGTGAGATGTTACCCCACTCTTCCACCAAGGCACCTGCAAGTTCCCGGACATTTCTGGGGGGAATGGCCCTAGCCCTCACTATCTGATCCAACAGGTCCTAGATGTGCTCAATGGGATTGAGATCCGGGCTCTTCGCTGGCCATGGCAGAACACTGACATTCCTGTCTTGCAGGAAATCACACACAGAATGAGCAGTATGGCTGGTGGCATTGTCATGCTGGAAGGTCATGTCAGGAATAGAGGTCGACAGAATGGCCGATTAATTAGGGCCGATTTCAAATTTTCATAACAATCGGAAATCGGTAATTTTGGACGCCGATTGTTTTATATATATATATTTTTTTTTACACCTTTATTTAACTAGGCAAGTCAGTTAAGAACACATTCTTATTTTCAATGATGGCCTAGGAACGGTGGGTTAACTGCCTTGTTCAGGGGCAGAACGACAGATTTTTACCTTGTCAGCTCAGGGATTCAATCTTGCAACCTTACGGTTAACTAGTCCAACGCTCTAACCACCTGCCTCACGAGGAGCCCGCCTGTTACGTGAATGCAGTAAGAAGCCAAGGTAAGTTGCTAGCTAGCATTAAACTTATCTTATAAAAAACAATCAATCAATCAATCATAATCACTAGTTATAACTGCACATGGTTGATGATATTACTAGTTTATCTAGCGTGTCCTGCGTTGCATATAATCGATGCAGTGCGCATTCGCGAAAAAGAACTGTCGTTGCTCCAACGTGTACCTAACCATAAACATCAATGCCTTTCTTAAAATCAATACACAGAAGTATATATTTTTAAACCTGCATATTTAGCTAAAAGAAATCCAGGTTAGCAGGCAATATTAACCAGGTGAAATTGTATCACTTCTCTTGCGTTCATTGCACGCAGAGTCAGGGTATATGCAACAATTTGGGCCGCCTGGCTCATTGCGAACTGATTTGCCAGAATTTTACGTAATTATGACATAACATTGAAGGTTGTGCAATGTAACAGGAATATTTAGACTGATGGATGCCACCCGTTAGATAAAATACGGAACGGTTCCATATTTCACTGAAAGAATAAATGTTTTGTTTTCGAGATGATAGTTTCCGGATTCGACCATATTAATGACCTAAGGCTCGTATTTCTGTGTGTTATTATGTTATAATTAAGTCTATGATTTGATAGAGCAGTCTGACTGAGCGATGGTGGGCACCAACAGGCTCGTAAGCATTCATTCAAACAGCACTTTCGTGCGTTTTGCCAGCAGCTCTGCTGTTTATGAATTCAAGCCTATCAACTCCCGAGATTAGGCTGGTGTAACCGATGTGAAATGGCTAGCTATTTAGCGGGGTGCGCGCTAATAGCGTTTCAAACGTCACTCGCTCTGAGACTTGGAGTAGTTGTTCCCCTTGCTCTGCATAACGCTGCTTCGAGGGTGGCTGTTGTCGATGTGTTCCTGGTTCGAGCCAAGGTAGGAGCGAGGAGAGGGACGGAAGCTATACTGTTACACTGGCAATACTAAAGTGCCTATAAGAACATCCAAAAGTCAAAGGTATATGAAATACAAATGGTATAGAGAGAAATAGTCCTATAATTCCTATAATAACTACAACCTAACACTTCTTACCTGGGAATAATGAAGACTCATGTTAAAAGGAACCACCAGCTTTCATATGTTCTCATGTTCTGAGCAAGGAACTTAAATGTTAGCTTTCTTACATGGCACATATTGCACTTTTACTTTCTTCTCCAACACTTTGTTTTTGCATTATTTAAACCAAATTGAACATGTTTCATTATTTATTTGAAGCTAAATTGATTTTATTGATGTATTATATTAAAGTGTTCATTCAGTATTGTTGTAATTGTCATTATTACAAATACATTTAAAAAAATCGGCCGATTAATCGGTATCGGCTTTTTTTGTCCTCCAATAATCGGTATCGGTATCGGCGTTGAAAATCATAATCGGTCGACCTCTAGTCAGGATGAGCCTGCAGGAAGGGTACAACATGAGGGAAGAGGATGTCTTCCCTGTAACGCACAGCGTTGAGATTGCCTGCAATGACGACAAGCTCAGTCCGATGATGCTGTCACACACCACCCCAGACCATGACAAACCCTCCACCTCCAAATCTATCCCGCTTCAGAGTACAGGCCTCGGTGTAACGCTCATTCCTTCGACGATAACCACGAATCTGACCATCATCCCTGGCAAGACAATTCCACGACTCGTCAGAGAAGAGTACTTTTTTTCCAGTCCTGTCTGGTCCAACGACGGTGGGTTTGTGTTCATAGGCGATGTTGCTGCTGGTGATGTCTGGTGAGGATCTGCCTTACAACAGGCCTACAAGCCCTCAGTCCAGCCTCTCTCAGCCTATTGCGGACAGTCTGAGCACTGATGGAGGGATTGTGCGTTCCTGGTGTAACTCGGGCAGTTGTTATTGCCATCCTGTACCAGTCTCGCAGGTGTGATGTTGGGATGTACCGATCCTGTGCAGGTGTTGTTACACGTTATCTGCCGCTGCGAGGATGATCATCTGTCCGTCCTGTCTCCCTGTAGCGCTGTCTTAGGCGTCTCACAGTACAGACATTGTCACGTCCTGACCATAGTTCTTATGTGTTTTGCTTGTTTAGTGTTGGTCAGGACGTGAGCTGGGTGGGAATTCTATGTTGTGTGTCTAGTTGGTCTGTTTCTGTGTCCAGCCTAATATGGTTCTCAATCAGAGACAGCTGTCAATCGTTGTCCCTGATTGAGAATCATATATAGGTGGCTTGTTTTGTGTTGGGGATTGTGGGTGGTTGTTTCCTGTCTCTGTGTTTGTGTTCTGCACCAGATAGGACTGTCTCGGCTTTCACTTTTGTTATTTGTTAATGTTCACCGTTTATTGTCTTATTAAACATGTTGAACAATAACCGCGCTGCATTTTGGTCCTCTCCTTCATCCCAGGAAGAAAGCTGTTACAGAACCACCCACCAAACCCGGACAAAGCAGCGTGGAAACGGGCAGCAGCGACAGCAGCAGTGGTACAAGGAGGAATGGACATGGGAGGAGATTCTAGACGGAGAAGGACCCTGGGCAGAGCCAGAGGAGTGTCGCCGCCCCAAGGCGGAGCTGGAGGCATCAAAAGCGGAGAGGCGGCATTATGAGGCGCTAGCAAGGCAGAGCGGCTGGAAGCCCGAGAGGCTCACCCAAAAATGTATTGGGGGGGGGGGGGGGGGATAAAGGGGAGTGTGGCGAAGTCAGGTAGGAGACCTGCGCCAACTTCCCGGGCTTACCGTGGAGAGCGAGAGTATGGGCAGACACCGTGTTGTGCGGAAGAGCGCACGGAGTCTCCTGTACGTGTGCTTAGCCCGGTGCGGGTTATTCCACCTCCCCGCACTAGCCGGGCTAGAGTGAGCATTGAGCCAAGTGCCATGAAGCCGGCTCAACATATCTGGCCTCCAGTACGTCTCCTCGGGCCGGTGTACATGGCACCAGCCTTACAAATGGTGTCCCCGGTTCGCCAGCATAGCCCAGTGCGGGCTATTCCACCTCGCCGCACTGGCAGGACTACGGGGACCATTCAACCAGGTAAGGTTGGGCAGGCTCAGTGCTCAAGGGAGCCAGTACGCCTGCACGGTCCGGTATATCCGGCGCCACCTTCCCGCCCCAGCCCAGTACCATCAGTGCCTACACCATGCACTAGGCTTCCTGTGCGTCTCCAGAGCCCTGTTCCTCCTCCACGCACTCTCCCTGTGGTGCGTGTCTCCAGTCCAGTACCTCCAGTTCCGGCACCAAGCCTCCTGTGCGTCTCCAGAGCCCTGTACGCACTGTTCCTTCTCCCCGCACTCGCCCTGAGGTGCGTGCCCTCAGTCCGGTACCACCAGTTCCGGCACCACGCACCAGGCCTATAGTGCGCTTCGAGACTCCAGTGTGCCCTGTTCCTGCTCCCCGCACTAGCCTTGAGGTGCGTGTCTCCAATCCGGTACCACCAGTTCCGGACCATGCACCAGGCCTACTGTGCGCCTCAGCAGGTCAGAGTCGGTCGTCTGTCCATAGTGCGCTTCGAGACTCCAGTGTGCCCTGTTCCTGCTCCCCGCACTAGCCTTGAGGTGCGTGTCTCCAGTCCGGTACCACCAGTTCCGGCACCATGCACCAGGCCTACTGTGCGCCTCAGCAGGTCAGAGTCGGTCGTCTGTCCAACGCCGCCTGCACTGCTCGTCTGCTCAACGCCGCCTGCACTGCTCGTCTGCCCAGCACCGTCTGAGCTGCCTGCCTGCCCAGCACCATCTGAGTCATCCGTCTGCCCAGCACCATCTGAGCCATCCGTCTGCCCAGCGCCGTCTGAGCCATCCGTCTGCCACGAGCCTTCAGAGCCGCCCGTCAGTCAGGAGCCGCTAGAGCCGTCCGTCAGTCAGGAGCTGCCAGAGCCGCCAGCCAGTCAGGAGCTGCCAGAGCCGCCAGCCAGTCAGGAGCTGCCAGAGCCGCCAGCCAGTCATGAGCTGCCCTCCAGTCATGAGCTGCCCTCCAGTCATGAGCTGCCCTCCAGTCATGAGCTGCCCTCCAGTCATGAGCTGCCCTCCAGTCATGAGCTGCCCGCCAGTCAGGAGCTGCCTTCCAGTCATGAGCTGCCCTCCAGTCATGAGCTGCCCTCCAGTCATGAGCTGCCCTCCAGTCATGAGCTGCCCTCCAGTCATGAGCTGCCCTCCAGTCATGAGCTGCCTTCCAGTCATGAGCTGCCCTCCAGTCATGAGCTGCCCCTCAGTCCGGAGCTGCCATTAGTCCGGAGCTGCCCTTCAGTCCAGAGCTGCCTCTCTGTCCGGAGCTGCCCTTCAGTCCGGAGTTGCCCCTCTGTCCTGAGCTGCCCCTCTGTCCTGAGCTACCTCTCTGTCCTGAGCTACCTCTCTGTCCTGAGCTGTCTCCTAAATCATGTGGGGGCCTTGGGGAGGATTCCTAGGCCAAGGTCGGGGGCGAGGGTCGCCACTCAAAAGACGCTAAGGAGGGGGACAAAGACAGTGGTGGAGTGGTGTCCTCGTCCACCGCCGGAGCCGCCACCACGGACAGATGCCCACCCAGACCCTCCCCTTGAGTTTTAGGGGTGCGTTCGGAGTCCGCACCTCAGGGGGGGGGGGGGGGGGGGGGGGGGGGGGGGGTACTGTCACGGCCTGACCATAGTTCTTATGTGTTTTGCTTGTTTAGTGTTGGTCAGGACGTGAGCTGGGTGGGAATTCTATGTTGTGTGTCTAGTTGGTCTGTTTCTGTGTCCAGCCTAATATGGTTCGCAATCAGAGACAGCTGTCAATCGTTGTCCCTGATTGAGAATCATATATAGGTGGCTTGTTTTGTGTTGGGGATTGTGGGTGGTTGTTTCCTGTCTCTGTGTTTGTGTTCTGCACCAGATAGGACTGTCTCGGCTTTCACTTTTGTTATTTGTTAATGTTCACCGTTTATTGTCTTATTAAACATGTTGAACAATAACCGCGCTGCATTTTGGTCCTCTCCTTCATCCCAGGAAGAAAGCTGTTACAGACATTGACCGCCTACACCGGTGAAACCTGGACGACGCTGGGCCAATTGTGTGCCGCCCTATGGGACTCCCAATCACGGCCGGTTGTGATACAGACAACCTAACTAAGAAATACAGTTGAAGTCGGAAGTTTACATACACCTTAGCGAAATACATTTAAACTCAGTTTTTCACAATTCCTGACATTTAATCCGAGTAAAAATTCCCTGTCTTAGGTCAGCTAGGATCACCACTTTATTTTAAGAATGTGAAATTAATAATAGTATAGAGAATGATTTATTTAATATTTTATTTATTTCATCATATTCCCAGTGGGTCAGAAGTTTACATACACTCAATTAGTATTTGGTAGCATTGCCTTTAAATTGTTTAACTTGGGTCAAACGTTTTGTGTAGCTTTCCATAAGCTTCCCACAATAAGTTGGGTGAATTTTGTCCCATTCCTCCTGACAAAGCTGGTGTAACTGAGTCAGGTTTGTAGGCCTCCTTGCTCGCACACGTTTTATCAGTTCTGCCCACACATTTTCTATAGGATTGCGGTCAGGGCTTTGTGATGGCCACTCCAATACCTTGACTTTGTTGTCCTTAAGCCATTTTGCCACACCTTTGGAAGTATGCTTGGGGTCATTGTCCATTTGGAAGACCAATTTGCGACCAAGCTTTAACTTCCTGACTGATGTCTTGAGATGTTGCTTCAATATATCCACATCATTTTCCTTCCCTCATGATGCCATCTATTTTGTGAAGTGCACCAGTCCCGCCTGCAGCAAAGCACCCCCACAACATGATGCTGCCACCCCCGTGCTTCACGGTTGGGATGGTGTTCTTTGGCTTGCAAGCCACCCCCTTTTTCCTCCAAACATAACGATGGTCATTATGGCCAAACAGTTCTATTTTTGTTTCATCAGACCAGAGGACATTTCTCCAAAAAGTATGATCTTTGTCCCCATGTGCAGTTGCAAACCGTAGTCTGGCTTTTTTATGGCGGTTTTGGAGCAGTGGATTCTTCCTTGCTGAGCGGCCTTTCAGGTTATGTCGATATAGCATTCGTTTACTGTGGATATAGATACTTTTGTACCTGTTTCCTCCAGCATCATCACAAGGTCCTTTGCTGATGTTCTGGGATTGATTTGCACTTTTCGCACCAAAGTACCTTCATCTCTAGGAGACAGAACGCGTCTCCTTCTTGAGCTGTATGACGGCTGCGATTTCCATGGTGTTTATACTTGCATACTATTGTTTGTACAGATGAACGTGGTACCTTCAGGCATTTGGAAATTGCTCCCAAGGATGAACCAGACTTGTGGAGGTCAACAATTTATTTTTCTTAGGTCTTGGCTGATTTCTTTTGATTTTCCCATGATGTCAAGCAAAGAGGCACTGAGTTTGAAGGTAGGCCTTGAAATAAATCCACAGGTACACCTCTAATTGACTCAAATGATGTAAATTAAGCCTATCAGAAGCTTCTAAAGCCTGTCACGTTCCTGACCTGTTTTCTGTTGTTTTGTATGTGTTTAGTTGGTCAGGACGTGAGCTGGGTGGGAATTCTATGTTGTGTGTCTAGTTTGTCTGTTTCTATGTCCAGCCTAATATGGTTCTCAATCAGAGGCAGATGGTAATCGTTGTCCCTGATTGAGAATCATATATAGGAGGCTTGTTTTGTGTTGGGATTTTGTGGGTGTTTGTTTCCTGTCTCTGTGATTGTCTGCACCAGATAGGTCTGTGTCGGTTTTTGCACATTTGTTATTTTGTATTGTTGTTTGTAGTGTTTCACTTGTTATTTATTAAACATGTTTAACACTAGCCGCGCTGCACTTTGGTCCTCTCCTTCACCCCTGGAAGAAAACCGTTACAGAAACACCCACCAAACCCGGACCAAGCAGCGTGGCAACGGGCAGCAGCAGCGGTACCAGGAGGAATGGTCATGGGAGCAAATTATGAACGGAGAAGGACCCTGGGCTAAGGTTGGAAGGGATCACCTCCCATGGGAACAGCTGGAGGCAACCGGAGAGAGGAACTGGTGTTATGAAGGTACACGGCTAGCACGCAAACCCGAGAAGAAATCCCAAAAATGTCTTGGGGGGGGGGATAAAGGGTAGTGTGGCAAAGGCAGGTAGGAAACCTGCGCCCACTTCCCATGCTTACCGTGGAGAGCGGGAGTACGGGCAGACACCGTGTTATGCGGAAGAGCGCACGGTGTCTCCTGTACGTGTGCATAGCCCGGTGCGGGTTATTCCACCTCCCCGCACTGGGCGGGCTAGATTGAGCATTGAGCCAAGTGCCATGAAGCCGGCTCAACATATCTGGCCTCCAGTACGTCTCCTCGGGCCGGTGTACATGGCACCAGCCTTACGTATGGTGTCCCCGGTTCGCCTACACAGCCCAGTGCGGGTTATTCCACCTCCCCGCACTGGACGGGCTACGGGGAGCATTCAACCAGGTAAGGTTGGGCAGGCTCAGTGCTCAAGGGAGCCAGTACGCCTGCACGGTCCGGTATATCCGGCGCCACCTTCCCGCCCCAGCCCAGTACCTCCAGTTCCAGCACCACGCACTCTCCCTATGGTGCGTGTCTCCAGCCCGGTACCTCCAGTTCCGGCACCACGCACCAGGCCTACTGTGCGCCTCAGCAGGTCAGAGTCGGCCGTCTGCTCAACGCCACCTGCACTGCCTGTCTGCCCAGCGCCGTCTGAGCCATCCGTCTGCCCAGCGCCGTCTGAGCTGCCTGCCTGCCCAGCGCCGTCTGAGCCATCCGTCTGCCCAGCGCCGTCTGAGCCGCCTGCCTGCCCAGCGCCGTCTGAGCCATCCGTCTGCCCAGCGCCGTCTGAGCCATCTGTCTGCCCAGCGCCGTCTGAGCCATCCGTCTGCCCAGCGCCGTCTGAGCCATCCGTCTGCCCAGCGCCGTCTGAGCCATCCGTCTGCCCAGCGCCGTCTGAGCCATCCGTCTGCCCAGCGCCATCAGAGTCGTCCGTCTGCCACGAGCCATTAGAGCCGCCCGTCTGTCCCGAGCCGTTAGAGCCGTCCGTCAGTCAGGAGCCGCTAGAGCCGTCCGTCAGTCAGGAGCTGCCAGAGACGCCAGCCAGTCAGGAGCTGCCAGAGACGCCAGCCAGTCAGGAGCTGCCAGAGACGCCAGCCAGTCAGGAGCTGCCAGAGACGCCAGCCAGTCAGGAGCTGCCAGAGACGCCAGCCAGTCAGGAGCTGCCAGAGACGCCAGCCAGTCAGGAGCTGCCAGAGACGCCAGCCAGTCAGGAGCTGCCAGAGACGCCAGCCAGTCAGGAGCTGCCAGAGACGCCAGCCAGTCAGGAGCTGCCAGAGCTGCCCTACAGTCATGAGCTGCCCTACAGTCATGAGCTGCCCTACAGTCATGAGCTGCCCTCCAGTCATGAGCTGCCCTCCAGTCATGAGCTGCCCTCCAGTCATGAGCTGCCCTCCAGTCATGAGCTGCCCTCCAGTCATGAGCTGCCCTACAGTCCGGAGCTGCCACCCAGTCCGGAGCTGCCACCCAGTCCGGAGCTGCCACCCAGTCCGGAGCTGCCACCCAGTCCGGAGCTGCCACCCAGTCCGGAGCTGCCACCCAGTCCGGAGCTGCCACCCAGTCCGGAGCTGCCACTCAGTCCGGAGCTGCCACTCAGTCCGGAGCTGCCACTCAGTCCGGAGCTGCCATTCAGTCCGGAGCTGCCACTCAGTCCGGAGCTGCCACTCAGTCCGGAGCTGCCACTCAGTCCGGAGCTGCCATTAGTCCGGAGTTGCCCCTCTGTCCTGAGCTGCCCCTCTGTCCTGAGCTGCCCCTCTGTCCTGAGCTGCCCCTCTGTCCTGAGCTACCTCTCTGTCCTGAGCTACCTCTCTGTCCTGAGCTACCTCTCTGTCCTGAGCTACCTCTCTGTCCTGAGCTACCTCTCTGTCTTGAGCTACCTCTCTGTCCTGAGCTACCTCCTAAATCATGTGGGGGCCTTGGGGAGGATTCTTAGGCCAAGGTCGTGGGCGAGGGTCGCCACTCAAAGGACGCTAAGGAGGGGGACAAAGACAGTGGTGGAGTGGTGTCCTCGTCCTGCGCCGGAGCCGCCACCGCGGACAGATGCCCACCCAGACCCTCCCCTTGAGTTTTAGGGGTGCGCCCGGAGTTCGCACCTTGAGGGGGGGGTTCTGTCACGTTCCTGACCTGTTTTCTGTTGTTTTGTATGTGTTTAGTTGGTCAGGACGTGAGCTGGGTGGGAATTCTATGTTGTGTGTCTAGTTTGTCTGTTTCTATGTCCAGCCTAATATGGTTCTCAATCAGAGGCAGATGGTAATCGTTGTCCCTGATTGAGAATCATATATAGGAGGCTTGTTTTGTGTTGGGATTTTGTGGGTGTTTGTTTCCTGTCTCTGTGATTGTCTGCACCAGATAGGTCTGTGTCGGTTTTTGCACATTTGTTATTTTGTATTGTTGTTTGTAGTGTTTCACTTGTTATTTATTAAACATGTTTAACACTAGCCGCGCTGCACTTTGGTCCTCTCCTTCACCCCTGGAAGAAAACCGTTACAAGCCATGACATCATTTTCTGGACTTTTCCAAGCTGTTTAAAGGCACAGTCAACTTAGTGTATGTAAACTTCTGAACCACTGGAATTGTGATACAGTGAAAGTGAAATAATCTGTCTGTAAACAATTGTTGGAAAAATGACTTGTGTCATGCACAAAGTAGATAGTTACTATAGTTTGTTAGCAAGAAATTTGTGGAGTGGTTGAATAACCAATTTTAATGACTCCAACCTAAGTGTATGTAAACTTCAACTGTACATTTAACGATACAGTTCTCTCCCTACTCTCCTTCTTGGCAAAAGTCTATTGTCCTGCTAATAGCCCATAATGGCGCTGTACAACGTGACCGGTCAGGAGTAGGCTACAGTACTGCAGTAAGAGCAAAATAATCCTAACATTTCCACACCCTAATTGTAGTCTAACCAATACCCAACCGGAGATTCAGTGAAAATTGATTCATCAAGACCAGTCCCCATGCTTGTCTCAGAGCAGTGCTGTCTTGACCTCTGATTGCCCCCTTCCACTTGCCTCTTCCATTAATTAATTTATTTTAATTAATTAATTAATTTTGAAAGTGTATTTTCCAGTAAGCGTAATCAGTGCTCTAACTCCCCCTTGCGCTGGTCTGGAGCAATGAAGCAGTGACGCAGGGTACTGTACTAAACCATAATTTACCTCTAAATCCCGCAGCATAATCTCAAAACTTTTAGTTGAGGAACCACTGTGGTTGGAATTTCAAAATGTCATAGGCTGATAGATGCTTTGCCACGGCGACAAGAGAATCACACCGGATGTCTACTGCAGTGAACAACACTGTGCCCCAATCCCCCCACCCATTCAGAACCCCTAGTGGTGCCGTGAATATTAAGCCCTCCCTTCACTTTATTCACCCCTGGTTGTCTGCCTCCTGCTGAGGTTGGCTAGTCAAAGCAATGAGACTGGAGCAGTGGTAGAGGGAGGAGAGAGGTAGAAGGGAGAGGAGAGGTACCTGATGAGTCTTCTTTTCCATAGACTAGTATGCCTGGTGCATGGTCTCCTCTAGCTGCCCATGCTTTGGCATCACATGTCCTTTCCCAGACAAGCCCCATTTGGGAGAAATTGCACTTAGAATGATTTTCCCATCAGACTCTCGTTGTGGATGAATGAATGGAAGAAGGGAGAGAGGGATGGAAGAGTAAAAAAGAGAGTGATACAGTGGTTTGTTTTGGAGTGTTGCTGGGTTGTGTGAGTGGCAGAAGTGTGTCTGAATCTTTAGGCTGTGAAATCTGACTCGAACAATGTTTTTCACTGTTTTTTGTCTTTTTAGCCAGTCTGTCTGTGTACTCCCCCATTGCCCCACTGTTGTATTTATAGCCAGGTCCTCCCTGAACTGATACAAAGCCTTTTCATGTTCCCACTATAATTATCATCCTCACCCTACCATGTGTGTGCGTGTCTGTGTGTGTGTACATGGTCGCACATGCAAACATGCGAGACATGCTTGTGTGTTTGTTTAAACAGTAGTAGGGCACATCAGATGTGTCTGCCTACTCGGCCCACATGTTTATTTTTACATGCCTCTTTCTACCCCCTCGCTCCCTCCCCTTTCTCTCTTGTTGAAGACAGTGAACCAATCACATTGGAGTCATAACAGAGCAGTTATACCATACATGCGGCTGTGTTGCATCACTAGGCTAGGCAAAAGCCTCCTCTTCCTCTCCTCATTCAACTGGTTTTCTCTACCTTCTTCCATCCCTAGTTTCGCCTTCTCCCTCCCTCTCTCTCTCTCTCTCTCTCTCTCTCTCTCCCTCTCCCGCTCTCTCTCGCTCTCTCTCCATCTCCCTCTTTCTCTTTGGGATATGTAGCCTTTTATCTGGGCCTCAGTAGGTTATACGTGTGCCCCTGTGTTATCGATGCTGCAGACCATATTTGAAACAGACTCTCCATCCTCTCTCTCCCCTGCAGATGGTCTGCCCAGGAAAGAGCAGCCCTTGGGACTTCTGAAGCCATCTGGTCTCAACCACATCCAGTCTGGTAGGAGCACCATCTTTTTCTTTCATTCTTTTGGTCTTTCTCTTACACACTCACACACAGAAAGGAAGAGAGTGTGTGTGTGTGTGTGTGTGTGTGTGTGTGTGTGTGTGTGTGTGTGTGTGTGTGTGTGTGTGTGTGTGTGTGTGTGTGTGTGTGTGTGTGTGTGTGTATGTATGTGGTTGGACCCGCTGTGGGCTCATGCCTTACCATGTGTGTCCCTGCAGGCCTGGCTCAAGGCTAGAGACCAGAGGAAGAATGGGTCACTGAGCAACATGTCTGCATGCTCATGCAACCATACCACCAAACACATACACAGAGTCTATGGTAGAGCACACGTGCATGTAAACATATGCATGTGCGCACACACACACACACACACACACATTTAATGATAGTGTTGTTACATGCTAGGATTACCATCATCATTAAATACTATCATCATTGCCTGTATGTGTTAGCTAAGGGGTAATTTATGCTGTGAGAGCTGCTGTGAGATGGTGCAGGTAAAGTGCAGTGAAGTGTCAAACGGCTTGAAATAACCTGACAAAACCAACTCCTCTCAGAGCATGACGCTTGGTAATTACTATTTCAGAGACCAGTGAGAAAAGATGCTATTTCACCATACGCGCACACGCGCACACACACACACACACACACACACACACACACACACACACACACACACACACACACACACACACACACACACACACACACACACACACACACACACACACACACACAACACTAGTGGCTAAGGGCTGCTTTTATATACTTCGTGGTTAGTTGGTGGGTTTCTTCTATTCATACACCATGGCAAGAAACTGGCTCTGGTGAGTAGAGAAAGACTAAATGTGTGTCTGTTGGTGGTGTTATACTGGCAGGTTGGCTGGCTGACAGTGTGTGTGTGTGTTTGTGTGTGTCTGGTTGGTTGGTTGGATATCTGGCAAGTTGGATGGGTAGTTGGTGTTGCTGAAGGACTGGTTGGTCGGCTCGTTGACCGATTGACTTGGTTGGCTGGCTAGCTAGCTGGTTGGTTGGTTAGCTGGCTAACTCGCTGGTTGATCGGTTGGTTGCTTGGTTGATTGGTGTGGTTGAAAAAACTGGTTGGTTGGTTGGCTAGCTCGCTCGCTCGCCGGCAGGTTGTCTAGTTGGTGTTGTTGACAATCTGGTCATATCTCATCTGACCATCCCAACACTTCAAAGGAAAGACAATAAGCCCCATCAACTTGTTCCAAATTCGGACGGCTAGCCGGTTACTGAACCGCAGACGTGTGTTTCACAACCGTAGTAAATGTGCGCATGTGATGCCGTGTGACGTGTTTACGTGATTTTTGTTTGTTATAGTGAGCCAAAAAGGAGTCCCTATTCGAACAGTCCAGCAGGTCAGGCCAGTGTAAGAGGACACTCAGTAGTTCTCCCTTTGTTCTCTCCTCGAGGACGCTCTCTAAAAGCCAAGACGACATGACCATCCATTTACTGTTCCCAGGTAACCCCTCTCAAACCTGCACACACGTTTTAGTGAAACACACTCTTCATCTGACCTCCTCTTGCTCCCTTTCTTTCTTTCATCACCAGACTTCCCATCTCGCCCCCACTCACTGTAGTTTCACTCCCAGTCCACTTGCTGTGTGTGTGTGTGTGTGTGTGTGTGTGTGTGTGTGTGTGTGTGTGTGTGTGTGTGTGTGTGTGTGTGTGTGTGTGTGTGTGTGTGTGTGTGTGTGTGTGTAGCGTCACCTAAGCACCCGCTCCACACTCGTGGTTCACAGGAACATGGGATGAGCCAGCCTATCCACACCAACACCACGCCAACACGGGAATGTACACCCATTAACACATCAATAACACGTCACAGGAAATGTGACCAAGATTAGCAGTGGTGAGAGCCTGATACAACTCAGTGTCCTGCTAACTCACTGTTTTCTTTTGCATGGATAGGAGAGAAGTAGAATATAGCTTTCACCCACCCTGTAAGTTGGTAGCAGTACGGATGAGGGATTGGAGACGAGAGGGAGCCACCAGGCAATTCCACAGTAACGGAATTACGCTTTGACTGTTTTTTCACCCCTTTAAAATGTATGCCAAACAAAAACCAGTGATTTAAAAGTTTAACAATCCATACAACTCTATGCACAAGGACTACTTGTAACAATTTCCATAGAAAAATGTACAAAAACGAATTTAGTGGAAGAACTGTGCAAATGCCGACTTTGGAAACGAAATGACTGTGAAACCCCCCATCAGGGCTTTTATGCGAACACATCTATTTTTAATTAAGATTGAAATATGTCTGCAGAAAGAATGGGGTGTCAACTTGTGACATGACACCTTCAGTTTGAAAAAATCTATTTTTGTTAATGAATTACAGTAAGGAAGTGGATTTACATCCGGTAATGGAATTACGGTAATGGAATTACATCATAGGTCCTTGATCTGTACTACACAGAAATGCATAATTATGGATATGAATGTCATTCTTCTCATGTTTCACAAGTTTGGACATCACAGCAGAGCACAATAGAGTGCAGTACAATACAGCAGAGTAGAATTCAATATAGTAGAGTACAGTAGAATATACTGTGCTCTTCTACTGTACTATACTATACTTGTATGTTCTACATTGTAGAATAACAGTGAAGACATATGGAATCGTGTAGTAAACCAAAAAAGTGTTAAACAAATCAATATTTGATATTCTTCAAAGTAGCCACCCTTTGCCTTGATGACAGCTTTGCACACTTATGGCATTCTCTCAACCAGCTTCATGAGGTAGTCACCTGGAATGCATTTCAATTAACAGGTGTGCCTTGTTAAAAGGTATTTGTGTAATTTCTTTCCTTGTTAATGCGTGCGTTTGAGCCAATCAGTTGTGTTGTGACAAGGTAGGGGTGGTATACAGAAGATAGCCCTATTTGGTAAAAGACCAAGTCCATATTATGGCAAGAACAGCTCAAATAAGCAAAGAGAAACGACAGTCCATCATTACTTTAAGACATGACGGTCAGTCAATCCGGAACATTTCAAGAACTTTGAAAGTTTCTTCAAATGCAGTCAAAAAAACCATCAAGTGCTATGATGAAACTGGCTCTCATGAGGATCGCCACAGGAAAAGAAGACCGAGAGTTACCTCTGCTGCAGAGGATAAGTTCATTAGAGTTACCAATCTCAGGAATTGCAGCCCAAATAAATGCTTCACTGAGTTCCAGTAACAGACACATCTCAAAATCAACTGTTCAGAGGAGGCTGTGTGAATAAGGCCTTCATGGTCAAATTGCTGCAAAGAAACCACTACTCAAGGACACTAATAAGAAGAGACTTGCTTGGGCCATGAAACACGAGCAAGGACATTAGACCGGTGGAAATCAATCCTTGGATCTGATAAGTCCAAATTTGAGATTTTTGGTTTCAACCTATCATTTGTTTTTCAACAGGACAATGACCCAACACACTTCCAGGCTGTGTAAGGGCTATTTGACCAAGAAGGAGAGTGATGGAGTGCTGCATCAGATGACCTGGCCTCCACTATCACCCCATCTCAACGCAATTGAGATGGTTTGGGATGAGTTGGACTGCAGAGTGAAGGAAAAGCAGCCAACAAGTGCTCAGCATATGTGGGAACTCCTTCAAGACTGTTGGAAAAGCATTACAGGTGAAGCTGGTTGAGAGAATGCCAAGAGTGTGCAAAGCTGTCATCAAGGCAAAGGGTGGCTACTTTGAAGAATCTAAAATCTATTTTGATTTTGTTAAACACTTTTTTGGTTACTACATGATTCCATATGTGTTATTTCCTAGCATTGATGTCTTCACTATTATTCTACAATGTAGAAAATAGTGAAAATAAAGAAAACCCTTGAATGAGTAGGTGTGTCCAAACTTTTGACTGGTACTGTACGCCTATGATAGGTTCAGACTTGGTACAGTCTGGTCCGTCTGTGGATGTTAACATCAAGGCCAGGGTGGACTGGCCAAATTTCAACTACGTTTCAACGTCCATGGATGTCTAGTGTCGGTCGGTGCTCTGTGGGTGAGGATGCTGGTTACAGTAAATGGAAAGAGGGGGGGTTCATGGGTAGGTGTCTGTAAGAGCTGGGATAGGTGGCATTAACTGGAGAGAGAGGGAGGGATTGTCCATACTCAGACTGTTTTAACAACAGAAAAACAAAGAAAACAGTTATCAGCTGAAAATAACAGTATGTCAGTGGAAGGGAGGACATTAGCAGGTGGCCCAGCTGTGGTTTGTGACTGTTATGATTTACAATTTTAGCCAATTCAGTTGCAGTAATACAGTTACTGATTTTGGGCGTCATTTTGTTTATTAATTATTAACACGAGAACCGCTAAAGTAAGTCATTTTGACTGCTCAAGATTAATGAATTTTTTATTACATTTAAATTGTATTAAAAAAATGGAAGTCATGCTCCCCTCCATCCTTGACTTTTCCTAAATACATCTATTTAATACACTGCTGCTGTTAGAATCTTAATATCACAAACAGAGCTAGGGTTATAACCAGTTTTAGAGGAGGGCATGTCATTTTTTTGAATGGTTTTCACCCATCTTCCCCCTCTTCCTCCCAACAGTAGGGGCTACTCCGCTCCTTCTTCTGACAGTTGAAAGTGCAAAGCCCAGCTCATAATCACCCCAATAATTGCCTCAAAACTGAACCGAACAATGGGGGCTGCTGAGGGGAGGATGGCTCATAATAATGCCTGGAATGGAGGACATGGAATGGCGTAAATACACATGGAAACCATGTGTTGGATGTATCTGCTACCATTCCACCAATTCCGCCCCAGTCATTACCACGAGCCCGTCCTCCCCAATTAAGGTGCCACCAACCTCCTGTGGGACCGAAACTATACGAAACAAATTTCACACATATAACAACAGATGAAATAAATTAAGTAAAGTATGATGGGGAAACGGAGGGAGAACGGGCGAGTTGATGAGCGAGGGGAAGCGAACAATACATTAATTATGTAATCACCAATTGTGAATGAAGAACAGGGCAGGCCATTCTATAGTATTGATCCATTCTAATTATAGGCCTAATCTTAAAATGTTATCTACCCTATATTAGTCCAATGATTCAAAGCAGTTTGATCAGTCTACTCTGGCCTACTTGGAGTAGGCTACACAGTGAGCGCGTGTGTAATTGTACATGCTGAAAAGGCTTTCAATATCTGTGAAAATATCCACTTCAAGGAATAGGTGAGCTAGTGTCTGAGAATGTGGTGATCAGGCTTGTGGAACCTTACGTTGATAAGGGGCGAAATGTCACCATGGACAATTTCTTCAGTTCACTGTCATTGGCGAATAAGTTGCTTGCAAAGAAAAAGTCTGGCCGGCACCATTAACAAAGTGAGACGGGAGATCCCTCCCCCTGTGTAAAATAAGGCACCTGCACAACCGTGTGCTGAAGAATGACAAGACAACGGGGACACATAAAAAAGAAAAAACGTATACGATTAATGCACTTCAACCAAACAAAGGTATGTTAAAGTGTGTCAAGCAAGAGAAAGGATAACAGCTAAATGAAATCCAACTGATGCCATTGCGTGAAGATACACACAAGCAGGAGCTGATTTGAATATTTTTGACTCCTGTCGTATCGACACTTATATTCATTATAATGCCATTATTGCTGTTGTGCCGACTTTGACTATTTATCAAGGCTCTTTATAACGATGTTTCAGCTACTGATGTTTTCATCATGTGACAATGCGTCATTTGACAGTGCATCTTAATGGTTGGGGTATTTAAATGTTTTTATTTTGTCGTTATAAGAATAAGATGTTACCATGTTCCAACACATTTTTGTTTCATAGTTGTAACAAAGGCACTCACAAAAATAAAATGTATTGAACACTACAATTTTGGTGTTTTTTTGTTTTTGTTGTTTTTAATTTTTTACATATAGTCTACAGTAACATAAACTGATGGCAATGATATTATGTTATTTTAAATAAAAAAATGAGTTTTAATCAGTTAACACTAGAACGTCTGGGCCTCGATGGAACCCCCTTCAAGCAAATGAACAGTCATTCTTACTGCAACATTGTAACAGTGTTATTAATATATTTCATATATGCCATTGTTTATGAAGGCTTTGGGTAACATTAGAATACAATTTAGATTTTATTTCAAATAGCACAATAGCATTTTCATTCGTTTGTTACTGTGGGCTACATGTAAAAACCGCAACCCCCCCACAAAATTCAAGTTTTAAATATATTTTATTTGTGTAGTGCCTCTGTTTTAATCACTTAATAATTCAGAAACAAAATCGATATCAGTTAAACCACTAACTAATTGGCAGGTCTACCATTACTTGTTGCTTCTGTGAACTTTCCTTATCCTCCCTCCTCATGAGTGAGAGAAATGAGAAAATATCTCAAAGATACAGTATATGGGTTTTTTGGTAACAAAATGACAAGGCACAAGGCAATATTACTTAAACTTACAGAAGGTAAACACTTTCTCCAGAACTAAATATAAGTGTTGATATTAGTTGACGGGTCTTTACTTCAACTTTATTGTGTTCTGATGGATTTCTGATACATTTTAAGACTTTTTCTGGTAAATGTTTTCTAAAACCTCTTTTCAATCTGTTTATCCAGAAATCAAAACCTTAACTTATGGAAAATGGTTGGAAAATGTATCTATGCCTTCATTTCCCCAAAATATAGACTCTTAGCTTTCATTTGACACCCATTTTGATAGGCTTCTATGAACTTCACGTTAGTGCTTATGGGTCCTTTTCCATGGATTGGCCCCACTTCAGATGATTGATTGAGACGCAGCCCAGGTCAAAGCAGGGCCTTGTTAAAACTCCCCCACTTCCGTTTGTTTATCGCTCAATGTGAGGGAGGGAAAATGAATAGAATATGCAGATGAGGCGCACTGGGCTGCTTGTTAGACGCCCACATCACACCGTGTGAAAACCGCAACGCTGTTCTCGCCCACATCCTTCCAACATGTTAGCAGCACCTGGCCCCAAATACATAGGCCTACTTTAATAGTTAGTGGAAGCCAAATGTATTGACTCTACATGCGGATTATTAGTCAACTCCAAAAGTGCAACTCATGGCAATTTGGAAGTCCAGGCAGGCTCAAGCTAACGCACAAAGTATTTTTAAGATTTCTGTTTGTAAATGGCCGTGATGGCGTGTACTGGAGAGAGTATAGAGGGTATTGGGGAACAGGAGGAAGAGGGAAGGGTGAGTAGGTTGGTTGGGACAGATTTGTGTTCATACTAATAGAGTAACGCGATCTCCATTTCTTAACTGGGATGTGTAAGGGTAGTGGAACCCCACAACTGATGGTGCATGTGTATGTAGCTTGTTGAATCACGTGTTAGGCGTCTCTCTCTCTCTGTGTGTTTGTGTGTGTGTGTGTGTGTGTGTGTGTGTGTGTGTGTGTGTGTGTGTGTGTGTGTGTGTGTGTGTGTGGGTGTGGGTGTGGGTGTTTTGGAGGGGTTGGGGAGGACGGGGGGGTGCATGTGTGTGCGCGCGTGCATGCGTTTGGAGCTGGTGTTTTACAGTCCACTAATCTCAGCCCATTCTCCTTCAGCCAAAACCGCTTTCTCCCTCTTTACACAAATTAGCACCAGCCCACGCACTCACACATTAAGTGGGCTGTCAGACCAGGGTTGGCTACAGTATGCTCTCTCAATTTCTTTCTCTCTCACTCCTAATAACCTTCTTTCTCTTCCTCTTTCTCTTCAGCAATCTCTCTCTCCCAATCACACTCTCTCTTACTAACCTCTCTCACTTTCTTCTCTCTGTCTCTCGCTCTCTATCTCCTCCTCGCTCCTTTTTTTGGGGACCAGGGGGAAGACCTGTGGTGACAATCTGTTGTTGAGCAAGGGATAGGTGATGGGGGAGGAGTGGAGAGGGAGTGAAGGAGTGGGGAGAGAAAAGAGGAGAGATAATGTAAGTGACAGACCCTGTTGGCTCGTCTCAGTCATCTCACTGAGCAGCCTCTTTATTTAGCACACTGAATTATAGATGAGCGTTTAAGTGCTGGAGAGACAGACCCAGAGAGAGAATAGAGAGACGGGGAAGAAGAGGGAGATATGGCGCAAGAAGATAACAACTGAGATGCCAAGGAATGGAGAGCGTGTTGTGAGGGAGTGAGACCAAGAAAGAAAGACGGGAAGAGTGGGAAAGGAGAGGAAGAGTGGCACACTGTGCGAATAAACCCTGATTCAAATTTCAAAACTCAAGCATGAAAATCAGGAGAGGCCCGGGTTCGATCCCGGACTGTGTCACAACCTGCCGTGATCGGGAGTTACATAGGGCGGCGCACAATTGGCCCACTGTCGTCCGGGTTAGGGGAGGGTTTGGCCGGGGAGGCTTTACTTGGCTCATCGCACTCTAGCGACTCCTTGTGGTGTGCCGGGCGCCTGCAGGCTGACCACGGTCGCCAGTTGAACTTTGTTTCCTCCTACACATTGGTGCGGCTGGCTTCCGGGTTAACCTGGGCGGGTGTTAAGAAGCGAGGTTTGGCGGGTTATGTTTCGGAGGACGCATGACTCAACCTCCTAAGCCCATTGGGGAGTTGCAGCGATGAGACGATCAGAATTGGGGAGAAATAAAATAAATCAGGAGAGGGCTGTCATTGATTTTCTACTCACTTGTCTTTTCTTTTACTCTCTTTCTCCCACTCTCCCACTCTTTCTCTTTCTGTTTTCAGTGAGCATGCCTGTCCTCTTCATACCACATTCACAGTCACGCTGCCACATCATTAATGCATGTTTCAAGCTGAACAACTGGCACGGAGGCTCTGTGCCCGTCCCAAATGGCACCCTATTCCCTTTATAGCGCACTACCTAGTGGTGCACTATATAGGGAATAGGGTACCATTTGGGACACGTCCTCTGTTTTACAGACGGGAAAAGATACTCATGAGCTTCCTGTTTACCCTTTGTCTTGTTATTCTTGAAGTTGCAGATGAGTAGGGGTAGATAAGGTTGCCCCCTAGACACTGACCTAAGGTCCCCTCCCCCCACACACAGGAAAGCAGGACCCTTACCCTGGTCAGTGTGTCCTGTCTGGCACCTATACTGGTGGACCTGGGTGCGGGTTGGAGGTAGTTGAGCTACCTGCTCGCAGTATGTCAACAGTATGGCTAATCTCTTATACCCCCATACAGAAAGCAGACTTTATCCTCCACTCAGTGTATTATGTCATTGTGAGGTTGACCATCCGGTAGGATTTGAACAGTGAGGAGGCATACGAGGAAGATGTGTTTTTTCTTGTCAAAGTGAAGCTTTTCATTAGGAGGTGAAGAATTAATATAGCCGGCGACTGCACAACTATTTACAAAAACAAATAAACAGGACGATGAACAAAAAGTAGGCCTAATCAACTCAAAAGAAAACTTAGGCTCAATAATTGCCTGTTAACCCGTCAGCATGCCTTCCTTACCCCGTCCTGTCCCTGTCTCTCAAATACAGAAATGACAGGGTTTAAATATCAATACTCATGATGCAACTGACCAATGAGAAGAAGCCTTTTCACACTCTGTTCAATTCAACAGCATGAATTAACATCTAAATGTCTTCAGATGTTAACACACACACGAATAACCTTGAGCGCATACTATATATCAATAACGATGCAAACATGCTTTTAGCATGAATAAAATCTGAGATATGAACATGTACAGTACTAGTCAAAAGTTTAGACACACCTATTCATTCCAGGGTTTTTCTTTATTTTTACTATTTTCTACATTGTAGAATATTAGTGAAGACATCAAAACTATGAAATAACACTTATGGAATCATCTAGTAACCAAAAAAGTGTTAAACAAATACAAATATTTAGTTTCAATTTACTTGCATTTAAGAGCAGTTGGAGGCCACGGAAGGAGAGTTGTATGGCATTGAAGCTCGTCTGGAGGTTACTTAACACAGTGTCCAAAGAAGGGCCAGAAGTATACAAAATGGTGTCGTCGAATAAACCAATCGCTCTTGAACGCATCCCATTGCCTGTCAATTCTCTGACAAGGAAATTAACAGATAAATCTGTCACGACTCTCATGACAGTGGATCAAAGATCCATCAGTTAGGAAAATGTTTGAAGATAGCCAGACCCCCTCTCTCCCACAGAAGAGGGGAAGGGGGGGCTGTGCCGGTCTTTGAACTTTAACACTGGGTCATAAATTTAAGCAGGTGGGAACTTTCCCTCTCTGCCTTTCAGTATCCACGAAAGGAATCCTTTGTCTAGAGAGAGTGTGGCCCACCTAAAAACTCTAACTTCAAAAGATTTGACGTTGGAACATTAATTTCTGTTAGGAATGGTCCGGGGGAGGGGAGGGGGGTCTAAAATGAATCCTGTCACATTGTTTATTATTTTGTGATGTCATTAAGGATGGTATATCAAGGTAACGGTAACTCTGAAAGTGTACGTGTTTACATTTAAATGTTGTCGAAATTATTTAATTAAATATGAGAATACGTTTGTGAAGATAACAATGTGATTTTAGCCTTCTAAATGAGAATTGTTTTTCATCTAAACTTGTGCCCAGTCAGTATCCATTTCCCAGTGAGCTCAGTGTTCGTGCCAGCATGACGGAACGCCCCCTTTGGCCAGAGTGCTTAAATAACTCGTTAAGAATTAAAATACAGACCAGCGTGACAGACAGCTGGGGCTGAACGTTACGAAATGGTTAGAAACTTTGTACTGAGACCAGACAGCGTGGAGCGGTGGCTACACATCTGAAAATAGTTTAAACCTATAGACCAGCCGATGTACAGTGGGAGCTGAATGCTACAAAATGGTTAGAAGCTCTGAAACTCTCAAGACGTGTGAAGAAGGTAAAGACTAGACCAGAACATTCACAGTCTGGAGCTGTGCATGAAAAGTGGTCATAGAACTTTGACTATAGACTCTGAAACAACCGTGCATATGTCTGGAGTATCTATTCTAATGAACATTCCAAGACCAGAGAAGCTCTACAACTAAGAAGGACATTGTGACCTCTGGTGGACAACCAGAGCCTTACATCGAGCCACTACCCATAAACGGATTGATTGGTTTCAACAGAGAGACGAAGGAGAAAGACAGCTATGGGTAAATATATACAGTTGAGGTCGGAAGTTTACATACCTTAAGGGAAGTCTGAGACGGGAGCCGTATGGTTAGTGAAGAAAGTCCCATTGCAAATGTACGGTCCCTTACCTGACGTCCGGCGACGTCGCAGAAAATCGCGGACGGTGTCGGGCCGGGGGCGGCGGAGAGCTCTTTCAGGAAGTCACCCAAAAAAACGTCTCGGACTTTCGGTTTCCGTTTTATAAAAATGACAAATTTTTGACTTTTTTCCGCATTCTCGAAAATTCCCACAAGGGGGAAAATAAATCATATTGCAAGCGCACGAGCACGTGGCAAACGAGCGCGGCCTTTTCTCCTAAACTGAAAATATTTCGAAGACGAAACTCGGCGAGCGTAGGTTTGGAGTAATGGGCAGTTGGCCCCGAACGAGATGGCGTCGAGACCTCGGCGCTTTTTGAGTTATGGCCATTTTTCTGGGATTAAAGGGTTAAAACGCAAGTAGGGTGCTAATTTGACCGCTTCATGTCAAAGTACATAAGCATACGGTGTCAGGAAAAAAAGAACCAGCCATTTATCTATCGTAATTTAAGAGAAAATGTACATTGACCGTTTGGTGATGTTCACAAAGAGGAATTTTTTTTCTCCAAAAAATCACAGATCCAGTTGCAGTGTGTTCAGACGTACATTTTTAAAGTGGGTCTCGATGCTCTGCGAGAATCCTGTGATTTTATATGATTTTATGAAATAACACACACTCATTTAACCCTCTTTAAATAAGTCAGTTCTTAACATAAAGACTTAAAACTCAATATTATATAAGAGCCTACCCCAAGGAGGGTATGTGTTCACTTTCAGCTTCCTATGTCAACTGGAAGTACCTTAAAATGGTGCCATAGGGTCAGGTTTGAAGGGTAATAAGGTCAGATCTTTTCAAAACTTCACTTGTGTGATTAGACAACCCTCATGAACTGTAATCAGTCATTTCTCCAAACAGATGTCAAAGAAAAGCTCTCTCACACAAACACACACACACAAAAAGCTATGATGGAGTGAAAAAGTACGGTGCTTAAAGACACACAAAGCCTGCAATGGCATTACTATTATCTCCAGGCCGTGCCGAGTTCAACGAGATGCCCCGCTTGACCGTAGCTCGCTCGGTCTGAGCGCAGCGACCGTTACAAGAAGACGGACACGAATGACCCTTTGACCTCAATGTCAATTTTATTTGCTTTTGGGAGACAGAGAGAGAACCGTTAAGGTTAGAAGCACAATTTCACCTCAGCAACAATCCTAAGGTCCTCCCGATCTGTGCAAGCCTAACCTTGACCTTGTGGCATTAACCCTTAACAGTTAAAAGAAGGTGTTTACATCAAATAGTTTACAATGAAATGTCTCCCCATTGGAATACATTGACTGCACCTCTAAATTCAACCTAAAGCCTATGTGGGTTATGAATGTCTTATGAACCTGTCTTTGATGTCAGTCCATCAGGCCACCATGAGGTCTACCTGTGTCGATTCTAAGCTTCCTGGAGCAACCGGAAGTGGTTAAATCACCCTAAAAGTGTTTGCCATAGCCAACCTGCAGTTTGAGAGAAATAGTGCATTCAGCCCTATGTAAATCAGTCAATCTTTAACATACAGACTTAAAACTCAGGATTCTGTAACAGCCTACTCCAGTGATGATATGTGTTTATTTATAGCTTCCTGTGACAACCGGAAGTGCCATAACTGGTGTCAAATGGGCTGTTTCGAAGGGTTAAAAATGTCAAATCTTTCCAAAACTTCATATATGTGAATAGACAACCCTCATGAACTGTAAATCAGTCCTTCATCCCATCAGATTAAAAAAATAAAAAATACACACCGACAGAAATGATGGAGGGACACACTGAGGGGCTAAGAGGCAGACAGTGCCTGCAGTAGTTACTTTTGTTCCAACTTTTAAAGAACCGTCAGACCTAGAGTTCTGAAAATTTACAAACCTGTTCTAGACCTCAGGTCGATTGTGCACAGTGAATTATATGGCTCTAGAAGGTTCTCGGATCGATAAAAAGCATTGTGTATTTGCCATGTTTTCAATTCATTTTGACCTCAACGAAACGGACGACATTTAGAAAAGTCCCAGAGTCTCAAGACTAGGTGCGTTGAAACCGGCTCGGCCCATAGAGACAGACCCCAACAAGCCTGTTTGATTGCACATTCAAGGACCCCGTAGCAAGGCAATGAAAAAAGTGGAATTTCAGCACCAATTAGGGTTTTGCTCGGGCACCGAATGACCTATCGAGCCGAAACTTGGGATTCGAGGTCGCTTCACATAGGGCTAAACATAATGTGTGAACTGGACCCGCAGCTAGAACATAACTACGTATTATTTGTTTTATTATGGTTTAAATAGAAGGCGCTGTGAATTTTGGGCCTGCTCTGAAATATGTTATAGTTGGCATCTAAAGGAGTTGGAAAAAGTGAGTTTGGAGTCAGATGGTATCAGTTTGGTGTCTGAAAATATCTATTTGACTGATGGACACTGACTTGCTCGTTGACTTTTGTACATTTGCAATATGTTTCAACGGGGAGGTACCATGAGGAAAAAGCGACATGATGAAATTTCACGAAACGAGCGATGGAGAGGAACCACTATCACTGCCCGGCCATCCTGAGGTCATCAGACCGTTGACTTTTGCATTTCTAAAGTATTTAAGAGAATGTACGTTACATTTGCAATATGATTCAACATCACATCATATTGCAAATGCACGTTACATTTGCAATATGATGTGATGTTGAATCATATTGCAAATGTAACGTGCATTCTTTAAATACTTTAGAAATACAAAAGTCAACGTCCTGATGACCTCAGGATGGCCGGGCAGTGATAGTGGTTCCTCTCCAACGCTCGTTGCGTGAAATTTCATCATGTCGATTTTGGTGATGGTACCCCCCGTTGAAACATATTGCAAATGTACAAAAGTCGACTAGCAAGTCAACTAGCAAGTGTCAACAAAAGTCAACTAGCAAGTGTCCATCAGTCAATTGGATATTTTCAGACACCAAACTGATACCATCTGACTCCAAACTCACTTTTTACAACTCCTTTAGAAGCCAACTATCACATATTTCAGAGCAGGCCCAAAATTCACAGCGCCTTCCATGAATGCACCAAAATAGCATTCTGAAATCACCACTAAAATGACATCACCATATTCTCCAGGCCGTGCCGAGTTCAACGGGATGCCCCGCTTGACCGTAGCTCGCTCGGTCTGAGCGCAGCGACCGTTACAAGAGAACGGACACAAATGACCTTTTGACCTCAATGTCAATTTCATTTGCTTTTGGGACACAGAGAGAGAACCGTTAAGGTTAGAAACACAATTTCACCTCAGGAGTGTTCTTAAGGTCCTCCCGATCTGTGCAAGCCTAACCCTGACCTTGTGGCATTAACCCTTGACAGTTAAAAGAAGGTGTTTACATCAAACAGTTTACAATGACATTTCGCCCCATAGGAATACATTGACTGCTCCCCTAAATTCAACCTGAAGCCTATGTGGGTTATGAATGTCTTATGAACCTGTCTTTGATGACAGTCCATCAGGCCACCATGAGGTCTACCTGTGTCGATTCTAAGCTTCCTGGAGCAACCGGAAGTGGTTAAAATCACCCTAAAAGTGTTTGCAATATCCAACCTGCAGTTTGAGAGAAATAGTGCATTCAGCCCTATGTAAATCAGTCAATTTTTAACATATAGACTTAAAACTCAGGATTCTCTAACAGCATACTCCAGTGAGTATATGTGTTTACTTACAGCTTCCTGTGCCAACCGGAAGTGCCATAATTGGTGTCAAATGGGCTGTTTTGAAGGGTTAAAAATGTCAAATCTTTCCAAAACTTCATATTTGTGATTAGGCAACCCTCCTGAACTGTAAATCAGTCATTAGTCCCATCAGATTTCAAAGAAAAATTTACACACCCAAACAGAAATGATGGAGGGACACACTGAGGGGCTAAGAGGCAGACAGTGCCTGTGGTAGTTACTTTTGTTCCAACTTTTAAAGAACCGTCAGACCTAGAGTTCTGAAACTTTGGAAACCTGTTCTAGACCTCAGGTTGATTGTGCACGGTGAGTTATGTGGCTCTAGAAGGTTCTCAGACCGATAAACAGCCTCGTGTATTTGCTATGTTTTCAATTCATTTTCAGCTCAACGAAACTGACGACATTTAGAAAAGTCCCAGAGTCTCAAGACTAGGTGCATTGAAACCGGCTCGGCCCATAGAGTCAGACCCCAACGAGCCTGTTTGATTGCTCATTCAAGGACCCCGTAGCAAGGCAATGAAAAAAGTGGATTTTCAGCACCAATTAAGGTATTGCTCGGGCACCGAATGACCTATCGAGCCGAAACTTGGGATTCGAGGTCGCCTCACATAGGGCTAAACATAATGTGAGAACTGGACCCGCAGCTAGAACATAACTACGTATTATTTGTTTTATTATGGTTTAAATGGAAGGCGCTGTGAATTTTGGGCCTGCTCTGAAGTATGTTATAGTTGGCTTCTAAAGGAGTTGGAAAAAGTGAGTTTAGTGTCAGATGGTATCAGTTTGGTGTCTGACAATATCCAATTGACTGATGGACACTGACTTGCTAGTTGACTTTTGTGCATTTGCAATATGTTTCAACGGGGGGGGTACCATCACCAAAATCGACATGATGAAATTTCCACGCAACGAGCGATGGAGAGGAACCACTAACACTGCCCGGCCATCCTGAGGTCATCAGGACGTTCAATTTTGTATTTCCAAAGTATTTAAAGAATGCACGTTACATTTGCAATATGATTCAACACATCATATTGCAAATGTAACACTGTGTGTTATGTTTGCAATATGATTCAACACATCATATTACAAATGTAACACTGTGTGTTATGTTTGCAATATGATTCAACACATCATATTGCAAATGTAACACTGTGTGTTATGTTTGCAATATGATTCAACACATCATATTACAAATGTAACACTGTGTGTTATGTTTGCAATATGATTCAACACATCATATTGCAAATATAACAGTGTGTGTTTGCAATATGATTCAACAGTGTGTTATGTTTGCAATATGATGTGATGTTTTTCACTGTTGAATCATATGCAAATGTAACGTGCATTCTTTAAATAAACCCTATGTGGGTTATGAATGTCTTATGAACCTGTCTTCAATGACAATCCATCAAGCCACTATGAGGTCTACCTGTGTTGATTCTAAGCTTCCTGGAGCAACCGGAAGTGATAAAATCACCCTAAAAGGGTTTTGCCATACCCAACCAGCAGTTTGTGATATATAGTGCATTCAACCCTGTGTAAATCAGTCAGTTCTTAACGTATAGACTTAAAACTCAGGATTCTGTAAAAGCATACCCCGATCAGGATTGGTGTTTACTTATAGCTTCCTGTGCCAACCGGAAGTGCCTTAAAATGGGGTCATAGGTGCTGTTTCAAAGGGTTAAAAAAGTCAGATCTTTCCAAAACTTTAAGTGTGTGATTAGGCAACCCTCATGAAGTGTAAATCAGTCATTTCTCTAATCAGATGTCAAAGAAAAGCTCACACACACACACACAGACACACACAGCAAGGATGGAATGAAAAAGTATGGTGCTTAAAGACACACAGAGCCTTAAATGCTTTTAGGGGGGATCCAGACTTCCATACCCGCTCTGGGAGCACTATACTACGGGCAAAAATCAATTGGTGCTGGCCTGAGTGATTTATGGAGGTTTTCAAAAAAAGTCAAAAAATATTCTGTTTCATGTTTTGGGTTACCACGCACGATTTTCAATACAGTTTTAAATGCTTCATTTTGGCCTTTTAAAAAAAAATGTTATTTTCGACTATGAAGGGGGTGATACGTTTTCTCCAAATTTTTGACATTTTTGACTTTTGACTTCCTATGAAATCACATTCCAAATGCACAAAACATATTCCTTAAGTACAAGTAAACATTTATAAAAAATTATGATAATAAATGTGACTAAAGTATTTTCATACAGTTCTTACACATGTGTAATTGACATAAAACTCGAAAGAATTTCGAAAAACGGTCCAGAAAGCACTTTTTTAAAGGGGGTGATACGTTTTTTCCAAATTTTTGACATTTTTGACTTTTGACTTCCTATGAAATCACATTCCAAATGCACAAAACAAATTCCTTAAGTCCAAATAAAAGTTTCAAAAAAATTATGTTAATAAAATTTGACAAAAGTATTTTCATACAGTTCTTACACATGTGTAATTGACATAAAACTTGAAAGAATTTCGAAAAACGGTCCAGAAAGCACTTTTTTAAGGGGGTGATAAGTTTTTGCCAAAACTTTCAAAATCTCAAAATTTTACTCTTGGGTCTTGACTTGCGTTACAAAAGGCCTATGAAAAATTTAGATAGAACTCACTCGCCCACTATAGGATTTTTGGGGTGTTACACAGCTCATTTACAATATGGCATTTGCCATCAACTTTGGATGAAACACCGCCAGAAATAGTGTACTTTTCCATCGTGTATATGCTGCGCTCGGTGCCAATAACTTGCCATGTTATTTTGTACAATTGGGGGGGGACTTCCCTTACATACACTTAGGTTGGAGTCATTAAAATTAGCTTTTCAACCATTCCACAAATTTCTTATTAACAAACTATAGTTTTGGCAAGTCGGTTAGGACACCTACGTTGTGCATGACACTAGTAATTTTTCCAACAATTGTTTACAGGCAGATTATTTCACTTACAATTCACTGTATCACTATTCCAATGGGTCAGAAGTTTACATACACTAAGTTGACTGTGCCTTTAAACAGCTTGGAAAATTCCAGAAACGATGTCATGGCTTTAGAAGCTTCTGATAGGCTAATTGACATCATTTGAGTCAATTGGAGGTGTACCTGTGGATGTATTTAAAGGCCTACCTTCAAACTCAGTGCCTCTTTACTTGACATCATGGGAAAATCTAAAGAAATCAGCCAAGACCTCAGAAAGAAAATTGTAGACCTTCACAGGTCTGGTTCATCCTTGGGAGCAATTTCCAAATGCCTTAAGGTACCACGTTCATCTGTACAAACAATAGTACACAAGTATAAATACCATGAGACCACGCAGCCATCATACCGCTAAGGAAGGAGACGCATTCTGTCTCCTAGAGATGAACGTACTTTGGTGCGAAAAGTGCAAATCAATCCCAGAACAACAGCAAAGGACCTTGTGAAGATGCTGGAGGAAACAGGTACAAAAGTATCTATATCCACAGTAAAACGAGTCCTATATCGACATAACCTGAAAGGCCGCTGAGCAAGGAAGAAGCCACTGCTCCAAAACCCACCATAAAAAAGCCAGACTAAGGTTTTTACCTGCAGATGGGGACAAAGATCATACTTTTTGGAGAAATGTCCTCTGGTCTGATGAAACAAAAATAGAACTGTTTGGCCATAATGACCATCGTTATGTTTGTACGAAAAAGGGGGATGCTTGCAAGCTGAAGAACACCATCCCATCCGTGAGGCACGGGGGTGGCAGCATCATGTTGTGGGGGTGCTTTGCTGCAGGAGGGTCTGGTGCACTTCACAAAATCATGAGGCAGGGAAATTATGTGGATATATTGAAGCAACATCTCAAGACATCAGTCAGGAAGTTAAAGCTTGGTCGCAAATATGTCTTCCAAATGGACAATGACCCCAAGCATACTTCCAAAGTTGTGGCAAAATGGCTTAAGGACAACAAAGTCAAGGTATTGGAGTGGCCATCACAAAGTCTTGACCTCAATCCAATAGAAAATATGTGGGCAGAACTGAAAAAGAGTGTGCGAGCAAGGAGGCCTACAAACCTGACTCAGTTACACCAGCTCTGTCACGAGGAATTAGCCAATATGTCACGTTTTGACCCTAGTTCTTTTGTTATTTCTTTGTTTTAGTGTGGTCAGGGCGTGAGTTGGGTGGGTTATCTATGTTTTGTTTTTCTATGTTGGGTTTTTCGTTTGGCCTGATATGGTTCTCAATCAGAGGCAGGTGTTAGTCGTTGTCTCTGATTGGGAACCATATTTAGGGAGCTTGTTTTCTATTGTGTGTTGTGGGTGGTCATTTTCCGTTTCAGTGTTTTCACCATTCGGGACTGTTTCGGTTTTCATTTTGTTTCACTTTGTTAGTTTTGTATTTTGTCGTATTCATTCTCATTTAAAGACATTATGGATACGTACCACGCTGCACATTGGCCTGACATTTCTTACTCCTCGTCAGATGAGGAGGACGAATTCCGTTACACAATATTCACCCAACTTATTGTGGGACGCTTGTGGAAGGCTACCTGAAACGTTTGACCCAAGTTAAACAATTTAAAGGCAATGCTACCAAATATTTATTGAGTGTATGTCAACTTCTGACCCACTGGGAATGTGATGAAAGAAATCAATGCTGAAATAAATCATTCTCCCTACTATTATTCTGACATTTCACATTCTTAAAATAAAGTGGTGATCCTAACTGACCTAAGATAGAGAATTGTTACTTAGATTAAATGTCAGGAATTGTGAAAACCAGAGTTTAATTGTACTTGGCTAAGGTGTATGTAAACTTCCGACTTCAACTGCATTATTTAGTTAGTTAATAAATCATTGATTAAATCAATTTGTGTAGTACTGAATATTCAAAAGGACTAGGGTTCTTGCGGATCCACGGATTATGAGACGTTCAGAATGAGATTGATTAGGTAATTATTAATAATTGACTGTTTTGATGTAAGAGATAGTAACTTGTTAAACTCTAAAGATATACAGCTATCTCCCAACTTAAACAACTTTTCCCGTGGTGCCAAGTTCCTAATGAGTTCACTGTTACATGTTTAATTTAATCGAGTAACAATTAAACATAATTCGTTTGATAAAATAAATAACAGTCATCAGATTAATGATAGTCACGTCACGACAGTCTTCCATCATTTAGGAAATACCAGGTAATACATTTACCAAAAGGACATCGCTAACCCAACATTATACAATTAATTAATACATGTACTTTTCATAACCCATTAACCGTTTACAATGTCTGATTATTGATATAAGGCATGTCTTTAGATTATGTGATGGAGATCATAGGACGATTGTCATTGTTATATTGCACTGGCAGTCATTTAGTCATAACAGTCGATGGCCACATTAATTTTGGTGCTGTCTTTCACTGACTCACACACTCACTCACTCACTCACTCACTCACTCACTCACTCACTCACTCACTGACTCACTGACTCACTCACTTATTTACACATTTATTAATTCACTCACTCGTTTTTTTGTTCGCTCACTCAATCAATCCCTCAATCACTCACTCACTCACTCACTCACTCAATCTCTTGCTCGCTGACTCATTCACTCAAATTTACTAATTCACTCAGTAACTTGTTCGCTCGCTCAATCAGTCGCTCAATCAGTCCCTCAATTACCCCCCGACTCCCTCACGTGCTCATTTTCTCACTCACTCACACATTTATTAATTGACTCACTCATTTGTTTGTTCACTCTCGCGCTCAATCACTCCCTCAATCACTCCTTCAATCACTCCCTTAATCCCCCCTGACTCGCTCGCTCGCTCACTCATGCTGTGAGCTCGCTCTCTCTCTAGCTCTTTACAGTGTAATATGTAGGCGATGCAAAGCCACAACCCATCCCCACCCCCCCTTCCCCACCCCCTAGTCACAAGTTGGAAAGTAGAAAAGCCTCCCTCATAGCTCGGTGGACATGTGGAAGACTTAGTTCAAGTCCTCTATTGTACAGTGGCCAGATTGTTATATTCGGGGGTCGATTAAACAGCCATGTCATGCTGTTCATTATGGCTAAGGGATTTTGATCCATCAGTCAAATCATGTGTTGGTCTCATGCTCACGTCGGAACCAATGTACCATTCATGGAGAACAAAGACAGGGATTGAGCTGACCATTTGTACTCCTTATAAAATTACACATGAACTAATTTGACTTTATTACAGTAATTGACCAACCTCTGTAATTTTTCATGGAACATATGATGTTGTGCTATGACTAGGCTATATTTCAATCTAACAGCATTTCCAGTGGATTTAATGAAACAAATACAAGCTGTATGCATCAAATACGACTGCATGATGTGTATGGCAGATGTGTATTACGGGGGAACACATTTTAGGGGGATATAAAATATCTGTGCTGTATACAACTTAGAGCCAAACTTGACTTCAGCGGTGGGATCCGAGGGCAAGTGGCTTGCATGTATAGCACACTGTCGTGGACTGTAACAGACAGTCATACGTGTGTACTGGCACTGGGTGTGGTCCTGTGGAGAGAGGAAGGGAGGAAGACAGGAAGAAAGGAAGACTGGTCCAGAGGACAGGTATCATGGATCACCTTGACCCCTCCATGGGGGCCGTCTGCTACGGCAGAGCTACCGCTGGGCTGGCGTGGACCAGCCTGCTCACTGTACCACAGCGCAGGTGTGTGTTCCTCGTGTGTGTTCATGCCTATGTTTATGTTCTGTGTAAATACCTTCACGCTTGCTTGTGCAAGATGCAAAGTTTAGTAGCAGAATGATGGCACAAAGAGCACAAGCCGTCACTTGCCAATCTTTCCATCTGCACTGTTCTTACAGTAAATGTAGTCCTTGTGCGTAGAGTTGTATGGTTTGTTTAACGTTGCAAATCATTGGTTTTTGTTTGACATACATTTTAAATGAGACAATTCTGAGTCTCAGCATCATTCTGTTACTGTGACATTTTCTATATGTGTCTGACTGTGCATTTTGGTATGCACCACCTATAAGCATATCTTATAAAACAAACAGATGACAAAAGTTCTAGATCTTGGAACGCACAGAGTAACCAACCTTTCGTTAATTTTAGCAGAGTGATTAAACCACCAGGGAAGCAGAGTCCACAGAGTGATTTGGCGCAGTTAAATTTCACAATGAAAGGCCTCCCACCTGCTGTACATGTGTTTGCTGCCGCCCCCCCAGAACCCTGGTGCCTGACTCTCAGATGGCCCTGACGGCTCCTGCTCTGTCCCCCGTGTTGGCATCAGTGCCCGCTCGTGGTGCCTGGCCAAGCGGGTGAGACCCGGGAGCCAGCTGCCTCGGTTTTGGAGAACCGTAACGGGGGCAGTGGGAGCTCACATGGGCAAGTATGCGCACGCACACATTGACTGACACATCGATCATTGCTAAAGGACTTGTCTTCTTAGCCTCTTGATGAACGGCTGGGCACTGGTGGTTTTTGAGAGGTACAGTTGAAGTCGGAAGTTTACATACACCTTAGCCAAATACATTTAAAAACTCAGTTTTTCACAAATCCTGACATTTAATCCTAGTAAAAATTCACTGTCTTTGGTCAGTTACGATCACCACTTTATTTTAAGAATGTGAAATTACTAATAGTATAGAGAATGATTTATTTCAGCTTTTATTTCTTTCATCACATTCCCAGTGGGTCAGAAGTTTACATACACTCAATTAGTATTTGGTAGCATTGCCTTTAAATTGTTTAACTTGGGTCAAACATTTCGGGTAGCCTTCCACAAGCTTCCCACAATAGTTGGGTGAATTTTGGCCCATTCCTCCTGACAGGTCTGATGTAACTGAGTCAAGTATGTAGGCCTCCTTGCTCGCACACAATTTTTCTGTTCTGCCCACACCTTTTCTATAGGATTGAGGTCAGGGCTTTGTGATGGCCACTCCAATACCTTGACTTTGTTGTCCTTGAGGCATTTTGCCACAACTTTGGAAGTATGCTTGGGGTCATTGTCCATTTGGAAGACCCATTTGCGACCATTCTTTAACTTCCTGACTGATGTCTTGAGATGTTGCTTCAATATATCCACATAATTTTCCTGCCTCATGATGCCATCTATTTTGTGAAATGCACCAGACCCTCCTGCAGCAAAGCACCCCCAAAACATGATGCTGCCACACCCGTGCTTCACGGTTGGGATTGTGTTCTTCGGCTTGCAAGCATCCCCTTTTTCCTCCAAACATAATGATGGTCATTATGGCCAAACAGTTCTATTTTTGTTTCATCATTCCAGAGGACATTTCTCCAAAAAGTATGATCTTTGTCCCCATGTGCAGTTGCAAACCGTAGTCTGGCTTTTTTATGGCGGTTTTGGAGCAGTGGCTTCTTCCTTGCAGAGCGGCCTTTCATGTTATGTCGATATAGGACTCGTTTTACTGTGGATATAGATATTTTTGTACCTGTTTCCTCCAGCATCTTCACAAGTTCCTTTGCTGTTGTTCTGGGATTGATTTGCACTTTTCGCACTAAAGTACATTCATCTCTAGGAGACAGAACACATCTCCTTCCTTAGCGGTATGACGGCTGCGTGGTCCCATGGTGTTTCTACTTGCGTACTATTGTTTGTACAGGTGAACGTGGTGCCTTCAGGTGTTTGGAAACTGCTCCCAAGGATGAACCAGACTATAATTTTTTTTCTGAGGTCTTGGCTGATTTCTTTTGATTTTCCCATGATGTCAAGCAAAGAGGCACCGAGTTTGAAGGTAGGCCTTTAAATACATCCACAGGTACACCTCCAGTTGACTCAAATTATGTCAATTAGCCTATCAGAAGCTCTAAAGCCATGACATCATTTTCTGGAATTTTCCAAGCTGTTTAAAGGCACAGTCAACTTAGTGTATGTAAATTTCTGACCCACTGGAATTGTGTTACAGTGAATTATAAGTGAAATAATCTGTCTGTAAACAATTGTTGTAAAAAATAACTTGTGTCATGCACAAAGTAGATGTCCTAACCGACTTGCCAAAACTATAGTGGAGTGGTTGAAAAACAAGTTTTAATGACTCCAACCTAAGTGTACGTAAACTTCCGACTTCAACTGTACCTTTACCTTGCCGTAAATAGCAGAGTACTACATGTAGTCTGAAGTAGACTGTGCATGTTAAAAGGAAGAGCTCTCCTCCATCTCTCTCTTCCTCTTCTTTCACTTCTTTAGAAACCTTTATCCCTCACATCTCCGTCATAATGTTGTAAATCGTGTTTATCACTCGTTTCATATTTCCTGTCAATAAAATCACCCTACCAATAAACTGATCGAACGATTGCATGATTTTTGGGCCCTTGTATCAGAGCCTCACATCTTTCCAGTCCATTGTGTCTGGTCCGTGAGAGAGGAGAGGAAGAGACTCTCGTCAGGCCCACGCCCTGCCCATTAGAACGCATGTCATTAGGCACTGGAACAGAGCTGGGCGATATGGACAAAAAAATCCATATCGCGATCATGATTATTAGAACGATTTATAACAATGTGCACCAGTTTTTTTTATTTATTTATGATCCTTTAAACTACCACTACTAGTTTGATGGTTGTAGCCATCCGTTGTCCCATTAACAATCTCCCATATTAGTTGTTCTACTTGTTTAATCCAGGTTTCACGCTTACCAGAGAGATAGAATAGCACATACTGACAAAGATATCATGCAAAATGGAGTTAAACAGTATGATATAACTGCAGACATGCCGTAGGGTATGCCCTCCATTTAACCCAGTCTGCCCCCTTTAAACATACACACACACACATACACTAACAGACTAGACTGAAATTAAATCTGTTGAAGGGCAGGGCAAGGAGCTGAGGCACATACTTGTTTTTTGTCTTCCGGCAGAGCGGGCAATGCTCTAACCTACTTTATCTGAACCTACTTTGCCTGGCTCAGCGGCATTATCCTGAAAACAATATCAGGTTGGGCTTATATTTTCTAGGATTCATTCTCTCTCTGTGTGTGTGTGTGTGTGTGTGTGTGTGTGTGTGTGTGTGTGTGTGTGTGAGAGAGAGAGAGATTGTGTGTGTGTGTGCTTCTGAAGGTTGTATGTGTGGTGGGGGCTAAATTTGACCATGTTAGTATGTTATACATTTTTTATAGGGCATAGTCTGATTTAGGCACCCCGTCTGTCTGGCAGTCTGGCAGCAGTAACCGTAGAGACCACGTTTGGAGTGTGTGACCTCAGAGAGGAACGTCTGCTCTTATTGTACAGTTGTTTACTAGTTACACTTAAGGAGCACATTGCCCTTAATTAACCCTTGATTCACCACCTGCATCGCCATATACATGTTGATATGTGTACCAGCTTGGATGAAGTATAGTTGGGATCTGTAGCTATAAGTGGAAATGGAGTATAAGACACCTCACACCTCTAACCCTCTCGAGTCTTCCCCTGAACTCTATTTTTTAAGCCTGTTAAAAGTCAGTGCATTTTCAGTATATGGTTTCCTGCGTCTATTCTAAATTACCACAATAAAGTATTTCAGGGGTTCCCAAACTCTCTTGGCCCAGGACTCCATTTGGTATCTCAAAACTCTCGCGACCCCAGCCATGAGAAAAATGAACAGCTAATGTTTACTTTTTTACTTGGGGCTATGGCAGTCAATTGAAACACATTCTAACAGTATTTCTGATTGTCTTCTCAACTCACTATCACATACTTTTAACGTGGGGCTATGACAGTCAATTGCAAATTACTCTGACATAATGTCTCTAATCTCACCACCGCTAATGAGATGGGTGTGCTTGATGTCAAAACTTCTCAAAGTCAGGGGGCGTGGTATACAGTGCGCATCTTTGCTGTCGATATTTGGTTTTAATGCCGACGAGAGCACTGAATGCAGCTTCACACAGATATGAACTGGCGAAGTGTACCATGAGTTTTATGGTGCTTTCAAGACAACTGGGAACTCTGAAAAATACAAGGTCAAAGCATGACGTTAGTGATCTTCAGGTCGGAAAGTCGGAGCTCTGGAAAGAGGTCTGAGTTCCTGAGTTGGAATTCCGAGTTGGATGACCGTTCAAAGCGATTTTTCAAGTTGTCTTGAACTCAGTGAATTTCCAAGTTCCCAGTTCCGAGTTCCCAGTTGTTTCGAATGTGGCATTAATGCTCAGAGGGAGACGGCAGGTTATTCCCCTCTGTCTGCTGCATTCGGTCACATGACAGCTGGATCAGCTGTATGATTTCACTTATCGGCATGTAAACTGAGCCAGGATCACAGTCAAATGGATTGGGAAGTAGTTCCCAAAGTGCTCTTCCCAGCATTGGAAGTGAGCAGTCATCACTCACAGAACGAGGGAGAGCTCGGTTAGTTGCTTTGGAAAGTTTGTTGGAAAGTTTGTTGTTTTGGAAAGTTTATTAAAAAAGTTCAGTTAATACCTAGCTACCTTTTGAGTTTGGATCCTGCTATGCAGTTGGCATCAGTTGCTGGGACTGCTACTCTCTGTCCAGTGATCCTACCAATCAAGGCCGGGTCTGAGGAACTGCTTGGTGTAGCAGCTAACCTAGCTGCTAGCTAGCTAGCTGCCTATCAAGCTAGCAAAGTTTTCTTGAGGGCCTGAACGCAGCCCGCGACGAGGTTAGCCATTGTGGCTGGGACCACGGATAGTCCCGGGTATGTGGCTGTCTATATCCCTGCTGTTTGTTGTTTCCAATCTTCCCTGCAACCTGCCCTGTCTGAAACTGTGAGGAGTAACAGCGTAACCTGCGTTGCTACCATAACAAAGACGAAAGCCTGCGGAAGCACTGTTGAGGACAGTGGTGTCTCTCTATCACAGGTGAAGGATCTTTTAAATGAACAAAAATAGTTCTACAACAAGAAAATAGGTTCAAGTGTTTTGTCCAAATACTGGTGGAGTCAGCTAGTTAAAACCTGTTTGGGATAGGGGGCAGCATTTTCACTTTCGGATGAAAAGTGTGCCCAGAGTAAACTTCCTGCTACTCAGGCCCAGAAGCTAATATATGCATATTATTAGTGGCATTGGATAGAAAATACTCTGAAGTTTCTAAAACTGTTTGAATGATGTCTGTGAGTATAACAGAACTCATATGGCAGGCAAAAACCTGAGAAAAATCCAACCAGGAAGTGGGGAATCTGAGGTTTGTAGTTTTTCAACTCATTGCCTATCGAATATACAGTGTCTATGGGGTCATATTGCACTTCCTAAGGCTTCCACTAGATGTCAACAGTCTTTAGAACCTTGTTTGAGGCTTCTACTGTGAAGTGGGGGCGAATGAGAGCTGAATCAACCAGAGGCCTGCCAGAGTGCCATGAGCTGATCACGTGCGCACACGTGAGAGCAACCTGCGTTCCATTGCAATTCTAAAGACAAAGGAATTCTCCGGTTGGAACATTATTGAAGATTTATGTTAAAAACATCCTAAAGATTGATTCTATACATCGTTTGACATGTTTCTACAAACTGTAATATAACTTTTTCAACTTTTCGTCTGAACTTTCGCCTGGACTTGCCCGCACCTTGTGAGTTTGGATTTGTTTACCAAACGTGCTAACAAAAGGAGGTATTTGGACATAAATTATGGACTTTATCGAACAAAACAAACATTTATTGTGGAACTGGGATTCTTGGGAGTGCATTCTGATGAAGATCATCAAAGGTAAGTGAATATTTATAACGCTATTTCTGACTTTTACTGACTCCACAACATGGCGGGTATCTGCATGGCTTGTTTTTGTGTCTGAGCGCCGTACTCAGATTATTGCATGGTTTGCTTTTTCCGTAAAGCTTTTTTGAAATCTGACACAGCGGTTGCATTAAGGAGAATTATTTCTATAATTCTGTGCATAATACTTGTATCTTTTTATCAAAGTTTATTATGAGTATTTCTGTAAATTGATGTGGCTCTCTGAAAAATCGCCGGATGTTTTTGAGGCAGAACATTACTGACCATAAAGCGCCAATATAAACGTTACCGTCCCACACCAGAAACAGAAACATTCAGAAACAGAAATACTCATTATAAAAATTCTTGAAACTTACAAGTGTTATACATCTTTTTAAAGATTAACTTCTTGTTAATCCAACCACGGTGTCAGATTTCAAAAAGACTTTACGGTGAAAGCATACCATGCGATTATCTGAGAACAGCGCCCAGCAGACAAATCATTACAAACAGTAACCAGCCAAGTAGACGAGTAACAAAAGTCAGAAATAGCGATAAAATGTATCACTTACCTCTGATGATCTTCATATGGTTACACTCACAACACTCCCAGTTACCCAATAAATGTTCATTTTGTTTGATCAAGTCCCTCTTTATATCCAAAAACCTCCGTTTTGTTAGCGCATTTTGTTCAGTAAAACACTGTCTCAAACAACATCCGGTGAAAATGCAGAGCGTGAAACTCAAAACAGAAATTCTCATAATGAACATACATAAAATATACAAATGTCAAACACCAGCTTAAAGATAAACTTCTTGTTAATCCAAACACTGTGTCAAGATTTCAAAAAGGCTTTACAACGAAAGCAAACCATGCGATTATCTGAGAACATCGCCCAGCAGACAAATCATTACAAACAGTTAGCAGCCAAGAAGAGGAGTAACACAAGTCAGAAATAGCGTTAAAATGTATCACTTACCTTTGATGATCTTCATATGATTGCACTCCCAAGACTCCATGTTACACAATAAATGTTTGTTTTGTTCGATAAAGTCCCTCTTTATATTCAAAAACCTCCGTTTTGTTGGTGTGTTGTTATCAGTAACCCATTGGAACAAAGCGCGGTCGCAGACTGACGAAAAATCAAAAAAGTACCATAAAAGTTCGTAGAAACATGTCAAACGATATTTATAATCAACCCTGAGGTTGTTTTGGTCATAAATAATCGATCATATTTCAACCGGACAAAATCTTCGTTAATAGAAAAGAAAAACTCCCGGTCACGCGCTGGACTCATGTCTGGAAATGTCCACTGTCCACTCATTGAATGTAGTGTTTCTCCCTAATTTTTTCGAGCAAAAGCCTGAAACAATGCCTAAAGACTGGCCACATGTAGAAGAAGCCATAGGGATCATGAACTGTGTCATAAGTCTTTGTATGGTGGATAGGCTTTCAATGGAAAAACACCATTTCAAAATAAAAGCACTTCATGGATGGATTTTCCTCAGGTTTTCGTCTGCCATATCAGTTCTGTTATACTCACAGATATTTTGGAAACTTTAGAGTGTATTCAAATTTCAATCCAAATCTACCAATTATATGCATATCCTAGCTTCTGGGCCTGAGTAGCAGACAGTTTACTTTGGGCACGCTTTTCATCCAAAATTCCGAATGCTGCCCCCTACCCTAGTGAGGTTAATGGACTGCTGAATGTATTTTTTTTCTTGCTTTGTTTGCACTTTAACATATCATGTACATCTCTGATAAGCTACCCAGGAAGGGCTGAAAATAGCCCATATTAATATATGTAGCCTTAGCAATAAGGTTCATGAAATCAATAAAGTGTTAATGTCAGATAACAATGATATATTACCCATTTCTGAGACTCACTTAGATAATTCATTTGATGACACAGCAGTAGCAATACAAGGATATAACATCTATACAGCAACACCTCCCCCAATGCTTATGGCTTAGGCAATCCTGGTTTAGGAAGACCACCAAAAACCCTGACATTTCCATCCCTAACTATACCATTTTCCAACAAGATAGAACTGCCAAAGGGGGCGGAGTTGCAATCTACTGCAGAGATAGCCTGCAGAGTTCTGTCTTACTGTCCAGGTCTGTGCCCAAACATTTGAGCTTCTACTTTTAAAAATACACCTTTCCAGAAATAAGTCTCTCAACGTTGCCACTTGCTATAGACCACCTGCCCCCAGCTGTGCCCTGGACACTATATGTGAATTGATTGCCCCCCATCTATCTTCAGAGCTCGTGCTGTTAAGTGACCTACACAGGGACATGCTTAACACCCCGGCCATCCTACAATCTAAGCTTGATGCCCTCAATCTCACACAAATTATCAATGAACCTACCAGGTACAACCCGTAATCCGTAAACACGGGCATCCTCATAGATATCATCCTAACCAACCTGCCCTCCAATACACCTCTGCTGTCTTCAACCAGGATCTCAGCGATCATTGCTTGCATCCGTAATGGGTCTACGGTCAAACAACCACCCCTCATCACTGTCAAACGCTCCCTAAAACACTTCAGCGAGCAGGCCTTTCTAATCGACCTGGCCTGGGTATCCTGGAAGAATATTGACCTCATTCCGTCAGTAGAGGATGTTCAAAAAATGTAGAACCAGGAACAGATATAGTCCTTGGTTCACTCCAGACCTAACTGGCCTTGACCAGCACAAAAACATCCTGTGGCGTACTGCATTAGCATCGAATAGCCCCCACGAAATGCGGGGAAGTTAGGAACCAATATACATATGCAGTTAGGAAAGCTAAGGATAGCTTTTTCAAATAGAAATTTGCATCCTGTAGAACAAACTCATAAAAGTTATGGGACATTGTAAAGTCCATGGAGAATAAGAGCACCTCCTCCCAGCTGCCCACTGCACTGAGGCCAGAAAACACTGTCACCACCGAAAAATCCATGATAATTGAGAATTTCAATAAGCATTTCTCTACGGCTGGCCATGCTTTCCACCTGGCTACCCCTACCCCGGTCAACTGCCCTGCACCTCCCCACAGCAACTCGCCCAAGCCTCCCCCATTTCTCCTTCACCCAAATCCAGATAGCTGATGTTCTGAAAGAACTGCAAAATCTGGACATCTACAAATCAGCCGGGCTAGACAATCTGGACCCTCTCTTTCTAAAATGATCTGCCGAAATTGTTGCAACCCCTATTACTAGCCTGCTCAACCTCTCTTTCATATCGTCTGAGATCCCCAAAGATTGGAAATCTGCCGCGGTCATCCCCCTCTTCAAAGGGGGAGACACTCTAGACCCAAACTGCTACAGACCTATATCTATCCTACCCTGTCTTTCTAAGGTCTTCGAAAGTCAAGTTAACAAACAGATTACCGACCATTTCGAATCCCACCGTACCTTCTCCACGATGCAATTTGGCTTCCGAGCTGGTTATGGGTGCACCTCAGCCACACTCAAGGTCCTAAACGATAACATAACTGCCATCGATAAGCGACAATACTGTGCGGCGGTATTCATCGACCTGGCCAAGGCTTTCGACTCTGTCAATCACCACATTCTTATCGGCAGACTCAACAGCCTTGGTTTCTCAAATGACTGCCTCGCCTGGTTCACCAACTACTTCTCTGATAGAGTTCCGTGTGTAAAATCGGAGGGCCTAATGTCCGGACCTCTGGCAGTCTCTATGGTGGTGCCACAGGGTTCAATTCTCGGGCCGACTCTCTTCTCTGTATGCATCAATGATGTCGCACTTGCTGCTGGTGATTCTCTGATCCACCTCTAGGCAGACGACACCATTCTGTATACTTCTGGCCCTTCTTTGGACACTGTGCTAACTAACCTCCAGACGAGCTTCAATGCCATACAACTCTCCTTCCGTGGCCTCCAACTGCTCTTAAATGCAAGTAAAACTAAATGCATGCTCTTCAACCGATCGCTGCCCGCACCTGCCCGCCTGTCCAGCATCACTACTCTAGACGGTTCTGACCTAGAATATGTGGACAACTACAAATACCTAGGTGTCTGGTTAGACTGTAAGCTCTCCTTCCAGACTCACATTAAGCATCTCCAATCCAAAATGAAATCTAGAATCGGCTTCCTGTTTCGCAACAAAGCATCCTTCACTCATGCTGCCAAACGTACCCTCGTAAAACTGACTATCCTACCGATGTCATTTACAAAATAACCTCCAATACTCTACTCAACAAATTGGTTGCAGTCTATCACAGTGCCATCCGTTTTGTCACCAAAGCCCCATATACTACCCACCACTGCGACCTGTACGCTCTCGTTTGCTGGCCCTCGATTCATACTTGTCGCCACACCCACTGGCTCCAGGTCATCTACAAGTCTTTGCTAGGTAAAGCCCCGCCTTATCTCAGTTCACTGGTCACCATAGCAGCACCCACCCGCATCACGCGCTCCAGCAGGTATATTTCACTGGTCACCCCCAAAGCCAATTCCTCATTTGGCCGCCTTCCCTTCCAGTTCTCTGCTGCCAATGACTGGAAAGAACTGCAAATATCGCTGAAGCTGGAGAATCTTATCTCCCTCACTAACTTCAAGCACCAGCTGTCAGAGTAGCTCACAGATCATTGTACCTGTACATATCCCATCTGTAAATAGCCCATCCAACTACCTCATCCCCATACTGTATTTATTTATTTATTTTGCTCCTTTGCACCCCAGTATCTCTACTTGCATTTTTATCTTCTGCACATCTATCACTCCAGTGTTTAATTACTATATCGTAATTACCTCGCCACTATGGCCTATTTTATTGCCTTACCTCTCGTATCTTACCTCATTTGCACACAATGTACATATACTTTTTTCCCTACTGTATTATTGACTGTATGTTTGTTTATTCCATGTGTAACTCTGTGTTGTTGTATGTGTCGAACTGCTTTGCTTTATCTTGGCAGTTCGCAGTTGTAAATGAGAACTTGTTCTCAACTAGCCTACCTGGTTAAATAAAGGTGAAATAAATAAAACAAATAATAATGTTTTTTAATGCACAGTACTAGTCAAAAGTTTGGACACCTACAAATTCCAGGGTTTTTCTTAATTTTTTACTGTTTTCTACATTGTAGAATAATAGTGAATACATCAAAACTATGAAATAACACATATGGAATCATGTAGTAAACAAATATATTTTATATTTGAGATTCTTCAAAGTAGCCACCCTTTGCCTTGATGACAGCTTTGCACACTCTTGGTATTCTCTCAACCAGCTTCATGAGGTAGTCATCTGGAATGCATTTTAATTAAAAGGTGTGCCTTGTTAAAAGTTAATTTGTGGAATATATTTCCTTCTTAATGCGTTTGGGCCAATCAGTTTTGTTGTGACAAGGTAGGGGTGGTATACAGAAGATAGCCCTATTTGGTAAAATACCAAGTCCATATTATGGCAAGAACAGCTCAAATAAACAAAGAAATGACAGTCCATCATTACTTTAAGACATGAAGGTCAGTCAATATGGAAAATGTCAAGAACTTTGAAAGTTTCTTCAAGTGCAGTCGCAAAAACCATCAAGCGCTATGATGAAACTGGCTCTCATGAGGACTGCCACAGGAAAGGAAGACCCAGAGTTACCTCTGTTGCAGAGGATAAGTTCATTAGAGTTACCAGCCTAAGAAATTGCAGCCCAAATAAATACTTCACAGAGTTCAAGTAACAGACAGATCTCAACATCAACTGTCATGTTCGAATTGAGCAAAGAAACCACTACTAAAGGACACCAATAAGAAGAAGTAACTTACTTGTGCCAAGAAACACGAGCAATGGACATTAGACCGGTGGAAATCTGTCCTTTGGTCTGATGAGTCCATATTGGAGATTTTTGGTTCCGACCGCTGTGTCTTTGTGAGACGCATAGTAGGTGAATGGATGATCTCCACGTGTAGTTCCCATTGTGAAGTATGGAGACGGAGGTGTGATGGTGTTGGTGTCCTTTGCGGGTGAGACTGTCAGTGATTTATTTAGAATTCAGGACACACTTAACCAACATGGCTACCACGATACGCCATCCAATCTGGTTAGTTCTTAGTGGGACTATCATTTGTTTTTCAACAGGACAATGTCTCAACACACCTCCAGGCTGTGTAAGGGTTATTTGACCAAGAAGAAGAGTGATGGAGTGCTGCATAAGATGACTTGGCCTACACAATCACCCGACCTCAACACAATTGAGATCGTTTGGGATGAATTGGACCGCAGAGTGAAGGAAAAGCAACCAACAAGTGCTCAGCATATGTGGGAACTCCTTCATGACTGTTGGAAAAGCATTCCAGGTGAAGCTGGTTGAGAGAATGCCAAGAGTGTGCAAAGCTGTCATCAAGGCAAACTTTGGGGCGGCAGGTAGACCAGTGGTTAGAGCGTTGGCCTAGCAACCGAAAGGTTGCAACATCAAATCCCTGAGCTGACAAGGTAAAAATCTGTCGTTCTGAACAAGGCAGTTAACCCACTGTTCCTAGGCCGTCATTGAAAATAAGAATTTGTTCTTAACTGACTTGCCTAGTTAAATAAAGGTAAAACCAAAACAACAACCCAAAAAATTCTACAATGTAGAAAATTGTAAAAAATAGAGAAAATCCCTTGAATGAGTAGGTGTGTCCAAACTTTTGACTGCACTGTATATCGAACAATCGTCAATGCGTCTTCTCGGCCCTCACAGCGAACGTCCATTTGGAAAGCATAAGCTAGGGAGTTTTTGAGCTGTTAAGTCAGAGTTTCCTCTTGATTGCCAGCAATAGCATAACTTATTTGTTGAAGTGTTATCTGATAAAGGTGTTGATGCTTCTTTGCCTCTGCCTCCCCACACATTGTTTTCACCAATTGCGGCCGTTAATGTCAAAGTCTCTGCAAATGTATGTGGTTTCATAGCCTAGTGGGCCTAGCCATTCACCGTGGGAATGATCCAAGTGTGGCCTTTTCCCATGATCTAAGGGCACTCTCTGGATTACTTTTATCTTTTCGATTTTTAACGTTAACCATATTACAATGATTTTGAGATACAGACGATATTATAATTTTCGCAAGGGTTTTCAATCCCATTTTCATATCAGGCGACCCTATATGGAGTCGCAACCCCTAGTTTGGGAACCGCTGAGGTATTCTATAGGCCCTGTGGATACGCACACTCGCTCGCACACGCAAACGCACAAATTCACTTACTCACTCACTTACATACACAGCTCCTGGACAGTAGACCACTGTTATCAAAGCTCGGTCTGCTGATCCGGGAAAGAGCCTCCACTGTGATGAAGCCAACCAAAAACTCTGAGGTAATGTTTAGCATTAGCGCTAGCATTCTGACCCGCTTCCTCAGTGGCCTGTTGGTTAGCGTCCACCCTGAGATTAGAATGTTGGGGGTTCGATCCCCACTCTAATCATATCAAATACTCTAAATATGGGACCCGATGCCTCTCTACTTGGCACTCAGCATTAAGGAGATTGGGATTAAGGCCCTGGGATAGACTAGCGTGCTGTCCAGGGAGTGTCAGGCTACTTCTTGTACATCAAGCTGCCTCAAGCTACAAAAACAGGAGATGGGCTCATGCCCTACAGTATTGTAATGGTCGTTGTTGGAAGGATTGGACCAAGGTGCAGCGTGGAAGGCGTTCATCATGTTTATTAATGTGAACCAGCAACAAAACGAACGTGCAGCTTTGTAGTGCAAAAGGCTACAATACAAAAACAAGATCCCACACACAACAGGTGGAAAAAAGGCTGCCTAAATATGATCCCCAATCAGAGACAACGATAGACAGCTGCCTCTGATTGGGAACCATACCAGGCCAACATAGAAATACAAAAACTAGAGTACCCACCCTAGTCACACCCTGACCTAACCAAAATAGAGAATAAAAAGGCTCTCTAAGGTCAGGGCGTGACAAGTATGGCCCGTTCTGGCTCAGACAAGGCATACTTACTCACTTCTCCCCTACCTCCCTGATATATTGAGACTCTAATATATAATATAAACTGGGTAGTTTGGATCCTGGATGCTGATTGCGTAAAACAGTGTTCCAGCCGTGAGATGATATACTACGAGTTTTACGGGGGAAAAATATTTGTTTACAGTTAGTATCGCGACGCTGTTCTTGATATACCACTGCAAATGACAAGAGAAAAACAATAAGTATTTTATTAAACACATTTCTCCTTGCTTCTAGCCTAGCATTTGGTATACAACAACGGGGATCTGTACAAACCTTGCTGTCTGTTTCTCCGACCTTGGCAACAATGAAATTTGCTAATGCGATCGATCTCCCTGTACCAAATCAAATCAAATCAAATGTTATTGGTCACATACACATGGTTAGCAGATGTTATTGCGAGTGTAGCGAAGTGCTTGTGTTTCTAGTTCTGACAGTACAGCAATATCTAACAAGTAATATCTAACAATTCCTCAACACACACCTAATACACACAAATCTAAGTAAAGGAATGGACTAAGAAAATATAAATATATGGATGAGCAATGGCAGAGTGGCATAGGCTAAGATGCAATAGATAGTACCATAGAGAGTGAACGATGTTCTGACGAGACCACAACTATGGATATTGTGGATAAATCCAAAGAAATGTTCAAAGAAAACAGCTAAAACAAAAATGCAGCTAGTTGTTTTATGTCATTTCAGCTGCAGATTTGGATGTGATTTTGGTGTCTGTCGATGGCTAGCAGCTATTCTTTGATTTCATAACCATGATGGAAAAATAATTCACAAACAGATTATTGTCTGGACTATTTCCTCTGCTGGAAGGATGAAATAGTATGAATTAATTTATCAAAACCAAGATTTTTATGAAAATATGTCATTCATTTTTTATGTATGTTGGTAACCAGTTCATAACAGCAATAAGGCACCTCAGGGCTTTGTGGTATATGGCCAATATACCACGGCTGTATCCAGGCACTCCGCTTTGCGTATAACAACAGCCCTTTGCCGTGGTACATTGGCCATATACCGCACCCTCTCGGGCATTATTGCTTAAATAGACTACATATGCCATTATTATATGCCTCTACTCAGGTACTCCCTAGATAGTGCTAGCGATGCTAGCTATAGTGCACAGGGTCGTGGCTCACATGACTTAACATGGGCTGGACTGGGTTAGGTAGCTAGTATAGCTAACGGCTAATTGCCCTCTCACTCTGCAACCACTCTTGAGTAACCTAGCAGGGACTTACCATTGAGGGAGAGGGGAATATAAATTGTAACAGGGAAGGAGAAAGACACTACAAATGAATGAGTTGAGATCGTCAATGCACCCAAAAGCTCCGAATGGACATGGGTTTTTACAAGCGAGAGGGGTTTTTACAACCATTAAAGTTTCCAGGCCTTGTTTTCCAGAACAAAGGCAAGTTGATTGGTTGTTGGTGTGTTTGTTTGGTTCGTTACTGGTGTAAAAAACGGTGTTTGTTAGCAGAGCAGAGGCAAACAGGCAGCCTTAGTTGTGCGTATTTGATCTTTATTTAGAATATGTGTGTGAAAGCATTTCTGGTTGTAATTCCTGGAATCTGTGTGTGTGAAGGTGTTTGTGTGTTGAGGTGGGTGTGTGTCCATGCCCACGTGTTTGTTTGTGTGTTTGCTTGTGTGTCTGTGCCTGCTTGTTCGTGTCTGTGTTTGTGTTTGTGTGTGTGCATGAACGTCCTTTGTCTCGGTGCGGCCTGACATGAGCAGAAACGACCATTCATGGCTGCAATTAGGTGACGGGGTGAAACAAACAAGCAAACAAAGACCGCATCAACTGTTTTCAGGAATATTATAATTGCTCCTCCTCTGAAACAAAGGGCCTCTGGCTGGCTCCCAGAAACAGAAGCGGAGGGAAGACATCAAGTTTCCAACCGTGTCTCTCTGGCAAGCACGTACGCATGCATGCATATTCACACATTCACAAGCGAATACGCGCGCACATACACACACATACAGATAGAACCCAACACCTATGTCAGTGCCCGACAGTCTCTCTGAGAGACACAGCTATCTACACCTACAGTGCCTTCGGAGAGAATCCTTATTGCGGTTATAAACCCGGTTACCGACATATACAAAAAATGAGTGACATATTTTCATTATAATCTTGGTTTTGATAAATTAATTCATACTATTTCATCCTTCCAGCAGAGGAAATAGTCCAGACAATAATCTGTTTGTGAATTATTTACACCTACAGAGCCTTCGGGAAAGTATTCAGACCCCTTGACTTCTTCCACATTTTGTTACGTTACAGCCTTATTCTAAAATGTATTAAATAAAATAAAATAAAATCCTCAGCAATCTACACACAATACCCCATAATGACAAAGTAAAAACAGGTTTTTAGATTTTTTTTGCACATTTACCAATAACCTAAACAGAAATACCTTATTTACATAAGTTTTCAGACCCTTTGCTATGAGACTCGAAACTGAGCTCAGGTGCATTCTGTTTCTATTGATCATCCTTGAGATGTTTCTACAACTTGATTGTAGTCCACCTGTGGTAAATTCAATTGATTGGACATGATTTGGAAAGGCACACACCTGTCTATATAAGGTCCCACAGTTGACCGTGCATGTCAGAGCAAAAGCCAGGAGGTCGAAGGAATTGTCCGTAGAGCTCAGAGACATGATTGTGTTGAGGCACAGATCTGGGGAAGTGTACCAAAAATGTCTGCAGCATTGAAGGTCCCCAAGAACACAGTGGCTTCCACTTTTCTTAAACGGAAAAAGTTTAAAACCATCAAGACTCTTCCTAGAGCTGGTCTCCTGGCCAAACTGAGCAACCTCCCTAACCAGGTAAGGGCCTTGGTTAGGGAGGTGACCAAGAACCCAATGGTCACTCTGAAAGAGCTCTAGAGTTCCTCTGTGGAGATGGGAGAACCTTCCAGAAGGACAATCATCTCTACAGCATTTCACCAATCAGGCCTTTATGGTAGAGTGTCCAGACGGAAGCCGCTCCTCAGTAAAAGGCACATGACAACCCGCTTGGGGTTTACAAAAGACACAAGTGTCATGTCTGGAGGAAAACCTGGCACCATCTCTACGGTGAAGCATGGTGGTGGCAGCATCATGCTGTGGGGATGTTTTTCAGTGGCAGCGACTGTGAGACTAGTCAGGATGGAGGGAAAGGTGAACGCAGCAAAGTACAGATCCTTGATGAAAACCTGGAGAGACTTGAAAATAGGTGTGCAGCAACGCTCCCCATCCAACCTGACAGAGCTTGAGAGGATTTGCAGGGAAGAAGGGGAGAAACTCCCCACATACAGGTGTGCCAAGCTTCTAGCGTCATACCCAAGAAGACTCAATGCTGTAATCGCTGCCAAAGGTGCTTCAACAAAATATTGAGTGAAAGGTCTGAATACTTATGTAAATGGGATATTTCATTTTTTTTGTGTAAATTAACAAACATTTTTAAAAACCTGTTTTTGCTTTGTCATTATGGGGTATTGTGTGTAAATTGATGAGGGGGTACAAAAGAATGTAATCCATTTTAGAATAAGGCTGTAACGTAACAAAATGTGGAAAAAGTCAAAGGGTCTGAATACTTTCTGAAGTCACTCTAATTACTCAAACAGTTTCATTTAAAGTTTGCTCAATCTATTATTGACGTTGTATTAACGTCTATGTATTATTAATGTTGCAGCATTAACCAAAGAGGTGGCCATACCTCACTACCGGCAGCGGCCAGCTCAACGTGGCGTGTAGCGCCATAATTCAATTATTGTATATCTGTCTTGGGCTCCTGTTGAAAGGGCTAGTGTGACTTGGTTAATGTAGAGAGGGGAAGTGGCATAGAGCGAGAGAAAGGTATTATAAATAATATAAATCAATCATAAATGATGCTGTATTACACATTTATTCAGAGTCAGGCCTGATTCCCTAGGTGGAGAGGAGGAGAACATTTCAAATCTCCATCCCTCTGTAGTGGAGGGAGAGAGGGAGGTGGTTGAAAGTCTCTCTTTGTTGGAGTTGTCATTTTCCTCTGGGAATGCAGCACGGCCTCTTGTTGTGGAGCGGACGCCTGACACATTACTTATTCATCAGCCTTGTCTGCATGACACACACACACACACACACACACACTGCATCATTAAGCCGGATGCATTATTTACCACAAACACATACACATATGGATGCAGGTACACACACACACACCACACAGAATATACACACATGGCACACTGTTCTGGTAAGTGTTTAGATGGCTCCCACATGCCAGCAGACGTAGAACAAACCCTAAACACCCCAGTGAAGGAGAGGAAAGTTCACAAACAGACCTCACTGTCGCTCTAGACTTCCTCCACAATAATGTCATGGAATTTGGAAGGGCGCTGGCTCGTGAATGCGCCTAATCATCTCCATACCTTCCGTGTCTAGGGAAATTGACACTGTTTCCGTCTAGCCGAGGTGGCTTTACTCCAGAGGGGGAAATAAAAACATGAGTTTGTGTGAGCACCTGCGGGGGTGGTGTGTGCGTGGATGTGTGTTTAGGGAAAAGCAGACAAACTTCCAGGAACTTTGCATCCTGACCTGTCTCGTTATGGGATGATGTGGAATTTCGGTGGGAAGTACGGTAGAAAACACAGATGTGTGTTTGTGTGTGTGAGGAGGGTTTTCCCCCTGCGTTTTGGTCCAGTGTCAGTGGGAGCAATTAGGTGTTATCAGTGGCATATGGCTGTGAAGCTGTGGTAAGAGTTTGACGTCAGGGACGCTAGAGGTCAGAGATAAGGTGACCTAATCACAGCCGTGTGTGTGTAGAGGCAGGGAAAAACAGGGCGTCAAGACGTTGATGGTGGGTGGTCAGAGTATTCAGCAAACTAGAATGTTGCAGAAAGCAATTTAAGGAATAGAGCTGGCATGATTCCCTAGTCTACGTGACAGACACTCATGTTGGTTCTTCACAGCACTTTTCTATCTGAAAGTTAGGACCTCGGAACTTCTACCCGTTTAGACAGGGGAAGAATGTTGTCCAACTATAGGTTTGTGTTTCCTGGGCCCATATTCATAAAGCATCTCAGAGCAGGAGTGCTGATCTAGGATCAGTTTAGCCTTTTAAATCATAACAAATAAGATTACGTGGACAGGGACGACTGAGGAGAGGAGACTGGTAAGCATAGCAACATCCAACCAGAGGTGGCAATGGCATTAGCAACAACTGGCTTTTGACTGTGAAGAGACGTGCATGAACGGAAAACCAAACAAGAGGCATCCCAGTTAAGGGTTTGGCAAGTCTCTCTCTTCTCTCCGATCTCTCCATCAGCTAGTCCAGCGAATTAACTCATGACTGCTATAGAGGGATGGAGAGAGTTGCCGGAGAGAGGAAGGGATGAAGCGAGAGGGGGTGATGGTACAGTACGTACAGTTAGGGGGCTAGATGAGAGAGAAAGTGAGAACTTGCGGTAGACAGGGCTAGAGACATGGAGTAAGGGAGACATGTAGGAAGACAAAAGGAATATATAGAGACTGAGGGGGAGAGGCAAGGGATAGCTGGAGAGGGGATTTATAGATAGATGGAGAGAGACGGAGAGAGGGAAATAAGGCAATCTAATTGCGGCGTCTCGCAGAGCCACTCGCCACAGTGACTTGCTAATCTGTAAATCTTCTGTAGAGCACTTTCCCTGTAGACCAGAGTCTACTGCAGACTGTCTGGACAGTGGCCACATAGCAGTCTGGAATCACACCCAACCCATGTGGACTTAATAAGAGAGGGATGGTGAAAGAGGGAGGGACGGAGAGAGAGAGAAGAGGATGAGAGAGCAAAAAAAGAAGGATATAGAAATGGATGACTAGGAGAGTGATGATGGAGAAATGGGCAACAGATGAAAAGGAGAGCATTGGGATGGAGGGATCCGAGGAGCGAGAGAGACGGAAATGAGGGAGGACAAGAAGACTGGCTAATGGGGTAGGAAAAGAGCTAGACTTAAACAGAAGGACAGAGCAAGGGCATGGAGTGAGGGATGAAAAGAGGGTGAAAGAGATAGATTTGGAGTAGTATGAAAGGAGTAAGTATAAGTAAGAGGTGAAAAGAAGAGAGCAGAAGGAAGGAGGGAGGGCGAGAGATCCCCCCCCCCCCCCTAGTAGGTCCGTCCTTTCTGTGAAAATCAACCTATTCCAGGAATGAGAGAGGGAGACGAGCGCACAAACACTCAGCATGTCTGAGACTGCCCTCTGATGTCACCAGCCCCGAGAGAGAGAGGGGAGGGGAGGGGACACAGCCGGAGAGCGAACCGAACACAGTGAGTGTGAGAAAACAGAGAGGTGGAGACTGAGAGCACTGTTCCGGTATCTGCTGTGGACTGAGGCTGGGTTTTACTGAGTGTGTTGTGTCAGCGGTGGAGAGTTGAGCTCCGGTTCAGTGAGGCTGCTCTAGCGATCGCGTTAGCAACACACCATCCGGAAAGCACGACTGATGGGTGAGAGGAGCTCTGCGCTGTACAGTGTGTGCCCACGCCTGTGTGTCTCTGTGTTTGTGTGCCTGTGTTTTCAAAAGTATGCCGTTTGGGGTTGTGTGTGTGAGAGTGTGTTGTTATAGCGGAGTATAGTGTTGGTGTGTGTCCATTGCATTTTGTGTGTGTGTGGGTGGACAGGCTGAGTAGACTCATGGTAGGGATGTCTTTTATCCCATGCTCCGCTCTGCAGCCTTGAGCGCCTCACACTCACTGGAGCAGATACCTACTACTGCCCGCTATGTGTCTCTCTGTGCGGGGGTGTGTGTTAGTGTGTCTGCGTGAAATAGAGAGTTTGTGTGTGTCTCTGTGTGTCTTTCTGTCTCTGTGTGTGTCTCACCATATGTAGTTCATTGCTCCTTGGTATCTATTTGTGTTAGTGTAACTTCTTAATATATTTGGCAATATGTGTGTCACATAATCTTGGAATTGTGACCGCATGGACTGGGAAGTGTGTGGTGGATTTAGTCTTGGTGTCTTGTGTTTTAAGGAATGCTCCTGTGTGTGTGTGTGTGTGTGTGTGTGTGTGTGTGTGTGTGTGTGTGTGTGTGTGTCTGTCTGTCTGTCTGTCTGTCTGTCTGTCTGTCTGTCTGTCTGTCTGTCTGTCTGTCTGTCTGTCTGTCTGTCTGTCTGTCTGCCCCGATGTTCCACTTCACTGTGTCTGCCCTGCACCACATGGAGAGGAAGAAAGCGTAGAGAGCGGATACTGGGAGAGAAAGAAAGGGAGAGGGAGATAGAGGAGCAGAACAGTGTGTGAAACAACCATATGGAAAGAAACAAAATAGAGAGAAAAAAAGACAGAGTGAAGGGATGAATAGATGTAGGCGAAGAAGGGGTGAAAGATGATATTGAGGCTCTGTCTGAAAGAAGAGTGCAACACTGCTCATCCCTTGGCATTATGATGTAACCGTATCGTCCGATGTTTTAAAAGCCTTATGTATTTTTGTCCTTTTACCTGTGTTTTTTTTGCTAGCCCTGTGTGTTTTAGTATGTCCAGTCAACCCATTGCAAATTGTAAAGACTCTAAACAGTCTGTTAGCTGACTGGCAGATGTGCTGGCGTTGAGTGTGTGGTTAGGTTGGATTCAGTGTGTGGTTGAGTGACGTTTGGTGGAGTGTAGCGCTATCTGTCAAATAAGTGGCATAAGTACAGTGCTATGTGATATGGTACAGTGATATGCTACAATGACAGAGAGCCGTAGGACTGAGCCTTGCGTGTTTGACTGTGGATTTATCCACTGTGTGCGTAATCTCTGTAAGAGAGAGACAGATTGCTGTGTTTACATACCGTACATGAGATGGAGAGAGGCAGGGGTGGGCAGCAGAGGGAGGATAAGAAAAGTTAGAGGGGCGTAGAGAAGGGAGATGGCTTGAGAGAGGAGGATTGAGAGGTGGGAGAGAGAGGGAGAGACCGAGAGAGTGAGAGAGAAAGAAGACAAATATAACATGTATACATGCAAAGGACGACTCTCAGCCCCCTACCCTTTTTCCAACCACGCGCTCGCTTTTCCAACCACGCGCCCAACCCACTTACACCCCTGATTGGCTCGTCCACCCCCCAAAGCACCTGCGTGAGTCATTGGCTCTGTGATACCATGTCAGGGGACTCCACACATGGTTGATCCCTAATCCCTACTGTGGCTGGATACCAGACCAATAGCTGCTTTGGTTTACCCTGATCTATAAATAAATCAGACTTCCATGATCTTTCTCATGATCCGAGAGGCCTCTTGGAATAAGCACAGCTTGCCCTCTGTACTAGACCCTGCTGATCTAAGGTCAGTTGTTTGTCACTGTTTCTTAACATAGTCTCCTAGCCTAGTCTGATGTGATTCTTTCCTCTGTAGTACACCCTATAGTACTTGCATGCACACATACAGTGCCTTCGGAAAGTATTCAAACAACCTTACCTTTTTCACATTTTGTTACAATTATAATTTACAAGTGTCACGGCTGTGTGGAGAGACGGACCAAGGCACAGCGTGCACTGGGTTCCAAATCTTTATTTTTCTTGTAAAACTTACAAAACAAAAAGGAAACAAACAACGAACCGTAACATAAGCGGTGCAACAGGCACTAACTCAAAACAAGATCCCACAAAACACAGTGGGGAAATGGCTGCCTAAATATGATCCCCAATCAGAGACAACGATAAACAGCTGCCTCTGATTGGGAACCATACCAGGCCACCATAGAAATAAAACACCTAGATAGGAACACCCCGACCTAATCAAAATAGAGAATAAAAAGGCTCTCTATGGTCAGGGCGTGACAAGAAGACTAAGATCACATTGTTATCTTTCCAAAAGTATTCTTATGCTTAATAATTTATTTTAAATAACATTCAGATGCAAACCCCATAATTGAGAAGTGTATACAAACAAAGGAACAGTAATGTGTGTCTCCTGTCCTTCATGAGGTCACCAAATGAAACAAATTCGATATGACTGTTCCTTAAGTGTTCACGGACCACTCCAACTGCTTGGAATACATAAATACTGTTCATTTATTCAATATTTTGATGTCCAAGCGTCTCTCTGTGTTCCACAGTCAAATTCCAATCTCAAATACTAGAGCCCAGAAGCAGAGTATTTTATGACCATCATAAAGCGGCCCCCTCCATTTTTGCGGGAGACAGAGGGTGCTGTAGAGCGGACCCACTGTAACCTGATCCTTCACATCTTCACAGGAGAGTTATGACACGTGTTAGCTAGCAAATAGATCCAAGTTGGCTAACCTTGAAATATAAATAGATCCAAGTTGGCTAACCTTGAAATATAGAAATATAACCTTGAAATATAATCACTAGCACGTGGGCTTGAGAGATTGTCATTATTAGTAAATGTGCATTATGCATGGTTCTAGTTACATTTGTAACAAAAAAGGGCATGTTCATAGATAGACATGAAAGCCAGATGAGTGATTATTGCAACAAAAAAAGCAGGTTAAACTATTTTGATAAAATAATACAATAATTAGTGGGTCTTGTGGTTGTGGAAGGCTAATATTTAGCCTGCGTATAACTCCACAAGCTCTGAATTCATTAGATTATTGCTGACTGTTTGAAATGCAGTATATTTTACCTTTAATTGTACAACAATGCTTATTAGAGAATAAAAAAAAAAATTGAGACATACAGTACCAGTCAAAAGTTTGGACACACCTACTCATTCAAGGGTTTTTCTTTATTTGTACTATGTTATACATTGTAGAATAATAGTGAAGTAACCAAAAAAGTGTTAAACAAATACAATAATATTTTAGATTCTAGATAGCCACCCTTTGCCTTGATGACAGGTTTGCACACTCTTGGCATTCTCTCAAACAGCTTCATGAGGTAGTCACCTGGAATGCATTTCAATTAACAGGTGTGCCTTGTTCAAAGTTAATTTGTGGAACACAACTGATTGGCTCAAACGCATTAAGATGGAAAGTTATTCTACAAATTCACTTTTAACAAGGCACACCTGTTAATTGAAATGCATTCCAGGTGACTACCTCATGAAGCTGGTTGAGAGAATGCCAAGAGTGTGCAAAGCTGTCATCAAGCCAAAGGGTGGCTACTTTGAAGAATATGTGTATCGTGAAACGCCCATAAGTTTGAAAAAAATAAGATATGATTTTTAGGACATATCGCCCAGCCCTAGTCTAAACGCTACTTTTATAGATTGCTCTTTGTCCTGCCTATCTAGGAAGGAGGCTGGTATGTGTGCGATTTGGGTGTATGTTTTGTGTGTGAGGCTGAAGGAGCAGCTTGGAGTGTCTGTGTGAGTGTTTAATGCAGTGAGTGTGCACATATATTGGTGTGTGTGTGTGTATGTCTGTGTGTGCAGATGCATACCTGCGTGTTCGGTTGCGTGTATGCCTTTCCCTAATACAATCCTCCATACAATTCTCCACTTCCGTGTTAGGGTTTATCACAATAGTCTACAGTGGCCTTCTCCTCTCACTCATCTGCGACAATTTGAAAACACAGTCAGGTGAAAGCAATATGGAGGAAATGTACTCATACTCCGTTTCCATCTTTCCAGTTCTTTTATGCCAATTCTACGAAAGTAAAAAAGGTTACTAGAAAACGACACCACTCTGCACTATCAAGACGCGGCCCGTTAGCTAGCTAGCTTGCTTCGCTAACCCAATCCCAAAGACTCTAGCTAGCCTGTATAAATCAAATCAAATTGTACTTGTCACATGCGCCAAATACAACAGGTGTAGACCTTACAGTTAAATGCTTAGTTACAAGCCCTTTACCAACAGTGCAGTTAAGAAAAATACCTAAAACAAAAATAAATAAAAATAATAAATAATTAAAGAGCAGCAGTAAAAAACAATAGCGAGGCTATATACAGGGGCTACCGGCACAGAGTCAATGTGCGGGGGCACCGGTTAGTCGAGGGTAATTGAGGTAATATGTACATGTAGGTAGAGTTATAGCGCTCTTTGGTATGTAGTTGTCGGGTTGGCCCCTGAGTGCCCTGGTTGTTTAGCAGTGATTACACTGGCTCTCTCTGCGGCTCTCGCTGGCCCTTACAGCGGGAGGATGAGTGGCTGTAATTGGGTATTCATTCCCTGGTCCCATAGCATTAGCACTGCCAGCCATTGATTGCCGTGGCGCTCCTCTACTGCACTTGTATTAATGGGATGAGTTTGGATGGAGCCAGCCAACCACTGCTAGTCGTAACACGGACACTCGTCTCCAACAGAACGGCTGTATTTGTCTGCTTTACTCTGCTTTATGAGTTGGAATAGAGAGGGAGTTGTGTGTGTGTGTTTGTGTGTGTGTGTGTGGACGTCTGTGTGTGAGTGTGTGTAGATCCTGGCCTGGAAACTGCAGGCCACAGGTTGGAAGAAGTGATGGAGCACGTGGCTCCTGTAAACCACAGTTGAGTATCAAGGGTGAGATGCAGTGTAGTTCTAATGTGATAGTCTGTGCATAAAATACGTATTTACAGTATAACTGACAAGAGGGACAGTGTGTGGAAGGAAATGAGATATAATCTAGCTGACCTGGGCCTGTTGAGATACTTTTAAAATACACCTTCCTTCCTTCCTTGAAGTAATCACAGATCTTACAAGGTTGGATTGGTGAAAGGAAACATTCCATTACAAATCTAAAGGTATTGAACAAGGCCCTGGTGCCCAACATATAAGGTGGAAAATGAGGCCAACAGTCTACTGATGCCCGGCACTTTAACAAGGGTGGCAGATAGCCTAGCGGTTAGAGAGGCTAGCCAGCGACCGGAGGGTTGCTAATTCAAATCCCATGTCCGATGGGAAAATCTGTCGGGAAGTGAGCTGGCAACTGGAGGGTTTCTTCAGGAGGCTGAAGAAATTTGGCTTGTCACCAAAAACACTCACAAACTTTTACAGGTGCACAATCGAGAGCATCCTGTCGGGCTGGTACGGCAACTGCTCCACCCACAACCGCAAGGCTCTCCAGAGGGTAGTGAGGTCTGCACAACGCATCACCGGGGGCAAACTTCCATGCCCTCCAGGACACCTACACTACCCGATGTCACAGGAAGGCCAAAAAGATCATCAAGGACCACAACCACCCGAGCCACTGCCTGTTCATCCCGCTATCATCCAGAAGGCGAGGTCAGTACAAGTGCATCAAAGCTGGGACCGAGAGACTGAAAAACAGCTTCTATCTCAAGGCCATCAGACTGTTAAACAGCCATCACCAACATTGAGTGGCTGCTGCCAACATACTGACTCAATCTCTAGCCACTTTAATAATAATAAATTGGATGTAATAAATGTATCACTAGTCACTTTAAACAATGCCACTTTATATAATGTTTACATACCCTACATTACTCATCTATATGTATATACTGTACTCTATACCATCTACTGCATCTTGCCTATGCCGTTCGGCCATCGCTCATCCATATATTTATATGTACATATTCTTATTCATTCCTTTACACTTGTGTGTATAAGGTAGTTGTTGTGATTGTTAGATTACTTGTTAGATATTACTGCATGGTCGGAACTAGAAGCACAAGCATTTCGCTACACTCGCATTAACATCTGCTAACCATGTGTATGTGACCAATAACATTTGATTTGATTTGATCAACTCTTCGATGCCATCCCCTGCCGTTGTGCACTTGAGACAACAGCTCCCCGGGTGTCCAGTGTGGCAGCCCACTCCAAAATCTGTATGTGTGTCTTTCGGTTGGGTTAAAAGCAGAAGCCAAATTTTGGTTGCAATTGACCAATAAAGTGATCTTTATCTTCATGGAAAGATGGAAAGATAGTCGTAGTGTTACGGCTTTCATAGAGGCGAGAAGGATCGGACCAATACGCGGAGTGGTTAGTGTCCATAATTTATTAGCATTGAACTGAACACTATATGAAGCAAGATAACAAATAGAAAATCAAACCGACAAACAGTCCCGTGTGGCACAACGACTACACGGAAGACAAACACCCACAAAACACACGTGAAACCCAGGCTGCCTAAGTATGATTCTCAATCAGGGACAACGATTGACAGCTGTCTCTGATTGAGAATCATACCCGGCCAAACACAAACATCCCAACATAGAAAATCAAACATAGACAAACCCACCCAACTCACGCCCTGACCAACTAAATAAATACAAGAAAAAGGAAAACAGGTCAGGAACGTGACAAGTAGTCGTCCTGCAGAAACCAAACAAGTCAATGTTGTTTCCCAGACGTGGGATTTGGCTTTTCGGGTGTCTGTGGGATTGTGTGTGACTGCATCCCAGGTGTGATGCCCGAGGGGAACTGCAGGTGTCAGAACAATCTGACAGCTTTGATTGACTCTTCTGCAATGTGACACTTAAAGAAACAGGCACTGATGTGCAGAGCCACTGGAGACTGGGGTTCAATCCCCTGTGTCCAACTTTCCTACTGAGACCGGGGTCCCTACTGTTCTCCCACTTGCCAACTTTCCAAATAAAGTGTAAATAAACTAGGGTACCAGTGAGGATATCCTGCGGTGGAACATTTTTGTACAGCTGTTGATAAGTTATTGATAATAATTAGCCACATTTTTTTTTCATGTCATTGCATTAAGATATAACAGAGGAATATGGCTACATTCAATACAATGTTTTAATAATCCTTTCTTATGGTTGGTGGATTCACGGATTTGTCCGTGAATAAGCATTAACCAGTTAAATTAGACATTGAACTTGAACCCTGTAAGAATCCTGGATCTTGCTGTCGGACAGTTTATTGTAATGAGATCTCGGAAATGCACTGTTTAACATACCAGTTAATGTCTCCTTATGTTACAGCGTGGAAACAGTTTATGGGCACACAAATCAAAAATAATGTATGTGATAAAAAAATCGAATGCTTCTAACCCGGAAGAGTCACCTTAACTTGATACTTACAACCAAAATAAATACTGTCACCAATGTAATTCTTCAATAGTTATGCATAATACTTGGATGCGCATTTGATGTCCAGCTGTTTAATTACGTTGTGATGGTCATGTGACAAACAGCTGTGATACAGCACACAAATGCAACAACAGCCAAAATGCAAGAAAACCTCAAGAGTTCAAGAGGAATGTCCAGAATATTTTCTTGTCTCATTCGTTACTCCAGTGAAGACAGTTGTGCCATGGTCCATTTTGGATCTAATATCCAGCGGTGTGTGGTGAGGTCAGTGGCTGGGTAGGCACTGGCTATTATCAAAGCCAGATTTACTCACAAATTAACCTTGATGAAGCCCAAGTTCACCATACAATAGATAGGTCAATAAACTGAAATTGACAAACGATGTTCACCAAATGTAAATACCAATGTAGCCAAGATACACAAGCGATAGCTTCCGATGGCGGCATATTTCATAAATCATATCATCCTCCAAAATGACACACTGCTCAACTCAGCTCAGCCATAGACTGATGTAGCATTCATCCACATTTACAACCAATTGGTGGCAATAAAATGGCCACCTTTCATCTGAATACTTTGCAACGCAAACCCTATAACCTTTCACATTGGATTTACAATTCTTCCAATGAACAGGCGCAAACACCACACACAATAATAATAATAATAATATTATTATGTGACACTATTACACATATTTTGTGTATAATAAATACGCTTCTAACTACATTTCCATATTAATAATCAACATGACTTAAAAATGCAGTTGAAACATCAAAAAGTGTCTAATTAAAACAAAATTCTAGCTTGATTTATAAAATGCATCACAGGAATGTTGTCTATTCTCATGTTCGTTCAACACTAGTCTAACCCTGGCTGGATGTCCTTTGGGTGGTGGACCATTCTTGATACACATGGGAAACTGTTGAGCATGAAAAACCCAGCAGCGTTGCAGTTCTTGACACCTACTACCATACCCTGTTCAAAGGCACTTCAATCTTTTGTCTTCTCCATTCACCCTCTGAATGGCACACATACCCAATCCTTGTCTCAATTGTCTCAAGGCTTAAAAATCCTTTAACCTGTCTCGTTCCCTTCATCGACACTGATAGAAGTGGATTTAACAAGTGACATCAATAAGGGATCATAGCTTACACCTGGATTCACCGAGCAGGTGTTCTTAATATACTCTGTGTATATGTTGCCAAATAAGACTAAATAATCCTTTGCTCACCAGAATAATGTCATACATTGATAGAAGGATCTAGTTGACATCGGTAACGTTTTCCCTGTCATTTCTGCTTCTTTCGTGGAGCAAAGACTTTTATGGACCGGGTATCAAATGCAATTACCCCCCACAAGAAAAACAGGAATGATTTCCTGTGCAAAATCTGACCGGTTGTTAGGAAATAGAAAGCTGTGAAAACGATCCAACATGTTTCTGATAAGATTTCAGTTTGGCTCGGATGCATATTTTATGTGGTTGAAATACTATCAGCTTTTTATGATGCTGATAAAGACCACACCTTTACAGACATTCGCATTCTCTTAAGATGTGAAAGAAAGAAATCCTATACTGAAGAAAAATATAAACACATCATGCAACAATTTCATTGATTTTAACATTGATTTTACAGTTCATATAAGGAAATCAGTCAATTGAAATAAATTCATTAGGCCCTAATCTATGGATTTCACATGACTGGGAATACAGATATGCATCTGCTGGTCAGAGAAACCTTTAAAAAATGGGCCTCGCAATGGGCCTCAGGATCTCCTCACGGTATTTGTGTGCATTTAAATTGCCATCGATAAACCTCAATTGTGTTCGTTGTCCGTAGCTTATGCCTGCCCTGCCCAGCCCATACCATAACCCCAACGCCATCATGGGGCACTCTGTTCACAATGTTTACATCAGCAAACCGCTCACCAACAAAACGCCATACACGTGGTCTAGGGTTGTGAGGCTTGTTGGACGTACTGCCAAATTCTCTAAAACGACATATGGTAGAGAAACTTATATAAAATTCTCTGGCAACAGCTCTGGTGGACATTCCTGCAGTCAGCATGCCAATTGCATGCTCCCTCAAAGCTTGAGTAATCTGTAGTATTGTGTTGTGTGACAATTGCACATTTTAGAGTGGCCTTTTATTGTCCCCAGCACAAGGTGCATCTGTGTAATGATCATGCTGTTTAGTCAGCTTCTTGATATGCCACACCTGTCAGGTGAATGGATTATCTTGGCAAAGGAGAAAGGCTCACTAACAGAGATGTAAACAAATTTGTGCACAAAAGTTGAGAGAAATACGTTTTTTGTGCGTATGGAAAATTTCTGTGATCTTTTATTTCAGGTCATGAAACATGGGACCAACACTTTACATGTTGCGTTTCTAGTTTTGTTCAGTGTATTTCTCTGCTCCTGTTCAAGTCGAAATGTAGCCTACATTTGGTGAATAATTTTACTGCAAGAAATTATTAATTCTGCAGGAGTTAATATGAAGGCTAATGTGAGAGGCTATAGATTTCAGATTGTCCAGATTTCAGTTTCCATTTAACCCATCTGAACAGTAGGCTACAGTTCCCTTGACGTGCCATAGGCCTATTTGAAGTCTCCGTCTTGTGACTGTCAAATTTGTATATCGCCTCACAATCATCACATATATCATCCTCTTTTACCACTTCACCAAATCTTTCCCAAATGTTACTTGTTTTTATTTTCAACTCTCAATTTTCGAACTTTTCTCTTATTGAATTAAACTATTTTTGCCTCTGTGCTCGACATTAACTTTTTCTGCGCGTTCCCAAAAGCATTTGCCGATTTGCCTGTAGGTTATTTGATGTGCATACAGTTAGGCCATAGGCTTACGCAGTAATGCTAGATAGCCTAAAATAATGAAGGAAAGGAATCAAGATTTTTAGCCTATAGATATAAATTACACAAGAATGATACATTTAGACCAATTTTTTAAAGGTATTTGATTTCTCTTAGTTCAACCTGCCCGCCACCCACCCGCCTTTCATCCACACAATATTTAATGATCCGAAACCCTCCCGCCCCACGGATATAAGCGAAGCCAATGGGCAACCAGCCTCTGAATGCTACCAGACAGACTTGACCAGACGGAAGGTCAGAGGTCAAGATGGGTTTGTCGGTCAGTGGGACAGATCTCTATACAGTAGGGCTCCAAAAATGCTGACACACACCATCCCCACTGCGACTGTAGTCTGTTTTAGCCCCACTCTTCTCTCCATGCCGCCCTAAGGGAGGTATAGTGTTGCAACCCCGTGCTGAAATCCGCACCGTGCCAAAGAGGCCATTGGCCATCTCAGCAATACTCCACAACTGTGCCTCCCTGTGATTGGTCTTTTGGGAGGCCAATGCACCTCTGATAGTCCAGACTCACTGCTCTTGTTTTGTTGCACAGGGTATCTCGTTAACTGGCATCGGTCTTGGGACCGAGCCAGGTGGCACTCCTCATAGTAGAAATCGATTAGAGAGAGAGCCTGATATTCTATACCTTGGTGTTTCTTCTCTCACTATGGACCCAAAAATAGAGCTGAAAGTATCCACATGAAATCCCAGGAGTTTGTGCGTATGAAGCTTGAGTGATTCTGCTCATTTATATCCATTATGTGCATGTCTTGATGTAATACTGCTGTTTTAGAAACTTCTCTCTTCTAAGCTCAATGTTTTTCCACAGTATATCAGAATTTAAAGCGCCAGGGAAACTAAACCTGCAGGCATACAACCACTGGTAAGCTCTGTGTGAAAACAAGTCATTGGGAGAATCTTAATTGCAATTTCCTTGATTCCTCGCGTCTTCTATCCTCACCGCCTTCTCAAAACCCATTGTAAAAGTTTTTTTTTACCTTTAATTTATCACATGTACAGTACCAGTCAAAAGTTTGGACACACTTACTCATTCAATGGTTTTTCTTTATTTTTACTATTTTCTACATTGTAGAATAATAGTGAAAACATCAAAACTATGAAATAACCATATGGAATCATGTAGTAACCAAAAAAGTGTTAAACAAATCAAAATATATTTGTTGTGACAAGGTAGGGGTGGTATACAGAAGATAGCCGTATTTGGTAAAATATAAAGTCCATATTATGGCAAAAACAGCTCAAATAAGCAAAGAGAAACAACAGTCCGTTATTACTTTAAGACATGAAGGTCAGTCAATATGGAAAATGTCAAGAACTTTGAAAGTTTCTTCAAGTGCAGTCGCAAAAACCATCAAGCGCTATGAAGAAACTGGCTCTCATGTGGACTGCCACAGGAAAGGAAGACCCAGAGTTACCTCTGCTGCAGAGGATAAGTTCATTAGAGTGACCAGCCTCAGAAATCTCAGCCCAAATAAATGTAAGTAACAGACATCTCAACATGAACTCTTCAGAGGAGGTCGAATTGCTGCAAAGAAACCACTACTAAAGGACACCAATAATAAGAAGAGACTTGTTTGGGCCAAGAAACACGAGCAATGGACATTAGATCTGGTTTGCGCTGAGTGGGAATATCATTTGTTTTTCAACAGGACAATGACCCAACACACCTCCAGGCTGTGTAAGGGCAATTTGACCAAGAAGGAGAGTGATGGAGTTCTGCATCAGATGAGCTAGCCTCCACAATCACCCGACCTCAACCCAATTGAGATGGTTTGAGATGAGTTGGCCCGCAAGGAAAAGCAGGCAACAAGTGCTCATCAAAAGAAATCAAAATGGCTTAAGGACAACAAAGTCAAGGTATTGGAGTGGCCATCACAATGCCCTGACCTCAATCCTATAGAAAATATGTGGGCAGAGCTGAAAAAGCATGTGCGAGCAAGGAGGCCTACAAACCTGACTCAGTTACACCAGCTCTGTCAGGAGGAATGGGCCAACATTCACCCAACTTATTGTGGGAAACGTGTGGAAGGCTACCCAAAATGTTTGACCCAAGTTAAACACTTTAAAGGCAATGCTACCAAATATTAATTGAGTGTATGTAAACTTCTGACCCACTGGGAATGTGATGAAAGAAATCAAATCTGAAATAAGTCATTCTCTCTGCTATTATTCTGACATTTCACATTCTCAAAATAAAGTGGTGAATTTTTCCTTGGATTAAATGTCAGGAATTGTGAAAAACTGAGTTTAAATGTATTTGGCTAAGGTGTATGTAAACTTCCGACTTCAACTGTATATATACGTGTGAACGGTTCATGTGAACGGTTCTTCAGCTGGACCACACCAACCTGTTGGGAGTGCACCTGGGAATGGAGAAGACCCGGAAATGGATCACCGCCCGGTTCCACCGGCCTGGGATGAGGAGGGCCGTGGAAGACTATTGTCGCAGCTGTCCGGAGTGTCAAATCAATGCTCTAAAAGCACACTTCCGAAACCCGCTGGTCCCCCTAACGATCACTGGGGTGCCCTTTGAACGCATTGCCATGGACATAGTGAGACCCCTGGTAAAAACGGCATGAGGACACCGGTACATCTTGGTAATAGTAGATTATGCCACCTTGTATCCTGAGGCCATTCCCCTACGGGCGGTGGTCTCCAAGGGATTCGCCCGGAAGCTGTTCCACCTCTTTAGCCGGATGGGCATCCCGAACGAGATCCTGACAGACCAAGGTACTGAGTTCATGTACCACCTAATGAAAGATGTGTGTGCTCTCTGCAGATCAAGCAGATCCGAACCTCCGTCTTTCACCAGCAGACGGATGGGCTCGTCGAGTGGTTCAATAAAACAAATGCTGCGGAAAGGTCATCGAGCAGGACGGGAAGAACTGGGACCAGCTACTACCCCACCTAATGTTCTCGTTCCGAGAAGTGCCCCAGTCATCCACTGGGTTTTCCCCTTTCAAACTCCTCTACGGGAGGAGACCACGTGAACTACTGGACCTCGCCAAGGAGGTGTGGGAACCCCGCGAGATGAGACGATGGATGACAGCCATATGGCTAGTGGCCAAATCGGATCCTCGAGGCCCGAAGGAAGGCCATGAAGCAGGAAGTGGAGGCTATGCTGAGGATGGGGTTTATTGAATAATCCCACAGCGCAGGTTGCAGCCCCATCGTGTGGTGCACAAACCGGACGGTAGTCTGTTCTTCTGTAATGATTTCCGGGGAAGGCCCGGTACATCAGCACCCTCGACCTGACCAAAGGATATTGGGAGCTCGGTTTTATTCCCCACAGGATACAGCAAGACTTCGGAGCCCAGAAGATGGTATCCCGGAGGAGACCTATTATTTTCTATTTGTTTATTATTTAATAAACACCCTTGAAACCAAGCTAATACAATTGTGTCTGATCTGTGTAAACGTCTTGACCAAACTCCCTGGTGTGCCACTATATATACAGTGGGGAGAACAAGTATTTGATACACTGCCGAATTTGCAGGTTTTTCTAGAGAGGTCTGTAATTTTTTATCATAGGTACACTTCAACTGTGAGAGACGGAATCTAAAATCTAAAACAAAAATCCAGAAAATCACATTGTATGATTTTTAAGTAATTAATTTGCATTTTATTGCCCATTTAAGAATTCAGACCGTTTACTCAGTACTTTGTTGAAGCACCTTTGGCAGCGATTACAGCTTTGATTCTTCTTGGATATGATGCTACAAGCTTGTCACACCTGTATTTGGATAGTTTCTCCCATTCTTCTCTGCAGATCCTCTCAAGCTCTGTCAGGTTGGATGAGGAGCTTTGCTGCACAGCTATTTTCAGGTCTCTCCAGAGATGTTCGATCGGGTTCAAGTCCGGGCTCTTGCTGGGCCACTCAAGGACAGCCAGAGACTTGTCCCAAAGCCACTTCTGCGTTGTTTTGGCTGTGTGCTTAGGGTCGTTGTCCTGTTGGAAGGTGCACCTTCGCCCCCGTTTGAGGTCCTGAGCGCTCTGGAGCAGGTTTTCATTACGTTTTCATCATATTGGAATGAGAAGACACATGTAGTTATTGATTTGTGTACAGTGTTAAAATGGTGGCTATGCTTTTTACTGTGTGTGTGTGTGTACAGTGCTTTCAGAAAATATTCACACCCTTTGGCTTTTTCCACATTTTGTTGTGTTACAGCCAAATTTAAAATTGATTAAATTGAGATTTTGTGTCACTAATCTACACCCAATATCCCATAATGTCAAAGTGGAATTTTGTTTGTAGAACTGAAATGTCTTGAGTCAAAAAGTATTCAGCCCCTTTGTTATGGCAAGCCTAAATAAGTTCAGGAGTAAAAATTTGCTTAACAAATCACGTAATCACTTCAATAATGAATGACTACCCCATCTCTCTACCCCACACATACAATTGTCTGTAAGGTCCCTCAATTGAGTAGTGAATTTCAAGCACAGATTCAACCACAAAGACCAGGGAGTTTTCAATGCCTCGCAAAGAAAAAAAACCAGACGCTGAATATTCCTTTGAGCATGGTGAAGTTACTAATTAGGCTTTGGTAACTCAGTTACTGGAGAGGAAGGAAACTGCTCACCGATTTCAAAATGTTTCAGGCACGAACCTGAGGGGGGCGCCAACATGGACAGGAAGATCACGTCAGTGTCTCAACCCACTCATGTGACGCACCCCTCCTAGGGACTGCATGGAAGAGCACCAGTAAACCAGTGACTCAGCCCCCGTAATAGGGTTTGAGGCAGAGAATCCCGGTGGAGAGAGGGGAACCGGCCAGGCAGAGACAGCAAGGGCGGTTCGTTGCTCCAGTGCCTTTCCGTTCACCTTCACACCCCTGGGCCAGACTGCACTCAATCATATGACCCACTGAAGAGATGAGTCTTCAATAAAGACTTAAAGATTGAGACCGAGTCTGAGAAAGCCCTGCCTCCAGCTGTTTGCTTAGAAAGTCTAGGGACAATAAGGAGGCATGCATCTTGTGACCGTAGCGTACGTTTCAGAATATGCACAGCAGGACCAAATCGGAGAGGAAGGTAGGAGCAAGCCCATGTAATGCTTTGTAGGTTAGCAGTAAAAACTTGAAATCAGCCCTAGCCTTAACAGGAAGCCAGTGCAGAGAGGCTAGCACTGGAGTAATATGATCAAATTTTTGGGTTCTAAGTCAAGATTCTAGCAGCTGTGTTTAGTACTAACTGAAGATTATTTAGTGCTGTATACGGGTAGCCGGAAAGTAGAGCATTGCAGTAGTCTAATCTTCATGGTGGTGGCTACATCATATTATGGGTATGCTTGTCATTACAAAGACAAGGGAGTTCCTTACGATAAAAATAAACCGAATACAGCTATAGCCACAGCTATAGGAAAACCTTCTTCATTCTGCTTTCCAAAAGACACTCCGAGACAGTCACCTTTCAGCAGGACAATAACATAAAACACAAGGCCAAATCTACACTGGAGTTGCTTACCAAGATGACATTGAATGTTCCTGAGTCACAGTTTTGACTTAAATTGGCTTGAACATCTATTGCAAGACTTGAAAATGGCTGTCTAGCAATGATCAACAATCAACTTGACAGATCTTGAAGAATATTCATAAGTTTAATGGGAAAATATTGTACAATCCAGGTGTGCAAAGCTCTTACAGACTTACCCAGAATGACTCACTGCTATAATCGCTGCCAAAGGTGGCTCTACAAAGTAATGACTCAGGGGTGTGAATACTTATGTAAATTAGATATTTCTGTATTTTATTTTCAATAGATTTGCAAAAATGTCTAAAAACACATTTTCACTTTGTCATTATGGGTATTGTGTGTAGATAGGTGAGTGATTTAAAAAAAAAAAAAAATGAATTTAAGATGTGGAAACAATGTGGAATAAGTCAAGGGGTCTGAAAACTTTCTGAAGGCACTGTATATACTGTATGAAATATAGACAAATCTCTATGGGGGCTGATTTAGGTCTGATGTATGGCCAAGTATACCTTCCCACAATGCAATGGGCTTCACCCAGCGATCCCAGGGAATCAATCTCCATCAGCTACGTCAGCGCAGCTCCTTCCGTCAGCGACACGTCTGCAAAGCATGCACACACACTGCCTCTCTCTCTCTTACACATACACACACACACACACACACACACACACACACACACACACACACACACACACACACACACACACACACACACACTGTAAGTGCTGTGTGTGTCAGCAAATCCCAGCCGCTAAGATCGTTTTGCGGTGGGATTTTTTTGCTTTGTTGCAATGTTGCATCATTTCACCCAAGAGTGGGTGGACCCAAACTGCATTTCTGAGAATATGCGCATGTGTTTACTCAGTGAGCTTGTGCATTAATACATGTGTGTGGATCTGCCTGCATGTTTGTGTGTTTATGCGTCTGTGCGTTTGTGTGTGTGCTTTTGTACATCTTCACGTGTGTGAATGTCTGTTTGTATGTGTGTGCATGTGTGTATGTTAGTGCCGTCTTCATCCTCCTCCTCCTCCTCTATGGTGCAGGCCAATGATCAACCAACCCACTAAATTAGAAGGGATTACGTGAAGGATAACTAAACTCAGCAAAAAAAGAAACGTCCCTTTTTCAGGACCCTGTCTTTCAAAGATAATTTGTACAAATCCAAATAACGTCACAGATCTTCATTGTAGTTTAAACACTGTTTCGCATGCTTGTTCAATGAACCATAAACAATTAATGAACATGCACCTGTGGAACGGTCGTTAAGACACATAGGCAATTAAGGTCACAACTTAGGACACTAAAGAGTTCTTTCTACTGACTCTGAAAAACACCAAAAGAAAGATGCCCAGGGTCCCTGCTCATCTGCGTGAATGTGCATTAGGCATGCTGCAAGGAGGCAAGAGGACTGCAAATGTGGCCAGGGCAATAAATTGCAATGTCCATACTGTGAGATGCCTAAGACAGCGCTACACGGAGACAGGACGGACAGCTGATTGTTCTCGCAGTGGCAGACTATGTGTAACAACAACTGCACAGGATCGGTACATCCGAACATCACACATGCGGGACAGGTACAGGATAGCAACAACAACTGCCCGAGTTACACCAGGAACGCACAATCCCTCCATCAGTGCTCAGACTGTCCACAATAGGCTGAGAGAGGCTGGACTGAGAGCTTGTAGGCCTGTTGTAAGGCAGGTCCTCACCAGACATCACCGGCAACAACGTCACCTATGGGCACGTCGCTGGACCAGACAGGACTGGCAAAAAGTGCTCTTCACTGGCGAGTCGCGGTTTTGTCTCACCAGGGGTGATGGTCGGATTCGCGTTTATCTTTGAAGGAATGAGAATTACACCGAGGCCTGTACTCTGGTGCGGGATCGATTTGGAGGTGGAGGGTCCGCCATGGTCTGGTGCGGTGTGTCACAGCATCATCGGACTGAGCTTGTTGTCGTTGCAGGCAATCTCAACGCTGTGCGTTACAGGGAAGACATCCTCCTCCCTCATGTGGTACCCTTCCTGCAGGCTCATCCTGACATGAACCTCCAGCATGACGAAGCCACCAGCCATACTGCTCATTCTGTGTGTAATTTCCTGCAAGACAGGAATGTCAGTGTTCTGCCATGGCCAGCGAAGAGCCCGGATCTCATTCCCATTGAGCACGTCTGGGACCTGTTGGATCGGAGGGTGAGGGCTGGGGTCATTCCGCCCAGAAATGTCTGGGAACTTGCAGGTGCCTTGATGGAAGAGTGGGGTAACATCACACAGCAAGAACTGGCAAATCTGGTGCAATACATGAGGAGGAGATGCACTGCAGTACTTAATGTAGCTGGTGGACACATCAGATACTGACTACTTTTGATTTTGACCCCCATTTGTTCAGGGACACATTATTCAATTTCTGCTAGTCACATGTCTGTGGAACTTGTTCAGTTTATGTCTCAATTGTTGCATCTTGTTATATTCATACAAATATTTACACATGTTAAGTTTGCTGAAAATAAACGCAGTTGACAGTGAGAGAACGTTTCTTTTTTTGCTGAGTTTTTGAACAAATGTCTGGTGTTGTTATTTTACTAAGCCCCAAAGCTCCTCCCTGTTTCTGTCTGTTGAATTAATCCATTCTGTGATAACCCTTTCGCTCTTACCCAATGCTGTTTTGTAATTCTATTTATCCTTTATGTCACCAAAAGAGAGTCCTGGCTAAGACGGATGGCAACATGCATTTAGGCTAGGAGTGTCACTGTAAAACAAGTAAATTTTTCTTAGCACTGAGTGTAGCCCAAGTGTGGATTGTGTCCATCTCACATATTGACCCTTTGAGCCATTCTGTAGAGCAGTGGTTCCTAAACTTTTTATAGTCCCGTACCCCTTCAAACATCCAACCTCCAGCTGCGTACTCCCTCTAGCACCAGGGTCAGCGCACTCTCAAATGTTGATTTTTGCAATCATTGTAAGCCTGCCACACACACACTATACAATAACATTTATTAAACATAAGAATGAGTGTGATTTTGTCACAACCCAGCTCGTGGGAAGTGACAAAGAGCTCTTATAGGACCAGTGCACAAATAATAACATAACAATAATCAATCATTTTGCTCTTTACTTAGCTATCTTACATATAAAACCTTATTTGTTCATCAACAATGGTGAATAACTCACCACAGGTTAATGATAAGGGTGTGCTTGAAAGGATGCACATAACTATGCAATGTTGGGTTGTACTGGAGAGTTGCAGTCTTTTTCCACACACAGTCTGTGCCTGTATTTAGTTTTCATGCTAGTGAGGGCCGAGAATCCACTCTCACATAGGTACGTGGTTGCAAAGGGCATCAGTGTCTTAACAAGGTGATTTGCCAAGGCATGATACTCTGAGCACAGCCCAATCCAGAAATCTGGCAGTGGCTTCTGATTAAATTACATTTTCACAGAAACGCTTCTTGCAATTTCGATGAGGCTCTCTTGTTCAGATATCGGTAAGTGGACTGGAGGCAGGGCATGAAAGGGATAACGAATCCAGTTGGTTGAGTCGTCCTTTTCATGAAAGTACCTGCGTAATTGCGCACCCAACTCAATCAGATGCTTCGCTATATAACATTTGACATTGTCCGTAAGCTTGAGTTCATTTGCACACAAACAATCATGCAATGATGGAAAGATCTGTGTGTTGTCCTTGTTAATGCAGACAGAGAAGAGCTCCAACTTCTTAATCATAGCCTCAATTTTGTCCCGCACATTGAATATAGTTGCAGAGACCATACCCTGTAATCCTAGATTCAGATCATTCAGGTGAGAAAAAACATCACCCAGATAGGCCATTCGTGTGAGAAACTCGTCATCATGCAAGAAGTCAGACAAGTGAAAATTATGGTCAGTAAAGAACTTTAAGCTCGTCTCTCAATTCAAAAAACGTGTCAGTACTTTGCCCCTTGATAACCAGTGCACTTCTGTATGTTGTAAAAGCGTTACGTGGTCACTGCCCATATCATTGCATAGTGCAGAAAATACATGAGAGTTCAGGGGCCTTGCTTTAACAAAGTTAACCATTTTCACTGTAGTCTCCAAAATGTATTTCAAGCTGTCAGGCATTCCCTTGGCAGCAAGAGCCTCTCAGTGGATGCTGCAGTGTACCCAAGTGACGTCGGGAGCAACTGCTTGCATGCGCATTACCACTCCACTATGTCTTCCTGTCATGGCTTTTGCGCCATCTGTACAGATACCAACACATCTTGACCACCAAAGTCCATTTGATGTCACAAAGCTGTCCAGTACTTTAAAAATATCCTCTCATGTTGTCCTGGTTTCCAGTGGTTTGCGGAAGAGGATGTCTTCCTTAATTGACCCCCCATAAACGTAACGGACATATACCAGGAGCTGTGCCAGGCCGGCCACGTCTTCTGACTCATCCAGCTGTAATGCATAGAATTCACTGGCTTGTATGCAAAGCAGTAATTATTTCAAAACATCTCCTGCCATGTCACTGATGCGTCGTGATTTAGTGTTGTTTGATGAAGGCATTCTCTGTATAGTTTTTTTGCCCTTTTCCCCCAGCATTGTCCCAGTCATATCAGCGGGAGCTGGAAGAATTAAGTCCTCCGCAATAGTATGGGGCTTGCCTGTCCTAGCCACTCGGTAGCTCACCATATAAGACGCTTCCAGCCCCTTCTTATTAATGGTGTCTGTTGCTTTTATACATGTCTTACTAATTTAAAGTCGTCTTAATTCTCGCTCAAAAAATTCCTGTGAGAGATCAGCATCCATAGTAACGCCAAGGTCCTTCAGTTTTATTTGATACGACTGTACAACCATCAAGATTAATTGTCACATTCAACAGAAGATCTCTTTGTTTTTTGGGACCTAGAACTAGCATCTCTGTTTTGTCCGAGAAAATGTGCCGCCATCCACTTCCTTATGTCTGAAACACATGCTTCCAGGTAGGGCAATTTTGTGGCTTCACCATGTTTCATCGAAATGTACAGCTGTGTGTCGTCCGCATAGCAGTGAAAGTTAACCTGTTATGGCTGCAGCCCGGTGTCGGTACACTTATCACAACAGCCCGTCCAAGTGCAGGGCGCGAAATTCAAAAGATATTTTTTTGAAATATTTAACTTTCACACATTAACAAGTCCAATACAGCAAATGAAAGATACACATCTTGTGAATCCAGCCAACATGTCCGATTTTTAAAATGTTTTACAGCGAAAACACCATGTATATTTATGTTAGCTCACCACCAAATACAAAAAAGCACAGACATTTTTCACAGCACAGGTAGCTAGCACAAAACCAACCTAACTAACCAAGAACCAACCAAACTAACCAAGAAACAACTTCATCAGATGACAATCTTATAACAAGTTATACAATAAATCTATGTTTTGTTCGAAAAATGTGCATATTTGAGGTATAAATCATAGTTTTGCATTGCAGCTACAATCGGAAATAGTACCGAAGCAGCTAGAACAATTACAGAGACCAAATTGAAATGCCTAAATACTCATCATAAAACATTTATGAAAAATACATGGTGTACAGCAAATTAAAGACAAACATCTTGTGAATCCAGCCAATATTTCCGATTCTTTAAGTGTTTTACAGCGAAAACACAATATAGCATTATATTAGCTTACTACAATAGCCAACCACACAACAGCATTGATTCGTTAGGCACGTTAGCGATATCGAATAAACCATCAAAAGATATTAATTTTTTCACTAACCTTCTCAAACTTCATCAGATGACAGTCCTATAAGATCATATTACACAATACATATATGGTTTGTTCGAAAATGTGCATATTTAGAGCTGAAATCCGTGGTTATACATTGGGAAAACTTAGCATCTTTTTCCCAGAATGTCCGGATATATTTCTGACACTCACCTATTCTAATCAAATAACTATTCATAGACTTTACTAAAAAATACATGTTGGACAGCAAATTAAAGATAGCTTAGTTCTTAATGCAATCGCCGTGTTAGAATTCTAAAAATAACTTCATTACGACATGCAGCTTACGTTATGGCGAGAGAGCGCCCAAAATCTGGGCGCAAACTAATAGTACACGTTTGACAGATATATGAAATAACATCATAAATGGGTCCTACTTTTGATGATCTTCCATCAGAATGTTGTACAAGGGGTCCTTCGTCCAGAACAATCGTTGTTTGGTTTTAGAACGGCCTTTTTCCCTCTCGATTTAGCAAGCAAAACTTGCCAAGTGGCGCAAAGCTCTCCATCGTCAACAAACTCAGAGAACGGAACACGCCAAAACTCCCGAAAAAATTTCAATAATCTGATTAAACTATATTGAAAAAACATACTTTACGATGATATTGTCACATTTATCAAATAAAATCAAACCCGGAGCTATTAGCCATCTATAACAACAGCTTTTCAGAAGCCAATCCAGAAGTCCTTTCCGCGTCTTCCTGAACAAAGGAAATTGGGGTCCTGTCATTCCAAGCGCTCTCTTTTGACCATAGAAAGAGCTAGAGACCCCATTTCACCTCTCACAGCCTATTGACATCTAGTGCAAGGCGTATGAAGTGCATGTATACTAATAGATTTCAAGCAAAAGATTAGGTAGGCCCTGGAACAGAGCCTCGATTTGAGATTTTTCACTTTCTGACAGGAAGTTTGCTGCAAAATGAGTTCTGTTTTACTCACAGATATAATTCAAACGGTTTTAGAAACTTGAGAGTGTTTTCTATCCAATAGTAATAATAATATGCATATTGTACGAGCAAGAATTGAGTACGAGGCCGTTTGAAATGGGCACCTTTCATCCAAGTTACTCAATACTGCCCCTGCAGCCCAAAGAAGTTAACATTATGTTTCTGAATGACAGACTGAAAACCAGACTGGAGCATTTGGTATACATTGTCTTCAGGAAGGCAATGAGTTGCTCTGCAACTGATTTTTCAATTTAGGATTTTCAATATAGGCCGATAGTTTTTTATATTTTCTGGGTCAAGGTTTGGCTTTTTCAAGAGAGGCTTTATTACTGCCAGTTTTAGTGAGTTTGATACACATCCGGTGGATAGGGAGCCGTTTATTATGTTCAACATAGGAGGGCCAAGCACAGGAAACAGCTCTTTCAGTAGTTTAGTTGGAATAGGGTCCATTGTGCAGCTTGAAGTTTTAGAGGCCATAACTATTTTCATCAATGTGTCAAGAGATATAGTATTAAAACGCTTGAGTGTCTCCCTTGATCTTAGTTCCTGGCAGTGTTGTGCAGACTCAGGACAACTGAGCTTTAGAGAAATACGCAGATTTAAAGAGGAGTCCGTAATTTGCTTTCTAATGGTCATGAAATTTTCGTCAAAGAAGTTCATGAATTTATCACTGCTGAAGTGAAAGCCATCCTCTCTTGGGGAACGCTGCTTTTTAGTTAGCTTTGCGACGGTATCAAAAATAAATGTTGGATTCTTCTTATTTTCCTCAATTAAGTTGGAAAAATAGGATGATCGAGCAGCAGTGAGGGCTCTTCGATACTGCACGGTATTGTCTTTCCAAGCTAGTCGGAAGACTTCCAGTTTGATGTAGCGCCATTTCCGTTCCAATTTTCTGGAAGCTTGCTACAGGGCTCAGGTATTTTCTGTATACCAGGGAGCTAGTTTCTTATGACAAATGTTTTTTGTTTTTAGAGGTGTGACTGCATCTAGGGTAATACGCAAGAATAAATTGAGTACCTCAGTTAGGTGGTTTTTGTACTCTGACGTCCTTGGGTAGGTAGAGGGAGTCTGGAAGGGCATCTAGGAATTTTTGGGTTGTCCGAGAATTTCTATACAGAGATATAGCACGGCTGTTGATGGTCCTTGGTTGGGGTCTGAGCAGATTATTTGTTGTGATTGCAAACATAATAAAATGGTGGTCCGATAGTCCAGGATTATGAGGAAAAAAACATTAAGATCCACAACATTTATTCCACGGGACAAAACTCTAGGTCCAGAGAATGACTGTGGCAGTGAGTAGGTCCAGAGACATGTTGGATGATGGCTTCGAAATGATGGCTTCGAAAGCCTTTTGGAGTGCGTCTGTGGACTTTTTCATGTGAATTTTAAAGTCACCAAAAATGTGAATATTATCTGCCATGACTACAGGATCTGATAGGAATTCAGAGAACTCAGTGAGGGACGCTGTATACTGCCCAGGAGGCCTGTAAACAGAAGCTATAAAAAGTGATTGAGTAGGCTGCATAGATTTCATGACTAGAAGATCAAAAGAAGAAACGCAGTCATTTTTTTTTGTAAATGTAATTTTGCTATGGTAAATGTTAGCAACACCTCTGCCTTTGCAGGATGTGCGGGGGATATGGTCACTAGTGTAACCAGGAGGAGAGGCCTCATTTAATACAGTAAATTCATCAGTCTTAAGCCATGTTTCAGTCAGGCCAATCACGTCAAGATTATGATCAGTGATTAGTTCATTGACTATAACTGCCTTGGAAGTGAGGGATCTAACATTAAGTAGCTCTATTTTGAGATGTGAGATATCACAATCTCTTTCAATAATGACAGGAATGGAGAAGGTCTTTATTCCAGTGAGATTGTTAAAGCGAACACCGCCATGTTTAGCTTTGCCCAACCTAGATCGAGGCACAGACACGGTCTCAATGGGGATAGCTGAGCAGACTACACTGACTGTGCTAGTGGCAGACTCCACTAAGCTGGCAGGCTGGCTAACAGCCTGCTGCCTGGCTTGCACCCTATCTCATTGTGGAGCTAGGGGAGTTAGTGCCCTGTCTATGTTCGTAGGTAAGATGAGAGCACCCCTTCAGCTAGGATGGAGTCCGTCAGTCCTCAGCAGGCCAGGCTTGGTTCTGTTTGTGGGTGAGTCCCAGAAATCTACAAATTCAAATTTTTGGGGAGGGCAGAAAACAGTTTTCAACCAGCGATTGAGTTGTGAGAATCTGCTGTACTGCTCATCACTCCCCCTAACTGGGAGGGGGCCAGAGACAATTACTCGATGCCGACACATCTTTCATCTTTACACACTGAAGCTATGTTGCGCTTTGTAACCTCTGACTGTTTCATCCTAACATCGTTGGTGCCGACGTGGATAACAATATCCCTATATTCTCTACGCTCGCCAGTTTTAGCCTTAGCCAGCACCATCTTCAGATTAGCCTTAACGTCAGTAGCCCAGCCCCCTGGTAAACAGTGTATGATTGCTGGATGATTCGTTTTAAGTCTAATACTACGGGCAATGGAGTCGCCAATGACTAGGATTTTCAATTTGTCAGAGCTAATGGGAGAAGGAGAGACCAGAGAAGGCTCAGCCTCTGACTCCGACCAGTTGCTTAATGGGGAGAACCGGTTGAACGTTTCTGTCGGCTGAATGAGCGACCCCGGTTGAGCATTCCTACAGCATTTCCTTCCAAAAGCCATGACAAACATTTCAGGTTGCGGGGACTGTGCGAGGGATTTATACTACTATCTGTACTTATTGGTGGCACAGATGCGGTTTCATCCTTTCCTACACTTAAATGACCCTTGCCTAACGATTGCGTCTGAAGCTGGGCTTCCAGCACGGCTTTCCTCGCCATAAGGCGATTGTTCTCCTGTATATTATGAGTACAGCGACGGCAATTAGAAGGCATAATGTTAATGTTACTACTTAGCTTCGGCTGGTGGAGTTCCTGACGAATCATGTCCAGATAAAGCGTCCGGGGTGAAAAAGTTGAATGAAAAAAGTCGAGCGAGGGGGAAAAAAGAAAAATATTAAACGGTAATTAAAAAGTAAAAACCGTAAAGTTGGCAGGTGGCAAAGTAAGGTTAGCAACAAACCGCACAGCAGCACGTAAACAAGTCTACACGTTGTGACCGGAGAGTGGTTCATGTGATTGGATGTTAATTATTTGACTAGGCTACCTGTATTTGACCTTGTGTTGTTATTTCGCTGAACACTAGATGGTTTAATTTTATTTTTGCCAGTGGAACGAGGCTACTAAAAAACTTTTTTTTTAATGTATTTGGCGTACCCCCAACGCCATTGAGCGTACTCCTGGGGAATACTTGCTGTAGAGGAATGAAGCTACTGTATGTTTGAATTGAAGCTGTAAAACATCAAAACTAGGTTTAACTTGTTGTACCACCAAAACATATAAAAACTGTTGTACAACAACTATCTACCACTAACTTGTATACAAATTCATTGAGAATTTTGGTTCAGGGTTTGGCATGTGTGTACGTCATGTGGCGTATGTGTTACGTAACAGGGTCTTTGTCTCCAATTCAAGCAATGAAGCCACAGCTGACAAAGCTCTTATCTACTTATTCAAAAACTAACCACACTGGAAGTTGTTCACTCCAGCGCTGTGTCCTGCCCAGAAGACCATTTCCTCCTCCTTCCTCTCATTTCCTCTCAATGCCCCCTTTGTGCCCATATCCCTCATAGCCTCCACCCCCAAAACCCATGGCGTCACAGAGATGATTTTCACCCTATTCCATGATGAGAGTGGCAGGCTTTTCTCTTCTCTGTATTGATAAACTCTGTGACATTTTGAGGAGGACCTCCTTTGTTTGGCCCTAAACCCCACCTAAACTCTCTCTTCTGGCCAGTGTCATTGTAGTGCTGCACTCTACTTTTGAACTTGTGAAATTCTCCTCTTTGAGATTAGTGCCCTGCTGTGAGCTGATACAGTGGGGATCCTTTTTGAGATACACACACATAGAGAAGCACACAGACACACACACACCACTCCTTTCAAACGTGGGCATACTGCACCCTGTTACCGGTCCACACATATTGTGGCAACGCTGGCACGTACACACACACACACACACACACACACCCTCACGCACATAGGAGTAGCTGTCAGTACTTTTTCCCTTTTGTTTGCAGCCTATCGTCGTACAACTCCTACCACCACACTCTACATCAAACACCATAGTGTGTAAAAACAGCCGTCGTTAGTATCATCTGTGCCGTGTAGACCTACAATGAAGAGTCATTAGCCGTTCGCCAAAGCTGAGCATTATTAAATGAGGTCAGGGGGATATTATATTCTATGGGTCATTCAATGAATGGGCTCCGATTGGACCTGCAAGTTTGTGTGTCTGAGAAAGAGCCTTGGGAAAGGCTACTGTGTCCTCTCGTTTTTGATTGAATCCTACGTCATAAAGGAACAACAGCCATGGAAAATGTCAGTAACCCCCGCTTTCTCTCTTTCTCTCCCCAGTCGACGTGAGCGTGGCACTGCCCTTGCAGGTGCCCCCGGCTGCCATTCCCATGGACCTACGCCTGGACCAGCCCTTTGGCCTGGCACCGCGACCAGACGATCAGTGCCACCAAGGACAGGTCCCAGGTCAGCGGGAGCAGCAGCTGCAGCAGGAGTTGCTGGCCCTCAAACACAAACAGCAGTTCCAGAGACAGGTGCTCATCGCTGAGTTCCAGCGGCAACATGAGCAGCTCTCACGCCAGCACGAGGCCCAGCTACAGGAGCATGTTAAGGTGTGTGTGTGTCCTCTCCTCTCCATCTTTTTCGTGATCTCTCGTCACCACGCAACGTATTCGACCCCTCATCCCAATCTTACCCCCCACTCCCTCCAACTCTCCATCCCTCCTTCCCCTTTGCTCGAGGGCTGTGTGGATGTCTGCAGAAAGATTTTCATTGCAACAGGGACTTGGCTCAACAGAATGTGGTAAGGACAGAGGGGATGGCTGTAGGAGAGGACACGCCTGTACACGTGTGTGCGTGTGTGTGCATTCGTGTGCCCGTACGTGCGCATGCCAGTGATAAGTGGGGCAGCTGTTTGTTCACCCACACCCGCCCACAATTTCTACTAACCCATTCGCAACCACCCGACTACAAGTGATAAAGTGAATATAAAGTTAATATTATATCAGGCTATGTGAGAGGTTATAAACCTACAGTCAGTGTCCAGATTTCAGTTACTATTCCTTGTAACCCGTCTGAACAGTGGCTACAATTCCCTTGACGTGCCATATTTGAAGTCCCTGTCTTGTCACTGTCAAACGGCAGATAAAAATAATGAAAGAAAAACCTCTATCTAGCCTATAGATATGAATTGCACAAGAATTATACAGTATATTTATGGATTGTTAATGCATTGTTTTCTCTTTATTCCACCTGCCCGCCCGCACTTCATCCACACAATATTTCATGACCCTAAACCCACCCGCCCTGTGGATATAACCGCGGAGACTGCGGATTATGACTCAACCCGCGCTTCACTAGCGCATGCGTGTGTGATGTAACTGGATCTGCCGGTTACGTTGGGCTGCTTTTCTGATCTTAATAGGAACCCAGTCCTTGGGAAACTGTGTATGCGTGTGTACCAGCGCATATGCGTGTGTGTGTGACAGTGAGAGAAACTGCTCGCTTTGCAAACAGGCCTCCACGGTGTTGCCACGGGGCCGCAGCCTCAATCAGGCAATGGGAGCGAGGCAGCCCAGGCTAAAAATAACTCTGTCTGAAAGCTCCAGTCACAGCAGCCAGTGGGCTTCAGCACCAGGTAGAGTGGGATGCACAGTGATTGACACATCACTAGCTCTACATTATGCCTTGACAGCATGCTGACTGTATTCTATTTTGCCCTGTTCCAGTCAACACCCACCTGTACTGGTTGAAATTATGTAAACGCTCTCCATAGTGAGGCTTTTGTCATTCAGTCATTTATGCATTTAGTCTCACTCTTGCCAACTTCTTAAAGAGTAACTTCCATTAAAAAATTCTTAGTTATAGTGAATTATAGTGAAACAAGTCAATTCTGGTCTTCATTTTGACAGTTTGTTGCAAAAGTGATATATTTCAGTCTTTTAGTAGTAAATCTAGCACTTTTTGCCCCTATAGGTTCAACTCTACCATTGAATTAAAGCAGGAAGCACCAGTGACTCGGTCTATAAAAAAAGTGGTCAGATGAAGCAGATGCTAAACTACAGGACTGTTTTGCTAGCACAGACTGGAATATGTTCCGGGATTCTTCGGATGGCATTGATGAGTACACCATATCAGTCACTGGCTTTATCAATAAGTGAATCGAGGACGTTGTCCCCACAGTGACTGTACGTACATACCCCAACCAGAAGCCATGGATTACAGGCAACATTCGCACTGAGCTAAAGGGTAGAGCTGCCGCTTTCAAGGAGCGGGACTCTAACCCGGAAGCTTATAAGACAAAGTGTTAATACAGGACTAAGATCAAATTGTACTACACCGGCTCCAACGCTCGTTGGATGTGGCAGGGCTGACTACAAAAGGGAAGGACAGCCAAGAGCTGCCCAGTGACACAAGCCTACCAGACAAGCTAAATAACTTCTATGCTCGCTTCGAAGCAAGTAACACTGAAACATGCATGAGAGAACCAACTGTTTCGAATGACTGTGTGATCACGCTCTCCGCAGCCGATGTGAGTAAGACCTTTAAACAGGTCAACATTCACAAGGCCGCTGTGCCAGATGGATTATCAGGACGTGTACTCCTAGCATGCGCTGACCAACTGGCAAGTGTCTTCACTGACATTTTCAACCTCTCCCTGTCCGAGTATGTAATACCAACATGTTTCAAGCAGACCACCATAGTCCCTGTGCCCAAGAACACTAAGGTAACCTGCCTAAATGACTACCGACTCGTAGCACTCACATCTGTAGCCATGAAATGCTTTGTAAGGCTGGTCATGGCTCACATCAACACCATTATCCCAGAAACCTTAGACCCACCCTAATGTGCATACCGCACCAACAGATCCACAGATGATGCAATCTCTATTGCACTCCACACTGCCTTTTCCCACCTGGACAAAAGGAACACCTATTTGAGAATGCTATTCATTGACTACAGCTCAGCGTTCAACACCATAGTGCCCTCAAAGCTCATCACTAAGCTAAGGACCCTGGGACCTAACAGCTTCCTCTGCAACTGGATCCTAGACTTCCTGACGGGCTGCCCCCAGGTGGTAAGGGTAGGTAACAACACATCCGCCACGCTGATCCTCAACACGGGGGCCCCTCAGGGGTGCGTGCTCATTCCCCTTCTGTACTCCCTGTTCACGCATGACTGCACGGCCAGGCACGACTCCAACACCATCATAAAGTTTGCTGATGACACAACAGTGGTAGGCCTCATCACCGACAATGATGAGACAGCCTATAGGGAGGAGGTCAGAGACCTGACCATGTGGTGCAAGGACAACAACCTCTCCCTCAACGTGATCAAGACAATGGAGATGATTGTGGACTATAGGAAAAAGAGGACCGAGCACGCCCCATTCTCATCGACGGGGCTGTTGTGGAGCAGGTTGAGAGCTTCAAGTTCCTTGGCGTCCACATCAACAACAAACGAACATGGTCAAAGCACACCAAGACAGTCGTGAAGAGGGCACGGCAAAACCTATTCCCCCTCAGGAGACTGAAAAGATTTGGCATGGGTCCTCAGATCCTCAAAAGATTTTACAGCTGCACCACCGAGAGCATCCTGACAGGTTGCATCACTGCCTGGAATGGTAACTGCTCGGCCTCCGACCGCAAGGCACTACAGAGGGTAGTGCGTATGGCCCAGTACATCACCGGGGCCAAGCTTCCAGCCATCCAGGATCTCTATACAAGGGCGGTGTCAGAGAAAGGCCCTAAAAATCATCAAAGCCTCCAGCCACTCTAGTCCTAGACTGTTCTTTCTGCTACCGCACGGCAATCGGTACCGGAGCGCCAAGTCTAGGTCCAAGAGTCTTCTAAACAGCTTCTACCCCCAAGCTATAAGACTCCTGAACAGCTAATCAAACCTAGACTATTTGCACCCCCCCTAGACTATTTGCACCCCCCTCCCACCCACTACGCTGCTGCTACTCTCTGTTATTGTCTATGCATAGCCACTTTAACAACCCTACCTGCATGAACATGATTATCTCAAATACCTCGACACTGGTGCCCCCGCACATTGACACATTGACTCTGTACCGGTACCCAATGTATATAGCCCCGCTATTGTTATTTACTGCTGCTATTTAATTATTTGTTTTTCTTATCTCTTACTTTTTTAAACTCTTTTTTTTAGGTATTTTCTTAACTGCATCGTTGGTTAAGGGCTTGTAAGTAAGCATTTCACTGTAAGGTCTACACCTGGCGCATGTGACAAATAAAATTTGATTTGATTTGAAATTGTGATGTAGAGGCACCTTCAGAAGGGAGGGGTTCGGTATGAAATACACTCCCTTCTAGATGTGCTGGGTGGTACCACCTCAAGGCTTACTATAAATGCAGGTGACAGCGCGCCTTATTTGGGAATGGTCTTAGTAAGTGGAGTGTGCCATGATGCTTCTCTGACTAGACAATTGACTTTACACAAAATTCAAAAGACAGTAAGGCACATTTTCGCATATGACCAAATTGCTTACCGTTTCATACACATCTATGTAATTTTACGAAGAAAATAAACATGTAGGCTATGAGGATTATGTTTTTATATTCGTAGCTACATCCATCGTAACAAGAAATACAGTATTTTTACTATTTTCTACATTGTAGAATAATAGTGAAGACATCAAACTATGAAATAACACATACGGAATCATGTAGTAACCAAAAAAGTTTTAAACAAATCTAAATATATTTTTATTTTAGATTCTTCAAAGTAGCCACCCTTTGCTTGATGACAGCTTTGCACACTCTAGGCATTCTCGCAACTAGCTTCATCTGGAATGCTTTTCCAACAGTCTTGAAGGAGTTCCCACGTATGCTGAGCACTTGTTGGCGGCTTTTCCTTCACTCTGCTGTCCAACTCATCCAAAACCATCTCAATTGGGTTGAGGTCGGGTGATTGTGGAGGCCAGATCGTCTGATGCAGCAGTCCATCACTCTCCTTCTATGTCAAATAGCCCTAACACAGCCTGGAGGTGTGTTTGTGTCATTGACCTGTTGAAAAACAAATGATAGTCTCACTAAGCGCAAACCAGATGGGATGGCGTATCGCTGCAGAATGCTGTGGTAGCCATGCTGGTTAAGTGTGCCATGAATTATGTATTTATTTATATAATGTCCATTGCTCGTGTTTCTTGGTCCAAGCGAGTCTCTTCTTCTTGTTATTGGTGTCCTTTAGGAGTGATTTCTTTGCAGCAATTCAACCATGAAGGCCTGATTCACGCAGTCTCCTCTGAACAGTTGATGTTGAGATGTGTCTTTTACTTGAACTCTGTGAAGCATTTATGTGGGCTGCAATTTCTGAGGCTGGTAACCGTAATGAAATTATCCTCTGCGGCAGAGGTAAATCTGGGTCTTCCTTTCCTGTGGCGGTCCTCAAGAGAGCCAGTTTCATCATAGCGCTTGATGGTTTTTGCGACTGCACTTGAAGAAACTTTCAAAGTTCTTGAAATGTCTTTGCTTATTTGAGCTGTTCTTGCCATTATATGGACTTTGTCTTTTACCAAATAGGGCTATCTTCTGTTTGCCACCCCTACCATGTCACAACACTACTGATTGTCTCAAACGCATTAAGAAGGAAAGAAATGTTAATTGAAATGCATTCCAGGTGACTACCTCATGAAGCTGGTTGAGAGAATGCCAAGAGTGTGCAAAGCTATCATCAAGGCAAAGGGTGGCTACTTGAAGAATCTCAAATATAAAATATATTTTGATTTGTTAAACACTTTTTTGGTTACTACATGATTCCATATGTGTTATTTCATAGTTTTGATGTCTTCATTATTATTCTACAATGTAAAAAATACAAAAAATAAAAGCCCTTGACTGAGTAGTGTCCAAACCTTTGACTAGTACTGTAGATGACAATGGTGGTCATGTCAACTCGTGGTTTCCCCTAATCGCTATGACCGATTGGTTGTGCAGTCCGCTAACAGTTGGCTCATAGTTCAATAGTTGTGAGTTCTAATCCCACCTGGGGCAGATATCTTTTCTTTCACATCTTCTATTTACAATATTCATCCCGTGCCCACACACTTCTAATTCTGAAAAGTAAAAGCAGACATGTGAGAGGGGTCACCCTGGTAGTAGTTGTGGCCTTTATACATTACCTAAGACCATTTTGTGAGTTAATTTGACCATTGGAAAAAGAGCTACTGCGTAAATACTGCATTGCGGGTTGGATTGAATTGAGTCCCTAATCTTCATTTTCAGGGGGATTCTTTTTTTACACAATACTGCAATAAATTTGAGTCCACATAAAAGAAATATGAATGTTAGCCCCATGGAGGATTTGAACTTACACCGCAAGTGGCTATAGATGTCAGGATCTCTGCACCCTAGAACTGTGTTGCTTGTGATGCACATACTTTTTATTATAAGAGCATGCCAGTGGACTTCTGTTATTAAGTATGATTTAGTGAGAAAGTGTTAGGGTCAGGTACAACTAAGTTTACCCACCCCCAAATAAATATTTATGAACAATTCCCTCCACTCACAACTTCTCACCCGAATGCAATTTTGGGAAATTTGAGTGTTTCCAAGCTGATATGAAATCTGTAGGGGGCACTTGCTGTTGAAATCTAGTGATATTGATGTCAGCCAGTGGTGTTCGATTTTTGCCATTGAAAGGAAGTGTGTCTGTGTGTGTGTGTGTGTGTGTGTGTGTGTGTGCTTAGAACCGTGTGTTTTTTGTTTATCTAGATGAGGTGATATCAGACAATCTGTGACCATGTCTCCCCCCTCTCTCCCTTCCGTCTCCCTCTTCTTCTCCCCCATGTCCCTCTCCATCTCTCTACCCAATCACTCTTCTCCTCCCTCTCCCCATTTCCTATGCAGTACCAGATGCCCTGTAGCAGTGCCATCAGCAGACAGTTGTATCAACATCGTAGTAAAGTTTGTAGTAACGTTGTGTTGCAGCACCAGCAGGACCTCCTGGCTCTGAAGCATCAGCAGGAGCTGCTGGAGCACCAGAGGAAGATGGAGAGACACCGCCATGAGCAAGAGATAGAGAAGCATCAGAGGGAGCAGAAACTCCTACTGCTTAAGAACAAGGAGCGTTGCCAGGAGAGTGAGTGGCTCAGAATTACATCCTTTCTCCCCCCCCCTTTTCTCCCCAATTTCGTGGTATTCAATTGGTAGTTACAGTCTTGTCCCATCCGCTGCAACTCCCGTACGGACTCGGGAGAGGCGAAGGTCGAGAGCCGTGCGTCCTCCGAAACACAACACGGACGAAGTATGGTAAAGGGCTTCATCGCCAAAATCCCAAAGTATCCTTTTAAGTGCCATAGTAAATTGCCTCCAGTCTTGTAAAAGTCAGCACGTAGGCCCCGAAATGTGATTTAAAATGTGTCTGTATTAGTCATCATATTGTACTATGTGCCACCCCCCCCCCCTGCGCGCACTGCTTCACCGCTTGACATGTTAGTCACTTGTTGTCAGCTCTGTCTTATTCTCACTCATTGTGTTTCTCTTTGACACACACTTTTACAGACATATGCACACGCACGCACTTGTTTTGCTCCCTTTTTACTCGTGCTCTTTTTTCCCACTCTTTCCATTTTCTCTTTCTCTCCCTGTGTGGAGGATCCCCTCTGGGAAGTGTTAACGGTGTGCTGGCGAGGTGGTAATTGAAGAGAGAGCTGTGAGAGAACGCACCTTGTGATACCTTGTTTAAAAAAATAACAAACACACCAACACACTAAAAAAGCCCATTTAACTGCCACTGTCTCGGTGGAATTCCCATGAAAGCATGTATTTTTCCCTCTATGGAATCTCTGTGTGACTCTGCTCTCTGTTCTGGGCCCAGTTTGCCGATAGCGATGGAACTTAGGCTTACGAGTGTTTTAACGCTGCATATTTCCTACGACGGCCGAAAGATGTAACACGCGTTTCCCAAAACACCATGCAGAGAGAATGGTCGGTCAGTGCGTCGCTGGAACATGTGTCGATACTGAAAGGATTGAAGGAAAGGGAGTGCTGCTCTCGGATCAGCTTTCTCTGTTCAAATCTTTCCTGAACATTAGAAATATTTCACAGTACTGACAAGGGATCAGCTCCTGGAGAGATACTACCACATACGGCTGCAAATATTGAGGCGGCCTATTCTAATGAAATAAAAATGCATTAAATCACTAATTTGGCACATCATTGCGCACATGTTAGGCTGCACATCATTAAATATATTGAGACAAATTAAATAGAGTAGCCTACAAGTAGCAAAATATAACAAAATTGATTGAACATGAAATGTATTTGAATATGATTGAAAAAGGCCTACAGTGCCTTCAGAAAGTATTCATACCCCTTGAATTATTCCACATTTTGTTGTTATAGGCTGAATTCAAAATGGATCAAATACAAACAATTTTCACCCATCTGCAAAACATTTTTTAAACATTTGTGCTAATGTATTGAAAATTAAATACAGAAATACCTAATTTACATACGTATTCACACCCCTGAGTCAATACTTTGTAGAAGCACCTTTGGCAGCGATTACAGCTGTGAGTCTTTCTGGGTAAGTCTCTAAGAGCTTTCCACAACTGGATCGTGCAACATTTGCCCATTATTCTTTTAAAAATTCTTTAAGCGCTGTCAAATTGGTTGTTGAACATTGCTAGGACAACCATTTTCAGGTCTTGTCATAGATTTTCAAGTAGATTTGAGTCAAATCTGTAACACTTCATAGAATTAAAAAGGTATTGTTGGATATTATTCATCCTAATCCTAATATTATTCATCCTTTTTACATGGACGATACATAATATAAGACAAGTACTGGAAACAATAGAACACTATGACAATTCTGGGAAACCAGGCCTGGCAGTCATAGCAGACTTTGAAAAGGCCTTTGATAAAGTACAACTGGGATTTATATACAAATGCCTGGACTATTTTAATTGTGGAGAATCTCTTAAAGGTGTAGAAATAGTAAATAATGGCTACTTCTCAGAAAGTATTAAATTGTCAAGAGGAGTAAACAAGGTTATCCACTATGGCATATATATGTATTATGGCAATCGAAATGTTAGCTATTCAATTCAGATCCAACTACAATATCCAGGGCTTAAAAAACAAAGGTGTCATTGTACGCTGTCGATTCATGTTTTCTTTTGCATCCGCAATTTGGATCCCTCCACAGCCTCATAGAGGATCTAGATCATTTTTTAACCTCTCTGGATGAAAAACATATTATATATTGGATCGCTAAAATATACAACTTTTACATTACCGTATAGTCTACCAATAAAATGGTCCAATGGTGAAGTAGACATACTCTGTATTCATATACAGAAATAAGAAATTATGTAACGTACTGTAATACGCAGGGAGTCAGGAAGCAGTTGCAGAAGGTGAGTTTAATAATGACGCAAAGCAGATGAACAAAACATAAGAAGCGTAAGCGCAAACAGTACTACCTAGTGACTGCTTTCTACCGAGGGCTAAATAAAGGGTGAGTAATCAAGGAGATAATGATGACCAGGTGTGCGTAATGATGGGGAGCAGGTGTGCGTAACGATTGTTGCCAGTGCCGGTAGTTAGTAGACCAGCGATGTCGAGCGCTGGAGAGAGGGAGCGGGACTAGGCGTGACAAATTATCTCGCTACAATACATTTTTATAGAAGGAAAGACAAATTAGATAAGATCTTGCTACCATGGAAAGGACAGCACCTTTCTATTTGTGGAAAAATCACCCTGATTAATTCTTTAGTCATATCACAGTTTACCTATTTATTTATGGCCCTGCGTATACCGAATGACTTGTTTTATTGAACTTTGTTTGGAACGGCAAGCCAGACAAAATTAAACGGGCCAATGCATATAATGAATATGAATTCGGAGGGCAGAAATTATTAAATATTAAAGCACTGGACCTCTCACTAAAGGCTTCAGTCATACAAAAAGTGAACTCCAATCTGGTTCTCTAGCAGATTAGTAAGAATGGCTCACCCAGTGTTCAAGAATGGCCCTTTTCCCTTCATTCAGAATACAATCTCTCACTTTCAGTTAATTGAAAATTAAATAATATACAAAATATAACTATTTTTAAAACAAGTTATAGAAAGCTGGTTACAATTTCAGTTTAATCCACCAGAAAAGACAGAACAAATATTACAACAAATAAAAACAAATATTAAACTCAAATATACTTATTGATATAAAAAACATATTTATTATATATTTGAATAATATATATATTTACAAGAAAATATATTTGGGGGATTGGAAATACTGCAGACAATTACATTGATAGAAGCCACAATCTAGCTACAATATTAAAGCTGATCTACCCCCTAAAAAAACATACAACATAATAATTTAACTCGGCCACTCAGGAGCATTCACTGTCTTTTAGTTTATTGTCCTGAAAGGTTAATTCATCTCCCAGTGACTGGGGGAAAGTAGACTGAACCAGGATTGAATCTAGGATTTTGACTTTTAACTCCGTTCCGGTTCTTTTTCATCCTGAAAAACTCCCCAGTCCTTAACGATTACAAGCATACCCATAACATGACGCAGCCACCAATATGCTTGAAAAGATTAAAGTGGTACTCAGTAATGTGTTGTGTTGAATTTGTATTCTGGACAAAAAGTTAATTTCTTTGCCACATGTTTTGTTTTGCAGTATTTAGTGCCTTGTTGTAAACACGATGCATGTTTTGGAATATTTTATTCTGTACAGGCTTCCTTCTTTTCACTCTGTCAATTAGGTTAGTATTGTGGAGTAACTACGATGTTGTTGATCCATCATCAGTTTTCTTCTATCACAGCCATTACACTCTGTATCTGTTTTAAAGTCCCCATTGGCCTCATGGTGAAATCCCTGGGGGGTTTTCTTCCTACAGTGTGTGTACTAACTGGATGTATTGATACATCCAGTTAGTGTCCAGGTGCCCTTCTTTGCGAGGCATTGGACAACCTCCCTGGTCTTTGTGGTTGAATCTGTGTTTGAAATTCACTGCTCGACTGAGGGACCTTACATATAAATTGTATGTTTGGGTTACAGAGATGAGGTAATCATTAAAAAATCATGTTAAACACTATTATTGCACACAAATGTTTACTCCTGAATTTATCAGGCTTGCCGTAACAAAGGGGTTGAATACTTATTGACTCAAGACATTTCAGCTTTTCATTTTTCATTCATCTGTAAAATATTTGAAAACATAATTCCTCTTTGACATTATGGGATATTGTGTGTAGGCCAGTGACAAAAACAAAAAAACACAACAAAATGTGGAAAAAGTCAATGAGTGTGAATACTTTCTGAAGGCACTGTATAATCTTTATATTTTAATAATGCAGTCATCTTCGTTTTCATGTGATGCATCATTTTATACTTCGCTTGTTTGTATCAATTGCAAAGACATTGGCAACTTTGTATTTCTAGTCAACTTTGTTCGGAAGTTATCGGTGGACGGATAAACCATGTGATTTTATGTTGAGCGGAGATCTTCTGTGTATAAAGTGACGCGGGAGGGCAAAAAAGGGTCTAACGATGCAGTTAGCTGTTCTACGAGTGGTCTGAGGCAGGCGTTAGAGCGAAAGCGTTTTCAAGTGATACGTTAATAATGATGGTTTCGGGAAACAGCTCGGAGATTTAACGATGCTCCTACGAAGGTTCTAACGAAGAACATAGCCTTAAGATGCTTTTGGGAAACTCGGCCCTGTTCAGTCACTCCTTCAGGTTGCATTCTATAGTAGTATTTCACTCAGAATGATTCCGTGTTGTTTCATTTCTGTTCCCCCATTGGATTCAGTTTACTATTACTTTTAAATAATATAGAAAGACTATATTTTAACTAAATGTCATTGGGGCATGTAAAGATCTATATTCAAGTTTAATCCAACAGCAAGGAGGAACCACATCTGAAGCGGGAAACAGAATGATACGTGTTCCTCCAGGCTATTTTGAAGGTTGTATATGTAGTACTTGTCCTGTCATTTTGTAGTCCCTAATCCTTGGCTTCTCGCTCATCTCTCCTAGGTGCGGTGGCCAGCACAGAGGTCAAGATGAGGCTGCAGGAGTTTGTCCTGAACAAGAAGAAAGCCCTGGCCCAGCGCAGCCTCAACCACTGCATGTCTACTGACCCACGCTATTGGTACGGGTGAGTATCTTACCCACACCCCACACCCTTACTCTTACCCAACTATAGGTAATGTTTAACTTACTTCCGCTGGTGCAATGCGCCAAATGATGACATGTCAGAACTCTCTGTTCTTCATGGAAGCTGCATAGCGTCACAGCCCCCCCCCCCCCCCCCAATCCACCCCTTTCCTGATTTTGTAGACGTTAAAGGATATTTTAAGAATACAGTGGCTTGCGAAATTATTCACCCCCTTGGCATTTTTCCTATTTTGTTACCTTATCATTTGATTTACACAACATGCCTACCACTTTGAAGATGCAAAATATTTTTTATTGTGTAACAAACAAGAAATTAGACCACAAAAACAGAACATTTGAGCGCGCATACCTATTCACCCCCTCAAAAGTAAATACTTTGTAGAGACACATTTTGTAGCAATTACAGCTGCAAGTCTTTTGGGGTATGTCTCTGTAAGCTTGGCACATCTAGCCACTGTGATTTTTGCCCATTCTTCAAGGCAAAACTGCTCCAGCTCCTTCAAGTTGGGATGGGTTCCGCTGGTGTACAGCAATCTTTAAGTCATACCACAGATTCTCAATTGGATTGAGGTCTGGGCTTTGACTAGGCAATTCCAAGACATTTAAATGTGTCCCCTTAAACCACTCGAGTGTTGCTTTATCAGTATGCTTAGGGTCATTGTCCTGCTGGAAGGTGAACCTCCGTCCCAGTCTCAAATCTCTGGAAGACTGAAACAGGTTTCCCCTCAAGAATTTTCTTGTATTTAGCGCCATCAATCATTCCGTCAATTCTGACCAGTTTTCCAGTCCCTGCCAATTAAAAACATCCCCACAGCATGATGCTGCCACCACCATGCTTCACCGTGGGGATGGTGTTCTTTGGGTGATGGGAGGTGTTGGGTTTGTGCCAGACATAGCATTTTCCTTGATGGCCAAAAGCTACATTTTTGTCTTATCTGACCAGAGTAACTTATTCCATATGTGAATCTCCCACATAGTTTTTGGTGAACACCAAACGTGTTTGCTTATTTTTTTCTATAAGCAATGGCTTTTTTCTGGACACTCTTCCGTAATGCCCAGCTCTGTGGAGTGTACGGCTTGAAGTGGTCCTATGGACAGATACTCCAATCTCAGCTGTGGAGCTTTGCAGCTCCTTCAGGGTTATCTTTGGTATCTTTGTTGCCTCTCTGATTAACGCCCTCCTTGCCTGGTCTGTGAGTTTTGGTGGGAGACCCTCTCTTGGCAGGTTTGTTGTGGTGCCGTATTCTTTCATTTTTTTATAATGGATTTAATGGTGCTCTGTGGGATGTTCAAAGTTTCTGATTTGTTTTATAACCCAACCCTGATCTGTACTTCTCCACAAGTTTGTCCCTGACCTGTTTGGAGAGCTCCTTGGTCTTCATGGTGCCGCTTAGTGGTGTTGCAGAATCTGGGGCCTTTCAGAACAGGTGTATATATACTGAGATCATGTGACAGATCATGTAACACTTAGATTGCACACAGGTGGACTTTATTTAACTAATTCTGTGCATTCTGAAGGTAATTGGTTGCACCAGATCTTATTTAGGGGCTTCATAGCAAAGGGGGTGAATACATATGCACGCACCACTTTTCCATTTTTGAAATATATATCTATATTTTTTAAATAAGTCATTTTTTTCATTTCACTTCACCAATTTGGACTTTTTTGTGTATGTTCATTACATGAAATCCAAATAAAAATTCATTTAAATTACATGTAGATATGCAACAAAATAGGAAAACGCCACGGGGTGGGATACTTTTGCAAGGCACTGGAAGCAGTAAAGTAATAGCTCCATCTCGCCTTCTGATACTAGGTAGAATTACCTCCATATTGCTTGCACCTTATGCAATCCACTCAGTTCTACACAAGTGTACAGGGGTTAAAGGGTAAAGCAGTGGTATTCAAAGTTGGGGTCGCCCTAATGGGGCGTCAACATTTTTATTCATTTTTTATTCACTTTTTGGTGGGGGTGGGGGGGGGGGTAATTAAGATTACAAATGATTTTATGGGACAATATACGAACGTTTTTGAGAAAGATAAATTAGAATTCAAAATATATAGAGTAATTGTTTTTATTGGTTTATTTGCATTTTTATAAGAAAGGAAAAGGGCTATCTAGAGATGAAAATGTAATGATCTGAAGGTTATTTGTTGATGTAAAAATAGACATTTATCGATTTTATGGTTGTGTTATTAGATTTGGGGTGGGAAATTCTGGTGGAAAAAATGGGGTCCACGCTGAAAAAGATTGAATACCAGTGGGCTAAATGGTCTATTTAGGATTGGGTCTCACTGTCTGTGCCTCAGATCGAATCTACTATGCAGGACCACTCTCTCTCTCTACCTCTGCTCTCTCTCTTTCCCAATTTCTCTCATGCTCCCCTCCTCCCCCCTCTTTCTCTCTCCACCCCCCTCTCCACCCCTACCTATCCATCCCCACTCTCCCCTCCTCCCTCCTCTCTCCTCTCTCTCTGTTCTCTCTCTCTCACCTCTCCTCACGCAGACACTTAGCCCATCTCCCGGGACCTCTGCTGTCGCCTTCTGATATGGGGAAATGAGGAGGTGCACAGAAAGGGTTTTGAGAGGAACCACCCGATGAATATTAACACACTGGCACCACTCTCTTTCTTTCTTTCTTTCTTTCTTTCTTTCTTTCTTTCTTTCTTTCTTTCACTACAGTAGTAGTGATGGTTTAACCTGGGGGTCCTTAATGGTGAAACTGCCACGTCCGTTTTGGATATTACAACAACAAAGAAGTTACTGCAAACAGCCAAAAGTTTTTGCACGCGCAATAAAACAGCAGAATATGTACTAACATTTTTTTTTACCACGCTGCTTGACGCACCTTACCTCCGTTTCATCCACAAAATAAAAACAATAACAAAGGTACGTCTGACCTGACCTGTTCTGTTCACCGGACGTGCTACCTGTCCCAGACCTGCTGTTTTCAACTCTCTAGACACAGCAGACTCTGAATGATTGGCTATGAAAAGCCAACTGACATTTACTCCTGAGGTGCTGACCTGTTGCACCCTCTACATCCACTGTGATTATTATTATTTGACCCCGCTGGTCATCTATGAACATTTGAACATCTTGGCCATGTTCCGTTATAATCTCCACCCGGCACAGCCAGAAGAGGACTGGCCACCCCTCATAGCTTGGTTCCTCTCTAGGTTTCTTCCTAGGTTCTGGCCTTTCTAGGGAGTTTTTCCTAGCCACCGTGCTTCTACACCTGTATTGCTTGCTGTTTGGGGTTTTAGGCTGGTTTTCTGTACAGCACTTTGAGATATCAGCTGATGTAAGAAGGGCTTTATAAATACACTTGATTGATTGATACTGGGGTGGACAGTGGCGCTGTTTCCCCTAATGCGGATTAAATCTTTAAGGTCCTTGGAGAGAAGTTCAACTCCCCATTGGTGGTCTTCCTTGTCAAAGTTATTGAGCATTAGTGAGGCTGGGGCTAGTTATCTTGACAGTTTTACAGGGGTTTTACTTAGTTTTGTTTACTCTTTACTTGTTTGTTTCCCCACCTCCCAAAAAAAAGACCACTGACAGCAGCCGCATAAAACGAGCCCTCTAAGACAACATCGAACACCAGATATTTTATTTATCAAAACATGTATATATTCTGACAGCTACGGCAGCATTTTTATAATTGCCACATGAGCCAAAGACATGTCAGCCATGCAACCTAGACGGGCTCGCTGTGTATCTGAGATGGAGGGGAAAACCAGACAGAACAATTCAGTGGGCTGCGAAGATGACAGCTGACCTCAAATGGCCCCAGCCAGAGGAAACATCAGTGATATTCTCTCTTAGCTATTAACTGAGAAACATGAAGCCCTCATCATGCTTTACTGTAACACAGTGGAACATAATGGCAGTTAAGGAAGACGGACACAGAGACAGACGGGTACACACTGTTCAATGGTAGCTGAGGATAGACGGATACGCAGTAACAGAGATCGGCAGACAGACAGACGCCTGTTTCTCCCTCACACTACTGAAGCCACATCAACTGGCAGGCACCATTGCTACCCAGTCAGACAGAGTAGCATGGACAGACGGGCAACATCAGCAGATCGTTCGCACACCAGCAGGTCCTTGCAATAGTAGTAGCTTTTATGGCTCCATCAGTTGCGATGTGAGCGGGTTTGTTTACAAACACAGGGTGTCCTGAACTGTGTGTCCTGTGTTTGTGGTAACGCTCATGCGCCAGCCTGTGTGTGTGTGTGTGTGTGTGTGTGTGTGTGTGTGTGTGTGTGTGTGTGTGTGTGTGTGTGTGTGTGTGTGTGTGTGTGTGTGTGTGTGTGTGTGTGTGTGTGTGTGTGTGTGTTTGTATTTATTAGGGATCCCCATTAGCTGCTGCCAAGGCAGCTAGTCTTCCTGGGGTCCAAACATAGTCGGAAGTTTACTTACACCTTAGCCAAATATATTTAAACTCAGTTTTTCACAATTCCTGATATTTAATCAGAGTAAAAATTCCCTGTTTTAGGTCAGTTAGGATCACCACTTTATTTTAAGAATGTGAAATGTCAGAATAATAGTAGAGAAGGATTTTATTTTATTTTATTTCTTTCCTCACATTCCTAGTGGGTTCGAAGTTTACACACACTTTATTTGTATTTGGTAGCATTGCCTTTAAATTGTTTAACTTGGGTCAAACTTTTTGGGTAGCCTTCCACAAGCTTCCCACAATAAGTTGGGTGAATTTTGGGCTTTGTGATGGCCACTCCAATACCTTGATTTTGTTATCCTTAAGCCATTTTGCCACAACTTTGGAAGTATGCTTGGGGTCATTGTCCATTTGGAAGACCCATTTGCGACCAAGCTTTAACTTCCTGACTGATGTCTTGAGATGTTGCTTCAATATATCCACATAATTTTCTTGCCTCATGATGCCATCTATTTCACCAGTCCCTCCTGCAGCAAACATGATGCTACCACCCCCGTGCTTCACGGTTGGGATGGTGTTCTTCGGCTTGCAAGCCTCAACCTTTTTCCTCCAAACATAACGATGGTCATTATGGCCATACAGTTCTATTTTTGTTTCATCAGACCAGAGAACATTTCTCTGTACCATCTTTGTCCCCATGTGCAGTTGCAAACTGTAGTCTGGCTTTTTTATGGCGGTTTTGGAGCAGTGGCTTCTTCCTTGCTGAGTGGCCTTTCAGGTTATGTCGATATAGGACTCATTTTACCGTGGATATAGATACTTTTGTACCTGTTTCCTCCAGCATCTTCACAAGGTCCTTTGCTGTTGTTCTGGGATTGATTTGCACTTTTCGCACCAAAGTACGTTCATCTCTAGTAGACAGAACGCGTCTCTTTCCTGAGCGGTATGACGGCTGCATGGTCACATGGTGTTTATATTTGCGTACTATTGTTTGTACAGATGAACGTGGTACCTTCAGGCATTTGGAAATTGCTCCCAAGGATGAACCAGACTTGTGGAGGTCTACAATTATTTTTCTGGGGTCTTGGCTGATTTCTTTTGATTTTCCTATGATGTCAAGCAAAGAGGACCTGAGTTTGAAGGTAGCCTTGAAATACATCTACAGGTACACCTCCAATTGACTCAAATTATGTCAATTAGCCTATCAGAAGCTTCTAAAGCCATGACATCATGTTCTGGAATTTTCCAAGCTGTTTAAAGGCACAGTCAACTTAGTGTATGTAAACTTCTGACCCACTGGAATTGTGATACAGTGAATTATAAGTGAAATAATCTGTCTGTAAACAATTGTTGGAAAAATGACTTGTGTCATGCACAAAGTAGATGTCCTAACCGACTTGCCAAAACTATAGTTTGTTAACAGTAAATTTGTGGAGTGGTTGAAAAATGAGTTTTAATGACTCCAACCTAAGTGTATGTAAACTTCAACTGTATATACAATATGTTGGTTTTTTAACCTTTATTTAACTAGGCAAGTCAGTTAACACATTCTTATTTACAATGATAGCCTAGGAACAGTGGGTTAACTGCCTTGTTCAGGGGCAGAAAGACATAATTTTACCTTATCAGCTCAGGGATTCGATCTAACAACCTTTTGGTTACTAGCCCAACACTCTAACCACTAGGCTACCTGCTGTTTGATACCACAATGCATGCGTATGCCTGTGTCTGTACCTTTGTGTGTGTCTCTTCATAGTCCCCGTTGTTCCATAAGATGTATGTTTACCTGTTTTTTAAATCTGATTCTACTGCTTGCATCAGTTACCTGATGTGGAATAGAGTCTCATGTAGTCATGACTCTATGTAGTACTGTGCGCCTCTCATAGTCTATTCTGGACTTGGGGACTGTGAAGAGACCTCTGGTGGCATGTCTTGTCGGTTATGCATGGGTGTCTGAGCTGTGTGCAAGTATTTTAAACAGACAGCTAGGTACATTAAGCTTGTCAACACCTCTTACAAAAACAAATACTGATAAAGTCAATCTCTCTTCCACTTTGAGCCATGAGAAATTGACATGCATGTCATTAATGTTAGCTCTCCGTGTACTTTTAAGGGCCAGCCGTGCTGCCCTGTTCTGAGCCAACTGCAATTTTCCAAAGTCCCTCTTTGTGGCACCTGACCACGCTACTGAAGTAGTCTAGGTGCAACAAAACTAGGGCCTGTAGGGCTTGCCTTGTTGATAGTGTTGTTAAGAAGGCAGAGCAGCGCTTTATTATGGACAGACTTCTCCCCATTTTAGCTACTGTTGTATCAATATGTTTTGACCATGACAGCTTACAATCCAGGGTTACTCCAAGCAGTTTAGTCACCTCAACTTGCTCAATTTCAACATTATTCATTACGAGATGTAGTTGAGGTTTAGGGTTTAGTGAATGATTTGTCCCAAATACAATGCTTTTAGGACTAACTTATTCATTGCTACCCATTCCGAAACTAACTGCAGCTCTTTCTTTGTTAAGTGTTAAAGTCATTTCAGTTGCTGTAGTAGCTGACGTTTTATAGTGTTGAGTCATCTGCATACATATACACACTGGCTTTACTCAAAGCCAGTGGCATGTCGTTAGTAAAGATTTTAAAAAGTAAGGGGCCTAAACAGCTACCCTGGGAATTCCTGCTTCTACCTGGATTATGCTTGAGAGGCTTCCATTAAAGAACACCCTCTGTGTTCTGTTAGACAAGTAACTCTTTATCCACAATATAGCAGGGGGTGTAAAGCCATAACACATGTTTTTCCAGCAGCAGACTATGATCGATAATGTCAAAAGCTGCACTGAAGTCTAACAAGACAGCCCCCACAATCATTTTATCATCAATTTCTTTCAGCCAATCACCAGTCAGTAAGTTCTGTGCTTGTTGAGTGTCCTTCCCTATAAGCATGCTGAAAGTCTGTTGTCAATTTGTTTACTGTGAAATAGCATTGTATCTGGACAAACACCATTTTTTACAGAAGTTTACTAAGGGTTGGTAACAGGCTGATTGGTCGGCTATTTGAGCTAGTAAAGGGGGATTTACTATTCTTGGGTTAGCGGAATAACTTTAGCTTCCCTCCAGGCATCAAAGGTATTATCTAGGTGAGTTTCAGAGATATGAATGTCATCAGTTACAAGCAAGATATTGACTTCATGGTCCTTGTTTCTCAGGCTGCATATGTTAATATGTGCAATTTAAAAAAAAACTGGGTTGCTTGATTGTTTTTAATGCTTTACTACTCAGTGCTAACAGTATAACTCTGGTTCATAAGCTCATGATTACTGCATACATATAGCTGTAGGATCAACACAGGTATTCAGGGCAATTAGGGGGACATCATTTAAGTTACTTACATTGTGTCTACCTACACCCCTAGGATAATGTACATTTGATGCAGCATTATGATGACTCATTGTCACAATGGTAGGGATTAACTGAGCTGGTCTTGGGTCATTGATAAGTCATTGTTTCAATGCAGCCTTGAAATGCGAGTCCAGAAGCCAAGATGATTTAGATGGACTCCGTCATTCCTGTAGAGTATCTTCTGTTTCCAGAAGGTGTCAAAGTTATCTATAAAAGTGACTCCAGCAGAGCTACAGTAGTCTTTTAGCCAGATGTGTAATGCCAGCAGTCTGCTGAATCTTTCACACCCGCGGCCCAACGATGGTACTGGACCTGAAATTATTGGCAGTTTTTTGGAGTCTTTTAATGCTAAAATCAGTTCTTTAAAATAAAAGTTCAGATGTTCTGAGCTAGCCCTCCTGATGTCGTTTGACCTCACATGGACTACGACAGCGTCAGCTCCCGGGATCTGTCGTAGAACAGTCGGAAGCTGCCTTGTGATGTCCTGTACTCGTGCTCCTGGGTAGCTCAGTGTTTTTGCCTTAGGAACCAAGATGTTTCTCACCATAGAGCTGCCTATAATGACAGCTGGTGATGTTGAATGGTTCGATCTCTCAGGCAGCCTCACGGTCTGATGAAGGTGGGAGCTCTGAGGATCTGAACCCGAGGTAGAAGCCTCCGGAGAGGGAGACAGAACAGAGGCCGAAGATGCAGGTACCTCGCGATCCGATGTCGAATGGGAAGCCCCTAAAGAAGAAGGCGCCGGAACCTCTGGATCCAGGGCGGCAAAGCCGTTTCTGGTCTGTGTCAGGTCCGGGCTTAACAACTCCAAGGAGACCCCGGTGCCAGAGGACGCTTTCTTTGACTTCCACGGCGAGTGATGTATCTCCATGGCTGGTTGGTTGGGTCGAGAACAGCTCCGTTCTCCAGGGAAGGGGGAGACCCCTTCAGGGATGGATCCCGGCTGAGCACTGGCCAGTCGGCTGTGGAGAGCCGACTCGGCGGCGACACTTCCACCAGACCAGAGCGGCGTCTGGCTACTGGGGTGGAAGAAAAAGAAAAGTAGGTGGGCGTGGATTCCCGAGTAGCTTTTGTAGGTTTGCTACCAGCTTGCTAAGAGTAGTCTTCCGCAAGCAAGCAGTTGCTACATTGAAAGTCAGCGCGGTCCACATTGAAAGTCAGCGCAGTCCACATTGTCCCAGAACAAAGCAAAGTAAACACAGTTCCTGCAGTGCTGGAAACATTCAATAGCAACCTCCATTTGAGAACGCCGAGCCAGGTAGGCTAGCTGGGCTTCCATGTCTCTCCCCCTATGCGGAATCTGGCAGGATCCGGGGACAGATAGTAGCGCTCGCAGCGACTAAGCCCAACAGAGCCTTAGCATCCCAAAAATAAAATACGACAAAATGTACAAGGAAACACTGTCAACTTTACAAAAACAATAAACCGTTCAGCTTTCAGCCCTCAACAACAAACATACGTCGCCCTTAGATGACGTCACACTAGTTATTCATGCATGTGTAACCTTTCAAATATGGACCAATTGTGCCTTAATGCTTCTTGAAGGACAGATGTTACAAATTTACGATTACAAGAAATCATTGAAAAGCTGAATTTAGATTTTTCAACATCTTATTGCTGTGATTATCCATCATACTGTGGACAATCTCCAGATGTATTTATCTACAATGGGGGAATACGTTCAGTTTACTTCCAATAACCAGACGTCCTCTACCTTGCAAGTGAGGTCGACTTTTTCTCCCTTTGAAGGACCCAAATGAAATATTGTAAATGTGTATTTGTCTCCCCTATGTAGGAAGACCCAGCACAGCTCCCTGGACCAGAGCTCCCCTCCCCAGACAGGGATGTCCACTTACAACCACGCCATCCTGGGGATGTACGACCCCAAAGACAACTTCCCTCTCCGCAAGACAGGTAGGCCTCCTCCACCTGACCCCTGAACCCTACCCCCTAACCTCTTTTCACTTTTGGAGTACACTATCAATGTGTTTTTTTGCTTTCCTTGACTGTGTTTGAAGCTCTGTTTGAAAGCTCTTCCCTTTCCAACTTCCTCTTTCCACATTAAAACGAATCGAACAGTTAGTTAGATTAAGTAAAAGTGAATAAGTGAAAAGGTGTAAGCAATTCGGTGACAACTCCATTTGGCCTACTCCAACATATTGCCTTCACACATCCAGGCTTTTTCAGATCAGCAAGAGGAAATGGGGCAAAAGTATTGAGCCAAAACATTTAAAAAGTAGATTTAGCCAACTGTGTTACTTTGTGCCAGTTGTCATGGGTGACACAACTGTTGACACCAGTGATCCACTGCAGTTGCCACCAGTGACGCAGAGCAGGCCGATTTGACACCAGGTCCCAGCAGTCTTTCCTTCTGGATCATTAGCAGTGTCGTGTGTAGAGCATTGTAGTGTTGGGGCAGATTACAGATGATAGTGGGGTAGATTATCAATCCCAGTTACTACTATGATCACTATCTTGACATTCAAGAGTTCTTCGTGACTGGTTAGTATAAGGAGAGTATCTCAGCATTTCTGCTGCTTTCTTATTTCCTTTCTTTATTTATAAGGGTTTCCGTTGTTAAGATGACGTATTTTATCCAAGAGATGTGGTTCAAGAGAGCAGCAAGGTTATACAAATCATTACCAACATGAGAACAATGTTGACATGAGAAACATAAGAAAACAAACCAACTAAAATAAGCAGGCTGTCTATGAAACATACAGAGTCTGATACCAAGCAGTTCTGGTTGGAGAGTACCCATTTCAAATCCTTTGAGAAACTCTACTACCGCTGTGGGGGCTAGGCAGTGATTATTCAGTTAGCGTCTGGGCTCGTTTGTACACGTCTGTCCCTGCTCATCCAGCTGGAGATCAACCTCAGTGTACTCTGGAGCACCGACAGCCCTGCCGCCTGTGGGGATGTGGACAGGAATGTGTTATCCCGGCGACGAGTGGGAATGTTATGACAGGAACAGGAGAGGGCCCAGGATTGAGCCTTGCTAGACACCTAAAGAGGCGGTAAAAAAAAATTCAGATTTGCTATTGCGCTGTTCACTTGGGGATAACTGCTGTACATCCACATTTGAAATACTTAATTTGAATCCACAAATACTTTGCAAAAGGATACAAACATTGAAAAGGTGATAGATGCTCTATAGTGCGATATAGTGCGTAGCACCTCAGCTCAGGTACCAGGCTTGTAATATCATTTTGTGTTAAAGGTATACATTAAAACTACCATATGCATACTCCACATATCTCACCCCCCCTCCTTCCTAATTAAAGTCCATCTCCTCATATCACCTCTCCACATTATAGTCAGGTTGTGCTTTACACACCCTCCACATACATTCCCATTCCACACTCTCCACACCAGCACCCCAGTCCACACCACCCCCTCGTCTGTATTCTTTATCAGCTGTTTAGCCAAGCACTGAGACCTTATTGTCCTCACTGGGCTCTGCATGGTTTATATCTGTATTCCGCTGTTATTAAACCACTCACGGGTGAAGACTGCAGTGCGTGTCATTTCCTCTTTTGCGGCGCCACTTCTCTCCGTTCTGCCGGGCGGGCTCCTATCACGGCCATCGTAACTGCGGTGGCTGCACATTTTAATACTGTCGCGAGGAGGCTTTGTCTGTCTTTAATGTCAGAAGGAAAATGTCACACTTCTCATCCGTGTCTCTTCCGCTCCCTCGTATCATATCTCTAATATGGAACATGGGGATCTAAAATCCCCCCACTGTATTTTGAAGGTCTTCACTTAGTGGTAGTGTCGGCAGTAATTGACAAGCAATGCCTATACAACTGACTAGCTTTTGAGATATTCATTTTGTTACAGTAGATATTCAACAACAATATATTTTTACATTGATAACAAACAGTCATGTCTGTATATTGGAATAATAGTTACTTTGAACCAGTTTGGGATATTTGAAACTATTTATGGTTTTGATTCAGAGTTGGTTGAATCAGATCTTGCAAGTTGCACATTTACCTAATGCATTCAGATGGTTTTTATTCGATTTTTTTTAAATTGTATTTGCAGGCCGCTTGTTTTCAGTTTGATGCAAGCAATCAAACCGAAAACAGTCTGGTGTCGTGTTCTTTTGTTCACCGTTGATTTGAAGATATAAGGGACAGGAATAGAACCTAACGAGGAATAGACAAAGCACCGAAGAGGTCTCCTTTATGTACACCCACTGAGAATTCTGGAAATTAGCGCAGCATTAGCATCCCCATGTTCATCAAATAGACAATATTCATGGTAGTGAAGCTCATTCAGGCCTCAAACCATACACCTAATCACAGCCCATTCACAATGTGAAGTGGAGCCTCTTCAGTTTCCTGGATTATCTCCATTTGACTCACTCGATTGTGTCTGTAGTAGTATGAAGACTGGACCCTCTCCGTCGCACTGCTTCTTGACACACTGCTCGCTTAACCCGGAAGCCAGCCGCACCAATGTGTCGGCGACCGAAGTCAGCTTGCAGTCGCCCATCCGACCACAAGTAGTCGCTAGAGCGCGATGGGACAAGGAAATCCCGGCCGGCCAAACCCTCGCCCTAACCAGGACAACGCTGGGCCAATTGTGCGCTGCCTCATTGGTCTCTCGGTCACAGCCTGGTATCGAACCCAGGGATGTAGTGACACCTCAAACATTGAGATGCCGTGCCTTAGACCACTGCACCACTTGGGAGGTGAGAACCTGTAACTTCTGAGTCTATCTAAAATATTTACTTTTATAGGCCTTTAATCAGAATTTCAGTATACAGTCAATGGAGAAGTATTGAGCAGGAGCTTAGCATTTTGATACCGTTTAATTTGTTTACTGTAAATCGTCTCTAGCAGCGATTTCATCTCCTCACTTTTCTGTGTTTCATTCAAGCAAAGTGCTACATAATGTTTGGGAGTGAACGATTCAGTAGCCAATACGGCGAAGTGTCAATACTAGCTAGCAGGACTTCCCCTCACTCAATTTCAGAAATAAAGGGAACAAGAGGAAGTGACAGAGAGGATGGGAAAGGGAGGGAGAGGGTTAGGGTTAGAAATTGAGGAAAAAGAGATTAGGTGAGACAGAGAGAGATAGAGAGAGATTGAGGGAGGGAACAAGATGGAGGCGAGAATTAAAAAGTGAGGGAGGTGAGAGAGAGAGGGAGCGAAAAAACAAATGTACTGGAGTCAGCAGACAGTGCAGTTGGGCCCCTGCAGTAGGTTGTTTGGCATGGCCACACTAACACCCTTCAAAGTCACCGCGTCCCTGGTGAACCCCAACGGGCTCCTCCAGTCAGACAGGCCATAAGCCCCTGGTTCTGCCTGCATCAACACTTTAGCCCCGCCATCTCTCCTCTGAGCGTGAGAGAACAGAGAAAACCCTGGCACGGGCACAAACCTCCATCTACCCACTCCACCCACCCATCCATCCCCGACTCAGCCCTGTCTCCACTCCTGGCTACCAGCCACGTCCTTTGGCTCAGGCCCTTTGGGTATGCTTGAGCCACTCGGCCACACTGCAAATAAAGCTCAGCACTGAAGGCCCAATGGCAAATTTTACGCCTCTCTTATTTTATGTCTCTCTTTCCATGCAACTTTAGTGGGTGTATTATTCATTCAGCAGTGTTGCAGGGTTTTACCTGTGTGACATGCATTTTATGTGGTGGCTGTTCTAGACTGATTTTTACTAAAGCGTGACAGGAAAGATGTGAAAGCTAATGCAGCATTTGCAGACTAGTGTGTTGATGCTTCTGTAGCTTAACCCACATCCACCTGTCTTCACTTACAAAGCAACTAGTGCGTCAGGTAATGAGATCATACGACCAAGATCATTAAAAATGAGAATCGTCCTCCAGTTATCTTCCACTTTCTAACAAAGCTTCCAATGTACAGTTGAAGTCGGAAGTTAACATACACTTAGGTTGGAGTCACTTCTTAGAGCTAGGGTCTATTTTCCTGAATTTCTGCCTGACTGATGTAACCAAAGTAAACTGCCTGTTACTCAGGCCCACAAGCCAGGATATGCATATAATTGATAGCATTGGATAGAAAACACTTTGAGGTTTCTAGAAATGTTAAAATAATGTCTGAGACTATAACACAATTGATATGGCAGGCAAATTACAAAGAAAAACCACCCGGAATTATCTTTTTTTTTAGGTCCCAGGCTCTTGTAATGGAAAGCTATGGGTCCTATGTAATTCCAGCTCCCAGATTGCAATTCCTATGGCTTCCACAAGATGTCAACAGTCTTTGTTCACTGTTTCAGGCTTGTTTCTTCAAAAACTAGCAAGAATTTGAAGTTTTTGTAGGAAGAGTCCCGGGACAATATCCGTCTGTTCGCGCGCCACGAAGAGGACGCGCGCTTACTAATTTTACTTTTCTATTAAACATACTTCTTTCCATATGAAATATTATAGTTTATTTACATTTTAGGATACCTGAGGATTAAATAGAAATGTAGGTTGACTTGTTTAACTTCTTTGGGCTGCAAGCCCGAAGCCGGGCACAATATGACAACAGCCACTTCAAGTGCAGGGCGCGAAATTCAAAAGATATTTTTTAGAAATATTTAACTTTCACACATTAACAAGTCCAATACAGCAAATGAAAGATAAACATCTTGTGAATCCAGCCAACATGTCCGATTTTTTAAATGTTTTACAGCGAAAACACCACGTATATTTATGTTAGCTCACCACCAAATACAAAAAAAGGACAGACATTTTTCACAGCACAGGTAGCATGCACAAAACCAACCTAACTAACCAAGAACCAACCAAACTAACCAAGAAACAACTTCATCAGATGACAGTCTTATAACATGTTAAACAATAAATCTATGTTTTGTTCGAAGAATGTGCATATTTGAGGTATAAATCAGTTTTACATTGCAGCTACCATCACAGCTACCGTCACAAATAGCACCGAAGCAGCCAGAGTAATTACAGACACCAACGTGAAATACCTAAATACTCATCATAAAACATTTCTGAAAAATACATGGTGTACAGCAAATGAAAGACAAGGATCTTGTGAATCCAGCCAATATTTCCGATTTCTTAAGTGTTTTACAGCGAAAACAAAATATAGCATTATATTAGCCTACCACAATAGCCAGAAACACAAGCCATTCCCCAGCTGCAAAAGTTAGCGATCGTAACAAACCAGCAAAAGATATATAATTTTTGACTAACCTTGATAAGCTTCATCAGATGACAGTCCTATAACATCAGGTTATATATACACTTATGTTTTGTTCGAAAATGTGCATATTTAGAGCTGAAATCAGTGGTTATACATTGTGCTAACGTAGCATCTTTTTCCCAGAATGTGCGGATATTTTTATGACACTCAACTATTCTGACCAAATAACTATTCATAAATGTTACTAAAAAATACATGTTGTATAGGAAATGATAGATACACTAGTTCTTAATGCAATCGCCGTGTTAGAATTCTAAAAATAACTTCATTACGACATCCAGCTTAGTTATAGCGAGAGAGTGCCCAAAATCTGGGCTCAAACTACTAGTACACATGTTCGACAGATATATGAAATAGCATCATAAAATGGGTCCTACTTTTGATGATCTTCCATCAGAATGTTGTACAAGGGGTCCGTTGTCGGGAACAATCGTTGTTTGGTTTTAGAATGTCCTCTTCTCCAGTCAATTAGCACGGAAAGCTAGCAAAGTGGCGCGAAGCTCTCCTTCGTGAAGAAACGCAGACAAAGCAACACGCCTAACGTCCCGAAGAAATTTCAATAATCTAATAAAACTATATTGAAAAAACATACTTTACGATGATATTGTCACATTTATCAAATAAAATCAAAGCCGGAGATATTAGTCGTCTATAACGACAGCTTTACAGAAGGCAATACCAGGTCCCTTCTCGCGCGTTCCAGAAAACAGGAAATTGGGGTCACGTCATGCCAAGAGCTTTTATTCGACCTCAGATCATGTTATACACTCCATTTCTTCTCTCACTGCCTCTTGACATCTAGTGGAAGGCGTATGAAGTGCATGTATACTAATAAATATCAAGCACATTTATAGGCAGGCCCTAGAACAGAGCATCGATTTCAGATTTTCCACTTCCTGTCAGGAAGTTTGCTGCAAAATGAGTTCTGTTTTACTCACAGATATAATTCAAACGGTTTTAGAAACTAGAGAGTGTTTTCTATCCAATAGTAATAATAATATGCATATTGTACGAGCAAGAATTGAGTACGAGGCCGTTTGAAATGGGCACCTTTTATCCAGGCTACTCAATACTGCCCCTGCAGCCCAAAGAGGTTAAACAAAGTTTAACGGTAGCTTTTTGGACTCGCTTGTCTGCATGTTGAACGAGTGGATTACTGAAATTGATGGCGCCAACTAAACAGACTTTTTGGCATATAAAGAATGATTTTATTTAACAAAACGACCATTCATGTTGTAGCTGGGACCGTTGGGATTGCAAACAGAGGAACATTTTCAAAAGTAAGTAATTTGTTTAATCGCTATTTGTGATTTTACGAAGCCTGTGGTGGTTGAAAAATATGTTGTTGTGGGGCGCCGTCCTCAAACAATCGCATGATATGCTTTCGCTGTAAAGCCTATTGTAAATCAGACAACACAGTTAGATTAACAAGAAGTTAAGCTTTTAAAGGATATAAGATACTTGTATGTTCATGAATGTTTAATATTACGATTATCTATTTGAATTGCGCACCCTCCAATTTTACCGGATGTTGACGACACTCCACAAATTTCTTGTTAACAAACTATAGTTTTGGCAAGTCGGTTAGGACATCTACTTTGTGCATGACACAAGTAATTTTTCCAACAATTGTTTACAGACAGATTATTTCACGAATAATTCACTGTATCACAATTCCAGTGGGTCAGAAGTTTACATACACTAAGTTGACTGTGCCTTTAAACAGCTTGGAAAATTCCAGAAAATGTCATGGCTTTAGAAGCTTCTAATAGACTAATTGACATCATTTCAGTCAATTGGAGATGTACCTGTGGATGTATTTCAAGGCCTACCTTCAAACTCAGTGCCTCTTTTGCTTGACATCATGGGAAAATCAAAAGAAATCAGCCAAAACTTCAGCCAAAAAAAAAGGTAAATCAAATCAAAGTTTATTTGTCACGTGCGCCGAATACAACGGATGTAGACCTTACAGTGAAATGCTTACTTACAGGCTCTAACCAATAGTGCAAAAAGGTATTAGGTGAACAATGGGTAGGTAAAGAAATAAAACAACAATAAAAAGACAGCCTATATGCAGTAGCGAGGCTATAAAAGTAGTGAGGCTACATACAGACACTGGTCAGTCAGGCTGATGGAGGTAGTATGTACATGTAGATATGGTTAAAGTGACTATGCATATATGATGAACAGAGAGTAGTAGTAGCGTAAAAGAGGGGTTGGCGGGTGGACAATGACACTAAGCATACTTCCAAAGTTGTGGCAAAATGGCTTAAGGACAACAAAGTCAAGGTATCACAAAGCCCTGACCTCAATCCTATAGAAAATGTGTGGGCAGAACTGAAAAGGCGCGTGCGAGCAATTAGGTCTACAAACCTGACTCAGTTACACCAGCTCTGTCAGGAGGAATGGGCCAAAATTCACCCAACTTATTCTGGGAAGCGTGTGGAAGGCTACCCGAAATGTTTGACCCAAGTTAAACAATTTAAAGGCAATGCTACCAAATACTAATTGAGTGTATGTAAACTTCTGACCCACTGGGAATGTGATGAAAGAAATAAAAGCTGAAATAAATCCTTCTCTACTATTATTCTGACATTTCACATTCTTAAAATAAAGTGGTGATCCTAACTGACCTAAGACAGGTAATTTTTACTAGGATTAAATGTCAGAAATTGTGAAAAACTGAGTTTAAATGTATTTGGCTAAGGTGTATGTAAACTTCCGACGTCAACTGTACCTTCTTTAATACTCCTATACGACATCTTGAATCCCCCTCCTGCACCTTCTCACGGAATCCTATAATACAGTATCTGCCAACAAAACCACAAATAAACACTGCATCCATCTGTGGCCAGTTTACTTCAAGATAGCTTTGTGGATACAGGTAGTCTGCACCACCTTATTGTCAACTACTTCAGACTATTGTTCGCTTGGTCAGCCATTTTGGGAGAGTCAGGCAAATTTTCACTGGATTGGATTATAATTTGTCCGAGGAATTGCATCTTTGAATGTGTTCCCATACACTCCAGCTGCTAATGCATGGCGTTCATGACCGGGCCGCCCTTGATCCTGTTAACAAAGACTTTTGGACAAGTGCCCTCCACCACTCTTTTTTTTGGATAATCAAGTTTAATAAGTTCAACCACAAGTTCAGCCCCTCAAATTGAAAGTGCACTTTTAAGAAGTGCTTATTCATTATACAACCCCACACACTTCAAAGTCCTTGCTCTTCCCAAATGGGCCAGATGTATTCTCTGGCTGCACCTCGTTTTAAGTGCATTAAGACAGGTACATTTTAAACTCTTCTCCCTGTTTTTCATATTCAAGGAGTTGAAGGGAAAGGGCAGGAAAACAAACAACAAACATTCCCTGACCAAATATCCACTGACTGCTATTATGAGTATGTGTTAAGTATATGTTGTTCTCCAAATCGCATAAAAATGTATCTGATCATTTATGCATATGTTATTGAATGGTGCCCTCATTGATCGTGTCCCCGCGTATAAATATCTAGGTATCTGGATTGACGAATAGCTATCTTTCAAAAAAGTATGTTGATGAGTTAGTTAAGAAATTAAGAATTAAAATGGTGTTCTCTTAGGAATAGGTCATGCCTTTCATTAAATAGCAGAAAACAAATTATTCAGTCGACATTCATACCGGTTCTAAACTATGGCAATATTGTCTATATGAATGCAGCTGCGACTTTATTGAAGCTATTGGACACCGTTTATCATATCGCACTATGCTTTATTACTGGCTATAGGTTTGGTACACATCACTGCGTTCTGTATCAGAATGTAGGCATTGCCCTCTTTGAAGTCTCGTAGATCGATGCATTGCAACATCCGCCGTATCTTACTTTATTTTTTAACTTAGACATACAAGATATCAGATCCGGTCTCCACTGAGTTAGGTAAATCTGCTTTTAGTTTTTTTTGCACCTTACTTGTGGAATGATCTCCAAGGCTCTCTGAAGTTGGATGAATTGGTTCCACTAGGGCAATTCAAAAGACTGATTGAGGACCTTTTTACTGAACGATGTTTGTTTTCTATGATTTGTGTTTTGCTTTTCGTGTATTGATGTGAATACTGATGTGAATTTTGATGTGTATTGATGTGTATACAGGGCACATCTGTGAAAGAGACCTTGGTCTCAGCATGACTCTGTTCAATAAAGCATTTTAATAAAAATAAAGCCAAGAGAGTCCCATGGGCCTTGCCCGACTTGACACAGACGTGGCATTGAGTCCTACGCTAATGAACGTAGCGTGCCTTCTCTTGCCGGACCCATTTCACACAAGGTCACGGGCCAAGCCAAAGGGTCAACTGGTTTGGTCTGGATTAATTGAAGTGAAGGGAGAGAGGGGAAGGATATGCCAGTGGGTGCTGCTGGGAATAAGGCTGTCAGTGTCTGGGGGTGAAAGAGAAGAGAAATAGGCTAGTGAGTGGCAAGGCCTCAAACATTTTTCGATACCCCTACCTGAGGTAGAACAGAACACAATCATGTTTTTTCATATTTCTAATGCCTCCCATTTATGAAATGGATGGTTGTGTAAAAAATTGTTACTGCAAAAGTGGTTAAATTAAAAGATTGTGACACCCGACCCTAAACTAAAAAAGTGCAGAATAATGCCTGACTGGAGGTGGATGGGCCACATAAACTCACGTAACCCAATATTGCATAAATGTGGAATACATGTAGTCAGTTATCTTCCATACGTACACAAATAAACAGCATTAGGATATCTTAATGCATCTTGGAAATATAGACCTGTAAACACGGAGATACAACAGTTGGAAATATCAACTAGGAATATGTCTGATGAATGTAAGATTTACTTTCTGCTAGCTGATTAATAGACAACATTCAAAGTAAAAATTTGCTCTTATTCAGTGCTGTATGGTCCTGCCTGACAAAAATACAGACAGATCCACGTCTTCTGATGTTGTGGCTATTGCAATCGGCTCTAAGGAAAACAAGTGGGCTCAGACATCGAAATGAAATGTTTTGGAGACCAAGGTTCCTTGAAAGATGTATATTTTAGCCCCTGCTCTTGTAATTTAGTCAGGGGGCCACCATAGATTATCTTTTGGGCCATCCTGGAATTTACCTCAAATCCAATATGACTGCCATAATACCATTTGATGGAGTTCAAATCACATGTAAATATACATTTTTGTACATTTTTTTTCTTCCAAAAGGTTTCTTCAGCTGTCCCCATAGGAGCACCCTTTTTGGTTCCAGGTAGAACCATTTTGGTTCTGGAACCAAAAAAGGTTCTTCAAAGGGTTCTCCTATGGGGACAGCCGAAGAACCCTTTTAGGTTCTAGACAGCAGCTTTTTTTCTAAGAGTGTAGATGATAGGTCTTTTTTTCAGAACTGTATTCAACACTCATGGCCATAAAGGCTATTTTGGTGTAAATATATGTTATTCTGAATCCAATATGGCCAACATAATTACACTCAAACACCTTCACCTGCATATAAATTGCCCTGGTTTATTTTGTATTGTGTTATTTTGCCTTGCCTCTGTTGTGTTCCATAAAAAATCAGCCGTTTCCAGCTACAATAATCATTTACAACATTAACAATGTCTACACTGTATTTCTGATCAATTTGATGTTATTTTAATGGACAAAATATTTGCTTTTCTTTCAAAAACATGAACATTTCTATGTGACCCCAAACATTTGAATGGTAGTGTATTTATTTTTTAAATATCAAAAAGTAACACAAGAAAATTACATAACAATAACGAGGCTATATACAGGGGATACCGGTACAGAGTCAATGTGCGGGAGTACAGGTTAGTCGAGTTAATTTGTAAAGTGACTATGCATAGATAATAAACAGCAAGTATCAGCAGTGTAAAAACAGAGTGGGGGGGTGTCGTCAGTGTAAATAGTCCGGGTGTCACGCCCTGGCCTTAGTTATCTTTGTTTTCTTTATTATTTTAGTTAGGTCAGGGTGTGACATGGGGGATGTTTGTGTGTTTTTGTCTAGTCTAGGGTGTTTGTATTGTATAGGGGGTTTTGTAGAGTTCATGGGGTTGTGTTCAGTGTAGGTGTTCATGTAAGTCTATGGTTGCCTGAGTGGTTCTCAATCAGAGACAGCTGTCTATCGTTGTCTCTGATTGGGAGCCATATTTAAGGCAGCCATAGGCATTAGGCAGGTTGTGGGTAATTGTCTATGTTTGACGTTAGTAGCTTGTGTCTGCACTTTCGTTTGTAGCTTCACGGTCGTTTTTTGTTTAGTTTGTATTAGTGTTTCGTGTTCGTTTCATCTTCTAATAAAAAGGAAGATGTATCTATATCACGCTGCGCCTTGGTCCTCTCTTTCACCGAACGACGATCGTGACACCGGGTGGCCATTTGATTAATTGTTCAGCAGTCTTATGGCTTGGTTGTAGAAGCTGTTAAGGAGCCGTTTGATCCTAGACTTGCCGTGCGGTAGCAGAGAGAACAGTATGACTAGCGTGCCTGGAGTCTTTGATAGTTTTTAGGGCCTCCCTCTGACACCACCTGGTATAGAGGTCCTGGATGGCAGGAAGCTTGGTCCCAGTGATGTACTGGGCAGTACATACTTCCCTCTGTCATGCGGTCGGAGGCCGAGCAGTTGCCATCACTACCTGCCCCGTCAGGTAGTGATGCAACCAGTCAGGATGCTCTCGATGGTGCAGCTGTATAACGTTTTGAGGATCTGAGGACCCATGCTAAGTCTTTTCAGTCTCCTGAGGGGGAATAGGCTTTGTCGTGCCCTCTTCACGACTGTCTTGGTGTGTTTGGACCATGATAGTTTGTTGGTGATGTGGACACCAAGGATCTTGAAGCTCTCAACCTGCTCCACTACAGCCCCGTCGATGAGAATGGGGGCGTGCTCGGTCCTCTTTTTCCTATAGTCCACAATCATCTCCTTTGTCTTGATCACGTTGAGGGAGAGGTTGTTGTCTTGGCACCACATGGCCAGGTCTCTGACCTCCTCCCTATAGGCTGTCTCATCGTTGTCGGTGATCAGGCCTACCACTGTTGTGTCATGGGCAAACTTGATGATGGTGTTGGAGTCGTGCTTGGCCATGCAGTCATGAGTGAACAGGGAGTACAGGAGGGGACTGAGCACGCACCCCTGAGGGGCCCCTGTGTTGAGGATTAGCGTAGCGGATGTGTTGTTACCTACCCTTAGGACCTGGGGGCGTCACGTCAGGAAGTCCAGGATCCAGTTGCAAGTAAATGTGCAATAGATTATGGTCATTATGTGCAAAACTATGTCGAATATTGGCCTGTTGGAAAATAGAACTCCCTACTACATCGCCTAGTTCAGGCTGAATTTGATTTACACTACCCAGTCAAAAGTTTTAGAACACCTACTCATTCAAAATATATTTTTATTTGTTTAACACTTTTTTGGTTACTACATGATTTCATTTGTGTTATTTCATCCTTTTGATGTCTTCACTGTTATTCTACAATGTAGAAAATAGTAAAAATTAAGAAAAATCCTGGAACTAAAACTTTTGACTGGTAGTGTATCTCTAGAGAACCTGTGCAAAGTGCATATTGAACTCACAGAAAAAACAAACAACTAAATGGAATTCAAATAATTGAACTGATGTCGGTCAATTTGTTATTTAAAAAACAAACAAATAACACATTTCGGTTAATCGCTCAGCACTACTTTTCTATATCCAGACAATGTTGTGTGAGTGTAATTATGGCACGCTTATTGGATTCCCAACATAGTTGAATTACACTAATTTAGTATTGAGTACAGTACACAAATCTGAAAGATGTCTCTCAATTAAAACATGTACTGTGTATTAATGGTGGTAATTGGTGGTAATTAAACCACCATTTAATGGTATTGTGGCAGCCATATTGGATTTTGGACATCATAATGGTTTTAGAGTCAAGACTATGGGGGCCCCCTTACGTAATTGCAAGAGGCTGAACAAATAACATCCACAGAAGAACCTTTAACTGAAAATAAATTACAGTTTTCATTGTCTCAGCCCACTTGTTTTCCTAAAAGCTGATTAGAATACAATATCCAAAACATAAAAAAGACATGTATAGCTGTATGTACTTTTGTCATGCAGGATCATACAAATTTTACTTGGAAAGTTGTCTGTTAAAGAGATTCTCCAAGAAGGGCCTTCGTCAGGGAGGTGATCAAGAACCCGATGATCACTCTGACAGAGCTCCAGAGTTCCTCTGTGGAGATGGGAGAACCTTCCAGAAAGACAAGCATCTCTGCAGCACTCCAACAATCTGGCCTTTATGGTAGAGTGGCCAGACGGAAGCCACTCCTCAGTAAAAGGCACATGACAGCCCGCTTGGAGTTTGCCAAAGAGGCACCTAAAGGACTCTTAGATCATAAGAAACAAGATTCTCTGGTCTGATGAAACCAAGATTGAACTCTTTGGCATGAATGACAAGCATCACGTCTGGAGGAAACCTGGCACCATCCCTATGGTGAAGCATGGTGATGGGAGCATCATGCTGTGGGGGATGTATTTCAGCGGCAGGGACTGGGAGACTAGTTAGGATCGAGGGAAAGATGAACGGAGCAAAGTACAGAGAGATCCTTGATCAAAACCTGTTTCAGAGTGCTCAGGACCTCAGACTGGGGCAAAGGTTCACTTTCCAACAGGACAACGATCCTAAGAACACCCAAGACAACGCAGGTGTGGCTTTGGGACTAGTCTCTGAATGTCCTTGAGGTGCCCATCCAGAGCTTGGTCTTGAACCCGATCAAACATCTCTGGAGAGACCTGAAAATAGCTGTGCAGCGACACTCCCCATCCAACCTGACAGAGCTTAAGAGGATCTGCAGAGAAGAATGGAGAAAAACTCCCCAAATACAGGTGTGCCAAGCTAATCGAGGCTGTAATCGCTGCCAAAGGTACTTCAACAAAGTACTGAGTAAAGGGTCTGAATACTTATTTAAATGTGATATTTCAGTTTAAAACATTTGATACATTTGCAAAAATTTCTAAAACACTGTTTTTGCTTTGTCATTGTGAGGTATTGTGTGTAGATTGATAAGGGAAAAAAGCATTTGAATCTGTTTTAGGGGTCTGATTACTTTCCTAATGTACTGTGTATGTCAAAAGTAAAGCTTACGTGCATCATACATTTTGTGGTAGAGATATTCCACCTTTTGTATCTCTGTGTTTACAGGTCTATATTTCCAAGATGCATTAAGATATCCTAATGTTTTTGTTTGTGTATGTAGGGCAGATAACTGACTACTTGTCAAATAGTCCGGTTAGCCATTTGATTACCTGTTCAGGAATCTTATGGCTTGGGGGTAAAAACTGTTGAGAAGCCTTTCTGTCCTAGACTTGGCACTCTGGTACTGCTTGCCATGCGGTAGTAGAGAGAACAGTCTATGACTGGAGTAGCTGGGGTCTTTGACAATTTGTAGGGCCTTCCTCTGACACCGCCTGGTGTAGAGGTCCTGGATGGCAGGCAGCTTAGCCCCAGTGATGTACTGGGCCATACGCACTACCCTCTGTAGTGCCTTGCGGTCAGAGGCCGAGCAGTTGCCGTACCAGGCAGTGATGCAACCAGTCAGGATGCTCTCGATGTTGCAGCTGTAGAACCTTTTGAGGATCTCAGGACCCATGACACATCTTTTTAGTTTCCTGAGGGGGAATAGGCTTTGTCGTGCCCTCTTCACGACTGTAAGATAGAGAGATGATAGGATCTCCCAGATTGGCGCTTGACAAGGGCCGTGCCCCTCTCCCTGATCGTTGTGTGTGCGGTAATTACAGTCGCCTCTTCGACACTCCCGCTATTGTTCTCTGGCCCTATCCCCCTATCCGTCTGTCCACACACAGAAAGCAGAAATGAACAAAAACGAACCCGAGAAGTCCACCAAAAACGCACACACACACTTGTTTAATTGCGAGCATTTGACAACAAGAGCTATTCATTAGCTGGGCATTGAGACGGGCTTGATGAAGCTTGGGGTCGGCAAGAGCTGCCAAGACTGGAAACTCGTTACCGCTACTGCTGCTTATCCTTGTCACATGTTTGGATCTCATCAAATCTCTTCTCATCTGCTCCATCAGTCTTTCCAGAAGTAGCATGTTTATGGAGTAGCTTGTTAGCATAACTAACTGCCCTGAACTGGCTTACCCTTCTGATGTACCATGTGCAGTGCATCATTTCCGGTGCTAGTTTCATTCTAGGCTCCACAGCACAGTGTGTTGTTTGGGACTATTGATTGTGTACTAATGTTTGTCTATGTACACTGTAAAACACTCTCCATTTAAAGCGCTCTTCTCTGAGAGTTTCAGAGTAGGGTGACGTCACCTCAGATCTGCACTGAGCACAGGTCAGCTGAAGTCGGGCCAGGGGAGGCGGTTTGCTGGGGTCCGGAGTTTTTTCTTGTTTCCAGACAGTTTCAGACAGCAGGAGAGACGAGTGAGAGCGGAGTGACAGGCATGATGTGCAGTAGAGAGCGAAAGCTCTTGTCTTTGCCTGCCACCCGAAGCCCAAAAGCCTTCTGAGACTTTGACAGCCAGGGAAGCCAGAGCAGCTAGAATCTCCTAAGAAAGATATCAGACTGTCTGTTTTCCCACTTCCATACGTCTGCATATCATCTGCAGGACAGAACAGAATATGTATAACATGTTCATATCATTTCCTGTTGCAGTGTTGTCTTCATAACTATATTCATTCATGGTTTGCAGTATTTGGTTTGATTCAAGTGAATCCCATTTTTATAGTGCCCTACTTGTCATCTCAAGTATGCCTTTCAATAGCGTATTCTTCCCTCCGAGTTCTGTCATTTGTGTTGTGTATGTTCTGCTCTATAGCTGTGTTTTAATGGACCCCCTCTTCCTCTCTCTCTAGCCTCTGAGCCCAACTTGAAGCTCCGGTCCAGGCTAAAACAGAAGGTAACGGAGCGCAGAAGTAGCCCACTTCTACGCAGGAAGGACGGTCCAATTACCACCGCCAAGAAGCGCTCTCTGGACATGGCTGGTAAGCTTCTGCCAGACCAAGTGGAACACGTGCAAACTCGCACAGCCCTTGCATCTATGACTTTAGTACTTTTCTGTAGGTTGAAATCAATAGGTTTCCAACCTGGTACATTGATCAGTATGCATGTTGTGTGGCGAGCCTCATGTCTTGTGTTTTATGTATTTATTGTAGAATCGGCCTGCAACAGCGCTCCTGGCTCGGGCCCCAGTTCGCCCAACAACAGCTCCAGTAACATCACCAATGAGAATGGCATCGCTGGCTCCATGTCCAGTAGTTCAGTAGAGGTAAGCACTAAGCAGCCACTCGAACCTTAACCTACATTAAGCTGTTAGCTTACTGTGACCATGCAGAAACCAGGAGCTTCTGATATACTGTACTTTTCTTTTTTCAATCTGCTTTGATGTTGACTGTTCCCAGTCACATTGCTGAGGGCTGTTTGCTTAATATGGCCCGAGCCAAACAGTATGTTTATGTCCCACCTGTTAGTTGTTGGCTCACACTGTCAGGCGTGTGCGTGTGTGCCTGTGTGCTTGTTTGATATGGTGTGACTGTTTGTGTGTGTAAGTATGTGCACATGAGTGTGTAAATGCAAGTGTCTCTGTGCATAGGGTATGTGTATCTCTGTATCCATGTGCTCCAGATGGCCAGTGTAGACAGGAGGCCACAGGGGTCTGGGGGAATGACCAGACAGGGCTGTTTATTTTTGCAGAGGGGTCTATTTGTCTGGTCTGTGTTTCAGTGTCTCTTTCTGACTGTGTGCTCCTCTGTTTGCAGGCCTCCCTGGCCCACAGGCTGGCTGGCCGAGAGGGCCCCTTGAGCCAGCTGTCTCTGTACACATCACCCTCGCTGCCTAACATCACCCTGGGCCTGCCAGCCACCGGCCCTTCCAGCGTTAGTTCATACACCCACTTTTCTCTCCTTCTTTTAGTTTTTACTTTCGTTCTTTCTTATCTTTCTAACCTGACATTTCACTTTCTCCCTTTCTCTCTAGCCCACTTCCCCCCCCCCACACTCTCCACTGCCTTCCCCCAATTTATTATTTTCTCCATCTAACTTGCTATTTCTCCACATCTTTTCTCTCACTCATTCTCTCTTTCCTTCTCTCGCTCTCTCCTTTCTTTCTCATTTCTCCTCTGTCACTTTGAGGGCTTGCTTGCGCACATGGCCCTTTCAGAGTGGAAGAGTCTACATAGAGGGGGCCCTGTCTAGACCTAGTCCATCTGTCATATGTGGCTTTTCAGCCTCACTCCATTTCAGAAAGGCCCCATTGAGAGACAATGACCAGCAGTCACTGACGCATGTACTACCCCCCATCTCACTCTCTCTCGCTCTATATCCGTTTCCAACTCTTCCAAGTCAATTCAGGCAGAAAGTTATTAGTTCACTGTAGTTAATTTATATATTTTGCCCTGTAATGGTTTAGAGGGAAATTACACTACAGTTAGATGTTTCTTGGTTTGCATTAGGGGCAACTTTTCTCCTATCTCTCACACTCTCTCTCTGTCTCTCTCTGTGTGTCTCTGTCTCCCCTCTATTTGTCCCTTCAGATGACGTCGGGCCAGCAGGAAGGCGACAGGCTTTCAATGCACGACAGACTGCAGCAGGGCTTCCCCATAACCACTCCCTTCATCCCCGGGGCCCACCTGCCCTCCTACCTGACCGATGGGGGCTCGGCACACAACCCCCTCCTCCAGCACATGGTCCTCCTGGAGCAGTCCCAGAACCCACTAGGTCTGTCCTGCTGTAAGCACATCCACTCCGTCTCAGGCACTATCGAAAGCACATCATCTCCAAAAACCTGGTTTTAAAGGACCACCTTGCGCGATGGTTTCAGTGGCGGCTGGTGAAAGGAGGACAGCTCATAGCAATTTCTGGAATGTAATGAATGTGTTTGACATTTCCATTCCAGCCAGTACAATGAGCCTGTCCTCCGGTTTAAAGTGACAGCAGCCTCCACTGGTTGAGTACCCGATGTTACTTGTGGATCTTCCTATTCATGTTGTGTCTGTGTTTTCATGTGTTTCAGGCCTGAGCGGGATGCCCCTGCAATCGTCCTCCATTCACAAGCTGCGTGGGCAGCACCGTCCCCTGGGGAGGACCCAGTCGGCCCCTCTGCCCCAGAATGCCCAGGCCCTGCAGCAGCTGGTGGTCCAGCAGCAGCACCAGCAGTTTCTGGAGAAACACAAGCAGCAGTTCCAGCAGCAGCAACTGCACATCAACAAGGTGTGTTTGTGTGTGTGTGCATGCATCCTTTGTTCTTTTATGTGTGTGTGTGTGTGTGTGTGTGTGTGTGTGTGTGTGTGTGTGTGTGTGTGTGTGTGTGTGTGTGTGTGTGTGTGTGTGTGTGTGTGTGTGTGTGTGTGTGTGTGTGTGTGTGTGTGTGTGTGTGTGTCTGCTACGTTATGAAGCACAAGCAGCAGGCCCAGCAGCAACACAACAACTGTACATCGGCAAAGTATTGCCTGTCCTGTTTGCATGTTCCTGTCCATGCTTCTTCCGTTGCCATAACAACTACATTATGGAGGAAGCCACTTCCTTATATGGTCGACAGGCAAGAGCTCAGTGTGTGTGTATTTATGTGTGTGTGTGGTGATTAGGGAAGTTGGAGAATCATAAGGTCGGAGCAGGGTGGAGGTGTAGAGATAATTATTGCTATTTTTTCTCCCTCTTGAATTTCTCTTGTATTGTGACATTCCTGAGGATTATATGCTATATGGTGGGTCTAATCCTGGATGCTGATTGACTAAAACTGCATTCCAGCCGGTGTCTATTCCACAAGTTACCACTGGCTAAGGCTATGACGTTGTAATACCTATTTAGTGTTCCATCCCACTGCGCGATCTACAGTCTCGTCAGCCCAACCAGGCAATTTTAGAAACTTGATCTCCACTGTGAAAAGCATCTAGACATTTCCCCTTTCTTTTAGACTACCATTTTGGTTTTCAACAGCATAGATTTGTATAAACCTTGCGGTCTTTCTCTCCGACGTTCGCAACATTGTTTCAATGTTGAAGTCTCCACCTGTCCCGTTGAGGATGAGTGTGTCACGATGAGACAAACTGCTTTCCTCAGACAGTTGAAATCATGAGTCAGCATAATTTTTATGGATATATACAAAGAAGTGTCAATAGAAAAAAAAGGTGAAATGAAATGCAGCTAGTTTGCTGTCTTTCCAGCTTCAGTTTGAAGTGGCTGTGTTAGCTGTGTTGTTGGCTAGTAGCTCCTCTGAACAGCGTCCTGGCGAGGGAGCAAATTCCAGACTGTGTTGGGCGTAGTGATAATGCCCTCGAAGCCTGTGTTTGGAGGATATATTGGCACGGTTTTCTGGCTCTCTTGACAATATACAGTTCACGTCGGAAGTTTACGTACACTTAGGTTGGAGTCATTAAAGCTCCGTTTTTCAACCACTCCATACATTTCTTGTTAACAAACTATAGTTTTGGCAAGTCGGTTAGGACATCTACTTTGTGCATGACACAAGTCATTTTTCCAACAATTGTTTATAGACAGATTATTTCACTTATAATTCACTCTATCACAATTCCAGTGGGTCAGAAGTTTACATACACTAAGTTGACTGTGCCTTTAAACAGCTTGGAAAAATCCAGAAAATGATGCCATGACTTTAGAAGTCTGGTTCATCCTTAGGAGCAATTTCCAAACGCCTGAAGGTACCACGTTCATCTGTACAAACAATAGTACGCAAGAATAAAAACCATGGGACCACGCAGCCATCATATCGCTCAGGAAAGAGACGCGTTCTGTCTCCTAGAGATGAACATACTTTGGTGCGAAAAGTGTAAATCAATCCCAGAACAACAGCAAAGGACATTGTGAAGATGCTGGAGGAAACGGGTACAAAAGTATCTATATCCACAGTAAAACGAGTCCTATATCGACATAACCTGAAAGGCCGCTCAGCAAGGAAGAAGCTACTGCTCCAACACCGCCATAAAAAAAAAACTGACTACGGTTTGCAAATGCACATGGGATCAAAGATCTAACTTTTGGGAGAAATGTCCTCCGGTCTGATGAAACAAAAATAGAACTGTTTGGCTATAATGACCATCATTATGTTTGGAGGAAAAAGGGGGAGGCTTGCAAGCCGAAGAACACCATCCCAACCGTGAAGCACGGGGGTGGCAGCATCATATTGTGGGGGTGCTTTGCTCCAGGAGGGACTGGTGTACTTTACAAAATAGATGACATCATGAGGCAGGAAAATTATGTGGATATATTGAAGCAACATCTCAAGACATCAGTCAGGAAGTTACAGCTTGGTCGCAAATGGGTCTTCCAAATGGACAATGACCCCAAGCAGACTTCCAAAGTTGTGGCAAAATGGCTTAAGGACAACAAAGTCAAGGCATTAGAGTGGCCATCACAAAGCCTTGACATGAATCCTATAGAAAATGTGTGGGCAGAACTGAAAAAGCGTGTGCGAGCAAGGAGGCCTACAAACCTGTCTCAGTTACACCAGCTCTGTCTGGAGGAATGGGCCAAAATTCACCCAACTTATTGTGGGAAGCTTGTGGAAGGCTACCCTAAACGTTTGACCCATGTTAAACAATTTAAAGGCAATGATACCAAATACTAACTGAGTGTATGTAAACTTCTGACCCACTGGGAATGTGATGAAAGAAATAAAAGCTGAAATAAATAATTATCTCTACTATTATTCTGACATTTCACATTCTTAAAATAAAGTTGTGATCCTAGCTGACCTAAGACAGGGAATATTTACTAGGATTAAATGTCAGGAATTGTGAAAAACTGAGTTTAAATGTATTTGGCTAAGGTGTATGTAAACTTCCGACTTCAACTGTATCCTCCAAACACCGGCTTCGGGGGGAAATATCACATAATTATCCTCTACGGCAGGTATTCCCATACTGGGGTACACGTCCCTCCAGGGGTACGCGCAATGCCATGCCGTCGGGGGTACGCCAAATAAAAATGTGATTCACACATAAAAAATACAAAAATTCTTCACATTTTCAAACCGTACATTTATGTTTTTTTCTTTCCTGAGTAGCCTTGTTTCACTGCCAAAAATGAAATTTAACCTTCCAGTGTTCAGCGAAATAACAATGCATTGTCAAATACAGGTAGCCTACTCAAATAATGAACATCCAATCACATTAACCGTTACTCTCTCGCGGGAAACCTTCACTCTTCTGCAGACATTTAGAAACAAAACATGACAATTAGAAAAATAAGCCATGGGAGTTTTTTGAGCGGGAATAAAGACGACTTTCGAGTAGTAAGACATGTATAAAAGCAACAGATACCATTAATAAGACTTGGCTAAATGTCTCTTATATGTTGAGCTACCGAGTGGCAAGCCCCATATTATTGTGGAGGACTTAATTCTTCCTGCTGCCGCGGATATGGCTGGGACAATGCTGGGGGAAAAGGCCCAAAAAACTATACAGACAATGACTTCATCAAACAACACTGTTTCACGACACATCAGTGACATGGCTGGAGATGTTTAGAAACAATTACTGCTTCGTATACAAGCCAGTGAACTATATATGTTATAGCTGGATGAGTCAACAGACGTGGCGGGCCTGGCACAGCTCCTGGTATATGTCCGTTACGTTTATGGGGGGTCAATTAAGGAAGACATCCTCTTCTGGAAACCCGGACAACATGAGAGGATATTTTTAAAGTACTGGGCAGCTTTGTGACATCAAATAGACTTTGGTGGTCAAGATGTGTTGATATCTGTACTGATTGCGCAAAAGCCATGACAGGGAGACATAGTGGAGGTGTAATGCGCGTGCAAGCAGTTGCTCCCCACGCCACTTGGGTACACTGCAGCATCCACCATGAGGCTCTTGCTGCCAAGCGAATGCCTGACAGCTTGAAATATGTTTTGAACACAGTGAAAATGGTAGTGAAATTAATCTAGGATTACAGGGACTCTCTGCAACTATATTCAATGTGCGGGACAAAATTGAGGCTACAATTATGAAGTTGGAGCTCTTTTCTGTCTACATTAACAATGACCACACACAGGTCTTTCCGTCATTGTATGATTTTTTTGTTGTTGTGCAAATGAACTCAAGCTTACGGACAATGTCAAATGTGATATAGCGAAGCACCTGAGTGAGCTGGGTGCGCGATTATGCCGGTACTTTCCTGAAACGGACGACACAACCAACTGGATTCGTTATCCCTTTCATGCCCTGCCTCCAGTCCACTTACCGATATCTGAACAAGAGAGCCTCGTCGAAATTGTAACAAGCGTTTCTGTGAAAATTGAATTTAATCAGAAGCCACTGCTAGATTTCTGGATAGGGCTGCACTCAGAGTATCCTGCCTTGGCAAATTGCGCTGTTAAGACACTGATGCCCTTTGCAACCACGTACCTATGTGAGAGTGGATTCTCGGCCCTCACTAGCATGAAAACTAAATACAGGCACAGACTGTGTGGAAAAAGACAAACTCTCCAGTACAACCCAACATTGCAGAGTTATGTGCATCCTTTCAAGCACACCCTTATCATTAACCTGTGGTGAGTTATTCAACATTTTTGATGAACAAATAAGGTTTTATATGTAAGATGGCTAAATAAAGAGCAAAATTATTATATTATTATGTGTGCCTTGGTCCTTGTAAGAGCTCTATGTCACTTCCCACGAGCCGTGTTGTGACAAAAACTCACACTCATTCTTATGTTTAATACATGTATCGTATAACGTGTGTGTGGCAGGCTTACAATGATGGCAAAAAAACAACATTTGAGAGTGCGCTGACCCTGGTGCTAGAGTGGGTACGCAGCTGGAGGTTGAATGTTTGAAGGGGTACGGGACTATAACATTTAGGGAACCATTGCTCTACGGGAATCTGTTGTTTTCCCCTACTTTTGACCTCAGAATGTTCCTCAGAGTTCTCGGTGGTCATCCATTTAAGAATATGGAGAATATGGCTTAGCTACTTCCCAATGGTTTAGCATTAGATGTGTCGTTTGACAAGCAATGGGAGTGGTAGGGGCTGTGTTAGTATGATGTGGCTAAATCAACCCGTGTTATGGGTGGCTGACTCTCAGGATGTATTGATTGTTTGCTGGTGATCCGTAAGTGGTCACTTGTCACTTTACTCGTGAAACAGCTGTCTCCATGATATCAATACTTCCATCGTGCTGCTGTTAGATTGTAATCTATTGTCAAAAAAAAGGGATGTATTTGATGGAACCTTGGTTTTTGCTTCACGTTTTGGATGAAAGGTACTGAAAAGCTGCAATGAAACATGTATAGTTGGATATTAACAGTGGTTGAGGTGTTGTTTTTAAGTACCAGTGTGTTAAGCATTGAAGGAACCACAGCAGGCTTCAACTTCAAAGCAATCTCATCCTTCATGTGGCTGGCTCAAATCCCAAAAGTGTGTTTCCCGCTTTAACACTAGAAAAGCTGGGCGTCAAGGGACCCCCGCCTCGGAGCCAATGGGCATTTCGACTGCAACATTCTAACAGTCTAATAAATAAGATTCATACACTGCTCAAAAAAATAAAGGGAACACTTAAACAACACAATGTAACTCCAAGTCAATCACACTTCTGTGAAATCAAACTGTCCACTTAGGAAGCAACACTGATTGACAATAAATTTCACATGCTGTTGTGCAAATGGAATAGACAAAAGGTGGAAATTATAGGCAATTAGTAAGACACCCCCAAAAAAGGAGTGATTCTGCAGGTGGTGACCACAGACCACTTCTCAGTTCCTATGCTTCCTGGCTGATGTTTTGGTCACTTTTGAATGCTGGCGGTGCTCTCACTCTAGTGGTAGCATGAGACGGAGTCTACAACCCACACAAGTGGCTCAGGTAGAGCAGTTCATCCAGGATGGCACATCAATGCGAGCTGTGGCAAAAAGGTTTGCTGTGTCTGTCAGCGTAGTGTCCAGAGCATGGAGGCGCTACCAGGAGACAGGCCAGTACATCAGGAGACGTGGAGGAGGCCGTAGGAGGGCAACAACCCAGCAGCAGGACCGCTACCTCCGCCTTTGTGCAAGGAGGTGCACTGCCAGCGCCCTGCAAAATGACCTCCAGCAGGCCACAAATGTGCATGTGTCTGCTCAAACGGTCAGAAACAGACTCCATGAGGGTGGTATGAGGGCCCGACGTCCACAGGTGGGGGTTGTGCTTACAGCCCAACACCGTGCAGGACGTTTGGCATTTGCCAGAGAACACCAAGATTGGCAAATTCGTCACTGGCGCCCTGTGCTCTTCACAGATGAAAGCAGGTTCACACTGAGCACATGAGCACATGTGACAGACGTGACAGAGTCTGGAGACGCCGTGGAGAACGTTCTGCTGCCTGCAACATCCTCCAGCATGACCGGTTTGGCGATGGGTCAGTCATGGTGTGGGGTGGCATTTCTTTGTGGGGCCGCACAGCCCTCCATGTGCTCGCCAGAGGTAGCCTGACTGCCAATAGGTACCGAGATGAGATCCTCAGACCCCTTGTGAGACCATATGCTGACACATGCACATTTGTGGCCTGCTGGAGGTCATTTTGCAGGGCTCTGGCAGTGCACCTCCTTGCACAAAGGCGGAGGTAGCGGTCCTGCTGCTGGGTTGTTGCCCTCCTACGGCCTCCTCCACGTCTCCTGATGTACTGGCCTGTCTCCTGGTAGCGCCTCCATGCTCTGGACACTACGCTGACAGACACAGCAAACCTTCTTGCCACAGCTCGCATTGATGTGCCATCCTGGATGAACTGCTCTACCTGAGCCACTTGTGTGGGTTGTAGACTCCGTCTCATGCTACCACTAGAGTGAGAGCACCGCCAGCATTCAAAAGTGACCAAAACATCAGCCAGGAAGCAGGAACTGAGAAGTGGTCTGTGGTCACCACCTGCAGAATCACTCCTTTTTTGGGGGTGTCTTACTAATTGCCTATAATTTCCACCTTTTGTCTATTCCATTTGCACAACAGCATGTGAAATTTATTGTCAATCAGTGTTGCTTCCTAAGTGGACAGTTTGATTTCACAGAAGTGTGATTGACTTGGAGTTACATTGTGTTGTTTAAGTGTTCCCTTTATTTTTTTGAGCAGTGTATATGCTATTGGGGAAAAAATGATCCTTTGTTTTTAATTATGAAGGTCTTTGGTAACATTAGAAATACAAATATATATAATAACTCCATTTTATATTTTGTATGAATTTCGTTTCGATATAGTTGAAGTTTGGTTTCGAAGGCCAATCATCAGCCTGTGAATGAGGGGCAGGGGTTGAAAATTACATGTCCTCTTAAAACTGTTTGTGACACATTCTGTTTGTGATAATGAAATTCTAACAACATACGTGTGTTAAATATAGTTATTTAGGAAAAGTCAAGGATGGAGGGGGGCATGACTTTAAAAATGGCAGAGATATTTCTATTTTAAATAAAAAATGATAGCCTCAGTGCTTCTAGTGTTAAAAGAGTTACAGAAAGAGAGAGAGAGTCAAGGAGATTGAAAAGGCGGGAGGGGGGGGGTTGAGTGTAAAAAGAGAGGCTTGTGTTTGAAGAAGAGGGACGGGGGATGAGGCAAGAGACCAGCGCTCTGACGTCAATGGACCGGGTCCCCTGGCGTCGTGCCAATAGGGCCCTGTGTGTGCGTCTGCCAGCCATGGTGACTACGACCAGGGACACTGGAAACGGGAGGTGGGTGGGGGGGTGTTGTTATTTCCCTTGCCATCCCCGTGGCGACCGAGCCTGATGGACCCAGCTGGCCTGGCACAGCATCATCTGCCACAGTCTTGATTACACACTCTCTCTCTTTGCTTCTTTCTTTCTCTCTCTCTCTCTCTCTCTCTCTCTCTCTCTCTCTCTCTCTCTCTCTCTCTCTCTCTCTCTCTCATTCTCTCTCTCTCTCTCTGCCTATTTCATTCTCTGTCTCTCTTTCTCTCTCTGCATACAGGTATATCTGTCTCTTTCTGTTTGTCTATTTCATTCTCCCTCTCTCGCTCTGTGTTTCTGTGTCTCATTTTCTTCTGTCTTCTCTTGTCACTCTTTCTCACTTTCTCTGGGCTGCCTACTCTTAGTCTCTCTATATCTGATGTATCTGATGTCTACCTTACCCAACGTCCCACTTTCATTCCCGCTCACTCTCCACTTTGAAGTTCTGTCTTGGTCCCGGTCTCCCTCACTTGATTTTGAACAGAAGTACCCTCTTTATCCTTCTGTTTATGTAGGATATTCTCCTATTCTCTCTCTTGCTCTCTCACTCTCTCTACTATTATGATAGCTCAGCACTCTCTCTCTCTCTCAAATTCAATTCATTGGGGCTTTATTGGCATGGAAACAGTGTTAACATTGCCAAAGCAAGTGAAATAAACAATCACAAGTTAAGTTAACATTAAACTCACAAAAGAGAAAGACATTTCAAATGTTACGTTATTAACTATATACAGTGTTGTTACAATGTAGTAGAAATAGTAGAAGTACAGATGGCAAGGGAAAATAAATAAACAGATAAATATAGATTTCATTTACTTTGGTGTTTGTGCTCCACTAGTCTCCAAAATCAACTGCTTGCACTTTTCTTATCGCAACAGGTCCCAAACTTTGCTGCGATGATTGCAAACTGCAGTATTTCACCTAACACATACTGTCCCCCTGATATTGGCTAAGGGCTACTTCCCATGCTGTTGCAGGAAGGTCCATTTTAGATTTTTATGGATATACACTATCATTCAAAAGTTTGGGGTCACTTAGAAATATCCTTGTTTTTGAAAGAAAAGTGACTTTTTTCCCATTAAAATAACATCAAATTGATCAGAAATACAGTGTAGACATTGTTAATGTTGTAAATGACTTTTGTAGCTGGAACAGTTTTCAGCTGTGCTAACATAATTGCAAAAGAGTTTTCTAATGATCAATTAGCCTTTTAAAATGATAAACTTGGATAAGCTAACACAGCATGCCATGGAACACAGGAGTGATGGTTGCTGATAATGGGCCTCTGTCCGCCTATGTAGATATTCCATATAAAATCAGCCGTTTCCAACTACAATAGTCATTTACAACATTAACAATGTCTACACTGTATTTCTGATCAATTTGATGTTATTTTAATGGACAAAAAAGTTGCTTTTCTTTCAAAAACAAGGACATTTCTGAGTGACCCCAAACGTATGAACGGTAGTGTGTGTATATATATATATATATTTAGTGCCTTCGGAACGTATTCAAACCCCATGACTTTTTCCACATTTTGTTACATTACAGCCTTATTCTAAAATTGATTAAATAAAAACAATCCCTCAGCAATCTACACACAATAACCCATAATGACAAAGTGAAAACAGGTTTTTAGTATTTTTTGCAAATAAAAATAAATAACAGATACCTTATTTACATAAGTATTCAGACCCTTTTCTATGAGACTTGAAGTTAAGCTCAGGTGCATCCTGTTTCCATTGATCATCCTTGAGATGTTTCTACAACTAGATTGGAGTCCACCTGTGGTAAATTCAATTGATTGGAGATGATTTGGAAAGGCACACATCTGTCTATATAAGGTCCCAGAATTGACACTATGTCAGAGCAAAAACCAAGCCATGAGGTCGAAGGAACTGTTCGTAGAGCTCTGAGACAGAATTGTGTCGAGGCACAGATCTGGGGAAGTGAACCAAAACATATCTGCAGCATTGATGGATCTGCAAAGAAGAATGGGAGAAACTCCCCAAATACAGGTGTGCCAAGCTTGTAGCATCATACCCTAGAAGACTCAAGGCTGTAATCGCTGCCAAAGAAGCTTCAACAAAGTACTTAGTAAAGGGTCTGAATACTTATGTAAATGTATATTTCATTTGTTTTATTTGCAAACATTTCTAAAACCTGTTTTTGCTTTGTCATTATGGGGTATTGAGGAAAACAAATATACAGTGCCTTCGGAAAGTATTCAGACCCCTTGACTTTTTCTACATTTTGTTACATTACAGCCTTATTCTAAAATTGATTCAATAGATTTTTTTCCTCATTAATCTACACACAATACCCCATAATGGCTACCCAAACAATTTGCATTGTCCCCCCCCTCCCCCGCCCTCTTTTACACTGCTGCTACTCTCTGTTATCATCTATGCATAGTCACTTTTAATAACTCTACCTACATGTACATATTACCTCAATTAACTCAACTAACCGGTGCCCCCACACATTGACTTTGTACCGGTGCCCCCTGTATATAGCCTCGCTATTGTTATTTTACTGATGCTCTTTAATTATTTGTTACTTTTATTTCTTTTTTTTATTTCTTTTTTTTTTGTTGTATTTTTCATAAAACTGCATTGTCGGTTACCTTTCTGGGATATGTGGGAGCGTCCCACCTCGACAACAGCCAATGAAATTGCAGGGCGCCAAATTTAAAAACAACAGAAATTCCATAATTAAAATTCCTCAAACATACAAGTATTTTACAACATTTTAAAGATAAACTTCTTGTAAATCCAGCCACAGTGTCCGATTTCAAAAAGGCTTTACGGCGAAAGCACACCAAACGATTATGTTAGGTCAGCACCTAGTCACAGAAAACCATAAAGCCATTTTCTAGCTAAGGAGAGCCCTCACAAAAGTCAGAAATAGCGATTCAATTAATCACTAACCTTTGATCTGCATCAGATGGCACTCACAGGACTTCATGTTACACAATAAATGTGTGTTTTGTTCGATAAAGTTAATCTTTATGTCCAAAAACCTCATTTAAAATTGGTGTGTTATGGTCAGAAATGCATTGTCTCAAACAAACATCCGGTGAAAGTGCAGAGAGCCACATCAAATTACAGAAATACTCATAATAAACATTGATAAAAGATACAGGTGTTATGCATGGAAATATAGATAAACTTCTCCTTAATGCAACCGCTGTGTCAGATTTCAAAAAGGCTTTACGGCGAAAGCACACCTTGCGATTGTGTTAGGTCAGCACCTAGCCACAGAAAAACATACAGCCATTTTCCAAATAAGGAGAGGTGTCACAAAAGTCAGAAATAGCATTATTAATATTCACTTACCTTTGATCTTCATCAGAGTGTACTCCCAGGAATCCCAGTTCCACAATAAATGTTTGTTTTCTTCGATAAAGTCCATAATTTATGTCCAAATACCTCCTTTTTGTTCGCGCGTTTAGTTCACACATCCAAACTCACGAGGCGCGGGCAAGTCCAGGCGAAAGTTCAGACAAAGTTCAAAAAGTTATATTACAGTTCGTAGAAACATGTCAAACGATGTATAGAATCAATCTTTAGGATGTTTTTATCATAAATCTTCAATTATGTTTCAACCGGAGAATTCCTATGTCTTTAGAAATGCAATGGAATGCAGCTAACTCTCACGGGCACACACGAGACTGAGCTCATAGCACTCTGCCAGACACCTGGTTGAAACAGCTCTCATTCTCTCCCCCTTCACAGTAGAAGCCTCAAACAAGGTTCTAACGACTGTTGACATCTAGTGGAAGCCTTAGGAAGTGAGCAATATGACCCCATAGACACTGTATATTCGATAGGCAATGACTTGAAAAACTACAAACCTCAGATTTCCCACTTCCTGGTTGGATTTTTGCTCAGGTTTTGCCTGCCATATGAGTTCTGTTATACTCAAAGACATCATTCAAACAGTTTTAGAAATTTCACAGTGTTTTCTATCCAAATCTACTAATAATATGCATATTCTAGCTTTTGGGCCTGAGTAGCAGGCAGTTTATTCTGGGCACCTTATTATCCAAGCTACTCAATACTGCCTCCCAGTCCCAAAGAAGTTAAGGGCTTGTAAGTAAGCATTTCACTGTAAGGTCTACATCTGTTGTATTCGGCGCATGTGACGAATAACATTTGATTTGATTTGATTTTGATCACAAAGCAAAAACAGATTTTTTAGAAATGTTTGCAAATTTATAAAAAATTAAGTGGCCTCCATCATTCTTAAATGATGGAGGCCGGATAGGTGCAGAGAAAGGTGTTGTTTTGTTAGGGTTAAGTGCCTCGCTCAAGGGCACGTCGACAGATATTTCACCTTGCCAGCTTGGGTTTTTGAATCTAGCGACCTTTCGGTTACTGGCCCAACGCTGTAACTGCTAGGCTACCTGCCACCCTTATAGTGCTTGGCAAGCAGGAGCGAAGGGCACTGTGTCCTACTGTTGCTATTCATGCCCTTCCCATTGAGTAGCAGACTGTATGTATCAAGGTGACATTAGATGGTTATCAATATTTTATTTATTGTGTCGGCTGCTATCCTAATTTAAATAAAATCATGGGAGGGAAAGAAATTGCCACGTTAGCTACCGCCGGCGACACGACCATGAAGAAGCTGGCTGCAGCTCAATCAGCCTGAAAAAATGGTATACTGCCTCTAAGCCAAAGGCAGCAAGGAGTCACCCAGCGATAAGATGTTTCACAACATATGTATTGCAACAGTTATCATTACTTATCGTTTTGTGGTCCTGTGTGGGTCAGTTAGTAGAGCATGGCGATTGCAATACCAAGGGTTGCTGGGGCCAGCCATACAACAAATGTATGCACGCATGACTATCGCTCTGGGTAAAAAATATATATTATTATTATTATTATGAACAGCTATGTGTAACTTATTCATACCCAGTGCTGTGTCTTCTAACATTTAACCCCCCCCCCCCCCCCATTCAGATGATGGCCAAGCCCAGTGAGCCAGGGCCGGGGCCGGGTCGGCAGCACGAGAGTCACCCGGAGGAGACAGAAGAGGAGCTAAGGGAGCACCAAGCCCTATGTCCCCAGGACGGAGGCCACATGTGTGGAGTGACAGTCAAGCAGGAGCCCCCGGACCCCCAGGAAGAGGAGAGGGACCACAGAGATAGGATAGTTGACCAGGAGCTGCTCTTCAGACAGGTACGGGACAGAGAGCAGGAAGAGGAGGGGACACAGAAACACACACACACAATCAAACATAAACATATTCATGCGTACACACACATATTCAGGCATACACGCATAAATGCAGACACACAAACACACAAACTCACAACCTAATTGTTGCTGTTACAGCTTCTCCTTTTTGTAAATGTGGTTAACATCACCAGTGGACAAGAGCTGGAGTTGACAGACAGACAGACAGACAGACAGACAGACAGACAGACAGACAGACAGACAGACAGACAGACAGACAGACAGACAGACAGACAGACAGACAGACAGACAGACAGACACGTGTCATGCTTTGGTGATAGTGAACAGAATGTAGGCTATTTGGGTTTTTAGTCAGTTCACGAAAAACAGACACCCACACATGGCTTACTCTCGCTGTATGGACACACACACACACACACACGTACACACACATACACACACTATACTCCTTCTCTCAAAGTGAAATAGCGTGCAGGTTTTTGTCTGAATGGCTGAGGGCAGCCTCACGCCTCCTCTCTACAGCTGAATCTGAGTCTCCCTAGGACCACACACACACACACATCGACACACACATCGTCACGGACACACACACACACACACACACACACACACACACACACACAAGACCATGTCCTCCCTGTCTAACATACAGCACTGCAGTCGGTCCAAATCCAATCAACTGTCCTCCCTGTTGCCATGACGCCCACAAACCCTACATCCCGGCAGGAAGTAGAGCACTGGGGGCCCTTGGGAAATGAAGTGTTAGAACAGGAGCGATGCCCAATCGAATCCTGGTCTGTTAGTTACAGTAGTGGCAATTCACTTAGTGGCAATACAGTTTGCGAATCTGAATCCCAATAGCTCCTTATGACAATCACCTATAGCCAGCCCCACCAGTAGTCTTTAATAGGAATTGGGGTGACTATAAATGAGATCATTTGAATACCTGCATACTTACAAAGCATTTGTCTCTGTATCTTTATGTTCCTGAATCAGCTCACACGTCTGATTCACGTCTGTCTGGCTGTGATAATGGAGATGCATCAAGCGCCATCTTCTGGCTACTAAGATATCTTGCATGCGGTTCAACAGATGCACGCGATAGCTGAATTTGGAGTGTGTGTGTGTGTGTGTGTGTGTGTGTGTGTATGTGTGAGAGAGAGAGAGAGAGCACTTACGTGTGTGTAATATCACTCTTTCTCTCTCTGCCTCTGTCTCTCTTTCTCTCTCTCTCTGCCTGTCTCTCTTTCTGTCTCTCTCGGGTCTCTCTCTCTTTCTGTTTCTCTCTGTCTCTCTCTCTGTGAGCAGCAGGATGTGTTGTTGGAGCAGCAGAGAATCCACCAGTTGAGGAACTACCAGGCTTCGATGGAGGCAGCCGGCCTGTCAATCACCTTCCCAGCGCACCGCCCCCTCTCCAGGGCCCAATCATCTCCTGCCTCGGCCTGCTTCCCCCCCATCGTGGTGCAGCAGGAACCACCCACCAAGCCTCGCTTCACCACCGGCAAGCACCCTTGACCAACACACACTAACACACGTGCGCACTCATGCACACAATCGCACACACGCTCCAACACTCTATCGCTCTCTCTCTCTAACCTTCAGTCTGCAAGGGCTTAGCTGCCTGTTCTCTTAGATTAATGTGTCCTCTCTCCCTGAAAAAAAAAGAATCAAGTCCTTGACTCGTTCCCCTCTAAACCACTCTGAGAGCCCCAGTGTCCAGCATACTGATCAGCCATGCAGTGCAGGGTGTGGGTGTCTGTATCTGTCTGTATCTGTCTCTCTCTCTCTCTGTCTCTGTCTCTGTGAGAAAGAGTGGAAGAGTGGAAGTGCACTGAGAATCTATGGCTGTGTCCAAAATCTGTCTTGCCTACTACTTACCAAGACGACATACTGTGTACTCAATACTAATCGTACAACATACTATTTAGAACATACTGTTAGGGTACCAACGAACGCAGTACGCATCAAATGTCAACACACCAGGCTCATCCATACTGAGAATGTGTCATCGAGTGCGTGGTCGCGTTGACTGCTGCCGTTCGTTCGTTTTGGTACAGCACGTCAATGTATCTGTTTAATCAGCCGTTAAGCACACGAGAGTCTGAAAAGACGACTCTCTTCCTCATTAGTGTGCAGCGAATTCTACGAAAATCAAAGGCCAAAATGCGTATCACATCCTGGCATTTCAAGCATACTACATTTCCAAAATGTCACATCCTATAAAATGTTTGATTTTCACATACCCACAATGCCTAATATTTAGAACGCATGTACGGATATTCGGACACGGTTATTGTCTCCCAAACATGTCCTAACATCGTTTTTCCTAACTCTTTGTGTGTTCCCATCACCCTCCAGGACTGGTGTATGACACGTTGATGCAGAAGCACCAGTGTATGTGTGGCAACACCAACACACACCCGGAGCACGCCGGACGCATCCAGAGCATCTGGTCTCGACTACAAGAGACAGGACTGAGGGGCAAGTGTGAGGTACGGAGACCATCACCGAAGCTCATCTCTTGGATATGTATCAATAATCTATACTGACACACACACACACACACACACACACACACACACACACACACACACACACACACACACACACACACATTGTTTCACCCACTTAAGCACTGAGCTACAAGCAGAGGTTATATTGAGGCCTGCTCTGTGTTTTCACCCATACAGTCTTTTCAGATTAGTGCAGAGACTAAGGGGAGAAATCCAATTTAGAGTATAAATTCTGTCAGATTAACTGAGGAAGCTTGTTCGCCGTTCTATCTCAATAGTCGAATGTGGCTTCCTTTACCCATCCAACCTAGACTACTGAGATGAACCCATTATTCCACTTTCAGAGCGTTCTAAGGCACCATTTCTGACCAGGAGGGGGCAGTGTTAAGCCATGCTGCCCGACCTCCCCATTGACAAAACACCCCACAGCAAGTTGCCCATAAGCACAGATCTAGGATCAGCTAACCGTTGCCAAATCCTAACCTTAACCATGTGGCCGAAAAAAATCTAAACTGACCTTAGATCATTGTTTAGCTTCAGGCCTTGTTTTGAAGTATTAGGTTGTTTTGAAGTGCTGGCAGAGATAAAAAAGCTTATAGTGGGTCTTATCATGCCCTGCACCTGTTCTGTGACAATCCACATACACGCACTCATGCATGCACACACACACACACACACACACACACACACACACACACACACACACATTTTCTCAGCGAGAGACATTCTTTTCTCTTCATCCTAGAGGTCTAAAAACAGCCTAATGGTTCCTAAATGGAGATAATCTTTCCTGCATCGCTGTGTGCGTGGCGTGTGTGTGTGTGTCTTTATCTTTAATTTAAAGACCCTTGCTCCCTTATGATCTGAAGCCATTCTTGTGATTTTGCTATTCATTGAAAGTGTTTGTAGGCCTATGTAAGCCAAATTGTATCTATGACCGTAATGCTATCCATTCATGTTTTTTATACGTTCTATTTATATCTGTAAATTAACCAATGATTTCAAGCCACACCCGGCCATGTTTACAGACACCTGCGTGTGTCCTTTGACACTATATAAACCAGTGACCCGCAGTATTTGTCATTATACCCTGATGAAGACAGCTTGTCTGTCGAAACGCCGGTTATGAGGTTATTCAGTTATTGCATCTGAGCTCCTAGAGTGTGCGGGTCTCCTGTGTCTGATCTCTCCCGCGTCTCACTCGTTCATTGCATCATCGCTACGCTTGGTTGCACAGCTGCCTGTCTGTCTTTCCCGAATGGCACAAACAGAAATAACATCAACAAATAAACAAGCAAACAAATTCCACCCCCAGACTTCCTCTCCTGTCTCTCTCTCTCACTCACCCCTTTCAGACCTCATTTACGACCACCACTGTTACTAATTGGAGATTCCTGGCTGCAGGTCTTACCCTGCTGCTACCCCCCCAACTTCCCCCGTCCCTCCTTCACTCTCTCCTTTTCATCCTTCCATCCTTTCCATCCCTCTTGTCCGTCAAAAGCGCAGGTGGCCCTTGGGGATTCGTCAAGTAGCAGTACATTATAACAAATGGGTACACAATTACAGATTCTGGTGTCATAGTAAGTGTTACCAGGCCCTGTAGCCCCCAGTTCCACTCCTATTCCCCAGGCGCTATCATTTGTTGACTTCTGTAACCGTAAAAGCCTTGGTTTCATGTATGTTAATATCAGAGGCCTCCTCCCTAAGTTTGTTTTTTCCACTGCTTTTGCACACTCCGCCAACCCTGATGTCCTAGGCGTGTCTGAATCCTGGCTTAGGAAGGCCACCAAAAATTCTGAAATTTCCATCCCCACCTACAACATTTTCAGCCAAGATAGAACTGCCAAAGGGGGTGGAGTTGCAATCTACTGCAGAGATAGCCTGCAGAGTTCTGTCATGCTATCCAGGTCTGTGCCCAAACAGTTCGAGCTTCTACTTTTAAAAATCCACCTTCCCAGAAATAAGTCTCTCAATGTTGCCGCTTGTTATAGACCCCCCTCAGCTCCCAACTGTGCCCTGGACACCATATGTGAATGAATTGCCCCCTAGAGTTTGTCCTGTTAGGTGACCTAAACTGGGATATGCTTAACACCCCGGCCGTCCTACAATATAAGCTAGATGCCCTCAATCTCACACAAATTATCAAGGAACCTACCAGGTACAACCCTAAATCCGTAAACACGGGCACCCTCATAGATTTCATCCTGATCAACCTGCCCTCTAAATACACCTCTGCTGTCTTCAACCAGGTTCTCAGCGATCACTGCCTCATTGCCTGTGTCCGTAATGGGTCTGCGGTCAAACGACCACCCCTCATCACTGTCAAACGCTCCCTAAAACACTTCAGCGAGCAGACCTTTCTAATCAACCTGGCCTGTGTATCCTGGAAGGATATTGACCTACTTCCATCAGTAGAGGATGCCTGGTTATTCTTTAAAAGTGCTTTCCTCACCATCTTAAATAAGCATGCCCATTCAAGAAATGTAGAACTAAGAACAGATATAGCCCTTGGTTCACTCCAGACTTGACTGCCCTTGACCAGCAAAATAACATCCTGTGGCGTACTGCAATAGCATCAAATAGCCCACGCGATATGCAACTTTTCAGGGAAGTTAGGAACAAATATACACAGAAAGCAAAGGCTAACTTTTTCAAACAGAAATTTGCATCCTGTAGCACAAACTCCAAAAAGTTCTGGGACACTAAAGTCCATGGAGAATAAGAGCACCTCCTCCCAGCTACCCACTGCACTGAGGCTAGGAAACACTGTCACCACCGATAAGTCTACGATAATCAAGAATTTCAATAAGCATTTTTCTATGGCTGGCCATGCTTTCCACCTGGCTACCCAAATCCAGACAGCTTATGTTCTGAAAGAGCTGCAAAATCTGGACCCCTACAAATCAGCTGAGCTAGACAATCTGGACCCTTTCTTTCTAAAATTATCCGTGGCTATTGTTGCAACCCCTATTACTAGCCTGTTCAACCTCTCTTTCAAATTGTCTGAGATCCCTAAAGATTGGAAATCTGCCGCGGTCATCCCCCACTTCAAAGGGGCAGACACTCTAGACCCAAACTGTTACAGACCTATATCTATCTTACCCTGCCTTTCTAAAGTCTTCGAAAGCCAAGTTAACAAACAGATCACCTACCATTGCGAATCCCATCGTACCTCCCTCCGCTATGCAATCTGGTTTCCGAGCTGGTCATGAGTGCACCTCAGCCATGCTCAAGGTCCTAAACGATATCATAACCACCATCGATAAAAGACAATACTGTGCAGCCGTCTTCATCGGGGGTCTCTATGGGGGTGCCACAGGGTTCAATTCTCGGGCTGACTCTTTTCTCTGTGTACATCAATGATGTCGCTCTTGCTGCTGGTGATTCTCTGATCCACCTCTACGCAGACGACACCATTCTGTTTACTTCTGGCCCTTCTTTGGACACTGTGTTAACAACCTCCAGACGAGCGTCAATGCCATACAACACTCTTTCCGTGGCCTCCAACTGGTCTTAAATGCTAGTAAAACTTAATGCATGCTCTTCAACCGATCGCTGCCCGCACCCGCCTGCCCGTCTAGCATCACTACTCTGGACGGTTCTGAATATGTGGACAACTACAAATACCTAGGTGTCTGGTTAGACTGTAAGCTCTCCTTCGAGACTCACATTAAGCATCTCCAATCCAAAATGAAATCTAGAATCGGCTTCCTATTTCGCAACAAAGCATCCTTCACTCATGCTGCCAAACATACCCTCGTAAAACTGACTATCCTACCGATCCTTGACTTTGGCGATGTAATTTACAAAATAGCCTCCAACACTCTACTCAGCAAATTGGATGTAGTCTATCACAGTGCCATCTTTTTTGTCACCAAAGCCCCATATACTACCCACCACTGCGACCTGTATGCTCTTGTTGGAATGGCCCTCGCTTCATATTCGTCACCAAAACCACTGGCTCTAGGTCATCTATAAGTCTTTGCTAGGTAAATCCCCGCCTTATCTCAGCTCACTGGTCACCATAGCAGCATCCACCCGTAGCATGCGCTCCAGCAGGTATATTTCACTGGTCATCTTTCCTTCCAGTACTCTGCTGCCAGTGACTGGAACGAATTGCAAAAATCAATGAAGTTATTTACCACTAACTTTAAGCATCAGCTGTCAGAGCAGTTTACCAATCATTGCACCTATACAAAGCCCATCTGTAAACAGCCCACCCAACTACCTCATCCCCATATTGTTAATCATTTCTTTGCTCCTTTGCACCCCAGTATCTCAACTTGCACATTCATCTTCTGCACATCTATCACTCCAGTGTTTCATTGCTAAATTATAATTATTTCACCACTATGGCATATCTATTGCCTTACCTCCCTAATCTTACTACATTTGCACACAATGTATATAGATTTTTCAATTGTGTTATTGACTGTATGTTTGTTTATCCCATGTGTAACTCTGTGTTGTTTGTGTCACACTGCTTTGCTTTATCTTGGCCAGGTCGCAGTTGTAAACAAACTGGCCTACCTGGTTAAATAAAGGGGAAAGAAATACAAATAAAATGAAAATAAAATTGACCAACTCTCTTTCTTTCTCTCGTCCCCCCCTTCTCTGCAGTGTATACGGGGGCGGAAAGCCTCACTGGAAGAGCTGCAGACGGTTCACTCTGAGGCCCACGTCCTTCTGTATGGAACCAACCCACTTCGACAGAAGCTAGACAGTACGTTCTACACCAGGAGTGATATTCTAGGATCTGTCCATATAATCCTATTCGTTGTGATCTAAAAGGAAAAACGGGTGCTAGATCAGCATTCCTGAGACCCTTTGTGGATATGGGCCCAGACCCAACTGGTTGTTGCTTTGTACACTAAACAGGATCCGTTGTGTAGATGCTCATGGTATATTGTGCAGGGCGAATCCCTGCTTCCACTGAAGTCAAATTTTCACCTAGTCTTCCACTGACATCGATGCATGTCAGAAGTTCAGATTGACCCATATATCTTCAAAGTAAAGGAACAAGATTGCCTAAAGTATGACAGTGTTACGACAATAATACAATAACCGCTCTCTCCCTCCTCTTACACCTCGGCTGTCTATTATTACAGGGCAAAGCTGGTCTAATGATAGTGATCCTCTACCAGACCATTATCAACTTAATGATCTACATTATTGCCTTCTGTGTAGACCAAAACAGGGACACTCAGTACATCTCCCAAGAGATTGTTTTGTTTACCAATACAATTTTAATTTGTTTTGGTTCTATTCTTGTTTTTTTTCTCGTCCGATTTGGAACTTGTAGAACTTGTTCAAATCTACCTCTAAGCCATTGGCCCAGCTGTTCGCCACCTCTCTGCATGCACACATGCACGCAAGCACACACGCCATTTTCCATGACATCACCCCTCCTTGTTTACTCCCTCCCAAAGTTTACTGATCCATCACCTAAAGACTTCCTCTCGGTTGGGAGAGTGAGAGAGACTGACTTTTTTGGCTCAAACACCTCACTATGACCGCTCTGGCTTTCATAGCCGAGTTAGCCTCTTAGCCAGCAGTGCCTGTGCAGTAAGGTAGTCATTACATTTGTAGACTTTTTTGGACCAGAGGCTCTCAGCCTTTTTTGGTTACCGTACCACCGAGTACATGGTGCTCTGCCCGGAGTACCCCTGAAGGACAACCTCATGTGCATTTTACCAGTAAGACTCATGAAAACAGTACCCCCTGTGGATAGGCCAAGTACCCCCAGGGGAACCACTGTTTTGGACTGTGTTCAACTGTGTGTGATTATGTTGTATATTCTGTCTTGCATCAATGGTGTGGGGGTGTGTGGGGGGGTGTGTGTGTGAGTGTGTGATGAGTCAATCTATGAGCGTCTGCTATATGAATTCATATTTATTCAGTGTTACGATCAACTCAGGGCCCACTAAGAAGAGTGAACGTTAACCTAGACACATTTTAAATGTTCAGGCCAAAAGGTGAAATGTTGCTAGCGTATATTCTCAAATCATGCAGGGTGTTGTATTAAGGGTTTGGGGTTTCCACTTGATGATGTTTTGCTCGAATTTGTACCGGTCAAGATGAATTTGTATCTCAAGGGGGGATATAATGTCTAACCTAGTCATCTTGCAGGCGCTTCTCGTCTGGAGGGACTAGAATACTTTCTAACATGCATACTGCATGACAAGGCGGTTGGACAACTCTTAGGTTATGTTACGGTATGTTACTTCATATTCACCACTATGGTATACAGTGCTGTCACAGAAACAATGGATAAGTGGGATGAAGGGGGGTACTGAATGAAGAGGAAAATGACAATGTGTCATTAATTTGTTGTCACAACAAGAGGGGAGAGGAGGGAAGAAAGGTTTGACAAAATCAAGTCGTTTACACTAAGAGAGAGAGGTTCGTCATTTTTCCCCCACCACAATTAAAATGGCATCTGTGTATTCTCGCCTCTGTGGAAGTTCACATGGTCAGAGTCTGGAGTTCATAGGTCAAAGGCACCTGCTGAATGTCCTGGGTGTCCATAAGTATTCTGGCGGTCCCCTCTAACCTCTCTCTCTCTCTCCCTCTCTCCCTCCCTCTTTTTCTCTCTCTCTTCCTCAGGTTCAGTTACTCCCATGTTTGTGAGGCTGCCTTGTGGAGGGGTGGGGGTAAGTCACTCTCTTCTACTTCTTCTCTTCTACTCCCCTGTAGAAATAATGAGAGAGAGGTGGATGGAAAATCAGACCAACATATTGACCTAGGGATCGACAAACACACATAACCTGAGTTCACCCACTCACTCCAATACGCACACACACACACACTCCCGGACACATATAATACCTTTACTTTCACAAGCACACTGAAGTGGAAGCACACATGTGCATGCACGTGCACCCACACACACAGACACCATTGTCACACCCCCCCCTAAGTGTCCCTCTGAACACACAATACACAGGCAGTGCACCCCCCCCCCCCCACCCACACACTCTACAACACACAGCATGTTTATAGAAAACATCTGGTCACAATTACCCACTCGACAGAAAGCAGAGCAACAGTTTTGGTTGCCTCTGGTGCTCCAGGGTGGTGTGTGTGCGTGTTTGTGGTGGGAGAACAAACAGCAACACTTTTTCTCTCTCTCTCTTGCTCTTTACCCCCCCCCCCCCCCCCCCCCTCACTCCTTCTCCACAGTTCTCTTCTCCCCACCCTGTCTCTCCCCCACCGCTCTCTCCCCCGCCTCTCTCTCCCTGTCTCTCCCTTCCCCTGTCCACCCCCCTCTCTCGGGGGTAGCTAGCTGGGTCTGTTACGGCGCCTGCTGGCGTTGGTAGGAAACAGAAGGGGCTCTGCTCTGTTTTATGGAAATGGAACTAAATTGTTGTCTTCCTGTAGTCCCAGCACAGCGCCTCCGCTCATCAAATTACCCTGTCAGCCTGAGCAGAACGAACCACTCTTTCATTCCAACACGCTCCCCCCTCTCTCTTTGGTCTCTGGGTCCCTCGCTTTTCCCTCTCTTTTATCCCCCTATTGCTCTTGGTGTTACTGGCGTGTGTCTTTCACTTCTTCTTACTCAGTCTTCCTCTCAGAAGTCACTTTTGTCAGGACTGCTCTACTTTTCCAGCGTTATGCTTTCTTCTCTGTTAGTGACTGGAACTGCTGACATACTTTGGCAGTGTCCCTCCCTCGCTCGATATTCTCTTTTACTTTCTTACACACTCCTCAGTTTGTCCCTCTGCATGTTGTCCCATTTCTTCTTCTTTGTTTTTTTTTTAGCTTGCTCACTTTATTACGCAATAACTTGATCACTCATTTCTCACTTGCTCGCTCGCTCGCTCGCTCGCTCACTCACTCACTCACTTCTCTGGTGCAGCCATCACTCTTCAGTCAACTCACCCTCTCTCTCCCCCGACCCATCTTCCCTCTCTTCCCCTCACCCCTCCACCCCAGTCTTCTTTTTATCACAAATGCGCCACAGACCCGTAATTCGTGACAAAGTCCTTCTTGGCGCGACTTGAAAAGGCCCACGTTTTCTTTTTTTTTCTTTCTCTAGCCTCGAGCGTTCATGCAACTGAAAGCCAAATGCAGCAGGCAGGGATCGCCACAGTCAATGTGTGCTGAGTCTGTCGGAGACCCCAAGGTTCACAGAAACCCTGCAGGTCCCCACACACTCCCTCTTTCTCTCTCCTCCTCTCTCTTTCCCTCTGCCAGGTGTTTCCTTCTCTTAAGATTATTCCGTCTCGGAATTCAGTTGGTCATCCCAGGTGTCTGTGTGTGTGTGTGTGTGTGTGTGTGTGACTTCAAGTTGGTTGCAGGGTCAACGAGGAGTTAAGCGTATCTCTGCTAAGTGTGTTACAGCGGTGTGTAGATTTTAGAGCTGTGTGTGGTGTTTGTGCAACAGTATGTGGAGCACGGAGTAGTGGTGTGTAGAGTGCGTGGAGGTGTAGAGATGTAGGTAGTTGTATGAAGTGTGTGCGTGTGTGCATGTTTTACTATACTTGTGGGTGCAAGAAGTCCTCACAAGAATAGTAAACCAACTAAAGTTCTGACATTTTGCCTGTCCTCACTTATAAAAAGCCTATTTCAGGGGTTAGGTTTAGGGTTAGAATTAGGGTTAGAGATTAAGATTAAGGTTAGGTTTAGGGTTAGGAGTTAGGGTTAGGGAAAATAGGATTTGTGTGTGTGAGAGAGATTGGGGCCACTCGGCAGGCGTGTGTCAGCATAATCAGCCCTGACTGATGAATGCCTGGCCTCTCTCTTTGACCACATAGGGAAACACACACACACACGCACACACACACACACACACACACACATTTCCACAACAGCAAGACTAGCAAGCTCCCCCCAACCCATCCCCCATCTCTCTCCATGTCTTCATCCCCTTGGTAATATTTCTCTCCATCTATACCCCCCATCTCTTCCAAACGTACTCGCTTGGCTCAATATTGACGCTCCATGTCTATGAATATACAGTAAGCCATCTCACCTCTCTCGTCCCCTTTAAAATCACACCTCTACTAGCATCCCCTTTGGGACCTCAGTAGAAGCACGTTCAAAAGACTCTCTTGGCGGACAAACGTGTGAAGAGCAAAGTACCTTCCCCTGCCCCTGCATTGACCTGTGTGTGTGTCTCAAACGGGAGTCATTCACGTCAGTTGGACAGACCCGTAACTCACTCTGAGGGTCTCTTTACTGCTGCCTCTTTTTGCTCAGCAATCAAGTCCCTTTTTTCCTTCTCTCTGTGCAAGCTGTGATATAATAGATTTGTAACACTGTGTGCGAGTGTGGTTAGGGGCTTTGTACTGTAGCTTGTGTACTCATGCCTCCTTTCACTCTCTCTACATCTGGAAGGGTTGCGAGGACAGATAGTACCACGACAATCCCGGTCCAACATTGTCCCATTGTATAATTTAACCTGTTTATATTGTACATTATACATCTACAATTTATATACAATTTGTATTGTCCCATTGTATTATACATTTAGGCTATACACAAACATTAAGAACACCTTCCTAATATTGAGTTGCACACCCGTTTGCCCTCAGAACAGCCTCAATTCGTCAGGGCATGGGCCCTACAAGGTGTCGAAAGTGTTCCACAGGGATGCTGGCCCATGTTGACTCCAATGCTTCCCACAGCTGTGTCAAGTTGGCTGGATGTCCTTGGGTGGTGGACCTTTCTTGATACACAGAAAACTGTTGAGTGTGAAAAACCCAGCAGCGTTGCAGTTCTTGACACAATCATTTTGCCTGGCACCTATTACCATACCCCATTCAAAGGCCCTTAAATCTTGTGTCTTGCCCATTCACCCTCTGAATGGCCCACATACACAATCCATGTCTCAATTATCTCAAGTCTTAAAAATCCTTCTATAACCTGTCTCCTTCCCTTCATCTGTACTGATAGAAGTGGATATAACAAGTGACATCAATAAGGGATCATAGCTTTCACCTGGATTCACCTGGTCAGTCTATGACATGGAAAGAGCCGGTGTTCAAAATGTGTTGTACCCTCAGTGCATATTTAAGCAATAATGCACGAGGAGGTGTGGTATATGGCCAATATACCACGGCTACGGGATGTTCTTCAGCACGACGCAACGCGGAGTGCCTGGATACAGCCCTTAGCCGTGGTATATTGGTCATATACCACAAACTCCTGAGGTGCCTTATTGCTATTATAAACTGGTTACCAACGTAATTAGAGCAGTAAAAATAAATGTTTTGCTGTACCCGTGGTATACGGTCTGATATACCATAGCTGTCAGCCAATCAGCATTCAGGGCTCGAACCACCCAGTTTATAATGTGCATTATATAAATATGCATTTGTGCTTGTGCTCACAGGTGGACAGCGACACCATCTGGAACGAGGTCCACTCGTCCAGCGCTGCTCGTCTAGCTGTGGGCTCCGTCGTGGAGCTTTGCTTCAAAGTGGCGGCTGCAGAGCTCAAGGTTAGCCTCATGTCCCTCGTCACCATGTGTTTGTCTATGCGTCTGTCTGTCTGTATGCCTATTACCAATGATAATGCCATCTCGCAACTGATGCTAAATGCTAATGCTAGCACCATCTCAGGTGAACAGGTGGCAGAGTGGAGCATTGATAATTAGACCTCATTAGCAGTGCTACCGCTAGCCCCACTCAAGTGAATGAAAGGGCTTGTGTATCTTCATTAATATAGCCTTGTTAGCCATACTCACTCTTAACACCTACAGACTCGGTAGGAATGCCCCACTCCCCACCGCAAATCTTTCAGACAGACACCCCCGCCTTCCCCTCCTGCCTTCCTGTGTCTGTGACCGTGCTGGATTATCACTTGAACCCCGCTGGCGACCTAGCGCATGGGCACCACTGAGTTGATAACGCTAACAGTCCCTGCTAACACACAAATTTAACCAGGCAATCAATCAATCAATCAAGTTTATTTTATATAGCCCTTCGTACATCAGCTAATATCTCGAAGTGCTGTACAGAAACCCAGCCTAAAACCCCAAACAGCAAGCAATGCAGGTGTAGAAGCACGGTGGCTAGGAAAAACTCCCTAGAAAGGCCAAAACCTAGGAAGAAACCTAGAGAGGAACCAGGCTATGAGGGGTGGCCAGTCCTCTTCTGGCTGTGCCGGGTGGAGATTATAACAGAACTATGCCAAGATGTTCAAAAATGTTCATAAATGACAAGCATGGTCAAATAATAATCAGGAATAAATGTCAGTTGGCTTTTCATAGCCGATCATTAAGAGTTGAAAACAGCAGGTCTGGGACAGGTAGGGGTTCCGTAACCGCAGGCAGAACAGTTGAAACTGGAATAGCAGCAAGGCCAGGCGGACTGGGGACAGCAAGGAGTCATCATGCCCGGTAGTCCTGACGTATGGTCCTAGGGCTCAGGTTCTCAGAGAGAGAGAAAGAAAGAGAGAACGAGAGAATTAGAGAGAGCATACTTAAATTCACACAGGACACTGGATAAGACAGGAGAAGTACTCCAGGTATAACCAACTGACCCTAGCCCCCCGACACATAAACTACTGCAGCATAAATACTGGAGGCTGAGACAGGAGCGGTCAGGAGACACTGTGGCCCCATCCGAAGATACCCCCGGACAGGGCCAAACAGGAAGGATATAACCCCACCCACTTTGCCAAAGCACAGCCCCCGCACCACTAGAGGGATATCTTCAACCACCAACTTACAATCCTGAGACAAGGCCGAGTATAGCCCACAAATCTCCACCACAGCACAAACCAAGGGGGGGCGCCAACCCAGACAGGAAGATCACGTCAGTAACTCAACCCACTCAAGTGACGCACCCCACCTAGGGACGGCATGAAAGAGCACCAGTAAGCCAGTGACTCAGCCCCTGTAATAGGGTTAGAGGCAGAGAATCCCAGTGGAGAGGCAAGTCAGTTAAGAACAAATTCTTATTTACCGTGACGGCCTACACCGGCCAAACCTGGACGACGCTGGGACTCCCAATCACAGCCGGTTGTGATACAGCCTGGATTCAAACCAGGGTGTCTGTAGTGACGCCTCAAGCACTGAGATGCAGTGCCTTAGACTGCTGCGCCACTCGGGAGCCTGCACACCGCATCAGAGCAGAGCTGGCTAATGGAGACGAATGACGGTTCCTCTCAGAGCCGTTAGTACAGCATGTTAAATTACTAACACTCACGTGGAGTTTCTGCTAGGACTAGTGGCTTCAACAAGCACTGTCACTCTCATTGTTATAGTAGAGTTGAAAGCATGATCTATTGTTATTTGAAGGTTGTGGTTAGGAGTGTATCAGTTGAAATGAGTACGTGTGCCATTGAGTGAACAACACTTGTTATTGTTACTGAGATGAGGGTTTGATTCAGTTACTTGTTTGATTCATTCACTGACTCGTTTGTTCATCCATTCATCTATTTATCAGTCACCCCAATGGATTAATCGAGGACATGGTCTCTCTATCTAGGAATGAAGACCTGAAATAATCATGAAAATTCCTGCACTCTACATAGGGGTTAGAGGTCACAGGAAGTTATCTCCTTGCCACTTAACACCATCTTAGCATACACACACGCAACCCCGGGGGGGGGGCAGACTAACATCACCTGCAACCCCCCTAGCCTGTCCGAGTCAGCATTCCATCAGCATCTTCAGCGTTTTTACATTTTTAAATCACATACTCTCGCTCTCACACATACAGCTCTTTGAAAGCGGCCCCTATCGTCAGACAGGATCTGAGTCCCTCTCCCTCTGCTAGAATAATATCCTCTGTGGACAGGCGAGGTGGAGTGCAGTAATCTACAGCAGCTGCCTCAACATCATTAGACTGGACTACAGGGACACAGGTCCCCTCACCATGTCCCTGCATACCACAGTCAGTCACGGCCCCCAAACACTGGGCGTCCCCATATTACACAAGGACCCTAAAACAGTCGGCGCGGGAGTCCCCTAGGTCCCCACATTAACACAGCATCCACGTCTCGCACTGCTACTCCCAGCTGACAGCCACACGTGTGTGTGTGTGTGTTTGTGTGTGTGTGGTGGCAGGGGTTGTGTCTGTGTCATCAGCAGTGTCTTACCCTCTGCCCTGTCAATGGGAAAACAATTAACTGTGAGCCATATCGGGATTTAAGGACAGAGAGGGAGAGAACTAAATATTGCATGGAGAAACTGGAATGCGTGCATGCGTGTGTGGGTGCACGGGTTGGTGTGCATATATATATATGTGTGTGTAAGCGGGTTTTTTCGTGTGGGCGTTTTTGGGGTTATGCGTTTATCTGAGTAGGAGTGTATTTCAGTCTGACTGCTCAAGGGCTTATTGGGCTCCCAAGTGGCGCAGCGGTCTAAGTCACTGCATCTTAGTGATAGAGACACCCTGGTTCAAATCCAGGCTGTATCACAACCTGCCATGATTGGGAGTCCCGTAGAGCAGCGCACAATTGGCCCAGCATTGTCTGGGTTTGGCCGGTGTAGGCCGTCATTGTAAATGAGAATTTGTTCTTAACTGACTTGCCTAGTTAAATAAAAGTAAAATAAAAATGATGGGTAACATGGTTCCGTCTTCTCTGATTGGCAGAATGGTTTTGCTGTAGTCCGGCCCCCTGGACACCATGCAGAGGAGAGCACACCTATGTAAGTCCCACCCCTTTTATGTTTCTTCCTTCTCATTCGATCAGATCTTGTTGACATCATTATGGAACAGTAGAGAGATTTTGAGCAAAATCAAATGTTCAGAACCTGTCAGACTCACAAAGTGTATATAATTTTTTTCGCTCCCCCCCTCGTCTCTTATCATTACATTACATAGGGGATTCTGTTACTTCAACTCAGTGGCCATCGCAGCTAAACTCTTGCAGCAGAGGCTCAGTGTCAGTAAGATCCTGATTGTGGATTGGGTAAGTTTACCTTGGACTTCCTGTGCTTCCACACAGAATAAGGCAATAAATAATGTGACCTATCTTTCAAAAAATGTTTTTTCAATGTTCTGTGAGTGTAATATTAAGACAATACATCAGGGTTCTATATCTATGAAACACATAACGTCAGTCGTTAGAATCTGTCATATTGAAAATAGTCCACATGCCCGGGAAGAGATGGCAGCTGGATGTTGGTAGGATCATTGCTGGGTTCACTATACGGCTTCCCAAAGCCTTTGAACCTCTTTTCATTTCCTGCCATTTTTCACTGAGAGAGACTTCTACAACTAGCCCTGTCATCCAGGCAGCAAGCACAGTTTTCTTTTTACTCCTTTTTTGTATTAGAAAATGTCTCGATGTAGAAACGTATAAAGCAGGGGGAGACTGTAAAAAAGGACACTCGGTTAAAAAACGAACCTTCTTTAAAACGTGTCAATTGTATGAGATAAAGCCTCAATATAGAAGCTTAAGTCACTTTTTTTAATGTTTGACTATGTGGGAAGGTCTGTTAAAATGAAATGGATGTCGTAGCGATGGGATTTTTAGGACTGACTTAACCCAATTGATTGCCGAAAACATATTCAACCCTCTGAACCGGTCACAAAGAGTTTGTAGGGTTGTGGTATGTTAGATAGTGGCTAAGCATGGCAATTGATATAGTTTGTTTCAGGGTGTCCACTTTTCTACTTTGGTGTAACTCTTCTATGTCCATCTGACGACTGATTCAAGTTCGATGTTGTTGCTTAGCGCACAATGCTTATGAATAGGTGTTTAATGTGAAGACCTGATCCAAAATCAGTTGTTAGAGTCAGGGAGAAAACCTAAACCTGCCTACCCCCGCCCCTCTCATATCTGTCAGGATGTTCACCATGGCAACGGCACACAACAAGCGTTCTACAGCGATCCCAACGTTCTCTACCTGTCACTCCATCGCTACGACGACGGCAACTTCTTTCCTGGCAGTGGAGCGCCTGATGAGGTGGGTGGCAGAGTTGGGGATACGCTCGCGTGTGTGTGTGTGTGTGTGTGTGTGTGTGTGTGTGTGTGTGTGTGCCTGCGTGCACGTTTGTCTATGTTCACTTTGACAAGCGCTTACTGTTCTTCACATCCCTGGCACACATGTAGACAGACACTGGTAGCTCAACTGCCTGCACAGTGTGCAAGATCTCAACACCAATAGTTTCTGTGTGTGTGGTTACAGTAGGCTAACATATGTCAATGGCTTTAGGAACAGCAGTAACATCAGGCAGGATTTAGGCTACCAAATGCCTAGCCAGTTGTAGCTCAATCTTGGGTGCAATGATCACATTCCCACACTGACTAACTGTGTGGAGGCTCATTGATATAACGTTACGTTAGCCTAAGAGCTACAGTAGAAAAGTTATAAATTATATAGCTGTCGGCTATAATGGCCACGACTTACCGTTCTTTGTGCAGCTTCAAATGTCGAACCAAGTTGGAAATTGTTGCGCCTCCGTCTGTAATTTTCTTCCCGCATTAAATGTAAATGTATGTTTTGCAAGTTGCATTCCGTTTTTTGTTGATACAGTGGCGTCTTTATATCCGAAAATAATAATTTTGGGTGTCATCTTTCCAAGGGCTTCATCTGAATTCACCCGCCGACGTTCCTCTGCACTGCCACGCACAACTTTTTGTCAGCTGGCACAATTTGATTGGCTGCTGTCCGATTCAAACTGTAATCCGTTAAATGAAGAGTTGATGCGCTGCACACTTTTTTTAATAGCATAATTTTTTATATTTGGGCTTGGGGATGGTATCAAGTCAGGTCGAGTCAAAAGGCTCAAGTCCAAGTCAAGTCACGAGTCATTGGTATTAAAGTCAAAGTCGAGTTGCAAGTCATCATATTTGTGACTCGAGTCCGACTCGAGTCCAAGTCATGTGGCTCGAGGCCATACCTCTGTTATTCAGAGTATTCATAACATGGCTAACTTAGCTAGCTAACATACATTTAGAGAAAACAAGTTACATTAAGTGGCTAGCTAGCGTTAGCAATGTTTGGTGGTCAATGAGATTGAGAGCTAACGTAAACTCACCCCATTCCGTACAAATGTGTGCAACCGCAACATTCAAACGAGGCTACAAAGAAAACTAATGGGACTGTAGTGACTGTGTTGACTTCAAAATCTGAGGTGTGAACTAGGTTTCTATTCAAGCGTTGATCGACATGGTAATGGCTCTATAGTATTGGAGAAAAGTTGTAAAAACGGACCCTCCACTACATCGTGACGTGTCATGTCGTAACGTACAGCACGCATAAAGCAACTATTTCTGTCTTACAATCTCTCTCCACCAGGTGTAGCACTTCTCTCATCGTTTAAAAACAAGAAATGGACAGTGACAGGGGTAAGGGGGGGATACCTAGTCATTTTTTGCATCATCATTGCATGCGATCATCATTCTCAAAGCCGCTGTTTACTTCTAAGATCACTTTAGCACCGCCCTAAAAACCAGATTCAAATTCGACACAAACCTTCAAATAGGTATCTAATGACACATTATATAAATTCTTTATAGTGTTTTATTTACATTTTAGAGGCGATAAGGTGATAAGTTGGACAGATCGAGTGAAAAAAAGCAATTTTCCCACACAACATCTCTCCTTCTCACTATCACACATTAGTTTCGCTTCCCCACCCGCCATTTAAAAAAAAGACCCGACGGGGCTCATTGCCTGCTTGAATTATGCAGAAACGGGCAGCGTTTAGGTCATGTAATTGATCATGTTGGAAAGGGGAGAAATTGTGCTTTACAATGATATTGACATTACAGTTGATCTGGAAGTATTACGTTTTTGGGGCGCTAAAATAAGGGCAATTGTACGGACCAAGGCGATGTACGAGTTTACGTGAGTTTACTATAGCTAACTAACCAACAATGTAACAAAAGTATAATTTCGGATTTGAACAACTTCCTCAACAGGCTCTGCATTTAAGGATCACAGTAACAAGTACTCCTGGTTCAATGTTCAATTATTTAGCCATTTAAACAATTCCTTTTCTAAAGAAAACTGTTTTTCCCACTGTCCTCACTGGCTTTCATGCATTTAAAACGTGAGCTTGTTTGAGCAGTGTTGTCAACAATTTTTCAGTGAGAGGTCGCTAATGGCTTCTTAATTTGTCGCTAAAGTTGCTAGATGACGACATCACAGCACCAATTTACGGTACTGCTGCGGTCCCCGTTGCACAGACAGCCTCTCCCATTCGTGTTTGCTGCAAAATTAAGTGGCTAAATACGCTTAATGCTATCAAAACCATAGAAATGCTCGCAACTCCTCAAAGGCAGCCTGAAAAGTAACTGCATTTGTCGCTTGCCTCTTTTACCAATAAAAGTCGCTAAATTGGCAACACACTGTCCGAGGTGTCGCACTCGACGATAGTTGCTCTCCATTGGGAGCGCTGTGATTTGTTGCGACAAAATTCTGGGGCGTTGCTTAAAGAAGGGTCAATCGATTTTTGGAAATGTTCCTGTTATTCGTATCCAAAATGGCAACACAAAGAAAACTCAATTGTTGTTAGTATTCCTTGGTAATTGCTACAATATTATATTGGCAGTCATCTAACATCTCCTGATTCAGGTTTCTTAATGATGTGGTCATTAGCAAGGCCTTCTACCACTTAGGTCAGATTATTATTGTTGCTTGTAAAATGCCCAGACTTAATGTAAAAGTGTGTTAGTGTGTTAGTGTGTGTGTGTATGCGTGCGTATACTAGAGCGCGTGCTCTCGTCTGGCAGGTGCAGTCTGAGCTTTGACAGGTAAATGGCAGCAATCCCAGCAGTATTTTCCTAGATGGAGGCTGTTCTACAGAAGAATTGTCTAGAGTGTGTAATAGTACAGTATATGCATGTCGTTTTGCTTGAGTGTGTGTGCATGTTGTGTATGTGACTAACCTATGTTGTGTTGTGTGTGTTGTAGGTGGGCACTGGGGCAGGTATGGGCTTCAATGTGAACATGGCTTTCACCGGGGGACTGGAACCACCCATGGGAGACGCAGAGTACCTGGCTGCCTTCAGGTAACACACATGTCACACACAGACTAGCTACCACAGAGTATGATGAGGATTTCTTATGCTAGGAACATCAGCGTCAGAAATCAAGAGGGAGAGAAAGAGAGAGGAGCCAGTTTAGTGGTGAATTTACAGCGGTGGGGGTTGGCTGTTGGTGTGTAAAGTGCTCAGGGAGCACTTGGCTGAGGAGAGAGGTGTATATCAACAGACTGAAGGTCCCAGTGCTCAGTTTGTCCTGACAGTTCCCAGCTCTGGAACCATATACACACTGCTGTCATGCCTGCAAGTCTACAGACGCATATTAAAGGGATGATTCACTTTAATATCACTCAATGCCTTCTTGACGTTAATGTAGATGATTCCGGATGTTGTCTTCATCCAAAGATTTCAACTTAAGCCGAAGTGACTGATAGAGTAAGCTATTGTTAGCGTTAGAATATAATACATATTAACAGTTGATTGCAGATTCAGGACAACTGTAGATGTTTTTGAGGGGGTAGAAATGTAGATGAACTAAGAAAACGGATTGGGTGATTCATGTCAAATATCCCTGCCAAATTGGAGGCACAAATACAACCATGTGAACATCACTTGGGGTCAGACCTGGGTCAAATAATTTAATATGCTTCAGGTGCACTTGATTTAGTTTGCCCTGTACAATGCAACCCAATGGATAGTCCCAAAAGTGTGTATATTGTCCACATATTGTCTATTTTTACAGTGATAGCTATTAGCAGGATACAGTACGTCAATGTTACATTCAAGGCAGAAATACTGAGAGAAGTGTAACTAACAAAAGGTCATGTTATGCCATGACTGTATGGAATTCTCTCATCGTCCAAAAATAACTGAACTCATGATACTGTAATGCCTCCTTTTCACAGCTTTTGAGTGGCCTCTATATGGCTGAGAGGCAGGGAGGCTTGAAGTATGATGTGTTGTAATACATGGCCGAGTCAGGCCTTGTGGCAGCCTCTTTTATATGCCAAGCAGGCTGATGCCAGGGCTGAACTCCATTAGGTCCGCTCTCTGGGGCTATTTATAACCCACCTACACACTCATACTTTACACACACACATTACATGAGCATGTGCATATAAACATCCAGTAAACACACAACACAACACACACACACACACACACACTCTTGCAGGCATACACACCTACCCGTACACACACAAGCATACATGGCATTGCATGCAAGCATAAACTTACATACAGTACATCCACACACACACTCACACACACGCAGACATGTGGTTGGGGCGCAGGGCAGAGGGTGATTCACTTTGAAGATGAGCCTGTCTGGCCAATTGGTCTGAGCTGTCGGTGCAGGTAGACAGAAGACACACATCAAACCACTCTGTCTCAGTCTACTGACTGGCTAGCTGCACGCTATACTATACTAACCAGGACAATGTGCCCTGCTAATGTACCCCAGACCTCCACATAACCCTGCTCCTCACGTAACCCCACACTGACCCTCTCACATCCAGACAGATGGATCACATGCTGTACAAGCCGCAGTATGGTATGTTCATATGGATGTGTACAGTATACAAGAGGTGGGACATGATACATATTAGGGCGCATATGTACCTATATACTGTATATACATATCTATGTCGACAAATCCTCAAGCACTGTGCCCCCACCAATGTGTAGCACGTCTTCAGGTGTTGTCTCTTGTGTTTTTGTATATAAAGACACATTTTATGCGTTTATGCTCAAATCTGTCCTTTGTTTTTAAACCACCCTGCCACGTTATGTTGGCGCTGCACTTGATAGAAGGGAAATTGTTTGGAAAGGGTAAGAAATCTTGTTTGTTGATACTCTGTGACAATGTAGTAGTTACAGATTTCAGACTGTGGGAAACATTGGAGTCAACATGGGCCAGCATCCCTGTCGAATGCTTTCGACACCTTGTACAGTCCATGCCCCAACGAATTGAGGCTGTTCTGAGGGCAAGAGGGGGACCTATGGCCAATAATCTGAAAGGCTGATACCGAGCAAAGTCCATGACCTTTATGAGATAAAGGATTGATGTGCCCAATCTTAAATGATACTGTAGCCCCTACCTGTTTTTATGTAGACCTGAATGAGATGCGGTAAGTACACTAAATATGAAATCAGCAAAGACAATTATAGAAAGCGCTTTTGTGAAGAAAAGACAGAGGCGGGGGAATCCCCTCAGGGATTGTTTGTGCGTCTCCGGGAGCTGGCCAGGCGCTGGATACCACCAACGGAGCACACAGTTGAAACTGTCCTGGATGTTATCGTGCTTGAACAATTCCTTCTGATGATTACATCTGAAATCAGAGTTTGGGTTTGGGAAAGGGACCCGAAGTCTGCTGCAGAGGTGGCGCGTCTCGCAGAGGTCTACATGTCTGACCAACGGGCCTTTTTCCAATGCAAACACAGTGGCAGCTGCTTGACCCAGTCGGTTTGTGGGATAATCCGGGACACATAGTAAGACACAACACACAGTCTTCTTTTAATTGGCAAAGGGACCGTAGGTGTTTTTCTTGTGGCCTAGTAGGACATAAGGCAGACAACGTAATGTATGGCAGAGCTAATGTGCTTTTGTGCTACTTGCCTACGTCTAGTTTATGCCCTAGTGAGTTGCAGGTTAATGAGCAGCTATGTGAGGTGTTTCTAAATGGCAAGTTGTTGATGGCTTTGGTTGATACTGGCAGTACACAAACACTCGTTAGGGCCGGTCTAATTTAAGTTAGTTGCAGATTATGGGCCTGTAGTACAGGTTATGTTTACTGTGCATGACCATAGGTGCATGACCATAGGTTCATTCTGTGTGAAGAGATGGTTGATGGCCATATGATGTTGTCCTAGGGACTGATTTCCCCATATTGTCAGAGTTGCTAGAGCCAAAGCAGCGTCTACAGCACCTAGGGACGATATTGGGGTAGATCCGAAAGCGAGGCTCACTATGAATGGAACCAAGTGTGCTGTGGCCCGAGAAGAGGTCTTGTACTTGAGTTTCCACATTGGCCCAGAGGGCATGTGCCCTCAAGTGGACAAAGTAGCAGCCATCCAAAACAGTTCTTCGCCTAGCACACGAGCTGCGGGTGAAGTCCTTCCTGGGGCTCGAACTGACGTTTTGTGCCAGACTTCTCAGATGTGGCCCTACCCGTAGAATGAACTGACCAAAACCAAAGAGCAGAAACAGTTCCTGTGGACCACAGCCTGTGAAAAGGCATCCCAGAGTCCCAAATGGGTGGTATGTAGCCATCCAGTTCTGGTCAGTCCAGACTTCGCCAAGCCTTTTGTGGTGCAGACTGATGCATCCAACGTGGGGCTGGGAGCTATGCTAGCTCAGGGAGAGTCGGACAGGAGAGATCTGTTCTGTTCATCGGCTGAAAATGGAAATCACATGAGTCCAGGTATTCAGTGGTTGAGAGAGAGCACATCGCACTGAAGTGGAGCATCGAGAGCTTGAGGGTATTACCTTCTTGGTAGCGCTTTCCTTGTCCAACATAGTTGCAGACTATGTTGGACAAGGAAGCCCTTCTGTACTGCCACATGTACCATGATTTGTTTGTTATTTTCAGCCTGAGGGCCATGTAAGAAGCTATATTAAATCTTCCTTTACTCAGTTTTTGTTTTATGTCCCTTAATAAAAAATAGCAAAAAGGTTCAAATGATTGGGTGATAGGTTGGCGCCAAATCTGTATCTCCACTGCGCTGTACCAGCACCATGGACAGTGTGTGTGTGTGTGTGTGTGTAGGGAGGCTATGGAAAGCCACTCGGCGGTTAGGTATGACTCCATAGAGTTTCCATAGAAAGCATGGAAAAACACTCCTCATCTGTGGTCGGCTACGTGAATAACGAGGTAGGTTACGTGAATAACGAGATACGCCTCTGCCTGTAATAATTTGATTTATAAGGAGGGGGTCAAGTTTACGGTTGAAGCTGCTTCACTCAACTCTGCCTCACGCCGCACCACTATAGAGTTTAGTTAGCTTCTGAGCTTTCTGTAAAAGGTGTTAGTGTTATTAGCCTATTTAGCTCTAACCAGCTAATCTACCGCTGCCACGATGGATATCAGAAATCAAACCACCAAGGCCGCCGCAAAGCCCAGCAGCGACGATGCTGCCGAGCTCCAGCTAGCGCCGCGTGAAGAGCCCACCCCCGTGTTTGCAGTAGGCCGGCATTGCGTAATTTATTACGTGGGTGGATGGAATTTGATCCACAGAAGTGCGGTATCGCATCGGCTGTGTACAGCTGCATTCACATAGGCTGTTTGTAATAGGTGAATTACCCTATCTAGCTTGTAGCCTATATATTCATTACCAAACAGACCTTTCTTTACTGTGTAGGGCACGGAGATGGGCTACAGATTTCGCGCCAACCTGTCACTTCAAAAGCACTCAATGGTCTCGGAGTCTCGGCATTTGCACGTTATGTTTATTGTGGTATAACGTGATATAAGCAGAGTTCAATATAATTCCAACGCAAGAACCCCCCCCCCCCAAAAAATGGTGCCCCCTCACTGATGTCAACTACCCCCTTAGACCCTGCGCCAGGATAAAGTGACTGTCGACTTCTCATAGGCTAGGTGAAGATTCCACCACTTTGATCCACCTATCCAATCCTATGAGATGTACACAAGTAGATGGAGAGAGAGGGGAATTGATTTGACATGTTTTCTTACACTTTCCATGCCAATAAATCTTCTTGAATTGAACTGAGAGAAGGCGGGTCGGGGGGCTAGCTTGGGGGAGTAGGGGCTAGGGGTCAATTTAGGAGTGACAGGGATGTGGGTCTTCCCCTTATTTCACCCAGCTGGCCCCCGGCGCTCATCAATCCCACAATGCTGCAGTGAGTGTCTCCTCAGCCTCTGATTTACAGCACCCAGAGGAAAATGGCCAGCACAGCCCAACAGTCCATATATCTACTCTCCCGCCATCTCTCTCTATCTTTCCCTTTTTTACGTGTACATTTTAGTAATTCATCAGACGCTCTTATCCAGAGTGACTTAAAGTAGTGAGTGCATGCATTTTTTTGTTTCTTTTCATACTGGTCCCCCGTGGGAATCGAACCCACAATCCCGGCGCTGCCCTTTTACACGTCCCTCTCTCTATCAAACACACTAGACGTAGACAAATCCACCCCGTCGCACTCCTTATTCTCTCTCGCTCTCTCGCTCTCAGCCAGTGCCACATTGCATTTGCAGGGGATCAAGCCTGAGCCTCCAGAAAGGGAGGAAAAAAAGATAAGAAAATTATCCCCTAATGAAAACCAGAAGTCCCGTCTCTCTCTCCTTCCCTCACGCTCCCTCTCTCATCATGAACTTGGGGAACAGAGAGGAGAATTGAGCTTAATTCAAACCAGCTCTACACAACGTGAGATGACAAGGCTTTGAAGTGTGTCGGAAAAGCCTTTGAGCCTGACATGTAGGCATCGCTAGCGTTAACCCTTTGTTGGTTAGTGGGTTTGGGCGGTATGGTTTTCAGTTTTTTTTGGTGTTCAGTCAAGCTATAGTATCTTCCTCCTCATTCACTGCCCTTGTTTAGGACTCCACTTGAGAACACACCACACACCCTGGTGGGGTGTTCTGCGGAGGAGAGGTTAAAGAGAGGAATGGAAAGGAGGAGTGGAAGATGGAGAGAGTCCCTAGAGAGGGAGGTTTCCCTGGTTCTTGTCAACGCCACTGAGTGAACAGCTGCCTCCATTTCTGAAAGCGTGTTCGCGTGTGTGCATTTGTGTGTGTGCGGCTGCATGTCTTAGCACTCAAAGCATTCAGGGAATGGGGGAAATGATGAGGACTTGGGTGAACTATGAGTGAACAAAGTCCCTTACCCCTACACAGACTTCTCAGGCCCCCAAAGAGTGCTCATCTTCCTGCTCCATCTAGTTTATTCCCTCCCAAAGTGAAACAACACAACCTCACTGGGGAAAAAGGTAAAGAAAACACTGCAGGTGAACGAGAGAGATGTGGCTCATCTCATCTTCTCATATCTGTGAAAAATCCAATAGCTTCAGGAATGCCCCAGCAAAGATCAGAGGAGGAGGATCATTAATAATTAACATAGTAAGACTCCAGAGCCACTTCTGTGGGAAGGTTGACGTGTTGGGCGACCACCTGCGGAACTGATCTTCAGGGTGTTTCAGTGGTCTCGATGAGCATTATAGGTAGAGCGCATTGAGTAGGCACACGTGCGTCGTCGATATCTTGTGCGCAGGTACATGCGCGCACTGTATATTTGTACGTGTGTGCATGCATGTGTTCTTATGCATATGCGGGTGTACACACTGTGTGTGTCTGTGTGTGTTTCTCAAAATGAATACTACCGCGCTCCAAGCATGCAAATTGGAACACGGGAGGGTCGGAGTATGAGTCCAAATCAAGGTATGTGAAATGGAGCACGGAGGGCACTTCTCGGATGCGTACTCCGTTTGTTGATATTTTGAAGCATGCGTCAATGCAAGCTTCAACGCAAAGTATGTACAGAAATAGGACGCAACCACGTAAAAAACAACATTTCTTTAAATTATTTGAGCTGAAGTATGAGACAATCAACTCTAACTTCAGAACAAAATGTTGCCCTTTCTCATATGTTGCCTAATGACAATATTTTATCTTGATATGTTAATAAATACATACTGTGTTCATTTTGGCATGTTTACATGCCTACAATGCCCACTGTAGTGTGCATAGATTGCAAGCCAATAGAAAGTCAATAGCTTGCTACTACTGTTCGCTAGCTAGATAGCCACGAAGAATTGGTAGCTAGCTACCCGCGAAGAATTTACATCTACCTTACATTATTTTTAGGTGATTTTTGCCTGTTTAACTAGCTGGCGAGCTAGATTATTACAATTCACATATTGATAGCTGATTATTATGAGGTAAAACATTTTGTTTTATGTATGTTTTGTTTGGTTTCCATTGTTGCAATTGTCCTGGCTGTACGATGCTTCTCAGATGTTATGTTTTCTGCGTTCTCTACACTTTCGTCCTCACAAGAACGTATTCAAGAGAACATCCTCGGAGAATGCACTCCGAGCACGAGAGTGTGGAGCACAGTAGTATGCATATTGAGATACACCCTGTGTGTGTATGTGTGTGCGTGCGTGCGTGATGAGGATATTACAGTGGGTCAGGGGGATTTGGGTTAGGCCTGACTGTCTCAGGAGAAAGAGGTGTTCAACCCTGAGGCTTAGCAGGTCCTCCCAAAACAAAAACGCTCACACACACTGCCGGGATACACAGACACACATACCTACACAGTCCAACCAAGGTCCATGTATTGAAGAACACACTGAATGTGCAACAGGTAATGCCTAACCATGTTGTAAGCACATTTTATTCAACTTTATTTTTCCTTAAAGGCGCAATGTGTAGAAATCACTCCATCATTCCAGGTGTGGGATCCTAATTTGATCACCCTGTTGCAGGAGAACTTTCCTGCAAAGCAGGACATTTTAAACGTGTAGTATATTTGAGGTTTGAAAAGGCTTCTGAAGTTTGTAATTTACATCCATTAATTATAATTCAAAGAACAAAAATAGGACAGCACTCTGGTGAATAAACTGAAATTGACATATTTTTATTGCTGCACAAACATTTTGGGTATGAGCCCTTCTTCAGCGTGCAATGGCAATCAATGTCACGACAATACCACACACAGGTGGGTAAATTGATAAATTCTCAGTCAGTATTGGCCCAATCAAGGGATCCCAGCAGAGGGAGCTGTGGGGAAAACATGACAATCAAATAAAGATAAAAATATATAAACACAATACAGATACTGTACATTATGATGTCATTGCCTAAATGTTTGTCCTACATATTTATAACTTACAACCAAAAAACAAGAAAAAGAACATTCCTCTTTAAGGCCTGCTAGGGAAGAAGTTCCTACGTAATATCCAATATGTCTCTCTTTGGAGAAGTAATTTATCTCTATCGCCTTCCCTACATGGTACCTTCACCATTTCAATGCCCATATAATGTAAGGCACTTAGTTTGTGATTATGGTTATTGAAATGCCTGGCAACAGGTGATTTTTCATCATGGTTGTGAATGGAGCTCTTACTCTCACATGTCCTTGTCTTAAGTTCACGTTTGGTCTTACCCACATCATAAAAGTTACAGGAACACCTTAGGAGATATACAACACATTTTGTGTTACATGTTATTCTACCTCGAACCTTTTATCCTCTCACCCAAATGTGGATGGATAAGAGAGTTCACTCTGATCATGGCAGAACAGTGAACACAGTTGTAACCAGGGAAATTGCCATCAGGAATGATACACATGAAATGCTATGTTTTTTTCTTAGGCAAATCTGACCTTACTAAACAATCCCATTCATTTTGAGGTCTCTTATAGCAAAACCTCGGGGGGGGGGGGGGGGGGGGGGGGGGATTCAAACGCTTTACCAAAGTTGGAGTCGCTGTGCAATATCTATTAACCACTTCCTTGATCAACCTTGAAATGGGACTGTAGGTGGACACCAAAGTTGCAGAGGGAGGAGAGGAATTCCTTTGACGTGGTTCCAATATTGCATTCCACTCAGTTTGTCTTACTGTCTTAAGGCAATTGTTCCATAATTCTTCTTTATACCCTCTTGTTTTGAATCGTTCACGTAAATCCGTTCAAAAGTTTGGGGTCACTTAGAAATGTCCTTGTTTTTGAAAGAAAAGCAAAAAAAAATTGTCCATTAAAATAACATCAAATTGATCAGAAATACAGTGTAGACATTGTTAATGTTGTAAATGACTATTGTAGCTGGAAACGGCTGATTTTTAATGGAATATCTACATAGGCATACAGAGGCCCATTATCAGCAACCATCACTCCTGTGTTCCAATGGCACGTTATGTTAGCTAATCCAAGTTTATCATTTTAAAAGGCTAATTAATCATTGGAAAACCCTTTTGCAATTATGTTATCACAGCTGAAAACTGTTGTTGCATAGGCAAGTCAGTATAACTAGGCTAGTCAGTTTAGAAAAAAAATGTTTTTTACCATGACAGCCTACACCGGCCCAACCCGGACAACTCTGGGCCAATTGTGCGCCGCCCTATGGGACTACCAATCACGGCCGGTTGTGATACAGCCTGGATTCAAACCAGGGTGTCTGTAGTGATGCCTCAAGCACTGAGATGCAGTGCCTTATACCGCTGCGCCACTAGGGAGCCCAGCTGGTAAAATAAAAAGACGCAGAAAATAAACTTAACTTAAGGACAGGAAGCATGGAAATAGCACACATAGAACGGATCTACCGCTTATCAGACTTGCTTTCCATGAGAATGACAAAACTATAACTCACATTTCTATGTGAATTTGGTCGGGGTGCACACAACGCTACATGTTGCGCCTTTAATCTGAACAAACACATTCGGTGTGACTGCGCAGTCGTGGCAGGTTAGAGCAGAGCAGTATACATTTCCCCTTGATATCCAAACCAGAGCACACCTCAGCGACGACACTTTACAGGCAGGAACTAGCTGACGGAGGCAGTAGGGTTTTGGATCCGACCCCACAAACCCAGGATGTCCCATAGCAAAGACGGCCTCGTAAATATATTTCAAACGTATTATCCGCCGGCATAATTAACCAAGCGTTTTTCATCTACCACATAGATATCCACTGATTCACGCCTATAAAAGCCCTCGTTTCCACTCACACTTGCTCTCTAATTGATCGCTCTGGCTTTCCCAAGGTTGTCGTCTGTTTTAGAGGGGGTTTGTTGATGGGGAATTTGATGATGTGAGCAGTTTCTGATGGAGGGATGACGTGTGTGTGTGTGTGTGTGTGTCTCCAAACACATTAGATCTGAGGGAGGTTGGGGAGGGGGTAGTGTGTGATGCTCCGGTCACCACGGTAACCGTCATACTTACTTAAGCTCCCCCCCGTCCAATCTTGTGGCTGGCCACATGAGTGCCTGTGGCCAGCTCACTCTTTGGGTTGGGGTATTTTATGTGCTTGATATTAATGGTGTGTGTGAGCACTTCTAAGCAGCTGAACAAATATTTCCAAGACATTACTACTCGGTTCATCTCTTTTGGATATTTGCAGCCTACATGTATTGCAACCACCGGGTCATGCTATCATTATCTTACTCTCATTTGGTCTCAATCATTCTCTCCTTCACTTCCTCATTTTACTCATCTCTTACTCATCTTCCTTCCTTCTGTCCACCATCCCTGTGCTTTATATATTACGCTGCCCGCTGAGCTAGTGCCAGAGGCATGCTGACACAGTCCGTGATGCACACACTCCGCTGTGTATCTCAGCTGTCTTGGGTACCAAGCCTCCTAAAAATACCGCCTCCCTCTCTCTCCCTTTGGGGGGAGGCCACCGCTGCAGACAGCTGTGTGTGTGTGTGGGTGGGCGTGGTTTGCCCATTGGAGGCCTATAATTGTGGCGACGAGAGCAGGATGGAAATAAAGTGAGCCAGGAGACAACCGCCATGTTCCTGAGGTCAGCAAAGTAGAGGGTTCCTACAACATGACCCTGAGGCACCCCCTCACACAGCACCAATACTCTGCCTATCCAAATACTGCCGGGCCCCAAAAAGCACAGTGTGCTCTACTGCTTGTACCAAACACACAGTTGCACTGGGAGAGCCATTCATACTGTCACTCAGATAAGTCACACGGAACCTACACGAAAGATGCCCTGTCACAATGACAAACATTGTCACAAGTTGTCACAGGCACGTTTGTTATTAACATTCTATCTCAAACCGATTCCTCTCAGTTCAACGACAATGTTGACCGCATAAAATGATTTACACAGGTGGTTCAAGAAAGCTTTACTTAGAGTACAAGGAGTACAGCGAACACTCTAACTATAGCCTCAAAAGATGGAGGTTGTTTCCCAAATGGCACCCTATTCCCTATATAGTGCACTACTTTTGACCAGGGCCCATAGAATAGGATGCCATTTGGGACTCAGCCTGAGTCACTGTAACCACGGGTCGCTGTATCAAAGAGATACATTTGTTATCTATCTATTTTCCTTCCTCCAGCTGTGTGAGAGATGGCAGATTGTAAGGCCTCACTCGCCACACCCACACAGCCATCAACACAGACCAACGAGAGAGCCTCTCCTCCGAACTAAAGTATCATTGTGTAATTGTGTATTATTTTTCTCCGGTTCACTTTCACTACTACCTGACATGTGACCTCCTTGCTCTCACACTTTGTAGTTTGGGGGTTTCTACGGCCCTGTTTTTTGGAGAATGTTCCTCCCGACACCAGATTTGTGGCTTTGATTCCTGAATGTGAGGTTATATGTTGTTTACTGAATGTTTGGATTAAAGTGGCTGCCAATTGGCCAGGTACATTGCACTGTAAGTACTGTATGTGGTTCATAGACGGCTTAGCTGACAATGTCCGAAAACGATACGCACACTTCAATGGGTCAGAAGGCTGTCGGTTGTTGTAATTCTGGATGGCTAGTTAGCTAACAACGACAAGAAGCTGCCACGTGGGGAATAGTAGGTGTCTCGTTTCAGCTCGCTGTATCTTATTCTTGATACCATGTCTTGGTTTGACTGACACGTCTATGCTAATATGGCAAAAACTGTAACAATGTATTTGAGAGACAACAAGTTCTCATTGTGCAAATTGATTAATGTTTTCAATAAACATTGGAGATGAAATATAGTTTACATGTTGTCAACAATCTAAGCCAACCCTGTCTGTTTTGCCCCATAGTTGCGCACGTGTCGGTTTTGTTGCTAAACAACCAACCCGTCTATAGGTTTGCGTGGACAGTACCAACATCAGCCTCTAGGTGGTGTCTACCAGTAGGTATGTTTAGGTTAGTCACTGAAGGTGATGATGGCACTGACTGCTTCTTGTCTCACTCTCACTCTTTTTTACTCCTTCACAGGACGGTGGTGATGCCCATCGCCAATGAGTTTGCCCCCGACGTGGTGCTGGTGTCGTCTGGCTTCGATGCCGTGGAGGGCCATGCGTCACCCCTGGGAGGGTACAGGCTGACAGCCAAATGTAAGTGACTTCATCCTTTTCCCCTTTCTCTCCACCAACACACTCGAATCTGACTCGAGTCACCAATTTGATGACTTGACCTGACATAAAATAAATAACCTTGACTTGGAGCCTCAAGACTCGGGATTCGACTTTGACTTGAGACTGATGACTTTAAATTATCATGCCATTATCATGTAACGTTTTGACACTCATTTTGTGGCACAGAGTCTCCGTGGATTACTCTCCATGCAGCCAGAGACAGTAGCCGCAGCATCGGACCTTGCAAATGAAACGTGCAACATATTGGCTAGTGAAATGCACAATTGGCACTGATTGGACCAGCAAACTGTCAATCAACACAGGTCGGGTGAACTAGTGAACAGATTGCTGATTTGCTGTACAGCTATAGGATCGGGTGCAGCGCAAAGATGAAGTTGTAGGGAGAGAGGATTGCCATAATAAATAAAAATGCAGCTCCAAAAATAGTTTGGTGATCAAGAATAATAACTGTTTACTTTGCAAGCTCACCAGCAATGGGGCATCAAGCAACAATTAGGCCTACTAGCTGGTCTTTTGGAATGTCAAAATTGGTTGAAATTGATCATTTACTTATGGCGCTTGCATTTGAAATTTGTTGTTAAAATGTATTATTACTAGGGCCTCCCGGGTGGCGCAGTGGTCTAAGGCACTGCATCACAGTGCCTTCGAGACTCTTGGTTCGAGCCCAGGCTCTGTCGCAGCCGGCCGCGACCGGGAGGTCCATGGGGCCATGCACAATTGGCCCAGCGTCGTCTAGGTTAGGGAGGGTTTGGCCGGTAGGGTCTCATCGCGCACTAGCGACTCCTGTGGCGGGCCGGGCGCAGTGCGCGCTGACCAGGTCGCTAGGTGTACGGTGTTTCCGCCGACACATAGGTGCGGCTGGCTTCCGGGTTGGATGCGCGCTGTGTTGAGAAGCAGTGTGGCTTGGTTGGGTTGTGCTTCGGAGGACGCACGACCTTCGTCTCTCCCGAGCCCGCACGGGAGTTGTAGCGATGAGACAAGACAGTAACTACTAACAATTGGATACCACGAAATTGGGGAGAAAAAGGGAGTAAAACAACAAATACATATATTATTACTGTGGTGAGGATGCACCATAGGCTTGTCTCCCCACTTGCGATCTCCAAACTCAAACGCTGTTCTTTGCTGTTGCTTTCACACATTTAAATGCATATGTGCTAAATCTATATTCCATCTATTCCTACAATAATTGCTAGCATGTAATCATTCTATACCGGTGTCGTTTATTGCAACACATTTCTGTTTGATAAGATAGATTTTCATTCAGCCAACCATTTCTTACCCTCTGAGCGGGCGCAATGTTTATTGTGCACATGAATGTTAACAAGACTCATGAGGTAAAAGTTGTGTTTATTTAATTCAATGTCTGGTTTCGTTTGTTCATATTTCCGGGTTATGTCGGAGTTTCGTGTGTCTGTGTCCTACTGTATGTCTCTGTCATTCTGGTTGTGCGTAATAGGAAATAGGCTAGGTGGCCTGAGCGCAATGCTTTGGAGTCAGTGTGTTGAATAACAGAGAAAAGTATTGTTTCCATGTATGAATGTTGAGGAAATATCGTTAATAATCATTAAGTCTGATTAAGAAAAATATACCAATGTAACAATGGGTGTGGAAATTGCCTTTTACATTGTAGAACCAGTTTATTGGTTGTAAATACCAATGGGGTAACTGTATGGTCCTGGGAGGGGCCAAGTGAATATACAGTATGTACCTGTTTGAGCTATTATACAGTTTGGATTTGTTTTCTCAAGGGGAGGCTGTGCAGTCTTGCCCTCCACCTGTCCCGGTTCAGATAGGACAAGTTAAGTCTGACACAGGAGCAATTTCTTTTGGGCTGTGTATATTTTGTCAATCTACTTCTATATTTTGTATGATATGGCACTTTTACCATTGAATCACCAAGACCTGTAAATAAATCTACACTCTGACCACGTCAACCTGCCTTGCCTTCTGCTGATTTCATGCCCTTAAGACAGTTACAAGGTCCCTATTTTACAATTACATAATCAAAACGTGTTGTAGACAAAATAAGGGAAAGGGCTGTCTGGTAGCCTCAGTAAATAGACAAAGATTTGCAGTCATTGCATGTATAGATACATTTTTTACTTGACTTGAGACTTAACTTGAAAGAATTCAGCTAGTGTTAGCGCAATCCGCTAGCTGATCCCATAGACTTCCAGTCATTGCGCTAACATTAGTTAGCAATCACTCCAGAAACTACCTTGTACGTACAGACACAAAAATAGAATCCATGAGTTTATCTGAGTCCGGCTAAGTAGAACAAATCTTGCTCGATCCCTTTCAGAGAAAGGCTGCATTGATCTAAGTGTTTGAGCCCACGCTAAGTGGTAAATGCAGAAACACTAGTTCTGGCCATGAGGAGGAAGAGTCTTGCAACCACACTTTAAAAAAACGTAGATTTAAAAGACATTGCGGCTGGCCAGCATGCGTGGTATGTGCCATTCTGACGGATGACAAAATCAGATTTATTTTGCTGGGTTGATCTGAAAGAGTCTAAATAGCCAATGACAGTCTCTTACGAAAGGTTACCAGACTCTAGTAACATTACCATACACAGTACCACCTACACAGACACGATCAGATCAGATCAGATCCAACTGTTCTGGCCCTGTCCATGTAACCTCCCCTCACGTTCACAAAGCTACAGGATCTCGACTTTGTTTGGAAGCGTCTGTCTTTGGCCCAGGTAGAGCGGCACTCTGGCGTGCCAGCAAAGAGCTTTCCCTAAAACTATCTCTGAGATCTCAGCCTAAAGCTGGGTCTCTAAGAGAGGGGGGTCCGAGGAGGGGGTAGGGTGGTATGGCGGAATGCATATACTTAAACCCCCGGAGGATCAAACACAGGCGGCCTGAGCCAAAATACTAAGCCACATTTATTCAGATTAAACCTGACTCGTATTCTGCATTTAGGCCGAGTAAGTCCCTGGTGCCTTCTCTTTCTTAAATCTAACGAGAAAATATGATGCAATACTGTTTTCTCCCTCCTCTTCCCCTCGCTTTCTGTATGCATTTCTTTGATTGCCGTCCAAGCTCCAGAGTCGCCGTGGACGAACTCTAACCCCAACCACATGCGTTTTCCTTTCCCCAGGTTTTGGATACCTGACCAGGCAGCTGATGGGGCTAGCCGGAGGCCGCATGGTACTGGCCCTGGAGGGGGGCCACGACCTCACTGCTATTTGTGACGCATCCGAAGCCTGCGTCTCTGCTCTGCTAGGAATCGAGGTAATACTTGAGAGCGAAGGATGGCGGGAGGGAGGGATTTCTTTATTTGTTTTCATTCATTTGCCACTCCACCTGTTTAGGGAGCCTGTCTCTACACATCCAGTTCAATCAGGAGGTGAGAATAGAGCTCAGACGGCGCTCTGCCTGGGTGGTTATGCCGTCTTTCTGGGCCGTTGGCACAGTCATAGGTGTGGTGCTGAAAGGGCTTTGGCCCAATGCCGCCACCCACTGAGAGACCGAGAGAGAGGGAGAGGGAGAGGGGGTGGAGAGAGCTGGAACAGTGAGTTAACAGAGATCGCCATCCTCTCTTTCTCTCCATCCCTTATCCATCCCCTCTCACTTTCTGTCCCCACCGCCCAGTGTGGGAGGATACCACCGCCAGGGAGAGGGAGGAAGTAACAGCGGTCAAGTTGAAGAATCTGAGGTTAATTGTGGATGTGTGTAGGCTGGACCTGGAGCTGAACCAACTGTCTGTCGTCGTCCCAAATAGCGCCCTATTCTCTACGTAGTGAACTCATTTTGACCAGAGCCTTCTGTCTGCTGTGATTCATGGCACAGGCCCACTGATTTTTCACAAGATAATGGATGGAGTCTAGTGTTTTCTTGGCCATGGCTTAGATATAATTTTAGATTTTGGTTCCATGATAACATGCTTTGGCGCTTTGAATATCTTCACCATAAGAATACTGTAACCAAATGGAGAGGAAAGTGTATGGTTGCTTCAGTGTCTATGTCTGTCTGTGTGTGTGTGTGTGTGTGCCACCATAACTGTTTCAGTTATTTGAGGTCTGGCTTCTGTCCTTATACATTTAACTCAGACACTTTTTGTTCATCAAGAGGACTTGTGATGTGGGCACCAGCTGAAAGCCATAGGGACCATAGTGTCCTATCTAAATATTGAATAATGAATAGTCCACATGGAAATATTGGAAGACAATTAAACGGGTTGGCTAGTGCTGTCCCTTGGCTAGTGCTGTCCCTTGGCTAGTGCTGTCCCTTGACTAGTGCTGTCCCTTGGCTAGTGCTGTCCCTTGGCTAGTGCTGTCCCTTGGCTAGTGCTGACCCTTGGCTAGTGCTGTCCCTTGGCTAGTGCTGACCCTTGGCTAGTGCTGTCCCTTGGCTAGTGCTGTCCCTTGGCTAGTGCTGTCCCTTGGCTAGTTCTGTCCCTTGGCTAGTGCTGTCCCTTGGCTAGTGCTGTCCCTTGGCTAGTGCTGTCCCTTGGCTAGTGCTGTCCCTTGGCTAGTGCTGACCCTTGGCTAGTGCTGTCCCTTGGCTAGTGCTGTCCCTTGGCTAGTGCTGTCCCTTGGCTAGTGCTGACCCTTGGCTAGTGCTGTCCCTTGGCTAGTGCTGTCCCTTGGCTAGTGCTGTCCCTTGGCTAGTGCTGTCCCTTGGCTAGTGCTGACCCTGTATAAACAGATGAAGTGCTGATGTCATGTCTAATACAGAGGGAGTGCAGTGGTCAGAGGCTGAAATAGAACCTCTGATAGTAGTGAATTTCCAGGCCCCTGCATCCTGCGTTTGTATAAACTTAATTTATTTTGAGCAAGTGACCGTCTCTTAAGTGTTGCTGCAGACCAGACCAGACCAGGCCACAAACACACACCCTCTATGTGTTTTCTGTCGTTGGACAAGATATGCGTCCCAAACGGCATCCTATTCCCTATATGGTGCACTACTTTTGACCAGAGCACTATGGTCCAATAGGGTGTCATTTGGGACATAGACAAGGAGAGAACCTGCTTAAACCGTTTGCCAGTTAGCCCAGTGAAACTGTAAAACCTCCATTAACGAGAGGCGTACGTGGCTGTAACTCGTAATGTACCGCCCCTCAGTCTAATAGTGCACCAAAGAGTGGTGTGTAAGTGTATTTTTATTGTCGTAAACCTGTAAAACGGAATGCTACCTCATGATTCAAAGGCAAGTAAACAGTAGCAGCTTTGGCATTTCGGTTTACCTTATAAGATCATAGAGTGGGTAACACAATTGGAAGCACTGCTGGGATTTCTTTTCATGTGCGCACCGGCGCGTATTACTCCAGCAAAATGGACAACGAGTGAGAGATATTGGAAAGGTAGCTAGCTGGCTAACCGTGAAGTTATGGATGTACATGCAGGATGATTATTCATGCACACTGTTAGTATTGCACTAGATGCTGGCGAAGTTGAGTACAGATCGATAAACGCTAGGAAGAGATAAAATGGTCTGGTGAGACTGGACTGGGGGATAAGAGGACTGGCTTGGATGCCTGTGTTATTCCAGCCCTCCCTCCAGACAAGGCAGTAAATAAGCTCTTGGAACCGTAAAAAAACAGATGGCCCTGCTCCAATGTGGATCTTGGGCCCGAAGCAAAACAAACAGAACAATAATGCTGAACCGGCGCTAATAAAACGTGGTCACCGCAACCAACCGCCCCTTTGATCTAGAGTGACAGGGACCAGCTGTGGCATTGGAGAGGAGTGGATCGCGGTCAAACCGTTCTAAACCCACCAAAAAAAACTCAAAGTCTGGAAAGGAATTTGAGCTCCACAGCAATGCTAACCTGTCAGAAGAACTAGATCTTAACAGTTCTGAGCTGGAACAAGGTTTGCTTTGGAGGGGGAGCTACACAAACGTTCTGTTGAGCCTTAAAGGTGCAATCAGCAGTAGAAACAATAACACAGTGTTGTCCCCGCCCTTGTTTTGGTAAAAAGCTAATGGTTGGGGCTGGAGAAATGTAACCGCTCTCAAATTCATAAACCGAGCTATGGATGCAAGGACTGACCATCCATGTTTTGAAACTATACGTTTGTTTACATTTACTTTGATTACAAACATTGGAATAAAACAAGCTTGGGTTCTGATGGGGTGAGACAGTCGAACTATGCTCATGAGGGATTTCTAATCAATATTCTTCAAGAGTCCAAAAATGGATGTTGCAACTGCTGATTGGCCCTTTAATGCAATAACCTTAATCTGTTTACCTGCACTGGTGCCTTTGAATGACTCAGAGGTCATTGCCATGACGACGATTACAGTAACATCACACCGGGAGCCTGCAACGCCACTCTCCAAAGTCCCTTCTCCTCCAATTTACCACTGAGAGTAATGACTTGGTTTAATACATGGAGGCAATGAAGGAGGATAGAGAAAGAGGAGAGAGAGAGAATAATAAGAAGAGGAAGAATGGAAGGTTACTCCTGGAAAGGTTAGGACTGGGATGGTCTCATGTTTCAGTAGCCAGGAGAGAGGGTTGTTTCGTGGGGTCAATGGGCAGGTCAAAGCGAGTCTGGAAGTCTAAAAAGAGGCCCTGGCCCTGTAAGGCTCCCTTTTTCGCCTTCCTCCCCGGGACCCCGTCACCAGCCCACATCTGAAAGTGGTTACCCTCACACCTCTCCCGACAGGGTCACCAACAGGCCTAGAGAGATCGCAGAATCAAAGGAAATTGGGGAATCATTTGAAGTCGGGGGAGGAAGCTATTGTCATAAACCAGCGAGCTCTGGGGTTCGAGTTTCACGCCGGGTGTTGGGCAAGAGGAAAAACGCAACGCCACAACACCCGTTGATAAGGAGTTAGAACACACGGCTCATTAGTCGCCTTTGACTGGCCATGAGCTGCCGCCGTATTTAAACACTGGTGATTGGCCAGACCCACTGTGATTTGCATTGCCTTTTCTCATTGGGTGTTTGGCAAGAGCCCTGTCAGTCTACGAACAAGTGCAGATCAGTCCCTCGTTAGTGTGTTGACCCGTTCAACAAGTTGTAATGGCACGAGAGGGAGAAACGCAAGGCAGTGGAGACAAACAGATAAAAGAAGAAAGTTAAAACGTTGCTAATCACAATGGCCGGATGCGAGTGTTTTATCAGAGTCTTTGCAAAAGGTCCAGTGTAATGGAGGTGGAATGCAGCGTAATGACTCGCCAGCGGCAGTTTGATGTGGCTAATAGAGAGGGGGGAAAGGGGTCTTGTGTGTTCGTGGATGTGTATGTTACGTAGAGATGCTAGTCTGCTGCTGTATTTGTTTGTGAAGTCAGAGGCAGGGTTTTCAGTTATTCGAGCAACACTCAAATTACTTAACTAAAACACTAAACTAAAATGCATTACCAAAAATGATCATTGGTCTCTCATTGGCCTAAGAATAAGGTCTCAAATGTAGACATACTAGGGGTTAAGACAGGTCCACAATCGGGGCCAAACGTCTAGATTGGGTTTACAGCCCCACTGTGTGGCTCTGTGTGACTGTAGTGTGTCCATCAAGCATTTTACTGGGCACTCCACAGTGAGAAACATATTCCCCCATTTTATTGCCAGGTTAAGACTAGCTTTGCTATAGCGAGCGTTCGGTTCCCTTTGAAAGTGGCTTGGATTAGCTTGGGGGGGGGAAATGATACAAATCGGTGAGTCAACTTTACGCTTTGAGTGTATAATCACTAAAGCTTCTCTAGTTAAATTTCTCATGAATGATGCATTGGTGTCGATGCCAGTCAACTCTGACCTCGTGACTAATTGACAAATGTTCGCAAGCAGATGTTGCGCCCCCTCCTCCAAATTGGGGTCGGTAGCGATTATGTGATCAACAACAGGCTAATACGCCAATTGTTGCTAGTCGCTGACGAAGTTATCCCTGGTGTTTACACTCTAGCTACAGTAAGCGTGGTCCATTTCACCTGGCCCTCTCAGGCTTTAGCGTTTCACTCTCTTTAGCGAACAGAAATGTACCGGCGCTGCATAAAAGGTCACCTGCTTTGCTCGATATGTAGTTAGCTCGTTAAACTAGCACAGCGTAATCAACCGGTGTCAGCGATCGATCCTTCGCCCCGACCAAGCAACCAACAAACAATAGTCTTGAGTCTACTGAACAAGTCAAATTCCTCCCACCCAGTGTTATGGTTTCACCGCCTTTCACAGAATTTGTATTTTATTTGTTGGCTTCAACCGCATGCGTTTGAAGGCCGTGCCACACACTCAAACAGACAGATTTGGATTTAAGCAGGCAGGCAGCAACGGACAGAGTGATAGTATACTGTCCTCCAACAAAAGCTCTTCTCTCTGTCTGTGTCTGTGTCTGTGTCTGTGTCTGTGTCTCTGTCTCTGTCTCTGTCTCTGTCTCTGTCTCTGTCTCTGGCTCTGGCTCTGGCTCTGGCTCTGGCTCTGGCTCTGGCTCTGGCTCTGGCTCTGGCTCTGGCTCTGGCTCTGGCTCTCGCTCTGGCTCTGGCTCTGGCTCTCGCTCTGTCTCTCGCTCTCTCTGTTGGAAAAAGGCAATGGTTCTCTCGCTATGAAGATGGAGGGATGAAGGAGAGGTGGAGAAGAGGGAAGAGAGGTTTGGTTAGAGGGGTTAGAAACTCAAATAAACGCTCTGCGTCACGGTGGATGCCGTAGGGGGGCGCCGTGTGTGTCATACCTGCCAGGCAGGTCCGTAGCGCGCTGACAAGAGCCATTAAAGTTTATAGGCGTGCGGCACAGCTGCTCGTCAAACTGACAGACAGACAGCCCACAGAGCCCCCCGGCCTGGCCCCGTGTGGGGACCCCCTCCCTGGCTATGGTGCAAGGCCAGGCTGGAGGCAGGGGGTCTCTGGGGGTAGTAGTGGGGTAGTGGAGGAGGAGGGGTAGTGGTGGAGAGATGACTGGGCTGCTAGGAACTGGAAGTGATCCACTGAAAACCACAAACACAGTAATGGGCACACATTCATGGAGCCTTGGCTTGTTCCTGTGAGGAACGAGAGAAAATAAGATCAAAACTAGACAGAAGGATGAGTGATAGGGACCGAACTCAGCAGTATTTGAATGGTTTAGCAGTGTGTCCCAGCTTTTTTTAAACCTGCTTTGAGTGTAAGGTCCCTCTATGGTGGGCATCACTAAGGGCTCTCCGGTGGCCTGGCATAAGTGACGCCTAAATTGAACAAAGTGCCTTGTTGTCTGTACATGCATGTGTGCACTGGACCAGCGCCAACCCCTGATCTTAGTACTGACAGACCCGCGCTCTGAGGCCTGTTTCCTCAAAAGGTGCCGGAGTTGCATGACAGACATCCATGTGCACCACTGCTGCTCAACTCAAGGGAGTGAATGATAGGACAACAGTATGTGTGTGTTTTTCAGTACCACAAAACATTATGTGATACTATACAGCAATGCAGGTTCGATTGAAGGGACCCATCCCAAGGTCTTGTCGTGTTTTGAAAGAAGATTAGACTATGTAAGGTTGTACTAAAGAGGCCAAGGGGCTAGAAAATGTTGCGTGTGAGAGTGTGTGTGTGTGTGTGTGTGTACACATGCGTTCTTGCACACTTACTTGCTTGCGTGTGTGTGTTTGAGCGAGTGCGTGCTTGTGTGTGCGCCCGTGAGTGTGTACCCTTGTGTGTGTGTGTATGATGCAGCTTGTCGTGTCACAGCCGGATTAAAGTATCCCTCTCCTTAGACTGGCCTCTCCCGTCGCCCTCCTCACCCCCTCCCACCCTCTATTTGTTTTAATTAAAAGAAAACTTCCAGCCTTGGCCGAACAGGACCGACCGGCGATCCCTTTTTCCTCTCTCTCTCGTCTTCCTTCTTCTAATGTTTCAAGACTTTTTCTAGCTTCTCCTCCACTTTTCAGTTTCGAGCAAGGTTATAATAGGGCAAAAAATACAGCTGCCTGCCTTTATTTATTTCGGTGTTTATACATAGAAGCATTTGGAGCTTTTGGGGGGGGGGGGGGTTCTGCTCACAAGGTGAAAAAAAGCAGCACACACTGTGAGCCAGAGGGAAATGGAATCGTTCCGGATTGGAAAGGCAGCTTGGGGAATGCCCCCGTTTCCTCTCTCTCCTTCATGGCTTCGTCTGACTCTCTATTCCCATAGTGTGTGTGTGTGTGTGTGTGTGTGTGTGTGTGTGTGTGTGTGTGTGTGTGTGTGTGTGTGTGTGTGTGTGTGTGTGTGTGTGTGTGTGTGTGTGTGTGTGTGTGTGTGTGTGTGTGCAAAGTGGGACCCAGCACAAAAGCACACATTGTAGCCTGTGGTGGAGAGTAGCTCCTTGAGTGGGAGGCTACAGTGCATCTGTGAGCCTATTGTTATTGCGTCCAAATGTTCTCCACCGCTGGGCTGGCTGGGTGATTCAACACTGGGCAGAAGTCCACAGTCAGAAGTAATCAAGTTATGATCTTCAGTTTTTTTCTGTTCTGCTATTGCCGTGTTGTATGTAACCTGTCACTCACTCCAGTGTGTGTGTGTGTGTGTCTCTCCCCAGTTGGATCCTATCCCTGAGGAGGTGATGCAGCAGAGGCCCAACCCCAACGCTGTTCACTCCATGGAGAAGGTGCTGGAGGCACACAGTGAGTGTCGCTCTACTCTACTCACACAGGAAATAGCCCCACTCTATCTGCTAGAACCACAGAATGATTCAGAGATTTGATTTGCCAGTGTGCATTTACCATCAAATCTCAACGATGGTCTTAGATCAGAAAAAAAGAAAAACAGCAGCACTCAGCCCTGGATGACTGAAGTTGTTTGACCCCTGGTGTAGTTTCTCTATGTTATTATCATGATCCTTTAACCTTTCACCTTTGTCCTGTCCTGTAGGTAAAAACTGGCGCTCTCTGCAGCGCGGGGCCTCCACGCTGGGCTACTCTCTGAGCGAGGCTTGCCGGTGTGAGTCGGAGGAGGCCGAGACCGTCACCGCCATGGCCTCCCTCTCTGTGGCCAACAAGCAGAGGAAGTACGTCCCCTCGTGAGGCCTGCGTGTGTGTGTTTTACGCCGAAGGTCACATCGACCAAAAGCTTAGCTCTTCAGTACAATTTTTTTTTTAAATAACATTTTGATCCAACCTAAATGTGCAAAGGTTTCTGATACTCACTAGTCTCACACCTTCCTGCAGTTGACATGTGTAGTGTGGAAGTGCTGCCTGTGACAGGTGTCATTGTCCCTTCTTTCTCCAGGAGCGAGGAGGAGCCTATGGAGGGCTGACCAAGCCCCCTTCACCATTCAGAGACACTCAAGGTCTCCAATTTAGGTCTCCCATTTAGTACTCAGCCAACCTCCATTTCAATTTGACCCACCCCTTGGCCCCACTCGCACCCTGTCTAGGAGGCGCATCAGCCCCGGGGGACAGGGGGCAACGTATAAAACGACTTGGTATGAAACTGAAATGGAAGACGTCACTATCTCACTCGCCCAGAATGGACGGACTAAAACACCCCCGATGTGTGGTTCCGTCTCTACGTGGGGAGGCAGAACACAAGGAGCCCCGGGTTGCCAGGTCTTGTCAGGTCTTTACTCCAGGACGGGTGGGATCTAAGGTGACTTTAAATCATCCCACGCTGGCAACATTGAGTGTCTGTGATTTTTTGGGGGGGAACAGACACACTCGCTACGTTCGAAGTACTGCTCCAGACGCAGAATTTCTCATTCAGCCATCTCCTTTCGTTTTTTCTTTCTGTCATTTGTTCCTTTTTCCTCTTCCGTTCAGGAGAAACAGCAACCGAGCCCTGTGATGTAATTACTTCTTTGTTTACGAATGTTTGATTGTTACCATTCATGAAAGACTTTGAGAAAGGAGAGATGTCGACAGGGTTTGCTGATATTTCTTGGCACATTTTCCGATTGGCAAAAGCAGGCGTTTTTTTTTACAGAAGAGGAAAGGTAATAAAGCAAGGAAAAGAGAAGGAGAACACGATGGACAGGTGACCTGGGGCCTTGTTTATCAAAGGTGCGTGCGCACAAAAAAGAGTCTCAACCTTGCGTGCGCCAGTTTTCCCGCAAAGGTTAGTGGTTATCAATTTTGAACTTGATGGGAAAGTGCGTATATCCACTGAAATCTCAGACCATGCGCACGCACAACTTCTAGTGGTTGATCAACCGTATTGCAAGTAAATATTGTTATTTTGGAGGAAATGTAGGTGTTTGATGCACGGGAATTATAATAATGGTAGGCTGATAAAAACATAAAAATGTATATGCCTATTGATAAAACAGATGCATTTGCCGTTGGTAAGGAGATCACATAGCAGCATGTCGCTTAATATATTTATTTAACTTTTATTATATAGGCCTAAATCAATCATATTGCAGGACATGTCTCTCCTTTTCTGACATGACTGGTTCATTTCTGCTACACAACAAATATTACGCTACCATTTATCCATCTCTCATTCAATAGCCAAGCATGCTCGAAAGTAAATAGACCAGTAGCCAATGACAGTATAGGTAGGCTTAAGTATCCTTGTGCGATAGGAGCGCGACATCATAGCCTATTTAATCTCAGAGTCTATGCCAAAGCAGGAAACATAAACACAATCATGTATTGATGAACAAAATATTGAACAACAATTCTTATTTTGCATAGAAGTCTGGGCTCTAAGCAGCATTTACTTTTCAATTGTTCAATAGACAATCAATCTTGCCGAATACATGGCCAGTGTTTGGCACTCTCTATAGTTTAAAAAAGTCACTGCAAAAGATGACAACATTCTGCCCACACCTCTACAGAAATGTGATCACATTTACCATTGCACTTTCTTTTTAGTGACTATCATGGCCCAGTTCCAATATCTCCAAATTATACAGCAAATGAGGGTGTTTTTGTTACCATAAAAGGTGAATGGAGGGCGTTTTTCCAGGCAGGGTGGTAACGCTCGTTCACGAGTGCACAAATATAGTATGGCTCTGATTTAATCAATGAAAACATGCGTATAGGTTGCGAGCAACAGTTTGATAAATCCCAATCATTTGTTCTGCACACAAATCCTAGAATGTCCACGTACGGCAGAATTTTGTAAGAAATGTACGCAGCAGTTGATAAATGAGGCCCCAGGTCTTCTGGTTTGAGATGACCGACTGTAAAAAGACTGTGAGTTTGTGCCTTTCTAGTTCCTGCCTGGTGGATTTCACGATGAACTCAAGACGAAGAGCTTTGCCTTAAATTTGTTTTGGAGGGAGAGAGGTGCCCTCCTCTCGCTCTCACGTCTCATCTCCTTTTGTGGTAGTGAGACTGGCAATGCCGATACGATGGCACATAGACTGGAGGCCCTTGGCATGTTTACCCTGACTTCCCTGTAGCCTACTGTCCCACCCTGTTCCATTTGACCTTGTTGTCAGTGCTTGACTTGGGAAGGAGCTCACCGCAGCTGACTACCGGCACACAAAATCCAAGTCAAACACTACTTGTCGTAACCCGTTTACTATCGTTTCGAAGGTAGTTGCCGTGCTACATAGGGACTAACATGGTTGAGTCTTTTTCAGTGGAACGAGAGCCTTCAATGCTTGAAACATCAGCCAATGATGTAGCTATCTTCTGGTATATAAACCCTTTACCAAATACACGCCACCTCTACGAAAGAGTTAGCTAGCATGCACTGTAGTCTGTACTAGAGAGATTTGCCATTTTAAACTAGAATGCTGTTCAAAAATAGTTGTAGTAAGACAAGAAATTATGCCAAAGCGTGACGTTGCTATCAGCTCAATAGTCTGGTGCCACGTAGTATTGTAACCACATAGGACAGATATTGCTATCATGACTTTACGTTCAAAATTGTTCTCTGTGAGGGAATTATAACAGTTGACCAATTTCTATCTTTACACACCTCACCCTTCAAAACGTTGTGATGTCACAATGTTCAGATGCTCTTACCTTCATTTAGGGGCTCTACCCACAATTAGCCATTCTTTTTTTGCTTTGTTCACAGAGATAAACAACCACAAAGCTCATGAGTCTTTGTGTTACCATGGTGACAGAGCAGTTAGACAGACGTGTACCCACCTTTGTGAGTTTACAGAGGGGAGCAAGTGGCACCCATATTCTCTGACATTCGGTCCACGCTCCTTGTTAGGCACAGCTGCTCCCCAAGTGTCAGGTGCTACTGAGTGTGTGTGTGTGTCACATGTCACAATCCAGTAAACAAACCCTTTATACATTGACACAGTCATCATAGCTACTGCTAGGTGTGTGTTTTTAGGCACAGGAAAGGTTTTAACCTTGTGTGTGTGAGACACATTAAATAACTGTGTCTCTAACTACATACATTTGACTTAGTTCACAAACACCTATAGCTCAGAATACAGAGAATGAATGAAAGTAGTGATCTGAATACGGTATATTGAACCCCCCCCCCCCCCCCCCCCAACTCATGTTTCGCCTCTTGGCAACTACCTTCTACGTTGTTTCATTGACGTCATAATCCCTTTTTTTCTACTTTTGGTAAACGAGGAAGAACTGAGAAGATTCTGCATGGATCTTTCTTCTGGATGTTTCCACCACGGTTGTTTTGATGACTCCTCCATCCGTGTTGTTTTTACCCATCTTTGTCTCTTCTCTTGTTTCAGTTTTGTCCCCGTTGTCTTAAGCACTGGGCTCCAGTGTCTTTGGTTGTTCTACTTTTGAGTTGTTTTCCTGTCATTTTGTATTCTTTTGAGTTCTTTCTCTCTCTTACACTTTGTACAGTTCCTTTTCACGGTGAAACGTTCTGGGGTTGTGAGGGGAGGGTTATATGCAAATATTTCTACTTTGTATAACGATTCCAACAGTTGTGTATTTACTATGCTGGGTGTTCATGGTAGATTTATATATGACAACACATCTAGAAGTATATTATATCTTCTAAGAAATTACAATCTTGTTTTGGGGAAAAGAAAATTAGAATTGCAAAGTCATATGCTCATGTTTCATTACCCGGTCTGGTTCGGCCCTTCCTGGTGTCGCTGAGGGCACTGTTCATTATTCCTGGCTGCCATTGGCTGAGAGTTCAGTACAGTAGCATCCCATTTGGTGTCTGTTTCTCTACAGTATACACCACTGACCTAGGCTCTATTAATACTTCCTGACACTACATAGAGGAGTAGAAAGGCTGTTCCCAAACAAAGGGAAAGGACAAGTCGCTTGTCTCTTATATTGAATTTCCTTCTCCATTAAAACAATGTGACAACCCACCCATGTAAACATGGGGTTACAGTGGAATTTCACACTCTTACATAGGTAACCCTTTCTGACCTGCAACCAAACACTCTAGCTGTGTTTTGTAAAACCTTCTGTATACTATCTAAGGATTTGTAATTCAGAAGCAGTAGCGGTGCTTGGATAAAATCACTGGGGAAGCCAAGCCAGTAAAAAAAGCCATATTGCAACTTATGTGTTGTGATAATTGCGTGGTTTGCTCTATAACCCGTTAGTTCATATGCCTTGCCACCGTGATGTATATAGGCCTAAAGGCCGAGACAATAAGGAGACACAGTGGCAGAATAAATTCAACCACAGCTTTGTTTCACCACAAAACTGGGGAGCAGCATCTATCCAGTGGAACATCTATCCACAAAGTATATTGTAACAAACAGTTACATGACCTACAGCATGGTCAATCAAGTTAATGTTTCTGACATTTTTTGGACTACTAAACAACTTGATTTAGGACACCGGAGAGTTACCGCAAATCGCAAAGAAAACAGGAGCTGCCTCCACTATTCCAGCACCATTTCAACTTCAACATTATCAAATCACCGATGCTTAGTCTAATACAGTGACAACTAAAATATTCCAAAAGCCATTCAGTCCAATCAACGTAAGCTAAATAGGATGTGCCTGTCCATAGTACTGATTTCTCTGTGTGTGTGTGTGTGCAATGAAGTAGAAAAAACATGTTGACTCACCCTACTTGTAGAGAAACGCCAATGCCATCCCCCTCTCTTGCTGAAACGGTTTAATGGCTAAAATGCTTTGTCGCTAACCTAACTTCCTTTCATGGGCAACAATTAGCCAGCTAATTAACATTCACCAACTACATCTAGCTACATATTGAACTTCTATCCTCTCAGACCAGAGGCACAAATGTATGAATTTACGGTTAGAACCGAATTGCCGTTAAAATCATTGGCCAGTATGGATAATTAAGTAAAACCACAAGTCCAAATCCCTATCTCCGTCCATGACTCATTTAGTAAAGGGACAATTTTAGCTAGCCACCAGAGGACAACAACACAACGAGATGCAACAATTCAAGTTTTCTTCTGTCAATGACAGTTGACTTTATTTGAAGTGATTAGTGTGAAGCCAAATCCAAACTGACTTCCCTTAACACTTTTTTTTGGTGTGCCAGGACCATTCACAGTTGAGCTCGCTCAGTTTAGCTCAAGGCTGATTGGCTGTTATTGTATATAACAAATATCAAGGAAGGCAAATGCTCACTGGCTTCCCTTGCATTCAATGCTATGGGCAGCAACAATATCATACTCTTTTTGACCAGACAGCTTCAGATAGATGGCCTACACATACAGAGACAGAACGGCACTGTTTTTGCTCGCTTGGATGCTTTCTCCGGTGAGATACATTCAGCCTCTTGCGAATTGAAGGAAAATGATGAAACACAGAGAGACGAAAGATACATTATTTTATATGTTGTTTTTCTTCAATTTTGGGGGAAGCCTGGCTTCCCTTTGCATCCATGAATACACGCCACTGTTCCCGAAGGGCCTGTCTTGGAATGACATGATAATTACACAAGAGTTTCCCTATAATGATTAATCACCATAAGCCCAGGTGTCATAGTTAACCCATCAAAAGTCCCCCCCCCCCCTCTCCCTTTGACCTCATCCAGCCCAAACTGCTCCTCTCTGACGGCTGTAGCAGACGACTAGTGAGGTCAAGGGTCACCTCAATGGATCCAGTCTCAGCCAAGGGGGTGGAGTATGAATTGATAGTCGAGTCTGCGTCACAGTTGTGGTTGTTGTTATTGTATTGGGGCACAATAGTAACCGATCATCCAGAGCTCCCCCAGAATGCTCAGTGCACCAGCCTGAGCAATTGGCAGTTATGGTTTAGTCACTTGTATTCAAGCAATCTTTCTCAAAGGGACTTTATACTATCTGGTTATCATAGTGTCCAGATAGTCAATTTGAACATTCTCGTGCTCTACAGACATTCCATTTGTTTTGTTTTTCTTTGTTTTATCATTTTTTATTTTTCTCCTCCTGTTTTTTTCTCCTCTTCTCACAAAAAGGCCTGAGGATTGTCTGTCGTTTATTTAAAGGGCCTGGTTGCCGGATTCTGCACCATTCCTCTTCCACCACCTCTAACTTTCTCTGCATGGTTTTGTGTGTCCGCATGCCTGTCTCTGTCCCTGTAACTTATCTGCACAAGACAAAAAGCACTGAATTACGTTTTTATCACAGCGTCGGGATTCGGGAGCGAAGCATGACGCAATAACTTGTTTTTTTGCAACCTATTTTTCTTTCCCCCCGCAATTGACGATGAGGAAGAACGGCACTCCATGTTGGTCTGACAGATGTGCTTTTTACATGTCAAAAAAAAAGAGCAACAACAAACTGAACGACTTAATATTTTACAACAACTTGATCTAGCACTTGTGACATACAGACAATAGATTTTACTGTATTTGTGCACAAAAACTGTTTGAGGGAAACTAAACGACAGGAGACAACAGGAGAGACCAACTTATTATATCATTTGAAGTTGGGACGGGGAGACGTTTTGTTTTCGAGGCATCTGGAGATATCAAAGGGCTCTGTTCAGATGAATGGCCTATTTTGTCGTCATTCCACTTCAGCCAGTAATATCTGTGACCACTGTGGTAAGAAAAATAACAGTTATAGGTTTACAGAATGTATGAAATGCATATGTTTTTATATTGTTTTCTTTTGACTCTTGTTCTCTCCATTGTTACAGAATAGTACTTTTTTCTCGGGACCTTGGCTCTAACATTTTCTCTTTGACATCTACACTATAAAGTATAATGTTTTGGAAAAACCACTATGCCTTGTTGTTTTTTATCCTAGGGGCTATGGTCAGATGAGTGGTTGAACAAAAAGGAAAAAGTCTAAATGACTGTCATGCAAACTCGAGGCCCATCTTGAATCATACATGAATCACACACCCAGATACTGACAAACTTCAGGACATACATTGTTTCAGAAATGAAAGGCATCAAATGAGTTAACACAAAGTGCCTTCATAAAAGGCATGAAACATCTGTGTTGCTGAGTGCTTGGCATTTAGCGTGTCTTAGCCGCTCTGATGTTGCGGTCAGCTTTTTGTAAATAATAGTAATTCGATGCTTGCTTACATTTGTTCTATTTCACACATGTACAAGTGTATATCATACACGTGGGAATTGGAAATGAGTTTTTTGCATATCCCACTCCCCCCTAAGACATCCTCACGGCCAGGGATCAGCCATTATTGACGGTAACCCTGGAGCAAATTGGGTTAAGTGCCTTGCACAAGGGCACATCAGCAGGTCTTTCACCAAGTCAGCTCAGGGATTCGAACCAGCGACCTTTTGGTTACTGGCCCAACCCTCTCATCCCAATCCACACTTCAACCAAAAGATGAAAACTAGTCGACAATATGTGAGTATTTACAAAATTGTTCTGCAACCGCAACTAAACATTGATGTTTGAATAAAGGAATAACTTCTTTCGTTCCCTAAATCCCAGATCCGGGAGGGAAGGATTAATGAAACAAGAAGCCAATAATCTCTTTTTCACTTACCTAATCCCTTACAGATCAGTGACTAAGGTCAGAAGGAAGGATGAATCTACACTATTGGAACGGGCACCAGACCTGTACACTAAGTATTTAGTATTCCGAAGAGAGAAGCCTCCTTGACCGTACTGCCATGTACGGTAGCAGTAGAGGCTTAATGCGTCTGCATGCTTCCCAGCCAAAACAGTCCCGAAGAGTTTGTGCAATATATTATGATTACATTTTGTGACGTTTTTGTTCGTTTTGGACTTCGGTAAGGTTTTTTTTTTCAGCTGTTCCGGCACACAACATTTTTTTGCTGAGACAAGATGAAGTTTACACCCCTTCATTGGTGATTGATCAACAGTAGGGATTCTTCAATGAAGTCTTTGTTGTCATTCAATGGAGGCAACTCGTTTTCATGCAAATGTGTTCATTAAGAAATACTGCACCAAACAACCTAGATGTAAAATTGACCAAAAACTGCAAAATGAATGACAGATTTCTTGAGGTATTCTGTATTAATTCTGACTATATTGAGGAAGTGTATACTTTCTACGGCGTCTCAAAATGGAAAAACAGTACAATTGCCACTTTTTTCTCATTGTTCAAGTGAAGGTCCTAGGCGCCAGCCGAACTTTAGCATGCGGACACCTTTAGGTCCTAGGCTTCACAGTAGCCACAAGCAGGCTTAGCCACCCATTTGGAAGGGCCAAAGGTCAACCCCAGTGTCCAAATAAACACAAGTGAGTCAGTGTTTGGAGGAAGTTGGGGGGGGAACATTAAAAAAACACTCCAAACTAAAACAGAACCAGGCCTGCCACAGGTCAGTCAAATAAACACAGGGAGAGAGTAAAAGTCCCAATGCTGAGCGCTCTTCTTCAGTCGTCCCCTGCCTATACATAAACAACGATGCTGGTGTCGTCACTGTGAAGGTGGTGTTTCAATATTCATAAATCAATGGAGTTGGAGCACGGTGCTGTGGCTAAGGCAAAGAGACCTGGACACATCTCGAGCACCTCTATAGGAGCAGAGAGAACTGAGACACGAGTGCCAATATTGACTGTCTCACGAGATGTGAAAGAGACCTGTCAGGAGGCTCCGCGACGCCACGAGACTAAGAAAGACGACATTAAATCGAAAGAATGCACTCGTTTTTAGGGGTCCTGGAGCCCTGGGACAAAGTAGCGACTGGCCGCACTCCCAGCACGTAGACCAGCCGTCTCACTGCGAACTCCAGACGTCCCGTTGACGACTCCGCTTCATCCCACACCGCAGGCGGCTGACCTCTGCGAGCCCTGAGGGTCAAAGAAGGGCCGGGGCTTTCGCCTTTGAGTTACGACACGTCTTGGAACCTAATATGGCCAGCCCACAAAATCCAAAATGGCCGCTTCTATCCTACAACAAAACTCCCCAGAACCACCCCCAAAGGCAGGGCTGCTGGTTTCGCAGAAAACCCCCGGCTATTTTCTGTTTAATCCCACAATGACAGTTCGGTCTGTGGCTATCACTCCCTGTTCCTCTCTATGTCTCGCTCTCTCTCTCTCTTCACCCATCCTCCTGCCTCCCAGCGTCAGTTGGCGCTGTCATTACCAGCTCCCATATTAGAAAAGGCCTCGTCCCTGAACGTAGCTCATCCTCCAGTATTCTTTTTAATTGCAGGCCTGAGTGGCCGTGGTGGCTATGGATAAGGACGAGGACAGCTGGAGGATGACAAGCACCGAAAATTACAGATCACACTTATTGGAAACCCTAACCATGAGACCTACAGGCAATGAGGATCCCATATTTATGACGGGGCCCCGATAGTGAAATTTTTGTATCTTGTCCTTCACACACGCACACTGCTCCCCGTGGGACAATAAGGAAGGATTTGTTATATAAGTTATATGGTGCGTCAGGCCAGAGGCACAGAAGGGATGAGCCTCCAGGTCACAGTGACTGTGGGAAGATGGACCTACTATTGCAGCACTCACACACACATTGCTCTTCTACTTTTGGATGGAACAGGGTTTTATGGTGTCCTGTGTGGCTCAGTTGGTAGAGCATGGTGCTTGCAACACCAGGGTTGTGGGTTCGATTCCCAAGGGGGATGAGTACAAAAATGTATGCACCCAATACTGTAAGTCACTAAAATGTAAAAAAATATATAATGTGAGATGCTTTTCCAATGGTTGTTCATTCCCATAACCGGATGAAGCCATGCTTGTTTCCTGTTTTAGGATGAGGATTCCTTCAATGTCAATATCAGAGATTCTGCATTGAAAGTGCTTCTTAGTCTGTGAGCAGAAAACCGGCTTGTGTGTGTGTATGTATGTGAGTGTGTGTGTGTGCGTGTGCGTGCGAGCGCATACCTGTCTTTGTGCGTGTCCTCATGCTTCCTCTCAGGGGCGGTTTAAAGGACCCACACAGAGGGAGTTGCCACCACTATTTCAACGTAATTTCCTGGCATAGTGAGGAAATATACACTACCGTTCAAAAGTTTGGGGCCACTTAGAAATGTCCTTGTTTTTTAAAGAAAAGACAATTTTTTGTCCATTTTTAAAATAACATCAAATTTATCAGAAATACAGTGTAGACATTGTTAATGTTGTAAATGACTATTGGAGCTGGAAATGGCAGATTTTTAATGGAGTATCTACATAGGTGGACAGAGGCCCATTATCAGCAACCATCACTCCTGTGTTCCAATGGCACGTTGTGTTAACTAATCCAACTTTATTATTTTAAAAGGCTAATTGATCATTAGAAAACCCTTTTGCAATTATGTTAGCACAGCTGAAAACTGTTGTTCTGATTAAAGAAGCAATGAAACTGGCCTTAAGACTAGTTGAGTATCTGGAGCATCAGCATTTGTGGGTTTGATTACAGGCTCAAAATGGCCAGAAACAAAGAACTGTCTTCTGAAACTCATCAGTCTATTCTTGTTCTGAGAAATAAAGGCTATTCCATTGTGAGAAATTGCCAAGAAACTGAAGATCTGGTACAACGCTGTGTACTACTCCCTTCACAGAACAGCGCAAACGAAAGATTAGCCAGCTGGTTCTGGAGCTGGATTTGTTATAAGCATTGATTTAGGGAAAACTTTCCCACAAATGGAAACCACTGGGCTATCTTTGACTTCACCATCTATTTTTATAAATTGCGGCCACGAATCCCCCATAGAAATAGTTATAAAGATTAAGATGAAGCTCCGGTAATATGGATAACTATTGAAATATAGCCGATATGCGTTTTTTTTACATTGTAATAGACATGGTGCAATATTTGGTAGGTAGGCTGCTGGCAGGCTTCGGCTGCGGTACAGCAAAGTCAGGTCAGCCCTGCTCATGGTTTGCACAGGTGAAGTGAAATGCATGATACAAATTAAATGTAACTTTAAGTTTCTTGTTTTTTCTTTTGCAGGTGCCTTTTCATTATCTGGATAGTCACTTGTGGTTTCTAGCTGACGTTACACCAACCAAAGCAGTGGAGCGCATAGTAAAGCAAGACTTTTGTGGTCAAAACCATTCATCTTGGGGCGAAGGGGGGAGCGGGTTTGCAAAAATGCTATCGTATCACACAATTTTACCATTTATAAAATGATCAGATATATATATATATTTTTACAGACTAGCTCAAAAATATGTGAAAATGTACACATTTTCTGGTGCGTTTCTTTTTCAGCACTGACATGAAACGTAGGTTAAAAATAATGTCATATCATAGGAAATGACACCACATTCACAAGGATTTGCACGAAGTGGACTGTTCGTGTTTTTCACTTCAAACCCCAAAATATCATACTTTGACAAAAACGATGACTTATTTACTTAAATCGTGGTGCAACATCATGGGTAAGGTCTGGCCATTGTCTTTCAGCTCGAAAAAAGTGGATTTCTACTGGTGTTGGCATTTACCACTAGACTAAACACACAGCAAGAGAAGCAAACCCCACATTTGTTTTTCAATACACAACACAGACCATCCGACTCCTAACATGGCCAATGGAAGTACACAGTACGGTGCATAGTTGCAATCCCTAAATTATTAAACGCAAAGGTTTCACCCAAATTCCATTGTTTTAACCTCTCTCCACTATATATGCATGTAAAAATGCATATTCAATAATGCCATAATATGCCAGTCATAAAATGTCATAAAAAAAGGTTTCACTTGTTTTCCCTCAATCTTCCTGTTTGAGAGACTTCAGAAGTATCCCACGGCGCTAAAGCCTTATTTTTCACATTAACTTTCCACACACACCTTCTAAAGGCACACACAGAGCCTACCTCAATTTATGCCTGTTGTGTTAGCCCAAATGATACAGGAAACATCCTCGATGAGTCCCCCCAAAAAATGGTGAGAGCGAAAGAAAGGAGGAGAGGAAAGGATTTACCTCCTCAGAGTAGTTTTCATTTGAAAATGGCTATTTTAAAATGGCTCACATCATTGATGCTGCAATTCCCCCAGTCTGAAGTAATCTTGGAAAAGGAAAATATTACCACATGCATTTGTTACACACACACACACACATCCAACACCCCCGCACCTCCCAAACTAGACAAAGTTATTGTGTGCTTTAACAACAGCTATAATGATGATCTGTAAGGAAGTGTCTCCCATTGCTTTTAAAGGTAGTAATTACTATGTTAAAGTCAAACCCGACTTTTGTTATTATAATGACAAACCTTTGAAAGTTGACTCCAAACTATTCAAACTGGTCATTCGCAGGTTTTCCCCAGTTGACCATTGAGCTGCTGCACATATTTCAGGTTCTACATTGTTATTGCAGATTGTACCTTTAAGGGTATGATGACACAATGCACGCTCAGGCCAAGATAAACTGGCCATTATTTCATTAATCAAAGAGGAGCATTGGGTGTGTTTCTTCTTCTCTATTTTTATTGCACTAGATGTTATCTGGATATAATCTCAAAAGGGTGCTATTCATCTTTCCTAATAAGAACGATGTCAGTGCATCGTAGGAAATACGAGATCTAGTAGATGTACTTCACGTGCAGAACTGTGAAAGGGCTGAAGATCGGAACATCAATGGTTTCATTCTTGCTTGGAATGATGATAGAAGAATTATAACATATCTTTACATCTTGGAGGAACAACTTTGATGGGAGTGGGGGCCACAAAAAAAACGGAACTCATGAGGGGCCGCAGTGACTCATAGGTCTACGTGCAAAACATGTTAGCGGTCCCCCTCATGACAGCAAAGAGGAACATTTTAAGTTTAAACGTTTATTTCCTACAATTCTGCACATTTTGCAATGAGGCGTAGAAACAATGTTGCAGTTTTAAAGCAAGTTTTCTGCAATTCTACACATTTCGCTATGGGGCGGAAACAAGATTTAGCAATTTTCTAACTCATTTCATGCAATTCTACTAATTTTGCCATGGGGCTATCAGGAATCAAGGTAAGACGCAGATGCAGACTGTCGAAGTAACAATGTTAACAGGGGCAGGCAAAGACAAGGCAGGCAGGGGTCGAAAATCCAGGGTAAGGCAAAGGTACAGGGCGGCAGGTGGACTCAGGGTCAGGGACAGGCAGAGTTCAGTAATCCAGAGGTGGAACAAAGGTACAGGACGGCAGGCAGGCTCAGAGTCAGGCAGAGAGGTCAGGCGGGTGGGTACAGGGCCAGGACAGGCAAAGGTCAAAAACCAGGAGGACGAGAAAAGAGAGGCTGGGAAACGATAGGAGCTGACAGGAAAACGCTGGTTAGCTTGAACGAACAAGACTAACTGGCAACAAACAGACAGAGAACACAGGTATAAATACACAGGGGATAATAGGGAAGATGGGAAACACCTGGAGGGGGGTGGAAACAAGCACAAGGACAGGTGAAACAGATCAGGGTGTGACAGGGTCAGAGAGAAACATTTGCAGTTTTACAGCTAATTTCCTGCTGTTCTACATATTTTGCCAAAGGGTGCAGGCAAATATTTGCCATTTTTAACGATAACTGATAACCCAGGTCGGTAATTAGTCCGTGGGCCAGCTGCACCTCAAAAATGTTCCTAGTTTAAATCGATACAGGAATAAATACAGTTACATATCGTTATATTATTTTTGGATGATATTATATCGATATGTATATATCCCTGTTTGACATCATCTCTAGTAGAATACTTTTAGCTTATTTCATTCTTTTAACCAGTTACCACCAGAGGAGGACACACACATTAATGTTTTAGACTGCATTCTTCCTTATTAACCATTTAGTAGTATGATCCTGAATCGGAGAACAAACACTGTAAGAGATGAGTAGTCACTGTGAAGGACATAACTGGTGAAAGCATGTAAGGAGAGAGGGAGTTAGTGTAAACAGAGAGAGAGAGAGAGAGGCAGGAGAAAAGGTAAGAGTGAGTGATTGCGTAGGCTCCTGTGGTAGCCTGACCTGTGCTGACCCCAGGGTTGGCCCCTGTGCTAATGAAGAGGAACATGTCAGAGTGTGGGGCTGGGCCCGGGGCCAGATCATGTTTCGGCCATATAGGTGACCGGGATCAGCGCCTTCTGTTTCGTCTGTTACAAATCACATGGGCTGGACAGACAAGTCCATCTCTGACCATTGACAGAGACTGCAGTGAGGCACAACACCAAAGGTGGAGTATATACTGTACACCGAGTACACAAAACATTAGGAACACCTTCCTAATCTTGTTGGATGCATTTGCTGTTTGTTTTGGTTGTGTTTCAGATAATTATGTGCCCAATAGAAATTAATGGTTAATCATGTATAATGTATTGTGTCAAAATGACAAGACATTATCCCCTAAAATGGGGGGAGACTATGTACAAAAAGTGCTGTAATTTCGAAACGATTCACCCAATATGGATGAAAATACCCTCTAATTAAAGCTGACAGTCTCCACTTCAACCTCACAGTCATTGTATCAGAGCAAAAACAACAAACAAATTGTCACTGTCCCAACACTTTTAGTGCTCACTCTAGGTGGAATTCAGGGGATGGGATATGTTCGCCACCATTTTATGATTTTCTTTCAACTTTCTCTAAAAAAATTTATTCAATTCTGTGAGAGTAACCAGATGGCCCAGGTGTCTAAAAGAAACCACACTATTAAAACCACTTCAAAGACCGACACACACACACACACACACACACCAAGCTACCAGGCTGGGGCCTTGAATTGGAAGGCCAGTTCAGTTGGGTGGGTTATTTCCCCCATGCCTGCCTGGCTTGTCCTGGCATTCCTCCACCACTGCCTTTTTACAGCCATCTTTACAACCACTTTAGTGTTCTTAACCCATTTTGTTGTCCAGTTTAATTTCTCCCCTCGGAGAGTCAGCGGAAATCTCCCTGTGGTGGAGTGAGGGGAAGGGAGAGGGAGGGGTGAAGAGGGGGAGGTTTGGCACTCCAAAGGATGAAGGGGAGAGATGGCTTTGGGGAGACAGGGACAGAATGGGATGGGACACACATGTGCACACGTGTGCACACGCACAAACAGACACATACATAAACACACCTGTAATGCTATATCGGCTCCTCCACTGCAGAGTATGGTGCAAGAAAGAGAGAGGAATGGGGGGAAGATGGAGGATGGTTAGTGATCCAGTGTTTGGAGCTCCCTCCCTGGTCATCTCATCCAGCCATCTCTACGGACTCCTCTGTGCCCAAAGCCCAGTTTCCAGTACCTCATCACTTATCCGTTGCTCTGCCAATTGACAGGATAAGAGAGGGATTTAGCTGCTGAAGACTTTTTTCTGTTGGGATGTTTATGTATAACGTAAGCAAGCCCCACCTGGCTAAAACACTGCGATACACACACACACACACACGCAGCCTTTCACACTATCGTGCCGACCTCAAAACTCTGATCTGTCTTACAATGGGTGAGGTGACACTGACCTCACACACACACATACTTTGTCAGCCTGCCTTCTACCGATATGAGCACTACTGTCAAAGCACTGACACATCGCCTTAATGGCATAACAGTTGTCACAACATACCACCATGGTAGAGACAATCACCCGTCATGATACACAACACTCTCGTAACAGATCACACAGACAAGACATGATGGTATCAACTCAACTCAGCTGCCAATGTTATTACTCATTTAGGTCATGTAATAACATTCTCATGACACCGTTTTCACGTGGTAAAGTGCTAATATCAAAGTTAAGGATAGAAGCTCCTCATGCTAAGGGCCATCTGCAATGCCGAGTGCACACTAGACTATAAACATGGCCACAGCGCATATCATTCGCTGGCTTCATCCAGGTCCCGTATCTGTTTCTGCCACGTCATCCGGTCCTTCAGCTCTCCGGGACTCCAGAGTAGATTTCCGAGGGGGTTGCCAAACCACCGCTCCCCATACACGAGGAGCCGTTCCTGGGCTGGACCTTGGCCCGCCAGCCCCCCCCACAGTCCCTGGTCGGATGATGAGGGCCCTCTTTGTAGGGGATCAAAGTATTACAGATCCTGATTAAAGACGGAGGGGAGGAGAGGAGAGGGGGAGAAGGGAGGGCGGAGGACAGAAACTCTGTCTATTCACTTTTGTCCGGGAGCTTGGAGAGAAGGTTTGGTGGGGCCGGGCGGTGCGGTCTGTTTTTTTGAGTAGCGTCCCTGGAATTCTGGAATTCCATGAGGTGGACTGGAGTGTGTAGCGGTCCTATCCGGACTGATTCCTGGAAGGCTCTGGTAAACATTGTGGCTGGCAGGAATATTTGGCACCTGCTCGGCACGGCATCGAATTAAGAGGGCGAACAACGACAATGACGTAGTGATTTCAAATGGTGTTGATGTTATTCACACTAATCAGGATCTACTTAAGTAGGAATAATAAACAGTAGAGTTTTAGACTGTGTGGGTGCCCACATGTCGAATGGTGCCTGGTAGGGTTAGTCAGTGGACTGTAGGCCCAACCTTGTAGCAGGTGCACCGAATGCTGTCCTCTCCACTCACGTATTAATGAAATGCACATGCAAAATGACTACAACTAAATACTTTTACTAATAATGTCAATTCGAATAATAATCCTCGTCACCGTCGTCATAGCAGAACTTTACGCCTCACTTGTTTTGTTTTTCAAAGCTGAAGCCAATTTTAAAAGCCTAAAACCCCAAAACAGCAAGCAATGCAGGAGTAGAAGCACGAATCTGCACTTGCTTTCCTCTCTAGGGTACTCGGGAACAACGGTACAGCGAAAGCTTATCATTAGGGAGTGAACGTTATTTGTAATAAGGGTTACATGGAGAAAATTGGACCTCTCTGATATTAAAATGGATGGTCCTCCCTTCAGCAAAATATGTTTAACCTTCCCTGAAAGCTTTTTTAAAAAGTGACCCTCCCCTATATCCAAAATAATAGCCTAATTAAAACATCAAATGGATAGCTGTAGCGCTCGTCGTCGGTGGAAGGAAGAGTGGACCAAAGCGCAGCGTGGAAAGTGTTCATGATATTTATTTACAAGAAACACTCCAACAGAAATAACAAATCCAAAAACGAAATGTTCCGTCAGGCACAGACACTAAACAGAAAATAACACCCCACAAAACCCAAACGGAAAATCACAACTTATATATGATCCCCAATCAGAGACAACGATAGACAGCTGCCTCTGATTGGGAACCACACTCGGCAAAACAACAAAGAAATAGAAAGCATAGATTTTCCCACCCGAGTCACACCCTGACCCAACCAAACATAGAGAATAAATAAGGACCTCTAAGGTCAGGGCGTGACAATAGCAGTCTTATTGGACAGAGAAGAGCCTTCAATATGCAGTTTTAGAAATGGTTCTTCTTCCTGTAAGCATTACATGGTAAAATAAACATTTTGATAGCACACAGGGCTGCGGGCCTGAAGGTTGTGGGTTCGCAGACCACCGTGGACAAGAGTATGGGTGGAAAGATCTCCTTTATAGTAAAAGGCTAAGTATGGATGGAGAGATAGGCCTATGTGTTCATCTTATCATATTTCTCCAATGCCAAATCAGTGTGTAATGTTTGTAGCGAAACTGTCCCTGTTTGCAAATAAATACATCTGAGACGTCATTAGATATCTGAGCACTTTAAAGAGTTAGGCGTACCTTTCCACCCCAGACAGAGTAGGCCTACCGAGGCAGAAAACTTTAAGCTTTAACTGCTGGCTACTCATCTATGGCTAAACCCAATGACAGAAAGTCAAAAGTGCTTCCCTAAAGCTGTCTGGGTTGGAACACCTATTGTACAGAAAGTGAATAGCTTAATCAATTGATAGTGACGGAACTAGATTACTCCCGGGCAAAGTCATTTATTTCTCCTCGAATATAGAAGGTTGTATGTAGCTCAGCCTCTGAATGTCAAACAAAAGAAGCAATAATATCCTCATATGTTTCGGAGTCACGCCTTTCCCAGGTATTTCACAGCTTGTTTCTAGCATAAAGCATCGCGGACCAAAGCGCTGTTATAGATCCCTTTATATAATCAGATCCGTTTTATTTTATTATCTTAAGCTAACAAGGGGTAGGTAGGCCTGTGCTTTTTGCCATTTTCTTTCATAAAAAGTAGACCTATGGCATACTCTCTCATACCCCCTCAATTCTAGTCTTGGTTTTAACTTAGCCTACCTCATGTCAGTGAAGGGATGTTATTTAAAGAGTGCATGGTGGGTGGAGGAATTGACAGACAAAATCTATGGATATGGCAGCCCATAGCCTGATTTTCTTTGTCAAACAGGTAGACCTACCTCTTATTTCTTAAATCGGAAGAAATAGGCTCTACCACAAAGCCCTCTTAAAGTCATTGAAATGAATTATGCCTACTCAAATTCAGCACCATGAGCTGTCCATTTCCTATTGATTGTGCCAGGGCTGGTGATTCAAGTTTCAGCACCACAATGTAAATTACTCGAATCTGGCTTATTGTTAGGTCAACTGATAAATGGGCCCACATCATGGTCACGAAACATATTGTATTTAATAAAATCAATTATAGTAGTAGCAAGCTATCAAAGTTTATCTCCGGTCCTCCTCATCTTCACGCTCTCCTTCTCAAACTGAACAGAACATAGACCATAGGCTAGTCCGCTCGCAAGATAATGCATTTTCTGGACTAGGCCTAATCTAAAAAAAAAAATGCGGAAGATGCCTTTGACTGAAATGCCACCGTAGGCCAACACAGCACATCCACTGGTTAAGGCAGCACACAAAATGTTATTGATCAGCAAGAGCAGAGCAGGTCGGGGCTCAGGGTTGGCATATCCCTCGCAGTGTGTAATGCAGCCTAGTTGTATTTACATCATCCCAGCAGCTATCTGAGAAATATAACTTTGCTCTATGCTTCTCTCCGAGCATGCACTTCGTAGCCTATGGGCTCTGGATCATTTGATTGAGACCACACTAAATAGTGTATAGGCACACTTGATATTGCCCCAGTGGAGAATCAGAGATGAGAGGCGGCATCAGGCACACATCGATATACACTGAGTATACAAAACATGAAGAACACCTGCTCTTTCCGTGACATAGACTGACAAGGTGAATCCAGATTAAAGCTATGATTCCTAACACGGAACCCAAACCGGCTGCGCGCCTGCGCCATCGTGCATACATTTATTTTGTCCCCCACACCAAACGCGATCACGACACGCAGGTTAAAATATCAAAACAAACTCTGAATCAATTACATTCATTTGGGGACAGGTCGAAAAGCATTAAACATTTATGGCAATTTAGCTAGCTAGCTTGCACTTGCTAGCTAATTTGTCCTATTTAGCTAGCTTGCTGTTGCTAGCTAATTTGTCCTGGGATATAAACATTGAGTTGTTAATTTACCTGAAATGCACAAGGTCCTCTACTCCGACAATTAATCCACACATAAAACGGTCAACCGAATCGTTTCTAGTCATCTCTCCTCCTCCTTGAAATCTATATTATTCAATTATTGCACCCACACTGCTCGCGCACGCCAACGAGTGCGCAGCCGGTTTGGGTTCCGTGTTATTGATGTCACTTGTTAAATCCACTTCGATCAGTGTAGATGAAGGAGAGGAGACCAGTTAAATAAGTATTTTTAAGCCTTGAGACAATTGAGACATGGATTGTGTATGTGTGCCATTCAGAAGGTGAAAGGGCAAGACAAAAGATTTAAGTGCCTTTGAACGGGCTATGGTAGTAGGTGCCAGGTGCACCAGTTTGTGTCAAGAACTGCAACGCTGCTGGGTTTTTCACACTCAATAGTTTCCCATGTGTATCAAGAATGGTCCACCACCAAAATGACATCCAGCCAAGTTGACACAACTGTGGGAAGCATTGGAGTCAACATGGGCCAGCATCCCTGTGGAATGCCTCGACACCTTGTAGAGTCCCATGCCCCAACGAAATGAGGTTGTTCTAAGGGGAAAGGGGGGTGCAACTCAATATTAGGAAGGTGTTCCTAATGTTTGGTATACTCAGTGTATAGCCTAATAAGCAACTAATTATAAAGCACTGAGAAATATTGACACTTCATCAATTACAAATGACATTTCCCTCCCCTGGATTAGATTTTCTTTTTAAATGAAACCCTCCCCCTGACTGAAATTGAAAAAGCATGACCCTTCCCCATTTTCCACCAGGTACCCATTATGTAAATGTCGATCCACCCCATACAACAATTGTTATCTGGGATTTTTTTTCCTAGGCACACAGTGCTCCCCAAATAAACTCCTGGTCACACAACAAAATACTTTGTTGCACTTTAGAGCCCTAGTTACATAGCCGTGGGAAGATGTTTGAGTAGGGGGTGCTGATTGCATTGGCTTAAAAATAAAATAAAAGTCCTGATGTGATGAGTAGCCTAAGCATAGGACAAGATTCGGTAACAGTAGTCATTATAGCCTGAAGTAAATTGAAATAAATTTGCCAAAATTATATAATTTACTCCTGTCTATACAAAAATAAATAAAAGACTTAGAATGACTTAGCCACAGAGGATGATTCGCTTCTTTTAAAGCTATGGGTTGTTTCAAATCACAAGTGTCTAGGCCTATATGCCTAGTTGGGAAGCCCGCCATTTGGGCAGCATACGTTGCAATAGGCCTAGCTGATTATTGAGATGAGACTGTCAGTGAAAAGTAATGCATCTAAAATATGTGTGACGATAATGTGTCTTGAGTATAATTTGAAATGTTGAGACAAGAAGAAGGGGAGGGGTGTGTGGTGAAGATATAGGCGAGTCTCTCTCTAGAATGCGCTGAGCTGTCTCCCTGCAATTCTAACACATTCATTATTTATTTCATACCATCATTTATGAGTTTTGCCCATTTTTTCATTGTATTTTGTTTGGAGCACTCCATGTGAGCAATGAGCATGTGTCTGGTTTCTCCGTCCTCTTAATGTTGACAGAACGTGCGCCTGAGCAAGCATAGAAGTAGTCTAACTGGCCTGCTGCGTACAAATGTAGGAAAGTGCCCATTTGGGAATGTCTGACGTCTCACCACCACTAATAAGCTGATCTTCTCAGTCATTTTTTCTTCACCTCACACAGTAAGTCAACAAAGTCAGTTTTTTTATTTAAATCCATTGTGAATGATAATGGTTCCACTTGACTATGACTATGATTTTGAGAAACGAAACGTTCTTATTGAAATGAAAATGAAAATACGAAAATCATAACCGGCACGTAGATCGGTAGAAACGGTAGTAAGATTCATTGTAAGCTTCCCCAAACTTAAAACGCACACTCCGCCCAGGAATAAACTACTGTGAACAGAGAGCACATGTCTTTGTACTGCATCATTAGAAAATGTGTGTGAGAGAGAGAGAGAAATAATGAGAGGGGTGTTGTAACTAATAGTGTGCCTATTAAAACTGAGCACAAATGGACAGCTATGCAAGCCATCGTGGAGAAAAGCGCTCACCTCCATCCAGAACCAGCGGGTTGGAAAGCACCACTCGCTGGGCCACGCCCAGCACTGTGTTGTTTAGTGGGCTAGCAGGCCTACACCTACGTGTTTGATATGGGCAGGAGCAGGCCTGTGAAACGAGGGCGAGAGAATGCTATGTTCCTTCTTTGATATTGTTCCCATTCCCTTTTTGCCAAGTTTAGAATTGTAAACTAATAGAAAATAGAAGTGGGAGACTATTGCGAGCACTGCTCCCTGCTTCTCACGAAAACGTCTGTAGCGTCCAAGCGGTTTGGCTTACAAACTAAAATGACTCTATGGAAAGATGAGAATCTCACAAACATGATGGTGTTCTCCGTGTTGCTCTATGTCCCCCACAAGCGTCATGGGACTCGTCTGAAGTCGGTTCTGCCGATCTGCCAACTTCTGTCTGTAGCGTCAGAACAGCTTGGGTTACACACTTACAGTACTAGTCAAAGGTTTGGACACACCTACTCATTCAAGGAATTTTCTTTATTTTTACTATTTTACTACATTGTAGAGTAATAGTGAAAACATCAAAACTATGAAATAACACATATGGAATTATGTAGTAAGCAAAAAAGTGTTAAACAAATCAAAATATATTTGATATTTGATATTCTTCAAAGTAGCCACCCTTTGCCTTGATGGCAGCTTTGAACACTCTTGGCATTATCTCAACCAGCTTCACCTGGAATGCTTTTTCAACAGTCTTCAAGGAGTTCCCACATATGCTGAGCACTTGTTGGCTGCTTTTCCTTCCCTCTGCGGTCCAACTCATGCCAAACCATCTCAATTGGGTTGAGGTTGGGTGATTGTGGAGGCCAGGTCATCTGATGCAGCACTCCATCACTCTCCTTTTTGGTCAAATAGCCCTTACACAGCCTGGAGGTGCGTTGTGTCATTGTCCTATTGAAAAACAAATGATAGTCCCACTAAGTGGTAGCCATAATGGTTTGGTGTCCCTTGAATTCTAAATAAATCACTGACAGTGTCACCAGCAAAGCACCCACACACCATCACACCTCCTTCTCCATGCTTCACGGTGGGAATACAAATACACGGCGGTAGGAACCAAAAATCAAACATTTTGACTCATCAGACCAGAGGACAGATTTCCACCGGTCTAATGTCCATTGCTCATGTTTCTTGGCCCAAGCAAGTCTCTTCTTCTTATTGGTGTCCTTTAGTAGTGGTTTCTTTGCAGCATTTCGACCATGAAGGCCTGAATCAAGCAGTCTCCTCTGAACAGTTGATGTTGAGATGTGTCTGTTACTTGAACTCTGTGAAGCATTTATTTGGGCTGCAACTCTAATGAGGCTGGTAACTCTAATGAACTTATCCTTTGCAGCAGAGGTAACTCTGGGTCTTCCTTTCCTGTGGCGGTCCTCATGAGAGCCAGTTTCATCATGCCATTTCACGGGTTTTGCGACTGCACTTAAAGAAACGTTCAAAGTTCTTGAAATTTTCCGCATTGACTGTCCTTCATGTCTTAAAGTAATGATGGACTGTCATTCTCTTTAATTATTTGAGCTGTTCTTGCCATAGTATGGACTTGGTCTTTTACAAAATATGCCTATCTTCTGTATACCACCCCTACCTTGTCACAACACAACTGATTGGCTCAAACTAATTAAGAAGGAAAGAAATTCCACAAATGAATTTTTAACAAGGCTCACCTGTTAATTGAAATGCATTCCAGGTGACTACCTCATGAAGCTGGTTGAGAGAAGGCCAAGAGTGTGTATGGAAGTGTTTTGTGCAAAAATGTTTTGGTTAAATATAGGTTAAAAAATCCTTATCTTCCTTATACATCTCAGATATAGGACAGACACTTTAAAACAACTTCCTTTTGATTTGTTTTTTTCTCTCTCAATGTATGAATCTATTATTCAATGTGTTTCTATGGGCAAATTCAATGTCTGATCAAATCATTTGTTTATATATTTTGTATCCCTAAAGGGGTCCTAAAATTCTAAATCAAATAGCTAAATGATCCTTGGTATGGCCATCTTAAAACAATTTCAGATTTTAGTTTAGTAGAACCCCCCCCCCCCCCCCCCATTTAAGAAAGAGAGTTCCAAACCTCTGCCAATAATAGCAGTTCATTTTCACTTTTCCCCTCCCCACTCAGACCACTCCCAGACAGTCCTAGCAGAATTCTTGCTTGAGAAATTGCTCTTAAGAAATTGTGGTTTCTTGTTGATCATTTTAACTGAAAATAATCACAGTAAGGTACTTAAATGTTACCTAGAAATGATTTGATATTGAGAGAAAAATGGCTGCATTGGACCTACAGCATCAACCCCACAAATGGTAATGTAACCTTAGCGTTTGAGCGACCAGGCCGAACATGAAATCCTATTTGAGGCTGCAATTTTTTATTTTATTGCTTTTTTACGTCAGATTTTAGGGGAAACACTTACGATTTACCATACTGTGCGAGCGTGGGACAATGAGCCGTTGTCACCGCCGATGGCCGAACTAGGCCCGAAATGGTCCTCGTAGGCCTACTCATATCGCCACCTGGACGTCTTCCATTACAACCACGACTACAATGCATGGCCAACCAACAAGACTGCCTTGTCCTATTGCTCTCATTTACATCAATGCCTAACTTTCCTGAATTTGATTAGTTCAACTTTTTAGTGCAAGGAAATAGCCTTACTAATTGAATAAATTATCAAAAAAATTTAAAATTTAATTTAATCTAAAGTCATGTTGAAAAATAATTTTGTGACAAACTAATAGGCCCAGTTATAGCCTGCCTACACGTAGGCCTATGCCAAGATTAGTTCCACACTTGCAAGATATAAAGTGCATAGAGGCTACTTGGATATAGGTTATCCATCTATAAACTCTTCTAAACCATAAACTCCCATGCCTGACTTGTTCCAGGGTTTAATCAATGTCACTTGCTACCATATTAAATGTATCATTTCATTGCCACTTTATATCTGAGAGTGACCCTGAAACAAGTAGATTGAAATTCGTCATAGAGATTGCAAATCTATTCGCCCATCCATTGCTGAAATGTAGCCTTCGTCATTGGTAAGCAAGGGTGCAACTTTAGTTTTAGAAGGGGTGTGGGACATAACTTGGTGGGGGTCTGGGGGTCCTCCCATTTTGGGGGGCATCTAAAGCTAATTTCCTGCATTTCTACACAATCTAATATGACCCATGGCCCTTCTTGCTGTCTCTATTTAGAACAACATAAAGTAAGCAAAAATGCCCAGTCATCAAGCTAGGTAGGAGTACATTATTAAATATGTTGAAGTGATTAATAAGACTAAACTAGATCAATGATAATTCAATAATCAATATTGTGTTGCACCTTTAACCAATAGCCTAACAAATGAACACCTCTTACAAATAAAGTACAAAGACTTTTGATTGTCTTTATTAAGACATCCTTTATATCAAAATTCAGCCAGACCGCCGAGCCAGACTGAGCCGCCTGCACGCCCGACCCCCACCAGTCTAGTCAATAACTCAACTCTCTCAACTTCCTTCCCGTCTTTTTTTACTTCTCAAGGAATGGTTTGGAAAACAAAAGTTCTTTAAAAACACACATACACCTACACATTAACACACAGAAACAGTACATCCTCCATATCATTCGTATCATAGGCCTAAGAGTACTGTAGAGCTCTTTTTACTTGCACACAACATAGCTGGGTCAGCCCGTCCTGCCCCTAGTGGTCCATGGCCCTGCAGCGGCCCAACCCAACACACCCCACTCATCTTTAGGATCTTAGTGAAACATTCATTATTGGTTTCAGGTGTTAGGCCAAGGTCAGAGTGACAACCAGCTTATTTCAGAAACCCAGGGCCAGGACTGAGCAGCCCAGCAGCTAGGGATTGTCTAAATATTTATCTCCCCTAACATGGGCATGTTTTCAATACAGACTCATTTTGTCATACTGCATTCCATATAAAGCATTCAGACCTTATGAAAGTTGCACAGTATACCCTTATTTTTGTAATCAATCAAATCTAGTGATACATAACATAGACATTTCTTCCACCCATTGTGGGTGGATAACCAACCTTCCAATTAATGGCAATGCTAATGGGACACTCTGCAGACATCCTAAAATAGATGAACATACTCTTTGGTAGAATTCAGCCAGCCTTCACAAGACCATACCATGTCCCCTTTTGTGTTTTACACCTACAGCAGAATAATGACATTTCTGAGTACCTGATATTCAGTTTCACTGGCATATAGAACTATCTATGGATGGTCTTAAAGTGCAGTCATTTATGTCTGAGATTATATGAACATGACTGGGCATTCAAACACATCTGCATCCATTCATCATCATCAATAGCGTTTCCCATGTCTTCCTCAAATTTTAGTTTTACATGTTTTGTGTTATATGGAAAAGACAGTTTGGAAATGTACTTTCGAGTTAAAACAGCCTTAAAATAGTTTCAATCTTTGAAGCTTCTTGCTTGTCCACTGTTTGCCGCACAGAGAAAATAGTGTTGTTTCTGCAAAAAATTCACCTCAGCTCCATCACAGACTGGTCTTCCCTGGCTGCCTGACACTGATAAGACCCCTGTCACCATCTGATCCTGCTCAGATGAGGCATGACAAAGAATTACATTGGTGTACATTTATACATTATATTAACCATGAATAGAATCAATGGCTCAACCATTTAAATGACCATTATTCCCATACCCCAGACTGTAGCCTACCCATCAACTCAAGATGGAACTTTATGTCCATTCACTGATTGTTATAATATACTTAAAAGTTCACCTGAGCTCCGTAGACTGGTCTTCCCTGGCTGTCTGATCCTGGAGGGACACCTGTCACCATCTGATCCTGCTAAGACATGATGAGCATATTGTTGTGTACTGACTGTGCCCCATGACAGCCTGTTGAGCTGTTTATACCATGTCAGTGTGAAAAGTAGGGAATTGGCTAGGGAAACTGACAGATCAATAACGTTGCATCGCTTTACTGACTAATGAAAACTCACATTGCGCTGAAAAAAAACGTCCGAGTATCGGTTTTCAATTGTTTGGCCGCTGGTTTCATCGTTTGAATTAGGTCTAGTGTGATTGAGGCAAAAATAATAGCTAAAGTTAGTGAGCTAGCTAACGTTAGCCAATGTTTGGCTAGCTCTGCTAGCTAATGGTGCAATGGTACGTCATCGAACGTACTTCTGTTGAAATGAGACAAAACAAAGGCTACAAAACATGTCCATATGCTGCCTGACATATAGCTAGTTTTGTATCACAGAGCAATGAAAAAAACAAAAAATGCAATTTCAGAATGTGAGGGTCATGTCCCCCCCTGTCCCCAGTGAAAGTTGCACCCCTTTTTGGTAAGATAGAAAACATTATTTAGAAGACGGCTAAACATCTGTGCTATTGTTAATTTACATATTGATAAATATAAATTGTTATAAAATACATGTTAAAAATGGTAAAAAGCTTGTTTCTTACTGGTGCTTTAATTAATCAGAACAGGTGCATGCAATGAATATAGGCCTAGGGCTATTGGATATTGTGCAGGTGCGAGTATGGGGAATAGCCTAGGCCTGTGTGACTTCACGCCACAGCTTCCTATTTGAGTGGACTATAGGCTAGCCTACTGCAGCCTCCAAGAGCATCACAACTGGATGATATATATTACAGTCCATCGCAGGTGCTTCCACTTCAAACACGCTGCCAGATTTCCTCCACAAGGATTTGAAAACTCATCTTAATAAAGTTTATCCAGGTTTTCGGAGCATGTTTCTGCCAGTAGCTTGCAGTCAGGCTTCTAGGCTTCAAAATAGGAATTCGTCTTACACATGCCTAAACATCATTAACCACAATAGGTGAGTTTTCTATTTTCCAAGTATTTGTCATGATATTTGCTGAAGACGCTTGCAGTGAAATTGAACGTTTTTTGGAAGTCACCTTTCTCAAAACGACCATAGGCCTACATACTCACAAATGGCAAGCAAGCCAAAAATAGTCAACACATTAACAGCAGCCACATTATAACAAGGGTTTCTCAAAATGGAGTGAATGCCAAAACCCTCAACAGTGAGTGACCCCAATGTGTGCGCATTGTGTTCATATTTAACAATAAGGTCCTTTCACTTTTTTTTAGATTTATATCTTCACCAAGTCTGGAAAAATGTAATGCAAAAATGTTATGCTTTGATGGTGTGGTGGTTAGATTGAAAGGAAAAGTTAACTAGCCCCTGTAGTTAAAAGCTGCGCGATAGTTATTGTCGTTATATCTGCGGTTGTTCGGGGTCCCTTGCTCATTAAAGAATTCCCCTCAAGGCATCGCTATTTAAATTATTACGTTGTTATTAAGGCGGATAAGCCTTTTATATGCCTTTGGTTTGAAACTGGCTCGAATTTCCCCCACTGTTAATGAAGCCCTGCGGTTTTATGACGGCTTTTAGCTGGTGATTTCTTTCCACAACAAGAGCGGGGAAAGAAAACCTAAATAAAATCTTACAATAAGCAGTGAAAGGGGTGTTTGTTTTTGCCTAGTCTATGAGATTATCTGGAGAAAACGTGGAAGAGACGCTTAGATAAACACTGTCAGCGAATAACATATTAATTATGCAATAATTTTCTAAATTAAAGCTCAAACGAAATGGAAAAAGATCAAGAGAAAAAAAAGGTAGGTCTATGGTTTTTCATCCGTTTATTTAATCTTAGATTATTCCTTTACTGTGTGACATACTGGAATAATTTACATCGAAATAGAGGGGATATAGCCTATATTATTAAAACCTTTTCATGCAGACCGAAATCCCACTATTTTACCCATGCCTTCGTTTTTATTCCTGTTTTTTTGTATATCTGAAATGGGTAGGGATACAAAAACACCTAATTGATTCCTGCATTTTCACAGACCCTGTAACCAAAATACCAGGTATCAGGTCTGTGTGAACGATTCTATACTTTTTTTGCATGGAAATTCATTAACACTTCCAGTGTTTAATACCTCTCTGATTTGAAATGCAAACAGGCTCCATGTATAAACAACACCCCCCCCCCCCCCCCCCCACCCACCTCCCCTACCAATTTACCGGTTACCCACTGATATGTATAAAAGGGATATACCATACAAGAAAGTGGTAAATAAGGGGCTGTTTGAAAGGGAGTCATATAAACATGGCCTTATATATTTTTTTTATAGGTTGCATAATATACCACATATTCTGTCTGAAATGGGTATGCTATGGTATTCTACGGAAACATAAATCAAAAGGCTTAACTACATTGTTCAAAAATATGTGTTTTAATAAATAAGTTTAAAAAAATGTACATTGGACAGAGTTGAAAGACTTGCTTATAAGTCAAATCTGGAAAAATCCATGCAGTGTACTTCAAGAACGTATTCTAAATTGCATTGGTCCCTTTACAAACGGAATATACATACAGGTAGGCCTATGTACAATACGAAACATTTATATATACTTCTATTTTGAGATTTTACAGACAGAACGAAATATAATTTCCCCAAAAAGATAAAAGATGGTTTTTCCTACTATCATCACCATTCCGACATTAAAACAACGTGATAAAGCGCCAGCAGTAGACACGAGAAGCGTCTTACAACACTGTCTGAGTATGCAACTTTTCAGGGTAATCTTCACTCCTTCTCACACTGTTCCAAGTGTTAGGTAATTGCACTCAAAGCACTCCAGGAGAGTTTTGCGCCACATTATGCCTCTTGACCATGTTTCTGAGGTTCGTGGGTTCTTCAATAGATCCTTGGGTGTCTTCATACCTTGTAGAAGTAAACAGTCTATCAGGGGAAGAAAGAAAACAGAAAAATGTTAGCACCAATTACCAATATTACAGATTGCAAGGCATATACGTTATCAAGCAATAGGATTATTACTAATACATTACATGCATAGCTTTATTGCACTTAATTCCTGAAAGAGATTGTATAGGCTAGCCATGACACAGTGCGTTGCCTATTGGCCTTAAGGGTGGCACACGATCACTGGCATGGGAAGTCATTAATTAAACAATGATTTGGCCCTGAGTGAAACCATATGTCAACAACGGAAAGGGATTTCATTTTAAATGTGATGCATAAGCCACAGTGGCCTATCTAACTGCATCACTGGAAAATATATGAGCAGGCCAAACAGACTTCAGGGGATATGAGCACCTGTCTGTTTTAAGAGGTTTTCATTTATATGGATGAGTGAATATTGAAATATTTATGCGGTAATATTATTCATAATGTAGCCTATGTAAATGCACATTTCTAAATTCATAGTAGGCTAATATTAAGATTACATTTCCTTTCTGTAATTTACGAGGCAAAGCTAAAATGCAGCAATTATATTTGTAGGCCTATTAGATTTTAGATGGTCGTTTTGTTTCTTGAATTCGTTTAGTAAATATTAGTAGACTACAATTTGATATTTTGGGGTTAAATACATTTGGATTTGTTTGGTTTAGTTTAAGAAGAACCAGCTATGCTGATTACATTATCAAATAGCACAATGCACGTGTCACTAGTATCATTACGAGTAGACTAATGTAGGCCTCATGATTTCAGCCGCATACATTGTCGAGATGTATTTTATAATGTCGTTTAACGATAACAAATTCATTTTAAGACGAGTTTTCTCACTTGCTTTTCTTTGCCATTCCACACAGACTAATGAAACCCAAAACAGCATTGACAGCAGAATTGGATACGGAAAAGACGTCCGGTTTAGTTCGAGAAAGGCCACCTTTAAATGTAGAGTGCGCAAATCACCATAGTGTAGTTTATTTGTCCTCTTTACAGAAGATCTGTTTTATACGAGTGGGCGGTCTGTAAACTTCATGGTACCAGTCCATGGGAACTAAACAAACCAAAATCGGGCTTTATTTAACTGGAAATGTTTCTTTCACGGAATAAATGTTTAACTCCTGTTCCAAGACATCAGTAACCTACTTAAAATTGGTGGGATACTATTCAGAGCATAAATACTATTTTGGCCAATAGCTAATCTGTTAAAAAGATGTAGGCATATTAAGAATTTTCCCCAATTTTTTGGTAGCAGCCTACATTTGTTTTAACATATTGGCCTATGCAAATTGCAAGACTCTCCATTGTACAAAACTGTACATTAGAATTAGACTAGGCTACTACAATTAAATTAGGCCTAAGCCAATGGCACTAGACAAGAAAACAAATGCACTATCAGATGGTTTTGTGGCATGCATAAATGAGTTTCAATGGCTTGCTTCACAGCTCAAAGACGCACAACGGTTGGGTAACGCTGTGAAATGATAAGGGGAGTAGAAACTCTCAAAAGACCGTAGCCATACCCAGTATACCCACTATGCCCAATGCGCTCGCATCTATAATAAAACGCTGGTTTGAACTCTCCGGCCCAAGTCGAGTGTTGCTATTCCTGCGGTCTCCATACAGGAAAGCGCTCCATTGTGAATGTGAATTGCCCGTGGTAGGCTGTTCAAGGCTGCTGCGTTTTGATGCGGCCTACCCCTCTATCTGCCATAGGCCCCATAGGCCTCAGAGGCCTCGCATCTTAAAAAGTCGTTATGAACGAACAAGGATTAAATGCAAGACTGACATTTCACTGCAGAGTTTAATGTGTTTTCGAGCTGTCATTGCCACTCACAGCAAGAAAAAAAACCTGACGTTTCAACCATTTCACTCCCCCAGTGTCAGTGAAGCGTATTTTATAGTCGTCTTTGGTTGCTACCTCAGTGTTTGGCAAGTAAAACATGTTCCAAAAACATTATTTTGGCTACATTCAGAACACCAAGTTCCCACGTCTATAATCAAACAGCAGCCACATTCTCATTGTAAAATAAGTGTTCAACGACCCTCACTAACATTTCAGAAGGCCCATTTTCCTCTTCTCACTTAGCAGTGGTGTTGTCGGGCAATGCTGATGGAGAACTTGTCTAACTGTGCATTAACCTGGCTCGTGCTCAGGTCATCCACATGCGCTTCTGCGCGCCAGACCCCAAGTGCGCGCGTACTGGTGAAATGTTTGCAAGATGCAGATGCCATGGCATAGATGTTAAAGAATGTTATTTGTATACGGCTACCCAGGTGACTATCATGAACATTCACTGAGTAATTGGATAAGCTACACTTATTTAATTCACTATAGTAAAAGGGGAAATTGTTTCGCTTTCAGATCATTTGTGCAATAGTTGACCTGACGCTGACTTTTAGCTAAAGTCACAACATATTTTTTCAGGATCATTGATAACCTTCAAACTATGTCAGGTTCTTATGTTTGCCCTAAGATGCTCTACTCTTATGTTCACGGCCTTTATGCATAATAGCCTACGAATACTACTAATAATTGCGGACTAACAAAATGTTTTGTTTCGTATTTTCGCATGAGAAGTAACGCTGAAAGTACGACCTACCGCTTTGGCATTGAGTGAAGGGCTTTGGATGCTAATGAGATGCAGACATTGACCACGCGCCCTCCATCCGCCACACCGAGAAAGCGTAACTGAGTCTCTCGTGCGCAACATAGCTGCAGCTCGACATCTTGTTGTCCATCTCGTCGCTTTGTAGCACCTGATAGAGGAAGTCTATGTATCTGGAGGCCAGTTTTAGTGTCTGGATCTTGCTCAGTTTATCCGAGGGTAGCGTGGGGATGATTTTGCGTAAAGACGAGAAGGCTTCGTTGAGCGACTGTGTCCTTTGCCTCTCCCTGACGTTGGCCAGGCACCGCTGGTTCTGCAACTCCTCGTAGGACTGAGTGCTGCTGCTCGGACTCGTTTTTTTGCCCCGTTTCACGTTACCCGGACAGCTGTCCTCGCTCGACTTTTTACTGTGTCTCCTCTTCCTTCCAAATCGTTTCTGTTGCCTGTCCAACTCATCCTCACTGGTCAGTAGGCTATCCATTGGGGAGACGGGAGAACTTAAGCCCTCTTCCATTTCTCGTTTAAAGAAATGCAAGGATAGAAAATGAAAAAACGGTCTCCACTTTTGAAGCTGCGGTTACAAAATATATCAGAATATACCGACAACGACAGAAAGTCGTTTTAAAGAATGTCTTACTCTACGACTATTATTTTCTCAACGTTTTTGGAGTAGGATACTTTCAAACCTACGCTTGAGGTAGTCCTTCTCTCGCAGGAAGTTTTTCCCCAATTTTTGGGGGGAAACTTTATCCCAGTTTCAGATGCTAAATAGTTGTCTAGTGAAGAGGGAGGCACTATCGGGCTCTGATTGGCCAGCTAATAAACAGGAGGGAACAGTCTTATGTTACACTCCATAGCTATATTATAGCAGCCCTGGACCTCAGAACAGAATAATGTCAAAACAATCAAATATCAATGACAAAAGTAACAATAGACCTATTATTATTTGTAATAATTCATGTTCTAGCCTACCTCTTCCTATAATTGGTATGAAATAGACTATAACTAATAGACCCTTTTTTAAAAATCAACAAATATAGCATGATTATTAGGCCTTTGATAAATGCATGATTCATATTATGAAAAGTGTGTTGTTTTATAATTTGATAATCATAAACAATACCCATTTCATCCCGTATTGACTATTTTAGTACAATAGCGACATCTTCATGATGAATATAATACATGATAAATATAAGCCTATGTAATAACCAAAATATAAATAGGCTGGGCCTATATGTCATCTGAAAAATATTTCTAGTTGCGGTCTCTCTACTATGCGTTTTAGTAGGCCTAATAGCTTACTGTACATGTTTATAAAATTAAATTCATATTTTATTCTAGTCTATAAATTCAGTAAACATTTTGTTAGTGAGCGTAGGTTTAACATACCGTATTGTAATACATAAAAAATACCTACCCTATGCAGACGGGGATATATATACTCTTGTTCCCTAATCTAATCAAAAGTCGGTATGCTTTCCCAGTTTTCATAATGTGGAAGTCAAAACAGGAAGAAAGCTTAAACTAACCGAAAAGTTCTCATGTTTCTCTGGATGCCTCCAGCATGCGTTTTGTCAAAGTTCCACCTCTTGATGTGTGATGTCATGTTTTCTACACATGACAGTGCGCAGTTGGCTCATTTTAACGGACTCATTCTCCAACAGTGTGTGATTTCTCGAATTATCTGCTACCAAAATGCTCCGTTTTTCCCGAGTCAGTTGACGTCTACTTTTAACATTGGAGTAAAATCCCACTGTGTATGTGTTTTACCTTTATCTAAAATAATCTGTAGTATTAATGGAAATCCTTCCTCATAGTTAAATACTGGCATGGGTTAAATTCCTTGGAAGAATATGTGAAGGAATGTAATAAATAACAAGTGAGAAACTTCACCCAGGTGGAAGATTTTATTCCGTGCAATTTTATTCTTATAAATGCTATGAGCTCAAATACTGTACCTCGATATCTGTTTTAAATTAACTTTATAAACAACACTTGAAAATGCGTTTTACACATCCGGGTAGACCAATATAAGCCTACTGTCAAAATAGTTACAGTGCCTTCAGAAAGTATTCAGATCCCTTGACTTATTCCACATGTTGATGTGTTACAGCCCGAATGCAGCTTTTCACACCTGGATTGTACAATATTTGAAAATTGTTATTTTTAAAATTCTACAAGCTCTGTCAAGTTGGTTGTTGATCATTGCTATTCAGCCATTTTCAAGTCTTGCAATAGATTTCACGCCAATTTAAGTCAAAACTGTAACTAGGCCACTCGGGAACATTCAATGTCTTCTTGGTAAGCAACTCCAGTGTATATTTGGCTTTGTGTTTTAGGTTATTGTTCTGCTGAAAGGTGAATTCATCTCCCAGTGTCTGTTGGAAAGCAGACTGAACCAGGTTTTCCTCTAGGATTTTGCCTGTGCCTAGCTCTATTACGTTTCTTTTCATCCTAAAAAACTCCCTAGTCCTTGCAGATGACAAACATACCCATAACAGGATGCAGCTACCACCATGCTTGAAAATATGAAGAGTGGTACTCATTGATGTATTGTGTTGGATTTGCCCCTAACATAAAGCTTTGTATTCAGAACACAAAGTGAATTTCTTTGCCACATTTTTTTGCAGTTTTACTTAGTGCCTTATTGCAAACAGGATGCATGTTTTGGAATATATTTATTCTGTACATGCTTCCTTCCTTTCACTCTATCAATTAGGTTAGTATTGTTGTTGATCCATCCTCAGTTTTCTCTAATCACAGCCATTAAACTCTGTAACTGTTTTAAAGTCACCATTGGCCTCATTGTGAACTCCCTGAGCGGTTTCCTTCCTCTCTGGCCTTCTGAGTTAGGAAGGACGCCTGTATCTTTGTAGTGACTGGGTGTATTGATACACCATCCAAAGTGTAATTAATAACTTCACCATGCTCAAAGGGAGATTCAGTGTATGCCTCATTGTTTTTAACCCATCTACCGTACCAATTATGTGCTCTTCTTTGTTCTTTGTGGTTGAATCTGTTTGAAATTCACTGCTCAACTGAGGGACCTTACACATAATTATATCTGTGGGATACAGAGATGAGGTAGTCATTCAAAAGTCATGTCAAACACTATTATTTCACAGAGTGAGTCCATGCAAAGTATTATGTGACTTGTTAAGCAAACGTTTACTCATGAACTTATTTAGGCTTGCTATAACAAAGGGGTTGAATATTTATTGACTCAAGACATTTCAGCTTTTCATTTTTAATAATTTGTAAACATTTCTAAAAACATTATTCCACCAGTGACACAAAATCTCAATTTAATCCATTTTAAATTCAGGCTGTAACACAACAAAATGTGGGAAAAGTCAAGGGGTTTCAGTACTTTCTAAAGGCACTAGGTTTACACATGTTTACAAATATGTAGGACTAATGCATTTACTGTAGGCTTATTTGTTACTTTAGCTTACTGAAAATAAGCGGAACTCAGATGTATTTTTGCAGTGAGCAATTTTAGAAGTTGCACAATTATTTGAACACATGTACATGGTCCTGGTGTGAGGACATATTCTGGCAGCCCCTCACAGGTTCCTGCCTGTACAGCCATCTCAGTGCCGGGTCTGGTGTATCTCTTTGACTGGGATGGTAATATTGCATGTCACACAGCTTTTACCCGCATCCAGAGTCCCCAAAACCGTCTGGAAAGTCTCAGAAGAGGTAGAAGTTTGGTCACTAGTAATTGAAGCTGAGGATATCTTGGGTTTAAAGAAATATGTAATATTTGACATGTGTAATCCACATTCTTAACAGTCTAGAAAAAGGAAGAAACCATCAATAGACATGGCAGCACTTAAAAGACCAACAAACACACACGCACGCGCACACACACTTCCCCCTGATTACACCCCCAAGACCCTTTGCTCCACGTCTGCAGGTTAATGCTGGAGGGCAGTTTGGCCAGGGGAGTGGGGTCAGAGATGGAGTGTAAGAAGTTGATCTTCCACAGTGACTGTGCTATGCAATATGGTCCTGGGCCAAATCTAATTTTCTTCACCGTGCAACCTTTCCAGTAAGAATAATACGATGTTTCACTCAATTCAAGCACAGTTTAGGCTACTAGTACAACAAATACTCATTTTATGTGGGCATTTTGTCTCAATTATGACCCAAGTCAATATGTAAACACACATTTCCAGACCAATAGGTTATTCAAGTACATTATTCTGCACCATTTCATTTGCTTATACTTCATGTTGTAAAACACTTGTTAGATTGATGCCTATCCTGCTGAGCGTGAGGGGTGATTCGCTCCTGTTCACCTGTAAGTACAACATGCTTTGGGAATTGTATCCCTACAAGCATGGTATCTCAGTTTTCAGACATATCCCTCTCACGATTAACTAGAAAACATTTTCATTTCACAGATCATGAAGATTTACATAGATATTCACAGGTTACACCCTTTGAACTCATCACTGATTGTTGTTTCAGATCTAATGAATAAAAGGAAATTGACAATTTCAATAAAAACAGCGGTTGTGGAAAAAATTTGAGCGAGTCCCAGACAGAATCCATATGGCCTGTAGTCATGAGCCATGCCTTCCTTCAGAATCCCAGGGGATTAACAGGTAGAGCATCCTGCACATGTATTCCATGCAGGGCCCAACCAGAGGAGAAGGGGTAATTTAGGATACTTCTGGCCCCAGCGCCCTGGCACGAAGCATAGGAGCCACAGCTTGTCAGAGAGGGAGAAAGAGAGAGAGAGTGTGTCTGTGTGTGTGTCTGCATGCATGTGTGTGTGTGTGTGTGTGTGTGTGTGTGAGATGACCCGCATCAGATCAAAGATGAGCTCGGGGCTGTATTTCACCCAGGCAGGATGACGCATTAATATCTCCCTGACACCTCCAAACCACCTCCACATGGGCCCGGCCTTCCCTTAAAAAGCCCAGATCCTTTCTACAGAGGCCTGTCACATCAATCGACACACATCCTCCGCATGCAGCATGCTGACTTCAGATCAGGGTAATAAATAGAGAACGAGTGGCCGGGGGAGAGGTGGGAAAGAGAAAAGAAAAATATGACCCGGCATGTGCGGCATCAGTCAATGCTTTTATGAAGCGTCTGCCTAAAAAGGCAAATCGATGGGCGCCGGTTCGGCCCCTGCAGATCTGACAAAGGTTAGGGAACTGTTACGAAAGGTTATGAATGAGATTAGTTGTTGGGGCGCTCGTTCTGTGATGAGTTGAATTTTACTGTCCATGTGCATGCCAGAAATGGTTAACTCTGGGTTTGGACCGCAAACCTTACAAGTTATACCCCAAAGGATCCAGGGCAAGTGGATCTAAAGTGTAATCAGATGAGGGCCCAGTGTGTGTGTATGTGTGTTTATGTGTGTGTGTGTGTGCACGCGGGTGCATGCACGAGTGTGTATGTGTCACGGTGTGTGAGAGAGCATGTGTTTCATACCAAGATGAACAAAAGGTCTTCAGCAGAGAAAGCTCCAGCTGGTTTTCATTAGTAGCACTGCCTGTGTCTATTACTAACAGTGCAATCACTGTTACTACTAGTGTTGCTTCTTCCATGACCAATTTCCGTTAGCATGCCAATACCTATTGCTCTGCAATTGGAATTGATATTGCTTGTATTTTCAAACTTGTAATTCCTAGTACCACCATTGCCCTGAAACACACAGATGCCACTGCTTTAGCTCTTCAACACCATTTTCTACATTGCATACAGAATTGCTAACCTTATATCAGCTCTTTAATTTAAAGTTCCAGTGGAGTCAAAAACGTGATATCCCGTGTTTTATATATGCTGAACAAAATTATAAAATGCAACAAGCAACAATTTCAAAAGTTTTACTGAGTTACAGTTCATATAAGGAAATCAGTCAATTGAAATAAATAAATTAGGCCCTAATCTACGGATTTCACATGACTGGGAATACAGATATGCATTGATTGCGGCCTGTGGAATGTTGTCCCACTCCTCTTCAATGGCCGTGCGAAGTTGCTGGATATTGGCGGGAACCGGAACACACTGTCTTGCACGTCGATCCAGAGCATCCCAAACATGCTCAATGGGTGACATGTCTGGTGAGTATGCAGGCCATGGAAGAAGTGGGACATTTTCAGCTTTCAGGAATTGTGCACAGATCCTTGCGACATGAGGCTGTGCATTATCATGCTGAAACATGAGGTGATAGCGGTGGATGAATGACAAACCATGACGTGACCTCAGGATCACGTCATGGTATCTTTGTGCATTAAAATTGATAAATTGCAATTTTGTTTGTTGTCCGTAGCTTATACCTGCCCATACCGTAACCCCACCGCCACCATGAGGTGTACTCTGTTCATAACATTCACGTCAGCAAACCGCTCGCCCACACGACGCCATACACGTGGTCTGCGGTTTTGAGGCCGGTTGGACATACTGCCAAATTCTCTAAAATGAAATTGGAGGCTGCTTGTGGTAGAGACTTCTTATGGCTGAGATCGGCTGAGATCCCGTTAACGGCCAGTGAAAGTGCAGGTGAAAGTGAAAGCCAGTGAAAGTGCAGGGCGCCAAATTCAAACAACAGAAATCTCATAATTAAAATTCCTCAAACATACAAGTATTTTACAACATTTTAAAGATACACTTGTTGTTAATTCCACTACAGTGTCCGATTTCAAAAAGGCTTTACAACGAAAGCACACCATCTGATTATGTTAGGTCAGTACCTAGTCACAGAAAAACACAGCCATTTTTCCAGCCAAAGAGAGGAGTCACAAAAAGCAGAAATAGAGATAAAATTAATCACTAACCTTTGATGATCTTCATCAGATGACAGTCATAGGACTTCATGTTACACAATACATGTATGTTTTGTTCGATAAAGTTCATATTTATATCCAAAAATCTTAGTTTACATTGGCGCGTTATGTTCAGTAATGTTTTGCCTCCAAAACATCCGGTGATTTTGCATAGAGCCAAATCAATTTACAGAAATACTCATCATAAATGTTGATGAAAATACAAGTGTTTTTGATAAAATTTAGATCCACTTCTCCTTAATGCAACCGCTGTGTCAGATTTCCCAAAAACTTTACGGAAAAAGCACACCACGCAATATTCTGAGTACGGCGCTCAGACACAAAAACAAGCCATACAGGTACCCGCCATGTTGTGGAGTCAACAGAAGTCAGAAATAGCATTATAAATATTCACTTACCTTTGATGATCTTCCTCAGAATGCACTCCCAGGAATCCCAGTTCCACAATAAATGTTTGTTTTGTTCGATAAAGTCCATCATTTATGTCCAAATACCTCCTTTTTGTTCACGCGTTTAGTTCAAAAATCCAACTTCACGACGCGCAGGCACACTTATTCCAGACGAAAAGTCAAAAAATTCCATTACAGTTCGTAGAAACATGTCAAACGATGTATAGAATCAATCTTTAGGATGTTGTTAACATAAATCTTCAATAATGTTTCAACCAGAGAATTCCTTTGTCTTTAGAAAGGCGAAGGAACGCAGCTACCTCTCACGGGGGCGCACCTGAGTGAGCTCATGGCACTCTGCCAGACACCTGGTTGAAACAGCTCTCATTCCCTCATCCCTCACAGTAGCCTGAAACAATGTTCTAAAGACTGTTGACATCTAGTGGAAGCCTTAGGAAGTGCAATATGACCCAATATACACTGTATATTCGATAGGCAATGACTTGAAAAACTACAAACCTCAGATTTCCCACTTCCTGGTTGGATTTTTTCACAGGTTTTTGCCTGCCATATGAGTTCTGTATTCTCACAGACATCATTCAAACAGTTTTAGAAACTTCTGAATGTTTTCTATCCAAATCTACTAATAATATGCATATCTTAGCTTCTGGGCCTGAGTAGCAGGCAGTTTACTCTGGGCACCTTATTCATCCAAGCTACTCAATACTGCCCCCAGCCATAAGAAGTTAACATTAAATTCCCTGGCAACAGCTCTGGTGGATATTCCTGCAGTCAGCACACCAATTTCACGTTCCCTCAACTTCAGACATCTGTCGCATTCTGTTGTGTGACAAAACGGCACATTTTAAAGTGGTTCCCAGCACAAGGTGGACCTGTGTAATGATCAAGCTGTTTATTCAGCTTCTTGATATGCCACACCTGTCAGGTGGATGGATTATCTTGGCAAAGGAGAAATGCTCACTAACAGGGGTGTAAACACATTTGTGCACAAAATTTGAGAGAAATAAGCTTTTGTGCGTTTGAAACATTTCTGGGATCTTTTATTTCAGCTCGTGAAACATGGGACCAACACTTTACATGTTGCATGTTGTACCCTTCCCCACTCAGACCACTCCCAGACAGTCCTACCAACATTCTTGCTTGCGAAATTGTCCTTTGCTAAGAAGCTAATTTTGTTTCTTTTTGACAATTTGAATTGAAAGCACTCGAGCTAGGTTTCCATCCAATTGGCGACAGATTTTCATGCGAATAAGTTAAATGAGTTTCCAGCGCATTTTCAACCCTACTGATCTTTTTCTCACACATGTTTTTGCGTTATATAGTGAGTGTGCCCACTGGTATTGGCATGTGTGCTCTAGCCAACACCTCACAGACATAGTGCGGGTATAGCCTATATGAGATTATAACCGACAAAAGAGCGAGATTATTTTTATTTGTCAAATGGCAGCCAAGCTTTTCTCTCCCCTGTCGTTTTGACAAGCAGCTGTGGGCAAACTTTGCTCTGTTAGCCACCATGGTCACACTGAGTGACACACTGAAGGGAATCAGGAGAACAAACATGCCCACACAAATACTACAGTCTGTAAACATCACCTGTTCAGGCACTAACACCAGGAACGGACTAGGAAAAGAAATCGGCCCGGGCAATTTTAACACACAGGCCAATCTTTTTTTTCCTCTAGGCCACCACACCAGCCCATTATTTGTCCAACAGGCCCAATTGGCTAAAGATGGACCACCCCATCTGGCATTTGTGAGAACTTTCCTATTGACAGTCCATCTCTGACTATCACCAACACCACCACTACCTCCAACCATGACCCAGTAATGGAGGAAGTTAGTTGTGGGCTTTTCAACGAAACGGGGAGATTTCCCAATATTAAGCCACTCTTTTCCAGTAAGGAGGAGTGACTCATGTTCCGCAGCATTACAGAGGGAAATGTCCTCACTAACAGGGATGTAAACACATCTGTGCACAAAATTTGAGAGAAATAAGCTTTTTGTGCATATGGAACATTTCTGTGATCTTTTATTTCAGCTCATGAAACATGGGACCAACACTTTACATGTTGCGTTTATATGTTTCAGTGTATATTTCCACACTATGAGGCTGGAATTATACTGTGAAATCGTGAAAATTATGATAATGCCCTTTTAGTGTAAGAGCTGTTTGAAAAGACCACTGAAATTTCAGCCTGTTTTGGTGGGATGGAGTTTTGGAATTCCATGGCAAACTCAACATGTGGTAAATGAGTTAATAGACCAATAAGAAAGTTCCAAAGCAAATTTTTCATTTACCCCTCCCCACTCAGACCACTCCCAGACAGTCCTACCAACATTCCTGCTTGAGAAATTGTCCTTTGCATAGAAGCTAATTTAGTTTATTTTTGACCATTTTAATTGAAAGCACTCTAGCTAGGTTTCCATCCAATTGGCGACAGATTTTCATGCGAATATTCTAAAACAAATGTACTTCTTGTGTGCGATTATTTAGTGCACGTAAAAATACCTTTTGCGGTAATATTCCCATGTACTGAATAAAAATGTCAAGTTAAATGGATATTCAGCGCATTTTCAACTCTACCGATCTTTTTCTCACACATGTTTTTGCGTTATATAGTGAGTGTGCCCACTGGTATTGGCATGTGTGCTCTAGCCAACAGCTCACAGACATAGTGCGGGTATAGCCTATATGAGATTATTACGGACAAAAGAGCGAGATTATTTTTATTTGACAAACGGCAGCCAAGCATCGATGATCATGTCACCAGAATAAGATGGCGTTTCAAACGCCATTTCTTCCATAATTCATTTTTACAAACACAAAAAGATCCGACCTTGGCTGACGTATTTTGTTTTGTCGACATTGGGAACGTTTACTGACGCATTTTCTGTTTCCATCAAGCCTATAATTACATTTTGTATTAGAAATGTACGTAAAAAGGTTGGATGGAAACCTGGTTAGTAAGGTACTTAATTGTTACCCAGAAAATATTTGATATTGAGATAAAAATGGCTATTGGACCTTTAACAGTAGCAGTAGTACCTGCTTATGTGACATAAAAATATACTATTGGCTGTAATGTTAGCATTTCCCGGGAGGGACTGGGACCAGAAATCGGCCCGGGCAATTTTAAGACACGAGCCCATTATTTTCCTAAATTTGATTGGCTAAAGATGGACCACCCCATCTGGCATTTGCGAAAACTTTCCTATTGACAGTCCATCTCTGACTATCACCAACACCACTACTACCGCCAACCATGACCCAGTAATGGAGGAAGTTAGTTGTGGGCTTTTCAACGAAACGGGGAGATTTCCCAATATTAAGCCACTCTTTTCCAGTAAGGAGGAGTGACTTGTGTTCTGTAGCATTACAGAGGGAAATGTCCTCAAATGTATTGGTTACACAAGTTCTGAAAAAAGTATAGCGCATAGACTACTCTGATTACTGTAAAATAAAATGTAAAGAAAGAAGGACCCCACTCATAGACAAACTGATTTGTATGACAAGCTCTCTCTGTTTCATACACAGGTGGGGCTGGTTTCTTGGATTTAGCTTAAGCCTAGTCCTAGAGCATTCTTAATGGAGAGTATCCGGGAAACCAGGCTCGATACCTAGGCCACTATTCAATCAGATGGCGTGTTAACCCGCATTGGCAAACATCCCCATAGTGGATACTTTGGCAGTATTGGAGGTGTAACTGAAGGATGAGCTGATAAATAGGTGAGCTGCTGCTCTTGTGTGTCACAAACCACTCCCTTCTTTATTATCCCTACCACGTTAGAAGTTCGAAACGGCGCCTCCCGAGTGGCGCAGCGGTCTAAGGCACTGCATCGTAGTGCTTGAGGCTTCACTACAGACCCGGGTTCGATCCCAGGCAGCCTGCTGCAACCGGGAGACCCATGAGGCGGTGCAGAATTTGGCCACTTAGGTTATTACACAATATAGTGTTGATATCCCTACTCTATACTTATGGTAAGCCCCTTTGGTGAATGAAGCAAGAGACAATATCAGTGAGTATATGTTGGGGGGGCATGGAACCATAGGCACTAAAACTCAAAGAGCCATTCTTCACTGTCATATACTCTGTGGCCATCTATTCATATATCCACACCTCCTCCACTGCAACGCCGATGACAACGTGTTTCTCAAATTGCATTAGGGGCCCTTCATAAAGGTTTCATAGGGGAGTGTGTAACAGCTTGAAGCGTTTATGTTGGTTTAATATGATGCAGGTTTCTCAAAGGGGTTCTCGAGTGTGGACAGGGGCCCGGGGTGCCAGAAGTCCCCAGAGGCCCCCCAGCGCCCCTCTCTTCACTTTGATATTCAGGGTTATAGGGAGTAAAAGGCCTATCCTCAGTGTGGAGTTCAAAATGCCTGACTTGCACATGAATTGGCCATGGTAACAATGTTTGAGGCATACATGTAAAAACTAAAGCGAAGGGCTCGATTCAATCCATATTGTTCCACGTTATAGCGCAATTTAAATGTAAAAGGTGTGAATAATGCAGCGTGCACCGTGAATGCAGTCTCCGCCAACGTGGGAACATTACCTTTACATTTCAATCGAGCTATAACATGAAACTTCTGCCATATGGATTGAATCGAGCCTTAAGCTTTTTCGCCTTTCTGCTTTTTGTACATATTATCGGTGCATATTGGTTTGGGGAGAATCGGACTGGTATTTCTCTCCACTGAAAGTAGGGCCTTTAGTCATGAACTTTCTCCCCTTTCCCCCCTCACATTGAACTCAAACACGTTTCATTGACTTGACAGTTACAGCAAACAGTGTTGCCAGAGCAATTATGTTGGCAAAAACACAATTATATTCATTATGCATGTACAACTTCCAGGATCTGAACCCAAACACAACCCCACCCCATCTGGAATAGAGCGTTTCTTGTTGATGAGATGGAGAGTCAAAGATGAATTAAGTAAATAGGTGAGAGAGGGAATGGAGAAGGAACAGTCAGTAGGGTGCTGACAGGGGGGAAGGTCACTCCACTGCCTCCTGCACAAACACAGCTAGCGTGATTAGCATTGCACTTGTGACCGTGGTGCCAAGGTTAGCAAGGTAAGCCTAGCTGCTGGGCCCAGGTTCACAGCGTCCTGTTTATGTCCACAGTACCCAGGTGGCCTGAAAGGCTAAGGCTGGCCTGGATTGGGCTGGAGGGGAGATGACCAAACCAAAAACCAAAGGCAAACATGGGACCTGTTTGCTTTGCTGATTGGTTAAAACGAGGGGGTGACGATGGGGTTGTCATCAGCAGATGTCAACACTGAGGCGACACTTACAGTAAACTGTCCGTCCCTGCTCCCTACATCTCACCTAGCTTACACCCCAGGCCCAAATCCTTAGGTCTAGTATAAGGAGTTGAGTGGCCTTGTGCATTGTCTAAAGCACAATAAAAGTAACTTTTGTGGAGCTCAATTAACACACCAATAAAATAACACTGAGTAAAGGTATGGCTGTATAGACATGCTAATATGACATTTCTCTATCCAGTCGAGATTAGCCACGACGGCTAAAATTGACTACAGCCCCCTTAGCTCTTAACACCTAGAAAATACTTAAAGCGTCTCTGTTTATCTAGACTCTCTGCTTAGCGTGTTTGTGCTGGGCACCAGGAGAGCTGTTCAATCCGAAGAGGAAATTATTGAAGGTCCCAATGCTCATCTGAAAATGCTTCAAATGGGCCCCCTGCCGTTCGGCCCTGTCAGCAAAGGGCCCGAGTCATATTGTAAAGCATACTTTCCCCACACACCACTCTGAGTTATTAGCTCCCAGGTTAAAGCAGTGTGGCAGCCCTGTGAAGAGGAATGATAATGACAAAAGCAGGTGAGGTATTTAACTAACATTTCACAGCTATTGAAGAGACGTAGAGAGACTGGGTACCGGGTAGGTCGGGTTGGGAGTCAGCTTCTGCTTCATCAAATGGCCCTTTATTTCTCACCTCTTAAAGTTACTTGAGGTATTTGGGACTGTTGTTTATGAATTAAATGATTTTAATCAAATGAATTTAACTTAACTTATGAGTTGCTCATGAAATGTTTTCCATTTGTAATATTGTAAGTTTAGAAAGAGTTTTAATAAAAAAATGTAAAAGCTTTTATGCATTTCATTTCCTAGGCACACACTTTCTTGGTTTCCTATTAAAGCCACAGTCTGTGAGATTGTCTGTCACTGATGGTCCAGGAGTGAGTTTTGGGCCTACAGCAGTCACATAACTTGGAATCAAGTCTGACTCCAGTCACCAATTTGATGACCTGAGACGCGACTTGATAGAAAATAAAACAAATTGAGACTCGACTTGGAGTCTCAAGACTCGGGACTCGACTTTGACTTGATAACGATCATTTAAAATTATCTGGCCAGGTTTTGTAACGTTTTGATACTCATTTTGTAGCACAGACTCTCAACTGGATTACTCCATGCAGCCAGAAACAGTAGCCGCAGCATCGCCCTTGCAAAAGAAACGTGCAACAGTTTGGCTAGTGAAACGCACACTTTGCCCACTGATTGGACCTGTAAACTGTCAATCAACACAGGTTGCGTGAGCTAGCAATCAGATTGCTGATTTGCTGTACAGCTATCGGATCGGGTGCAGCGCAAACGTCAAATTGTAGGGAGAGAGGATTGCCATAATAGGTAAATATGCAGCTCCAAAAATACACTACATGACCAAAAGTATGTGGACACCTGCTCGTCGAACATCTCATTCCAAAGTCCTGGGCATTAATATGGAGTAGGTCCTCCCTTTACTGCTATAACAGCCTCCACTCTTCTGGGAAGGCTTTCCACTAGATGTTGGGACATTGCTTTTCATTCAGGCACGAGCATTAGTGAGGTCAGGCACTGATTGTAGTCGGCGATCCAATTCATCCCAAAGGCGTTGGATCGGGTTGAGTTCAAAGCTCTGTGCAGGCCAGTCAAGTTCTTCCACACCGATCTTGACAAACCATTTCTGTATGGTCCACGCTTTGTGCACAGGTGCATTGTCATGCTGAAACAGGAAAGGGCCTTCCCCAAACTGTTGCCACAAAGTTGGAAGCACAGAATGGTCTAGAATGTCATTGTATGCTGTAGCATTAAGATTTATCTTCACTGGAACTAAGTGGCCTATCCCTAACCATGTAAAACAGCCCCAGACCATTATTCCTCCTCCACCAAACTTTACAGTTGGCACTATGCATTCGGGCAGGTAGCGTTCCAAACCCAGATTTGTCCGTCGGACTGCCAGATGGTGAAGTGTGATTCATCACTCCAGAGAACGCGTTTCCACTGATCCAGAGTCTAATGAGCTTTACACCACTCCAGCCGACGCTTGGCATTGTGCATGGTGATCTTAGGCTTGTGTGCAGCTGCTCGGCCATGGAAACCCATTTCATGAAGCTCATGACGAACAGTTCTTGTGCTGACATTGTTTCCAGAGGCAGTTTGGAACGCGGTAGCAGTTTGGAACGCATTTCGGTGTTCCTCAAGGTTCCGTTTTAGGACCACTATTGTTTTCACTATATATTTTACCTCTTGGGGATGTCATTCGAAAACATAATGTTAACTTTCACTGCTATGCGGATGACACACAGCTGTACATTTCAATGAAACATGGGGAAGCCCCAAAATTGCCCTCGCTAGAAGCCTGTGTTTCAGACATAAGGAAGTGGATGGCTGAAAACGTTCTACTTTTAAACTCGGACAAAACAGAGATGCTTGTTCTAGGTCCCAAGAAACAAAGAGATCTTCTGTTAAATCTGACAATTAATCTTGATGGTTATAAAGTCATCTCAAATAAAACTGTGAAGGACCTCGGCGTTACTCTGGACCCTGATCTCTCTTTTGACGAACATATCAAGACTGTTTCAAGGACAGCTTTTTTCCATCTACGTAACATTGCAAAAATCAGACATTTTCTGTCCAAAAATGATGCAGAAAAATGTATCCATGCTTTTGTTACTTGTAGGTTAGACTATAGCAATGCTTTACTTTCCGGCTACCCGGATAAAGCACTAAATAAACTTCAGTTAGTGCTAAATACGGCTGCTAGAATCCTGACAAGAACCAAGAAATTTGATCATATTACTCCAGTGCTAGCTTCCCTACACTGGCTTCCTGTTAAGGCAAGGGCTGATTTCAAGGTTTTACTGTTAACCTATAAAGCGTTACATGGGCTTGCTCCTACCTATCTTTCCGAGTTGGTCCTGCCGTACATACCTACACGTACGCTACGGTCACAAGACGCAGGCCTCCTAATTGTCCCTAGAATTTCTAAGCAAACAGCTGGAGGCAGGGCTTTCTCCTATAGATCTCCATTTTTATGGAATGGTCTGCCTACCCATGTGAGAGACGCAGACTTGGTCTCAACCTTTAAGTTTTTACTGAAGACTTATCTCTTCAGTAGGTCATATGATTGAGTGTAGTCTGGCCCAGGAGTGTGAAGGTGAACGGAAAGGCTCTGGAGCAACGAACCGCCCTTGCTGTCTCTGCCTGGCCGGTTTCCCTGTCTCCACTGGGATTCTCTGTCTCTAACCCTATTACAGGGGCTGAGTCACTGGCTTACTGGTGCTCTTTCATGCCGTCCCTAGGAGGGGTGCGTCACTTGAGTGGGTTGAGTTACTGACGTGATCTTCCTGTCTGGGTGGCGCACCCCCTCAGGTTGTGCCGTGGTGGAAATCTTTGTGGGCTATACTCTGCCTTGTCTCAGGATGGTAAGTTGGTGGTTGAAGATATCCCTCTAGTGGTGTGGGGGCTGTGCTTTGGCAAAGTGGGTGGGGTTATATCCTTCCTGTTTGGCCCTGTCCGGGGGTATCATTGGATGGGGCCACAGTGTCTCCTGACCCCTCATTCTCAGCAATCAGTATTTATGCTGCAGTAGTTTATGTGTCGGGGGGCTAGGGTCAGTTTGTTATATCTGGAGTACTTCTCCTGTCTTATCCGGTGTCCTGTGTGAATTTAAGTATGCTCTCTCTAATTCTCTCCTTCTCTCTTTCTTTCTCTCTCTCGGAGGACCTGAGCCCTAGGACCATGCGTCAGGACTACCGGGCATGATGACTCCTTGCTGTCCCCAGTCCACCTGGCCTTGCTGCTGTTCCAGTTTCAACTGTTCTGCCTGCGGCTATGGAACCCTGTCCTGTCCACCGGATGTGCTACCTGTCCCAGACCTGCTGTTTTCAACTCTCTAGAGACCACAGGAGCGGTAGAGATACTCTTAATGATCGGCTATGAAAAGCCAACTGACATTTACTCCTGAGGTGCTGACTTGCTACACCCTCGATAACTACTGTGATTATTATTATTTGACCATGCTGGTCATTTATGAACATTTGAACGTCTTGGCCATGTTCTGTTATAATCTCCACCCGGCACAGCCAGAAGAGGACTGGCCACCCCTCATAGCCTGGTTCCTCTCTAGGTTTCTTCCTAGGTTTTGGCCTTTCTAGGGAGATTTTCCTAGCCACCGTGCTTCTACACCTGCATTGCTTGCTGTTTGGGGTTTTAGGCTGGGTTTCTGTACAGCACTTCGAGATATTAGCTGATGTACAAAGGGCTATATAAAATAAACTTGATTTGATTTGGTAGTGAGTGTTGCAACCGAGGACATATTATTATTTTTTTGCATTTGGCCGTCCCATTCTGTGAGCTTGTGTGGCCTACCACTTCACGGCTGAGCCGTTGTTGCTCCTAGACGTTTCCACTTCACAATAACAGCACTTACAGTTAACCGGGGCAGCTCTAGCAGGGCAGAAATTTGACAAACTGACTTGTTGGAAAGGTGGCATCCTATGACGGTGCCACGTTGAAAGTCACTGAGCTCTTCAGTAAGGCCATTCCACTGCCAATGTTTGTCTACGGAGATCGCATGGCTGTTTGCTCGATTTTACATACCTGTCAGCAACGGGTGTGGCTGAAATAGTTAAATTCACTAATTCGAAAGGGTGTCCACATACTTTGTATATATAGTGTAGTGTAGTTTGGTGATCAAGAATAATACCTGTTTACTTTGGAAGCTCACCAGCAATGGGGCATCAAGCAACAATTGGGCCTACTGGTCTTTTGGTACGTCAAAATTACTTGAAGTTCATAATTTACTTACGAAGCTTGCATTTGGAATTTGTTGTTAAAATGAATTATCACTGTGGCGAGGAAGCACCATAGGTGCCTCTCTCCACTTGCGACCTCCAAACTCCCGCCAGCAGAGAGCGCTTTGTTCTCTTGTTGAAATGTTTGCTGTTGCTTTCACACATTTAAATGCACAATTCTATTTTCCATCTAATCCTACAATAATTGCAAGCATTTCATCATTCTATACATGTACCGTTTATTGCAACACTTAAACATTTCTGTTTCATACTATACATTTTCATTTAGCCTACCATTTCTTACCATCTGAGTGGGTGCGATGTTTAGTGTGCACATGAACGTCCACAAGACTCATGTAGAAGTTATTTTTTATTTAATTCAATGTATGGTTTCCTTTGTTGATATTTCTCAGGTTAGGTCGGAGTTCCGTGTCCTATGTCTCTGTCATTCTGGTTGTGCATTGTTACGGATACAAGTGTTCTGTGTGTATCCTGTGTGTATTTCTTTTCTCTCCTTCTCCCCTACTCACAGGTGACAATAATCATTCCCCAATCAGTCATCAATCAGTCGCTAATCAGAAGACACCTGCTCCTTTTCCCTTACCCAATCACAGTCCCTTTCCCTTGGTTTAAAACCCCTGTCAGTTGTTTTCTCCCCAGCTCAATCTCTTTTGTAAATGCCTTCTGTCTGTATATCGCTTGTGTGTTTTGCATCTACTTGTCACTTTGTCCCCACCTGTGAGTATTGTTTTGGTTATGGTGTTTGAGTGTTTGTTTGATGGTGGGAAAAGGGGGTAACCAGACAAGTCGCCCTTGGGCATACACTACCCGTAGGTAAACTTTGTTATATAAACACTAGTTAGAACTGGGCGGACCACCCCCTGTATTTTTGGTTAGTTAGTTAGCTGTTTGTGAAGTAGGCTAGTCTAGCTTAGGGGTGTTTTTGGATTATTCTTTCATTCCTTGGGTCCCGCTCAGCCCCTTTTCCTGCTCCCCCCATTACCGTGTGTTTTTAAATAAACCTTGAGTGTTTGACGGTAGTAATTTAGTTGTCTGTGGTTATTTTTGTTCTCACTGTTACGTTGTCACTATAATAATTTGCATGAGTTGTGTTACGGGTCCCATTACCATCCCCCCTAGATTGTCGGGCCAAAGGGATTCGTAACATAAGTGGGGGCTCATCCGGGATCTGTCTTTATTGACACCCATACCGCTTATGCAAATTGTTGTAGTGGTATAGTTCAGTGTTGAGCGCTGTAGCTGAAGTAGCATTAGTGTTTGCTATTTTGTTGGCTCTTGTGTAGTAGTTCAAGATGGCTACTTTTGATTTGAAGTCCTTTTTGGATAACCCTTCGTGGGAGGTTTTTGATAGATGTCGTAGGGTAGATTTAATGACCTTGGCTGACCATTATTCGGTATCGATTCCGCCGGGTTTAGTTAAAGCGGAGGTTAAACAACTAGTGTTAAATGTTTTGTTGGAAGAGCAGGTGCTTGTATTACCGCTGCCTGAGCCTACTACCCCTGTAGGGGATGTTGCTGCTCCTCTAAGCCCAGTGGTGTCTGAGGGCGAGGCTAAAGCACCTGCCACATTGCCCCGTTTTGATCCACTCTCCCCACTTTCAACCGGTGATGCCAGGAGGGATGTCCGTTCCATACAGTTCCAACTGGAGGCGGAAGAGAGAGCCCAAATTAGGCGAGAGACTCTCCAGTTGGAGATGTGTAAAATTGAGGCAGAAAAAGAGGAAAGGCGAGAACAGCGGCAGATGGAGTTAAAAATGCGCCAGATGGAACTGGAGGCAGAGACAGCGAGGCTAGCCTTTGTTCCTGCAGTGACTGTTAGTGAGCCGTCCTCACCAACTAGAGATCCCAACACTTTTGACATTAGTAGGCAGATTGCCTTAGTACCTTTGTTCAGAGAGTCAGAGGTTGACTCCTATTTTTGTGTATTTGAACGAATAGCCGTAGCATTGAAGTGGCCTAAAGAGGTATGGTGCCTATTACTTCAGTGTAAATTAACTGGTAAAGCCCAAGAGGTTTTGTCAGCGCTACCTCTTGAAGACAGTTTAAATTATGAAGTGGTCAAAGCTACTGTTCTTCGCGCATATGAGCTTGTGCCTGAGGCATACCGACAGAGATTTAGGTCTCATAAGAAGTCTTCTAGTAAGACTTATGTGGAATTTGCTAGAGAGAAGGGAAATCTGTTTGATAAATGGCATGCTGCTAGTAAGGTAACTGATTTCAACTCTCTCCGGGAGTTAATTTTGTTGGAAGAGTTTAAAAATTGCTTACCTGAACGCATTGTAGTGTACCTAAACGAACAGAAAGTATCCTCCTTGTCAGAAGCGTCTGTGTTGGCAGACGAGTTTGTGTTGACGCACAAGAGTGTGTTTTCGGCTCATACGGAGAGTAGAGTTACAGAATTGCCTACTTATGGCCCTAGTCGGCCAGCAGTATATCAAGCACGCCAGAAAAATGAGCGTCCCTGTTTCTATTGTCATAAGGTGGGACATATGATTAATGATTGCTTCCTGCTAAAACGTAAACAAGGGATGCCTCTTCGTGCCAAGCCACCAACAGGTGTTGGTCTAATTCGTACGGTTGTGAGGTCTGAAACGAAACAGGTGCCTAAGGGTAAATGTATTTTGGAAGACCCAGTCCCCGACCGTAGTTATGAACCGTTCATTTGAGGGTTTTGTGTCCCTAGCGAATGACGACGCGTCTCGGCTTCCGGTTAAAATCCTTAGAGATACTGGTGCGGCGCAGTCGTTTATATTGTCTGATGTGTTGCCCTTATCCGACGATACATACTGTGGTTCCAGTGTGTTAGTTCAGGGTATTGAAATGGGTTTTGTTCCAGTGCCATTGCACTTTGTGAAAGTACACTCTGAGTTAATCAGTGGAATATTCAGAGTGGGGGTACGTCTTATGTTGCCAGTAAAAGGTGTGACCTTTATAATGGGTAACGATATTGCCGGAGGAAAGGTAGTACCCGTTTTGGAGGTAATGGATAAAAGTGACCACTCTCTCTCCAATGAGCTGGCACAGAGTTATCCACATGTGTTCCCCGCTTGTGCTGTCACTCGTGCTCAGGCACGACAAGAGAGTGACGTGATAGATTTGTCGAACACTGTTCTGTTCAAAGAGGATGATCAAGAGGATGGGTTGTGCGCTACCTCTGAGGAGCTGATCACCTCTGACAAACAGCCCAGGAAAGAAGCGAAGGATGTTGAACTTATTGCTGATGCAATACAGTTACCAGTCACTCGTGAGCAGCTGGTTGCTAACCAAAAGGTTGACACCAAGCTTGCTAAATGTTTTTCTAGTGTTGTCTCATTGGAAGAGGTAAAGAAGAAAAACGTGGCTTACTTCATTGATGGTAATCTCCTCATGCGTAAATGGACATCCCATGATGACGCGGGCGGAGATTGGAATGCTGTTTACCAAATAGTGATTCCTACAGCCTTTCGACAAAATGTGTTATCCCTTGCTCATGATCACCAGTGGTCTGGTCATTTAGGAATCACAAAAACTTATGATCGGATTCTTCGCCATTTCTTTTGGCCAGGTTTAAAACAAGATGTGGCTCAGTACTGTCGTACCTGCCACACATGTCAGATAACAGGAAAACCAAATCGGGTTATTCCTCCCGCTCCTCTTTGTCCAATACCTGTCATAGGTGAACCATTCGAACATGTGGTGGTTGATTGTGTTGGACCGTTACCGAAGACAAAATCGGGTAACAAGTTTCTGTTGACAATTATGTATGGCAACAAGATACCCCGAGGCCATTCCTCTGCGAAGGATTACAGCACCGGTAGTGAGTAAAGCCTTAATAAAATTCTTCACGACATTCGGATTACCTATGGTGGTCCAAAGTGATCAAGGTACCAATTTCCTGTCCAAGCTTTTCAAGCAGGTGTTAAAATCCTTATCAATTACGCACCGTGTGTCAAGCGCCTATCACCCAGAGTCTCAGGGTGCGCTTGAACGTTGGCATCAGACATTGAAGTCTATGCTACGTAAATATTGTTTAGAATCTGAGAAAGATTGGGATGAGGGAGTTCCTCTAGTTTTGTTTGCTGCTCGTGAAACTGTGCAGGAGTCCATAGGTTTCAGCCCGGCTGAACTAGTGTTTGGTCACACAGTGAGGACCAATGAAAGTTCTTAAAGAACAGTTTTTGTCCCAAGAGTTGTGTACAGGAGATGAGAAGGTGTTGGACTACGTTAGTCGCTTTCGGGAGCGCCTACACCAAGCCTGTGCTCTTGCAAAGGAAGCTCTGTCTTCCTCCCAAAGGAGCATGAAAAGACACTATGATAAAGAGGCTGTTTCTCGTCCACTACAGCCAGGTGACCAAGTACTGGTGTTATTGCCTGTTCCAGGATCTTCACTGTCAGCTCGTTTCTCTGGTCCTTATTTCATTGAGAAGAAATTAAGTGAAACTGATTATGTGCTTCAAACGCCTGATAGAAAACGCCAATCTCGTGTGTGCCACATTAACATGTTAAAAGCATACCACACCCGACCCGTCACCCAAGTGGATAGTTCAAAAATAGAGGAAGGTACTGCTGTCTCCTCTGCTTCTACTGCTATGATAGTGGACTGTCATATTGATGATGGATTAGAGTTGCGCAATACTCAGCAGCAGTGCGTTAGGTTGCCCAACTCAGAAATGCTGCTGTCTATCCAGTCAGGTCTGGTTCATTTAACGGACGGACAGGCCGACGATGTTGTGAGGCTACTACACAGTTTTCCATGTCTCTTTAATGACGTTCCTACTCGCACAAACGTGTTGGAACATGACATTAATGTTGGAAATGCTACACCTATCAAGCAACACCCCTATCGTATCAACGCTTCCAAAAGGAAGATAATGAGGGATGAAGTGACATATTTGTTGGAGAATGACCTGGCTACGCCAAGTTCAAGCCCTTGGAGTTCTCCTTGCATTCTGGTTCCTAAACCTGATGGTACGTCCAGGTTATGTACGGATTATCGAAAGGTTAATTCTGTCACAATGCCAGATTCGTTCCCGTTACCCAGACTGGACGACTGTATCGACACTATTGGAGCTGCTAAGTATGTTACTAAGTTGGACCTCTTAAAAGGTTACTGGCAGGTTCCGTTAACTTCACGTGCTTCGGAGATTTCTGCCTTTGTAACCCCAGACAACTTCCTACAGTACTCAGTCATGGCTTTTGGGATGCGAAATGCACCAGCCACTTTCCAACGACTGGTTAACTCCGTATTAGCTGGAGTACCCAACTGTAGTGCTTATCTTGATGATCTGGTGATTTATTCGTCTGAGTGGTCAGATCATGTTGACTATCTCAGGGTAGTATGTGAACGGTTGGCAGCTGCTTCGCTAACCCTGAACTTGGCAAAGTGCGAGTTTGGAAAAGCTACTGTTACTTATCTTGGCAAGGAGGTCGGCCATGGACAGGTGCGCCCTGTTGATGCCAAGGTGTTGGCTATAACTGCATTTCCCGCACCTACCACCAGACGACAGCTACGCCGCTTTTTAGGGATGGTGGGCTACTACCGTAGTTTCTGTCAAAATTTCTCTGCGGTAGTTGCTCCATTGACCGATTTGCTCAGTCCGGCTAAATCATTTGTGTGGTCTCCGGATTGTAAAATAGCTTTTGAATCTGCGAAAGCCCTCTTGTGTAATACCCCTGTACTTGCTGCTCCGGATTTTGAAAAACCGTTTCAACTTGAGGTAGATGCTAGTGCCAGAGGTGCTGGTGCTGTTCTACTGCAGCAGGACAAGAGTGGAGTGGATCATCCAGTGTGTTATTTTTCTCGGTAGTTTAATAAATGTCAAACAAACTATGCCACAATAGAACAGGAAGCTCTTGCTTTGTTGTTGGCTCTGCAGCACTTTGAGGTGTACATTGGTTCCAGTGCCCTGCCAGTGATTGTATATACGGACCACAACCCCTTAGTGTTTCTCCACCGCATGTACAATCAGAACCAGCGCCTAATGCGTTGGGCCCTTATTGTACAGAATTATAATTTGGAGATAAAGCATAAAAAAGGTTCTGAGAATGTGTTGGCAGATGCTTTGTCTCGTGTGTGAGAATTATGATGTTTGTATGTTTTGTAAATACTGTGTTCGCAATCCCCCTAGGGTTGCTCTTTTAAGGGTGGGAGTGTTACGGATACAAGTGTTCTGTGTGTATCCTGTGTGTTTCTTTTCTCTCCTTCTCCCCTACTCACAGGTGACAATAATCATTCCCCAATCAGTCATCAATCAGTCGCTAATCAGAAGACACCTGCTCCTTTTCCCTTACCCAATCACAGTCCCTTTCCCTTGGTTTAAAACCCCTGTCAGTTGTTTTCTCCCCAGCTCAATCTCTTTTGTAAATGCGTTCTGTCTGTATATCGCTTGTGTGTTTTGCATCTACTTGTCACTTTGTCCCCACCTGTGAGTATTGTTTTGGTTATGGTGTTTGAGTGTTTGTTTGATGGTGGGAAAAGGGGGTAACCAGACAAGTCGCCCTTGGGCATACACTACCCGTAGGTAAACTTTGTTATATAAACACTAGTTAGAACTGGGCGGACCACCCCCTGTATTTTTGGTTAGTTAGTTAGCTGTTTGTGAAGTAGGCTAGTCTAGCTTAGGGGTGTTTTTGGATTATTCTTTCATTCCTTGGGTCCCGCTCAGCCCCTTTTCCTGCTCCCCCCATTACCGTGTGTTTTTAAATAAACCTTGAGTGTTTGACGGTAGTAATTTAGTTGTCTGTGGTTATTTTTGTTCTCACTGTTACGTTGTCACTATAATAATTTGCATGAGTTGTGTTACGGGTCCCATTACCATCCCCCCTAGATTGTCGGGCCAAAGGGATTCGTAACATGCATAATAGCAGCATTTGCGCCTCAGTGCACATAGAAATAGGCTAGATGGCCTGCGCACCACGGTTTGGAGTCAGTGTGTTGAATAAGAGAAAATTATTGTTCCATGTATGAATGGTGATGGAATATCATTAATAATCATTAAGTTTGATTCAGACAAGTGTACCAATGTAACAATGGATGTGGAAATGGTCTTTTACATTGTAGAACCAGTTTATTGGTTCTACGCTACCGCTACTCTCTGTTCATATATATGCGTAGTCACTTTAACCATATCTACCATATCTGTACATACTACCTCAATCAGCCTGACTAACCGGTGTCTGTATGTAGCCTCGCTACTGTATATAGCCTGTATTTTTACTGTTGTTTTTATTTCTTTACTTACCTATTGTTCCCCCAATACCTTTTTTGCACTATTGGTTAGAACCTGTAAGTAAGCATTTCACTGTTAGGTTTACACCTGTTGTATTCGGTGCACGTGACAAATAAACTTTGATTTGATTATTGGTTGTAAATGCCAATTGGGTAATTGTATGGTCCTGGGAGGGGCCAAGTGCTTATACAGTATGTACCTTCTTGAGCTCCTGTTGGACAGATTACATTTGTTTTCTCAAGGGGAGGCTGTACAGTCTTGCCCTCTACCTGTGTCCATTCAGATAAATCTACTTGTATATTTTGTATGATATGGGGCTTTTACCATTAAATCGCCAAGACCTGTAAATAAATCTACACTCTGACCACATCAACCTGCTTTGCCTTCTGCTGATTTCATGCCCTTAAGACTACTACAAGGTCTATTTTACAATTACATGATCAAAATCTCAGGGCTACCGAGTGGCACAGCGGTCTGTGCTAAAAGGTGTCATTACAGTCCCTGGTTCACATCCGGCCATGATTTGGAGTCCCATAGGGCGGCGCACAATTGGCCCAGCGTCGCCTGGGTTTACAGGGGTAGGCCGTCATTGTAAATAAGAATTTGTTCTTAACTGACTTGCCTAGTTAAAAAAAGAAAAAAAATGTGTTGTAGACAAAATAATGAAGGCTGTCTGCTAGCCTCAATAAATAGACAAAGGTTAGCAGTCATTGCATGTATAGATACATTTTTTACTTGACTTGAAAAAACTTGTCACTAGACTCGACTTGACCTGTTCTTAGAATGCACGACTTGAACTTGACTTCGAGACTCGACCCGTTCTACTTGGGACTCAACTTGAGACTCGGACCTTGTGACTTGTGACCACCTCTGGCCTACAGTCCAGCCAAAAGACGTGTAAATGGACATAGGCTTTTAAAAAAGCAAGTCATTTCAGGGTAGAGTTGAGAGAGATGAATTGTCTGAGGACTGAGCTTGAATAGGAGGATGGAGAGAATAGAACGTAAGGAAGTGTGGACGTGAAATATCAGAGCGCTTGGAGATTAATTGGTCCGTTGGGATGAGGAGTTAGCCCAGATGCAGCAGCATGTTGTTACCATAGAGACGTCTTCTTTCACTTAGACCTCAGTGTGCCACATAACACAGAATCACTACCATGAGTGGGTTTCATCTAAGCATAGACATGCTGGTCATATTTTTCTTCTTACACCAATAAACAGTTCCAAAAGCACCCATTTCCTGGCAGCTGATGGTTTTCCCTTCTGACACCTGGAGAGAACATTTGAAGTTCGAACCATACGATAGAACCTAGTTATATTAAAGAACAGTGTGAGTGAATTGGGTGCATCACAGTCTAACAAAGCCACAATCCGTAAGAGGGTTATTTCAATAACCTATTTCAATTAATAATAACCCATAATAACCCATTGTTTATTGAAGAATGGGCTGTAAATGCTTTATGAGCTTAGTACAACTGTCTGACCCTATCTTAACCCCAAATGGAACTCCAATGTTTCAAATCAAGTGGTGGGGCTCTGGCTGCCCTTTAACAGGTATTATCTCATATTCAAAGTATGTATTTCTATCCTGTCATGTACTTCGTTGTGCTGCTGTTGCATTATTATTTTAGACATGAAACATATCAGAACCAAAAGCCTAACCAATAGGCCTATTCTTAAAATAAACATATAGGCTATTTTTATCCTCCTGCATATACACAGATAAGTAGCCTGAACATTTCCTATTATGTCAGGGAAAATGTATTGAGATTGGGGTAAACCTCGTTCACAATCTAGATCGAAGCCTCTATACTGTAGCTGACTGATGAATTGACAACTTTGTTTACATTCTCCCAGGCACGTTTCGCTCCACTCCCCTCGGATCCCCGCATCCTCCTGCAATGTGCTACTATATTTATACAAGTTTGAGGTCTGGGGTTTCACGAGGGCACCCGATGAACACACCTGCCAGCCCACGGCAGAATAGCGACCCAGTGCTCGAGACTTGATGGAGTTTGTCCGTTTTAGTCATCCGGATGTTAAACCAATAAACAAGCCTCGATGCAAAAATAAACTGGATAAGGCTTGATGTACACCCCATACTGACCAGACATGCTTGCAATGGACCTCTGAATTTTCCATCTCTTTGACCACTTGTCTCATCCGAAAGATATTCTAGGCATGTTGTTGAGGCCAGGGTCAGGGTACACTCTAAAAAATGAGGGGTTCAACAAGGGTTCTTCGAAGATCCTCAAAGTTCTTAGAAGAACCTTAGGGTTCTTGGCCACCCAATGGGAGATGGCGTTCATCGAGGAACCTCCATAGTTGTTGGGCGTTCTTGCAGGAATCTAACTGCCCAACTGAAACATTTGGATTTGAATTTGAAAGGACAGCAGGTGCAGGCACTTAACTGAAAAATGTAAAGATCTCCTCAATTTAAGGTAAGGTTTGTACCTTGTATGATCTAAATTCAATTCAATGGCTATAAATCAACAAAGATCTAAGAATATGTAGGCTAAAAGAATATGTTGAAGGCTAGCTGTATTGGGTGCAGATGACTGAACTGCTAACTTTTGTGTCTGTGTCTGCAGGTATACAGATGAGGAGGCATACAAAGGTACAGTTGCAGTAGGAAGTTTACATACACTTAGGTTGGAGTCATTAAAACTCGTTTTTCAACCACTCCACACATTTCTTGTTAACAAACTATAGTTTTGGCAAGTCAGATAGGACATCTACTTTGTGCACGACACAAGTCATTTTTCCAACAATTGTTTACAGACAGATTATTTCACTTATAATTCACTGTATCACAATTCCAGTGGGTCAGACGTTTACATACACTGAGTTGACTGTGCCTTTAAACAGCTTGGAAAATTCCAGAAAATTATGTCAAGGCTTTAGAAGCTTCTGATAGGCTAATTGACATCATTTGAGTCAATTGGAGGTGTCCCTGTGGATGTATTTCAAGGCTTACCTTCAAACTCAGTGCCTCTTTGCTTGACATCATGGGAAAATCAAAAGAAATCAGCCAAGACCTGAGAAAGAAAATTGTAGACCTCCACAAGTCTGGTTCATCCTTGGGAGCAATTTCCAAACGCCTGAAGGTACCACGGTCATCTGTACAAACAATAGTATGCAAGTATAAACACCATGGGACCACACAGCTGTCATACCGCTCAGGAAGGAGATGCATTCTGTGTCCTAGAGATGAACGTACTTTGGTGCGAAAGTGCAAATCAATCCCAGAACAACAGCAAAGGCCCTTGTGAAGATGCTGGAGGAAATGGGTACAAAAGTATCTATATCCACAGTAAAACGAGGCATATATTGACATAACCTGAAAGGTTGCTCAGCAAGGAAGAAGTGCTGCTCAAAAACCGCCATAAAAAAGCCAGACTACGGTTTGCAACTGCATGTTGTACTTTTTGGAGAAATGTCCTCCGGTCTGATGAAAAAAAAATAGAACTGTTTGGCCATAATGACCATCGTTACGTTTGGAGGAAAAAGGGGGATGCTTGCAAGCTGAAGAACACCATCTCAACAGTGAAGCACGGGGGTGGCAGCATCATGTTGTGGGGGTGCTTTGCTGCAGGAGGGACTGGTGCACTTCACAAAATAGATGGCATCATGAGGATGGCAAATTATGTGGATATATTGAAGCAACATCTCAAGACATCAGTCAGGAAGTTAAAGCTTGGTCGCAAATGGGTCTTCCAAATGGACAATGACCCAAGCATACTTACAAAGTTGTGGCAAAATGGCTTAAGAACAACAAAGTCAACGTATTGGAGTGGCCATCACAAAGCCCTGACCTCAATCCTATAGAAAATGTGTGGGCAGAACTGAAAAAGCGTGTGCGAGCAAGTAGGCCTACAAACGTGACTCAGTTACACCAGCTCTGTCAGGGGAATGGGACAAAATTCGCCCAACTTATTGTGGGAAGCTTGTGGAAGCCTACCTGAAATGTTTGACCCAAGTTAAACAATTTAAAGGCAATGCTAAAAAATACTAAATTGACCCACTGGGAATTTGATGAAAGAAATAAAAGCTGAAATAAATAATTCTCTCTACTATTATTCTAACATTTCACATTCTTAAAATAAAGTGGTGATCCTAACTGACCTAAGACAGGGAATTTTTACTAGGAATAAATGTCAGGAATTGTGAAAAACAGAGTTTAAATGTATTTGACTAATTTGTATGTAAACTTCCGACTTCAACTCTATGTCTATTGGTATTGGTATGTTAAGCAGATCATATTTACTATCCTCCTCCCTTACCTCTTCAATGAGTATCCCATAGGCCTCTAGATTATGGACAAGGTATGTGTATGATAACCATTATCAAAACAGTTATTTTCATTCACATTAACCACAAAAACCAAGGTATGAATACTGTCTTGTGCATGTTTTGTTAATCATCTGTATAATTAGGATCTTTTGGATTCACAGACTTCACCCTCCCTACACCTCTGATGAATATGACAGGAAACCTGTTTGATCACCATTCACTGCAAAAATCATTCTGGCTATGGATACAGAGAAAATCAACACGCCAGCGGATATTACTATTGGACTTGGGGCTCTGCTGGGAGTTTACCTCATATTTGGATTTTTAATTCTGCTTTGCCACTAAAATCATAATAAAGGCTGGCAACTAAAATATGTTATTGTTGTTATGCGTATTATTGTTATTATTAATAATAATAATAATAATAATAGGGGAGGGGGGGAAGGGGTAGTTAAAAAAATGTACTCCAAAAGGTTCTTCAAAAGGTTATTTGAGGATCCATTAAAAGTGGTTCTTTGAAGAACTTATAAGGGTTAGGGTTCCCCCAAAGTTTCAATTTGAATAACTCCTAAAGGATACTCCAGGAACCTTTACTTTTCAGAGTGTAAGCAGTAACTTAGATGTTTACGATGATTTTATTTTTCAGTTCATTACAGAAAACACTGATAGATTGAAAGTCTATGTCCATCAAGTTATCATCTCTCTCTGTCCAATAATCACAATTTATTCCACTATTAAAGAGCAACTGCCCCTAAAAACAAACCTATCCCTTTGAAAACGCCCTATATGGCATCGATATGAGTAAAAATAAATTCTCGTGTCAAAATTGACTACAAAGTGTAAGTGTAGGATAAGCCTAATCACATCTAAAACTGAGTTTGGAACTTGAGTGCTTCACAACGAGTAAATTAAAGTTGGGTTTGGATTACAATGTCGTCAACAAATTATGTGCTCTTTTGCCAAGCTCCGCGTGCAAATCGCCCGTCCACCCACTTCGCTTCCCTTCACTGAATTGGGACACCGTTGTTTCATCATGTTCAACAGGATCATGGCCATTTGAGATTGACAAACTCTGTATGGATTGACCACAGCCAACTATGGTTTGCATGCCCTACCGAAGGACCCTAGTACCCTACCATGCAGAATAGATGGTTGGAGTTTGTTGGTCCCAAATGGTGGTGAGTATCACAGGAGGTTGGTGACACCTTAATTGGTGAGGAGGGGTAATGGCTGGAGTGGAATAGGTGGAATGGTATAAAATACATCAAACACGTTTTTTTTTTACCCTTATTTTACCAGGTAAATTGACTGAGAACACATTCTCATTTACCGCAATGACCTGGGGAATAGTTACAGGGGAGAGGTGGAGGGATGAATGTGCCAATTGTAACATGGTTTGATGCCATTCGCTCCGTTACAACCATTATTATGAGCCGTACTCCCATCAGCAGCCTCCACTGGTGAGTATACTGGTAACTAGACCATAGACTGCTGGTTATGTATCTGGTTATGTATATTTTGATAATCATTATCACTATTGTCGCTAGTATAGCTGACGACTTACATACCTAACTAGCTAGCTAACTACCTAGCTGGCTAACGTTAGCCTACCTCAATTCAATTCTGATTTGGCTTGAAAAACAATAACATTTCAAAAGTACAAAAAAAGTACAAAAAAAGTATGAATGTATGTACTTGTAAGTCGCTCTGGATAAGAGCGTCTGCTAAATGATTTAAATGTAAATGTAAAAGAAGCCAAATAATTAGTAGGAAAACCTTTTGTCATGATTGTGATATTGCCAGATTGACTTCAGATGCAGTATTACTTTAGCCAGTTAACTAAGATTGAGGAGACCACCCTATTTTAGCTAGCTAACATTAGCATTGCTAGCTATTTTTGACAAACTTAGCTAGTAACAGTAATGGAAACATCTTTCTAAAGTAAATTTGAGTTGTTTCCTACTAATTATTAGCGTACTATAGCAATGTCATCATATTTCCATGTCACTAACATTATAAGTTAGTGTAATTTAGACGAAACAGCCACATTAGCCTCCAAGGTGCCTCCCATCTCGAGGGCTCAAATAAATATTGGATGCAGCTATGGTTGTACTAACTAACTCATGTCTGACAACAACAGTGTACTAACTAGCAGCAACAAACCCAACCCAACCCAGGACCATAGCAAAACATAGTGTAATGGCATCACCGGTCTGAATCTAATCCAATCTGGAGCCAGTCAGTCTACATCTATAAAGCATAGAATTAGCTTCCAAACAAGATTACGTTATTTCTTAATCTATTTTTATAATTGAAGGATGATGACAATCATTGACCCTGTTTTTCTGTTAGACAAAGTACACAGTTGGGTGCCAGACGGATCCCCCTGGCCATGAACGGATGCCGGTAACTACCAGAAGGTGCAAAGGTGGATATCATAACATGTCCAGCAATGTAATTGCAATGGTTTAGTGACCTCCAAAAATAATTTTATTCACCATTCACTTGCTATTTTCAAAGCTTGTCAGGCAAGACCTCCTACTAAAAGTGTGTTATGCGACACTAGTACCCTTGTGACACCTCCTCCATTGTTGCCAGAGTCTCCCTCGACTCCTATGAAAAGAACACACCATCATGAGGCCTCTGATAGTGACCCTAGATACTGCCCTGGTGGCACTGATAACTTCATTAACAACAACAGGTAATTAGCGCTATGTGAAATGTGAAAAGTTGTATTAAAAAAATACCCAGCCTAATCGCTGTGTTCACCATTCTATTTCACTTTATGATATTTGAAGTGAAATAGAAAGGTGAATGCAGCAATCCGGTTGGTTCCATCAGGATAATCATAACCCCCATTGATAATGTAATCAGTGCTCTGTGTTTGTGTTTGTGTCTGCATGTGTGTGTGTCACCTGTGGATCCATCCCCCACCCAGATTCAAGACTGACCACATCACAGACCAGTATCTTTGAGGGTACGTTGCTATGGCCATCAATGGGGCTCTGGCAAAGACCTCACCTCCAGCCTCACCTCTTGTCTGCTCACCAACAGTCATCGATGGGGAGAACAGAATTAAGTAGGTTTAGTCTGACCTGTTCAAACTTCAACATAGTATATGTTTGTTTGTCAGATATCACCTATCCCGACTGCCATTGGTAATAGAATAGTGACTGTGTGTATATGTTCACGGATGCATCTAACAGAGCCAGCACTTGGAGACTTGCAAGAAGATGTGATGGAGTCCCGACCGACAGACAGGTTTGATTTTGACGTCTCTGAATGGTGAGAGACCTGGCACTCAACACATCGACAATGTGGGACTGAAGGTGATTACTAATAATACAGTACAGCAGAAATGTCCAGTATTTGCAACATTTCTTGAGGAACAAGCCAAAAAACGAGGCCAAATCAGCAGGGGCAGTTCCCCTTTAAAAATGATCATCTCATTTCCCCTTACATTTAATGACTCAGATCATATACCTATTTTCTAGCCCAGCCTACTTCATCAAAGTAAAAGGCCAGAGAACTAGCCATTACCAAAAAAACAGGCTTCTGGCAAAGAGTTGTGGCAAATCTTTGGCCGATTTGCAGCCAATTTGCGGCAAGCTTATTTTTTCACATGCAACTTCATTTTGTGGCAAACTGTTGCGCACATTTGGGCCGACTTGTGATCTTCTGGCAAACTATTCTGGGAAACTTGTGGCGAACATTCTACTGTTTGCTGCAAATTTGCTGCAAACTCATTATGAATATGCAAATTAGATCAGCCTTTTGGTTATTTAGTGTATTAACAACATCAACATGTCTTATCTACATCAACCAAATCACAAATAACTTTAAATGTACTTGCTTCTCACAGAGAAAACTAAACATACTAAACAGAATGTATCCAATGTCTTAACATATAAAATAAATCCAACACAACTTTCTTAACTATCTCAAAATTAAAACATTATGCACTGTTAATGAAGAAAAGAGCAACATCGGAATATTCCCCAAATAAATTGTTAATTTAATATTTTTATGTAGCTACAACATTTACATGAGAGAAATATCCAGGAGTTCTCAAGGGGTAACTTCAGAATTTACATGAGCATTCAACCAATGGAAGAAGTATAGCCTTTTTGACTGAACTTTACATTTTAGTCATTTAGCAGATGCTCTAATCCAGATCACTTTACAGGAACCATTAAGGTTAAGCACATTGCTCACATTAACACATTTTTCAATTACTCAGCTGAGGATTTAAACCAGCGACCTTTTGGTTACTGGAACAACGCTCTTAACCGCTAGCCTACTTTGCGGCCCTAAGGAATCCTGTCGAAAGCTTGCTGAATGCATGCACTAAAACAATCAGAAAACACAAAACAAAAACAACATTGAGATAGGCCTACTGAAAAAGTTTTCTATTGGCGTCTTAAAAATTTGACTCAGCAGCTAATGAGCTGGATAAGAAAAATGGGGTTAGGCTGCTTCCCACTGGGCACAGACGTGATCCCACTGGGCACAGACGTCAGTTCAACATCTAGTTTTGATTTACATTTGAATGAGTTGTAAACTAAATGTTTATTCAATGTGAAATCCCCCTAAAAATTACCATGTCATTGGATATAGGTTCAAAGTTGGGTAAAAGAAAAAAAAGGTGAAATTCCCTTACGTTGATGACTTTTTGCAAATCCAATCAGTTTTCCACTTTGATTCAAAGTCATCACATAGATTTTTGGGGGTCAAAATGACATGGGAACAACGTTGATACAACCAGTTTTTGCCCAGTGGGATGTTGCTACGCTTCTCACTGAAACTGGCATTATATCTATTTTTCAGCAGGGAAACAATCTGCCTTGTATAAACGCTATATGAACAAACAATGTAGCTAGCATACTGGGACTTAGGCCTATTAAATCTACCTCCAAAATGTGTGTTTCTGGAGAGCCACAGAAATGATTTCCTCCAGTCAAGCCTCAATACAATTGATTAAAACTCTGATCTTCAATCTGGACTGGGGACATCATTATCAAGAACCACTTTTCTACTAGTTGTCACTTCTTTCTGACTCAGGTGTATAAGGCTTGGGTGGAAGAAAAGCAACATAAACATTTTGTTATGCCTATATGGAAATTCATATTATTTTCCTAAACAAATGATTGATAACTTTCATCTCAAGGCCATGCATGGAAGATGTCTTGACCTGGTGCATGCATATTTCTCAGTCCTCAGTTTGATTGAAGGCCTCAATCTGTCTTTTTGACTGATAACTGATTGCTACTAGAAAGAAAGAGTGAAGGAACAACACATGACCGAGATGAGCTAGTTACTAACGTAGTTTAAAGCAATGAAAGGTCTTATTGTTACAAAGCATGAATTTAGTATTGACTACAGTTATGAGAATAATACATGCATTTGTTTAATTTATCCAGCTTGAAGACAATACACCAATTTATCACCAAAAAAAAGTGTTTGAGTGAGTGCACTGCAAACGTATCTTTCCAGGGTGTCAATGCATCCTCTTCATAATGCAGCCTCTTCCAACATCATGGGTAGGGGAAGTTTTGCTTTGATGTCAAGTCAGATTGTTGCTACCTAGCTAGCTACCTGTTGTGCTTACTAGCATACTACTGAAGGTAATAAAAGACACCAATGTCATCACCCCAAAATATAAGTGTTTAAAATGTCCAGTAAATCATTAGTTAGCTAGCTAGCTATCACAATAATAGTGCAAAAATATCTAACGTTATTTAACAAGCTACTACTGTAGCCAGTCCGTGGCATTGACAGGTTGACACTGATATAGCAACAACGTGTTTCTGTCTATCCCATAAAACATGACATTGCTAACCGGGCATCAATTAGCTATGACAATTTAAAGTTTATTAGGAAATGAAATCAATAAGTTAGACACTCACCGGACAACTTTGGTAGGTAGATTGCTTGGTTTCCATTTCCATCAGATTTTTCTTCTCTCGCTGACTGGTCGTCAAAAGTTACTGGTCTTGGAAATGATGTGCCCACCAGAAACAACCTCTGGTAAACTGGTTGCCACTAGTGGCAGTACATATTGTTGCCACAGGTTTGCACAGATTCAAATATAATCTTGAGAGAATTGTTTTCCAGAAGCAAACTGGTGAACTGTTTGCCACTAGTCGCAATTAATATTGTTGTTGCCAAAGGTTTGCTGCAAATTCACCACTAGTAGCAAACATTTTTAACTTCTGGCAACATTTTGTGGCAAATTCATTCGTTTGCAGACAATTTGCCACAAACTTGCAGGAAGTTTGCAGCAACAAATACATTTTTGCAAGGAAGGTAATGTGTATATCAAAAATATATATTTATGTTCTGTAATAGGCCTACTGTGTATAAAAGTAGCCTACCATGTATGTAAAATGGACTGAGTGTAAAAAACATTAGGAACACCTGCTCTTTCCATGCCATAGACTGAGAAGGTGAATCCAGGTGAAAGCTATGATCCCTTATTGATGTCACTTGTTAAATCCACTTCAATCAGTGTAGATGGAGGGGAGGAGACAGGCCAAAGAATGATTTTTAAGCCTTGAGACCATTGAGACATGGAGTGTGTATGTGTGCCATTCAGAGGGTAAAGATTTAAGTGCCTTTGAATGGGGTATAGTAGTAGGTGCCAGGTGCACCGGTTTGAGTGTGTCAAGAACTGCAACACTGCTGGGTTTTTCACACTCATCAGTTTCCCGTGTGTATCAAGAATGGTCCACCATCCAACGGACATCCAGCCAACTTGACACAACTGTGGGAAGCATTGGAGTCAACATGGGCCAGCATCCCTGTGGAATGCTTTTGACACCTTGTAGAGTCCATGCCCCGATGAATTGAAGCTGTTCTGACGGCAAAAGAGGGTGCAACTCAATATTAGGAAGGTGTTCGTGTTCCTAAGATTTTGTACACTCAGTGAATGTAAAATATTTATGGGTCTTTCTATAAACTAGTGTACCAGTGAGGAGTTCCTACACTGGACAACTTGTTACAGCTGTTGATAAATCATTGATAATAATATGCCAATTGTTTTCATGTCATTACTTTAACATATAAGTAGGGGGTCATAGCTATATTCAATAAAACTCACGAGTTGATTTAAAACCTTTTATCATGCTTGGTGTCTTGAACAATTTGTCCAAAATCGTGTGACATAAAACATGACTTCTCTGTCCTTGCATTTATGGCAGTGTAAATTGTCATTATATCATATATTAAGCATTAATCAGTTAAATTAGAGATCTAATTTTGACCCTGTTAGAATCGTGGATCTAGCTATTAGACAGTTCTTTCTATAGAGCACTCAGAAATGCAGTGCAGGTAGCCTAGTGGTTAGAGTGTTGGGGATCGAATCCCCGAGCGGACAAGGTAAAAATATGTCGTTTTGCCGCTGATTAAAGCAATTAACCCACTGTTCCCCGGTAGGCCGTCATTGTAAATACAAATTTGTTCTTAACTGACTTGCCTAGTTAAATAAAGGTTCAAATAAAAAACTGTAACATTTCGTGTCTCCTTATGTTAGGGGGTGAAAACAGTTTCCATGGGCACACACATTCAAAATAATGTATGCATTGCACAATCGAATGCTTCTAACCGAAAGTCAATTTACCTTGCTACTTAAAACCTAAAACGATGTGTCATTAATTAATGTGGTTCTGCAATAATTATGCATAATACTTGGTGGATGGTATTTGGTGTCCAGCTGATTAGTTATGCCCTGATATTTTCACACATCATCATCTGATCCAGGAAGTAATATTCCGAATGACAGTCAAGTGACAAACAGCTGTTGTGATAGCACATGCGATGCATCAACAGCCCAAGTGTTGGGGGAAAAAACTGTTTGGGAGGAATGTCCATATATGTCTCATTCGTTATGCCGGTGAAGACAGTTGTGTCTGGATCCACATTGAATATAATATCCTTAGTGATGTAGTTATGTTGACCATATGTTGTTGTCTGCTTGATTTACAACAGGGTCTTGCTTGATTTAACAGAGGAAGCATCAAGGTAATGAGTTATGGTTTTCATTTGTTTTGGTGCCTCAGATTGGACACCAAGTCTTCTGTGTGCAATTGTGTAGGATTATTAAAATTAAAATTAAAATGGTGTAGGATTATTGTGCAACACCCAACCTTATTAATTATTCTGGATATATTGACACATTACATAGCATAGTGGGCTTATTCACAATATGATCTGGTAATGAAACAACATTACATATATTTTGTTTTCCATGTTAGACCTGCAATTTTAAACAATATAATGAGCTTGAAGTTGGATTTGGAGCTGGCATAGGCCTACCTTGAAAATGTCCTTAACCCTGATCTGTTTCACCTGTCTTTGTGTTTGTGTCGCCCATCTTCCCTATTATCCCCTGTGTATTTATGCCTGTGTTCTCTGTTTGTCTGTTGCCAGTTCGTTTTGTTCGTGAAACCTACCAGCGTTTGTACCGCTGCTCCTGTCTGTTTCTTGCTCCTGTTTCCTAGTCTTTCCCGGTTTTGACCCTTCTGCCAGCCCTGACCCTGCCTGCCATTCTATACCTTGCCCCACCTCACTGGATTATTGACCCCTGCCTGCCCTGACCCTGAGACTGCCTGCCGTTCTGGACCCTTTGCACCTTCTCTGGATTACTGACCACTGCCTGCCTTTGACCTGTCGTTTGGCTGCCCCTGTATTATACATAAACGTTTGTTTCTTCGACACGTCTACATCTGGCTCATACCTGAAACTTAATCTGGTGCTAGAAAAGTTATTATAATAAGTGTAGCCAATTTATAAATCCTCCTGCTTCATTTTAATTATCTGTGATTTCATTTTTGATCAGTTTTTGTTTCCTGCTGCTTCAATTAAAGGGTGTTGCAGCTACTCTGTTATAGTAAAACCATGTGCGGATCTTGAGGATGGCAACATCTAATGTTGGCTTTCCATACAAATCCTTCCAATAAACAAGGAACCTAGTTTTTGGTCACTTTCTCGTTATAAAAACGGAGATGGTGAGATGAATGCTACCGCTATTCAACGCTTTATTATGTGTGCCTGCGTTGGCCACATAGGCTACAAAAAAATCGCCATGCATGCATCCAATCTATTTAGTCAGGCGATGTCCACATTATTCTCATACATTTTAGAATGTAATAGTAATTTGAAAAAGTGCCTGAATGTCATTGAATTTGCCTTGGCAATGTCTGTATGAGCCCTGCTTAAAGGATGTATAGTCCTATGCAATGTTCCCTCTAAACTGCGCATACCCCAGAGACTGACGCGCAGATATATCAGCCCAGAGAGAGAAGCAAGAGATTGAACTTCATTCAACTTCCTAGAGCAGTTGTCACCAACCGGTTGATCTCCAAGGCATTCCAGTCGATCACCAAACATTTATGTAAAAAAACAACGATAAAGCCTTGTGTTCCTTTTATATTGTATTCGTCTCGGGCTATTGCCGGTAGATGCGCCCGATTCAGCTGCCCTGCGCGCCGGATAGGCGAACTGTTGCCATTTTGAACCATTTCGTGTGTCTGGAGGTAAAAATTCCGCTTTCCCGGCGGGCCCAGAGAGCAAATCAAGTGCATTATAGTTTTACGGTTGGCCAATCGAATGGCTCAGATTACTGTCTGCAGTAACGTAGCAGGCATAAAATAAATCTACATCAAAATTGATACTGGGAGATTGATACTGACTAGAGAGAGTGTCAACAAATACAGCAAAGCGATGCTGTTTTTCTGAGTGAGTTCATGTTTAAGTTCTTACTCAGCACTGTCAACACTTTGTACTCAACACTTTGCGGGTTATTCCTATTTCATTTCAAGCATTGCAGCAGTAATGCATGAGTAGGAAAGTGTATCGATAGGCTAGTGTTGTTTTTATTATCAGCGGCTTGGGCCTTTTTTAATATGGAGGAATATTTAACTTTTTCTATTCATACTGTAGGAGTAACAACATACGTTTTTTCATGAGGATGAAAAGAATGCGGTGCGACTCGAGTTTCGCCATCAGCTGGAAGATGGTGTCCTTTTTGGTCAGTGTCAATGGAGGAAAGGGAGACGGGAGGGATGTTGAGACTGACAATCAGATGCAGGCACCAGCTCAGTAAAATAAAAATAAAAAACAAATTATTTAAATGTATGCTCACTCAGCTGGGCTTCACAAGTAATACAACGGATCTATAACCGGTGTGATCATATAGCCTACCTCAAATTTTGAAATATAATATTTAAAAATGGCCTGAACAAAGGCAATTCAAGCAAAGCCAATATGCAGTGATAATGTATTGGGCCTATAGCACACACCTCATTGCTACAGTACTGTTTTTAATTGGTTAATGTTGCATAGGCTTACGTTTTTTAAGTACTGTTTTAAAAATATCTGAGCGGTAGATCTCGGCTTGCATTTTGACTCAAAGCGATCTTGACTCAGAAAAGGTTGGTGACTACTGTTCTAGAGTTTTCCCTGTTAACACTATCAACGTTTCCCTTTACTCTGGATATTTTGATCGAATCAACACAATATTATCAACTTTCAATGCAACATACTGAAACAAAACAAACTATGCAAGATATTTTGTTGTATGCGGAATGCATGGGAGTAGGATTTTATTGCAATGACACGCACTACCCAGCATGTACTTTACACAGACCGGTGTGGCATAAACAATCGGAGTTGCATTAGGCCTATATGCAAATAGACCATTGTCATATATAGATCTGTGCCATTTACTCTGAACTGGACTGTGTTTACAGCATGAGTGGTCGGATGTTTTGAGATTAAAGCGAGAGCTGCATGTAGCCACGTGTGCACATTTTGTCCATATCCTTTGCTAGTTAGTGAGTTATTAGCCCAGTTATATATCATTTGTAGTCAGTAATAGTGGAGTGATTGCTTTCTACAAGAGAACAAAAGGTATACATTTCTAGAAAAGCGAGTTAGGTAAAGAGCTTTTTTTGTCTTAAAAGGGCAGTGTTGTATTTTGATACAGGCTTGAATAAACTAAGTGACCAATAAATACCTGTGGATGGGCCATTAATATATAGTACCAGTCAAAAGTTTGGACACATCTACTCATTCATTTTAAATGTTTTACTATTTTCTACATTGTAGAATAATAGTGAAGACATCAAAATGATGAAATAACACATATGGAATCATGTAGTAACCAAAAAATTGTTAAACAAATCAAAATATATTTTATATTTGAGATTCTTCAAAGTAGTCACCCTTTGCCTTGATGACAGCTTTGCACACTCTTGGCATTCTCTCAACCAGCTTCATGAGGTAGTCACCTGGAATGCATTTCAATTAACAAGTGTCTTGTTAAAAGTTAATTTGTGTATTTTCTTTCCATCTTAATGTTTTTGAGCCAATCAGTTGTGTTGTGACAATGTAGGGGTGGTATACAGAAGATAGCCCTATTTGGCAAAAGACCAAGTCCATATGTGACTCACCACCTGAATTCGGTCTTATGTAGCAAAATTTGAAATTGTGTTTTTTTACATTGGATAAAAGTAGAGATTCAGAGCTACAAAATGTTATATCATACACTGCATTTTTTAGGAACAATGGGAAAGTAAATATGCTTTGAAAGTTGATAAACTTGTAAACTCACCTTGAGAAAATGGCCTTGAATGTTTTGGTATCTAGTGAAGAGCTCTTCTTTGTCTACACCCATTCAGCATTGTTCACACGCTTTAGCCCCACCCATCTCTTTTAGCTTTAGGAGCGTTCAGAGCGCACACTTGATGCTCTGGCCGATGATTTGTTTACCTCTGGGATAACATGAAAACAACCGAACCAGCTCTGCTGGCAACAATTTCATTACACTTTTTTTGCAGACTTTTACTGACACAGGCCATATTCAACAGGTGTTGTACACTTTAGCTTAATACATGTAGCTAGCTAGCTAGGTAAACAATGAACCTAGATAGGTAAACCACGTGTAAGATCACACACGTCACGTAACGTTAGCTAATGAGCCAGCCAGCTAATGTTAGCTAGTTAAACAACAATGAACACAGTGCCAAATCATGTCATTACCACCCTGCATGAATATGCTGGGAGCTAACCAACCATGTTCAATGTTAGCTAGTTAACTAGAAAAGCAAATGGCGCTGTGTTACGAATAATAACGTCAGCTAGGGAGCCAGCCAGCTAACGTTAGTTAGCTAGCTAACAGTACACTTTAGCTTAAGACATGTAGCTAGCTAGCTAGATAAACAATGAACCTAGCTAGGAAAATAACGTGTAAGATCTCACACGTCACATAACGTTAGCTAGTTAACCTCTCTTGGGTAGGGGGCAGTATTTTGACGTCCGGATGAAAAGCGCGCCCAAAGTAAACTGCCTGTTACTCAGGCCCAGAAGCTAGGATATGCATATAATTGGTAGATTTGGATAGGAAACACTCTAAAGTTTCTAAAACTGTTAAAATATGTCTGTGAGTAAAACAGAACTGATATGGCAGGCAAAACCCCGAGGACAAACCGTCCCAAAAATAAAAATACAGCCGACCACTATTTTCAATGGCTATCACTTTTATTATAAGGCCAAGTCCTCCCAGATTGCAGTTCCTAGGGCTTCCACTAGATGTCAACAGTCTTTAGAAAGAGTTTCAGGCTGTTTTTTGGAAAAATGAGCCAGAAATTGTAGTTTTTCTAGGTGGCTCCCATTTTGTCTGGAGTGTTTCCAAGCGCTTGGAAGAGAGCGCGTTCTTTGGTATTTTCTCCGGTAAAAACAATAACGATTCTCCGTCTTAAATTTGATCGTTTATTTACATATTAGGGTACCTAAGGTTTAACTAGAAAAGCAAACGGCTCTTGTATACGAATAATAACGTCAGCTAGGGAGCCAGCCAGCTAATGTTAGCTAGTTAGCTAACAGTACACTTTAGCTTGAAATAAAACCCTTTTCTGTCAAAATTAGAAATGTGTAATATCTGAAAATGTAGCTAGCTAACGCTAGACTATCTTACCTGTATAAATCATCATGCATGATTGACGCATCTCCCTGTCACGGTTGCCCTTAGTTTGAAGATGTAATCCAGAGACAGGTGTTTTCTCCATCTCTTTAGCTATCATACTCTAATTCCACTGGTTTCAAAACTTGATCCTCCAGAAAGTGGAGAGCAACACTTATGCAGCGCCACTACACGATACCGTGCCTTGCAAAAGTATTCATCCTCCTTGGCGTTTTTCCTATTTTGTGTATTACAACCTGTAATTTAAATTTATTTTTATTCATGATTTCATGTAATAGTCCAAATTAATGAAGTGGAATGATTTAAAAAAAAATATATAATAACAATAAAATTATAAAGAATTATAATAATTTAAACGGAAAAGTGGTGCGTGCATATGTATTCACCCCCTTTGCTATGAACCCCCTAAATAAGATCTGGTGCAACCAATTACCTTAAGAAATGACATAATTAGTTAAATAAAGTCCACCTGTGTGCAATCTAAGTGTCACATGATCTCAGTATATATACACCTGTTCTGAAAGGCCCCAGAGTCTGCAGCACCATTAAGCAAAGGACCCCACCAAGCAAGCGGCACCATGAAGACCAAGGAGCTCTCCAAACAGGTCAGGGACAAAGTTGTGGAGGAGTACAAATCAGGGTTGGGTTATAAAAAAAATATCCAAAACTTTGAACATCCCACGGAGCACCTTTAAATCCATTATTAAAATAATGAAAGAATATGGCACCGCAACAAACCTGCCAAGAGAGGGCCGCCCACCAAAACTCACAGACCAGGCAAGGAGGTCATTAATCAGAGAGGCAACAAAGAGACCAAATATAACCCTAAAGGAGCTGCAAAGCTCCACAGCGGAGATTGGAGTATCTGTCCATAATATCACTTTAAGCCGTACATTCCACAGAGCTGGGCTTTACGGAAGAGTGGCCAGAAAAAAGCCATTGCTTAAAGAAAAAATTAAGCAAACACGTTTGGTGTTCGCCAAAAGGCAAAAGGTACTCTGGTCAGATGAGACTACATTTGAGCTTTTTGGCCATCAAGGAAAACGCTGTCTGGCGCAAACCCAACAATTCTCATCACCCCGAGAACACCATCCCCACAGTGAAGCATGGTGGTGGCAGCATCATGCTGTGGGGAAGTTTTTCATCGGCAGGGACTGGGAAACTGGTCAGAATTGAAGGCATGATGGACGGCGCTAAATACAGGGAAATTCTTGAGAGAAACCTGTTTCAGTCTTCCAGAGATTTGAGACTGGGACGGAGGTTAACCTGTCTAGGATTGGGGTGCCGCTAGCGGCACGTTTCAAAAAAAAAAAAAAAAAATGGCGAAATGTCATAATTATAAATATTTAGCTTCAATTAAATCAGAAGTGTTATACACCATATCAAAACTATACCTCTTGTTAATCTAGCCAATATGTCCGATTTCGAAAAGCTTCACTGCAAAAGCGATTATCGATCAGTAAACAACACATTAGGTACAGTTACAACAAAGTACATTAGTCACGAAAGTCAGAAATAGCAATAAAAATCATCAATTACCTTAGGAAATTTTCTTCTTTTGGCAATCCTAAAGGTCACGACGAAACAATCAAGTGGCTTTTTGTTCGATATAATCCATTTTTATAGCCTAAAACGAAACATTTTGTGAACGGCTTGTGTGGAAAATTCAGCGTCGTTCAACTTTGGACGTAACATTCATTGTAATTACTCACTCTAAAGGGACGTTTATCAAGTCAAGTTCGGTTTCATTAGAATCCTCTGTTTGTTAGTAAAACAACCAAACTTCATGGTTCTTTTCCCGGGACATATTGACCGAAAAAAATTGATTTGAACAGACCAAACAACGACTTCCTGATGCGCCAATCAAATGACCTGTCCTTCGTTGATTGACTGTATTTCGGACCAATGACCACGGATCTTCTTGAAATCTAGCTGGATAGATAGCCAATGAACAGAGGTACATGGGCATATGCAATGGTTCTACCTGGAAATAATAGGCTTCGTTGTAAAGCCATGCGTACACAGCTATTCGCCATTGAAAATTCTACCAGAAGGATCCCTGCCGTTTTACGCGCCGCAAACGTTTTGTTCTGAGCATTTTCAAGTTACAATAATGGCTAATAAATCAGCAAAATCAAAGACCAAGACCAGGTATACAGATATGCACGATATCATTGATGAAATAGAGAGATCTAGTGATAGTGAACAGCTAAATGAATCCAGTGAGATTGAATCCGTGGATTCAGAATTCGAAGACATGTTCCTCCACGGTGAAGACGCAGTTTTGGATCGGTGAGTAACGTTGTTTGAAATTAGTAATATCAAATATAATTCATTTGAGTTGTTTGAGATATTGTATTTTATTTGCCTTATATAAAAATATGACTAGGACATGAAATATAAAAGTACACAAGTATATTGAAATGTAGAAAGTACATATTGCTCTACATTGTGGGTGTATGTCTGTGTGTCTGGACAAAACCTCACCATGGTCACAAATTGTGCTTCTATAATATGTGTCTGTATAATTATTACCTAATTGTTTCCATGTATTTTATCTCTAAAATGAAATGGACAAAACCTCACCATGGTCACAAATTGTGCTTCTATAATATGTGTCTGTATAATTATTACCTAATTGTTTCCATGTATTTTATCTCTAAAATGAAATGGACAAAACCTCACCATGGTCACAAATTGTGCTTCTATAATATGTGTCTGTATAATTATTACCTAATTGTTTCCATGTATTTTATCTCTAAAATGAAATGGACAAAACCTCACCATGGTCACAAATTGTGCTTCTATAATATGTGTCTGTATAATTATTACCTAATTGTTTCCATGTATTTTATCTCTAAAATGAAATGGACAAAACCTCACCATGGTCACAAATTGTGTATATATAATATGTGTCTTTGTGTCTGTGTCTTTATTTCACAGTCCCAGCGATTCTGATTGGGAGCCAAGGAGAAAATCCCCCACTGAAGCTGGTCCATCCAGCTGGACCCCGGCTGTATCCGGCACCACACCTACCCCCGCCCGGCCATCAAGGGGTGGTAAGCCGGCGGCAAAGAAGCGGAGGAAGGGCAGCGTGGAACCGTCCAGCGTGGAACCTGACAGAGCGGAGGAGGACCGTTGGCACTCTGTTCTTGAGGAGGATGTGGCCCCACCATCTCCACTTTTCCGCCCAAAACGCCCAGTAGGCCCTCAATTGGACACAACCTCTAAATACAGCCCCATGCAACTTTTCCAGTTGTTCTTCACCTCGGCAGTTGTTGATACCCTGGTGATGAACACTAATAAATATGGGGCTAAGAAGCAGGAAGGCAAGACAGAGGCATGGAAGGACATTTCCATTTCAGATCTGTTTTGCTACCTGTCTATGGTCATTTACATGGGGGTGGTGAAGCTGAAGAACCTCAAACACTACTGGAAAACTGCACCACTCTATCAACTGCCTTTCCCCTCAACGGTCATGTCTTGTAAGAGGTTTCTGACAATTTCACGGGCACTTCACATTAGTGACCCAGAGGTTGATAAGGACAACGAGGCGAAACGAGGCACAGCAGGCTTTGACAAACTATGCAAGATTAAACCTCTCTACCATGATATCGTTGAGGCATGCAAGACATATTTTCAGCCCGCCCAGAACCTTTCCATAGATGAGAGAATGGTAGCCTCAAAGGCCAGAATTGGCCTAAAACAGTACATGCGCAACAAACCCACAAAATGGGGTTACAAGCTGTTTGTTTTGGCCGATTCTGCGTGTGCATACACGTGCAATTTTTTTGTCTATGAGGGGAAGAACACTTGTGCGAGCGGTAAGGGACTCAGTTATGATTCTGTGATGCAGTTATTAGATTTCCAGCTGCTGGGGAAGGGCTACAAACTATTTGTAGACAACTTCTACACAAGCCCTACCCTGTTCACAGACCTGAGGAAGCTGGAGATGTGGGCCTGTGGCACCATTCGGACCAACCGAGTGGGTTTTCCAAAAACCAGGGTAAACGACATGCCTAAGCGGGCTGAGCGGGGTACCATGAGATGGATCCGTGAAGATGGTTTGCTGTTTGTGAAGTGGATGGACACTCGAGAGGTAGTCATGTGTTCCACTATTCACAAGTCGTTCGGTGGGGATCACGTTGTTCGACGTTTGAAAGGTCCTACAGGCGCTTGGACTGCCAGAAATGTCCCCATTCCAGATGCTGTGAGGGATTACAACAAGAGCATGGGGGGTGTAGACCTATCGGATGCGCTGATAGGCTATTATAATGTACTTCACAAGACCATGAAATGGTACAAAACTCTATTCTATCATTTTATTGACATTGCTGTGGTGAATTCCTTCATCCTCCAGAAGGAAATGGCCAAGAACTGTGGACAGCCCCCCATCTCACAGCTACCCTTTAGGGAGCAGCTCATCCAGGAGCTTGCTAACTACAGCAAGAACACTGTAGCACCTTCTGTCCCCTCTACCTCTGTCCCTTCTGCTCCAACCAGCGGTACGCACATGGTGAAGTTCATCATTGCAGGCAGGGATGTGCCTCAGGGAAAAAGGGGCACAGTAGGGCGGCTTCGTTGTGCCCTGTGCCACAAGAAGTCCCCTGTCACCTGCACCACCTGTGCTGTGACCCTCTGTTTCACACCAGAGAGAGACTGCTATGGGATATGGCATCAGGAGCGCAACATTGTTTAGAGGACAGAGAGTCTTCACATGATTGAACATTTGAAGTGTAAATAGTTCCCCTTGTTATTTTTTTATTTTTTTGAAATATTCATTTTTTTTTCTTGAATTTTTCAAATATATATTTTTTGGGGTATGTTAGAATAATTGTTTTGTATTTTGTATATAGGTTTTGTATCATTGTATCATTGTACCAATTCGGCCACTTGGGTACATTTGGGAAACTTGTGAGGGACACCTGGTTGACCTCATGCTCAATGGCATGTACCTCACTCATTCCTGAATGTATCCATCTGAAACTTTGGTAAAATACTGTTGCCTACCTATGTTCTCATTTGAAATGATCCCCAGTATCATAACTGAATGTTTGGCCTTTCTTGTTGATTTTTAAAGATGCAACAACAGTAAAAGAACAAAAAACGTCTGTTGATTTCCTTGTATTTTCTTCTACCAGATCTATTGTGTTATATTCTCCTACATTCAATTCACATTTACACAAACTTCAGAATGTTTCCTTTCAAATGATACCAAGAATATGCATATCCTTCCTTCTAGGCCTGAGCTACAAGCAGTTAGATTAGGGTATGTTTTCAGGCGGAAATTGAGAAAAAGGGGGGCTATCCCAAACAGGTTAACCTTCCATCAGGACAATGACCCCAAGCATACTGCTAAAGCAACACTCGAGTGGTTTAAGGGGAAACATTTAAATGTCTTAAAATGGCCTTGTCAAAGCCCAGACCTCAATCCAATTGAGAATCTGTGCTATGATTTACTGATTGCTGTACACCAGTGGAACCCATCCAACTTGAAGGAGCTGGAGCAGTTTTGCCTTGAAGAATGGGCAAAAATCCCAGTGGCTAGATGTGCCAGGCTTATAGAGACATACCCCAAGAGACTTGCAGCTGTAATTGCTGCAAAAGTTTGGGGGGGGGGGGGGGGGGGGGTGAATAGTTAAATAGTTATGCACGCTCAAGTTTTCAGTTTTCTATTCTTATTTCTTGTTTGTTTCACAATCAAAAATATTTTGCATCTTCAAAGTGGTAGGCATGTTGTGTTTTTCAAATGATGCAAACCCCCCAAAAATCTATTTAATTCCAGGTTGTAAGGCAACAAAATAGGAAAAATGCCAAGGGGGTAAATACTTTCGCAAGCCACTGTACATTTTTAAAAAGCCGCGTTTGACCAGATTACCAACACAGACTGACCAGCACAAACAGATCAAAGCCTTCTATATAGCATGTCCAGCCCACTCATTATCTCAGCCAATCATGGCTAGTGGGAAGGTTGCTTACTTTCTCTGTGGCTTAACCAACAAGGCTTGTAATTTAACCATTTTATTTGTATTTACAGATGGAATACAAGTTTGTTATTAAGGCACATGAAAGTTCACTTGTTCGAGAAGATATTTCTGCCCAAAAAATTTAAACGGCTCTCCTGTGAAGTTGTGACATACGCCTAGTTTCCTGAATCGGGTCACATATTATGGCAAGAATAGCTCAAATAAGCAAAGAGAAATTACAGTCCATCATTACTTTAAGACATGAAGGTCAGTCAATCTGGAAAATTTCAAGAACTTTGAATGTTTCTTCAAGTGCAGTCGCAAAAACCATCAAGCTCTATGATGAAACTAGCTGTCATGAGGACCGCCACAGGAAAGGAAGAACCAGAGTTACCTCTCCTGCAGAGGATAAGTTCATTAGAGTTACCAGCCTCAGAAATTGCAGCCAAATGAATTCTTCACAGAGTTCAAATAACAGACACGTCTCAAAATCAACTGTTCACGGGAGACTACTTGAATCTGGCCTTCATGATCAAATTGCTGCAAAGCAACCACTACTGAAGGACACCAATAATAAGAAGAGACTTGCTTGGGCCAAGAAATACAAGCAGTGGACATTAGACCGGTGGAAATCTGTCCTTAGGTCTGATGAGTCCAAATTTGAGATTTTTGGTTCCAACCACTGTGTCTTTGTGATATCCGCATGTGTGGTTCCCACCATGAAGCATGGAGGAGGAGGTGTGATTATGTGGGGGGTGCTTTGCTGGTGACACTGTCTGTGATTTATTTAGAATTCAAGGCACACTTAACCAGCATGGCTACCACAACATTCTGTAGTGATACGCCAACCCATCTGGTTTGCGCTTAGTGGGACTATGACCCAACACACCTCCAGGCTGTGTAAGGGCTATTTGACCAAGAAGGAGAGTGATTGAGTGTTGCATCAGATGACCTGCTCTCCCAATTGAGATGGTTTGGGATGAGTTGGACCGCAGAGTGAAGGAAAAGCAGCCAACAAGTGCTCAGCTTATGTGGGAACTCCTTCAGGACTGTTGGAAAAGCATTCCAGGTGAAGCTGGTTGAGAGATTGCCAAGAGTGTGCAAAGCTGTCATCAAGGCAAAGGGTGGCTACTTTGAAAAATCTCAAATATAAATAGGATTTGTTTAACACTTTTTTGGTTACTACATGATTCCATATGTGTTATTTCATAGTTTTGATGTCTTCACTATTATTCTACAATGTAGAAAATAGTAAAAATAAAGAAAAACCCTTGAATGAGAATGTGTGTCCAAACTTTTGACTGGTACTGTGTATATATATACTTAAAAAATTAAATCAAAATCCCAGTTGGATATTATAGATTTTAAAGAAAAAGGCTTGTTTGTTTGTGTGAATTTTATTTTCAGCATTTCCACACATTTTTCCTACCTTGATCGATAAAATCATCCCTTACAAAAATGAATTTGTTACTGCAAACTTCCTGCATGTCCCCACCACTCACTAATTTGACATGCCTACCATGCAGTGGCGGTTCTAGACCATTTCGACTGGGGAGGGCCAAGCTAGGGCCAGTTGTACTGTTAGAGGGGCCAGTTACGTTAGACGTTATTGTTGTCATCGTTTTCTTCACTGCATTGCAGGTATTAGCAGGCAAAAGACCATGTTACGCATTGCCACTGTCTAATAACGGATGTAAAAAAGAACGATATCAAAAATTTGTTATGTAAAAATTATTTCATACGACACATTTAGGTGGGCCACAAGGGGGTCCAAAATTGTTGTCACAGGGGCACTGCACCCCCCAGAACCGCTAGTGCTACCATGGACAAATTATCAGTCAAAAGCTTATCCAATAGTTTCCACTAGAGGGAAGTAGTGGTCAAAGACCATTACAGTTACAGGTGCCAGAAAGGTAATTTATTATAGCATACCTCCAAGATCAGTAGACATCCCAAAATATTACTTTTCAAAATGGTGAAATTAAAAATATATGAATTAATGTTGATGTTGAGATTAGTGGTGCTCAATTTAAATTGATTAAACAACTGTATAAATTATTATCACAGTCCATGGTGTACAGCACATATTTACATCCCCAGTCAAGTAAATCAGGTGCACAGTAGGCTATAGAGAAAAGAGGAGTAAAGGCAACATCTGCACTGTCTGTGTACTATTTTCTAATTGTAATTCATTCTGACACAGGGACACTGATACACAACATGGGACACTGATCTCTTGTGGCTCTGTGATATGGTCAGTCTTGATTCTGGGTGGGCATGGATCCACATGTGACACACACACACCTGACACTCTTATGCTCCTGCAGGTCTAAGCCCTTAGATCGCATTATACAACGAATAGACCTAATCCTGGATGCTGATTGGTTAAAACCGCATTCCAGCCGGTGTCTATTCCACAAGTTACCACCGCCTACGGCTATGACGTCAAAATGCCTATTTACTGGTCCATCTCACTGCGCAATCCACTGTCTCATCAACCTATCCAGGCACTTTAAAAACTTGATCTCCACTGTGAAAAAGCGTCTAGACATGATCTCCCCTGTCTTTTAGATTAGCATTTGGTTTTCAACAGTGGATATTTGTATAAACCTCGGTGTCCCCTGTCTCATTGAGGATTAATGTCAGGATGAGACAGACATTTTCTCAGCCAGACGAAATCATGAATCGGCATACATTTTATGGATATATACAAAGAAAATGTCAAACGAAATGAAATGCAACTAATTTTTTGTCTTTCCAGTTGGAAGTGATTGTGTAAGCTGGCTAGCTCCTCTGAACAGTATGAGAGAGCACATTTTCTATGGCACGCAAAATCGGGCATCATTAGCTCATTTTTATGGATGTATCCAAATAAATGTCACTATGTTAGCCGTAGTTGGCTAGCTAGCAAGCAAAGGATGAGAAAGTTGCCAGCTAGCATGGCAATATTTTTAGAACGAACGATTGGGTCGCATCCATAGATATGGAACAAAAAGACTAGCAACCCTAGATTTGTGTCGGGTCTATATCCTGTGGAAGGATGAAATAGTTTGTTGAATGAAAATATGTAAATCATTGTTTTAATATGTTGGTAACCCGTTGTGTAAAAGGGATAATGCCATTCGAAGTCGGTGTTTGGAGGATATATTGGCACCCGTGCTTCGAGAACATTATCACAAGCTTGATGTAGGCATTGCATGCTATGAATATGGGACCAAATACTTAACTTTTTACTACTTTAATACACATATAAGTGAATTTGTTCCAATAATTTTGCTCCCCTAAAATAAGGGGACTATGTACAAAAAATGCTTCACTGTTTCAATAATTATCGAGGGCACTGTACACCAAAAATCACCTTGCATCATAAATAAGTACTCATTATTATTTTTAGATCAGACAATCAGTCACCATTTACCCATAACGCTTCATGGATTTCATGCTCTCGAACACTGCCTCTGTCTTCTTCAAATTGGGTTGCCTATGGTTTGAAACCAAAGACTGAAGTAATGTCCTGCCTAAATGACTACCGACCCGTAGCACTCACGTCTGTAGCCATGAAGTTGTTTGAAAGGCTGGTCATGGCTCACATTGGCCAGGTCGCAGTTGTAAATAAGAACTTGTTCTCAACTGGCCTACCTGGTTAAATAAAGGTGAAATAAAATTGAAAAAACATCAACACCATAATCCCAGAAACCCTAGACCCACTCCAGTTTGCATACCGCCCCAACAGTTCCACAGATGAAGCAATCTCTATTGCACTCAACACTTCCCTTTCCCACCTGGACAAAAGGAACACTTACGTGAGAATGCTGTTCATTGACTACAGCTCAGCGTTCAACACCATAGTGCCCTCAAAGCTCATCACTAAGCTAAGGACCCTGAGACTAAACACCTCCCTCTACAACTGGATCCTGTACTTAAGGGTAGGCAAGGGTAGGCAACAACACATCTGCCACACTGATCCTCAACACGGGAGCCCCTCAGGGGTGCGTGTTTAGTCCCCTCCTGTACTCCCTGTTCACCTATGCCTGCGTGGCCAAGCACGACTCCAACACCATCATTAAGTTTGCCGATGACACAAAGGTGGTAGGCCTGATCACCGACAATGATGAAACAGCCTATAGGAAGGAGGTCAGAGACCTGGCAGTGTGGTAACAGGACAACAACCTTTCCCTCAACATGATCAAGACAAAGGAGATGATCGTGGACTCCACTACGGAGCTGTAGTGGAGCAGGTTGAGAGCTTGAAGCTCCTTGGTGTCCACATCACCAACAAACTATCAAACACACCAAGACAGTCGTGAAGAGGGCACGACAATGCCTTTTTCCCCTCAGAATACTGAAAAGATTTGGCACGGGTCCTCAGATCCTCAAAAAGTTCTACAGCTGCACCATTAAGACTATCCTTACTGGTTGCATCACTGCCTGGTATGGCAACTGCTGTACGCACTACAGAGGGTAATGCGTACAGAGGGTAGTGCGTACGGCCCGTTACATCACTGGAGCCAAGCTTCCTGCCATCCAATACCTCTATACCAGGCGGTGTCAGAGGAAGGCCCTAAAAATTGCCAAAGACTCCAGCCACCCTCGTCATAGACTGTTCTCTCTGCTACTGCACGGCAAGCGGTAACGGAGCGCCAAGTCTAGGTCCAAAAGGCTTCTTAATAACAGCTTCTACCCCTAAGCCTCTTAAGACTGCTGAAAGGCTAATCAAAGGGCTACCCAGACTATTTTCATTGACTCACCCCACTTTTTTACGCTGCTTTTACTCATTGTTTATTATCTATGCATAGTCATTTTATCCCTACTTACATGTACAAATTACCTCAATAACCTTGACTAACCTGTACCCCCGCACACTGACTCGGTACCGGTACCCCCTGTATATAGCCTCGTTACTGTTATTTTATTGTTGCTCTTTTATTTTTTACTTTAATTAGTAAATATTTTTCTTAACTCTTATTTTTCTTAAAACTGCATTGCTGGTTAAGAGCATTAAAATGGAGATGTCACAGACACCATAAAGGCACAGATACAAAGATGAGCTCTCTATATGTCTCTATGTTGTCAATTGTTTTGGTTCTGACCGTTTCTTTTTGGACAATTTTGACTTATTTTCAAAATTAAATTTAAAAAAAAAAAAACATTTCGGGGTAACAATTAAGTACCTTACTGTAATAGAATTCCATTAAAATGGGAAAACATTTCTCAAGCAAGAATTTTGCTAGGACAGTATGGGAATGGTCTGAGTGGGGAGGGGAAAACTGAAAACTAGCTGTTATTGGCAGAGAGGTTTGGAACTCTCTTTGTTATTGGTCTATTAAACCCCCTTGAGTCAATGTCCATGTCCTGAGGAAATCGAATTACCAAAATAAAAAAATCACCATAGAAACCTATCAGTTTTAGCTAGATACAGTATATCTTTTTTCTCCATTAGATGCATCTCAATCTGCCGCATCTGCCAATGTCGCACTTCCATATCTGCGGTGAAAGGTGACAGAGCTAGAGTGGTGTTTGTCAGACCATGAGACGTCCTGAAAATCTGTCTTCTTTGTCTGTATTGTCTGTAGCAATTGTCTGTAGCATCCGAATGGTTTCACTATTATGACCAATCTATGAAAATATGAGACTTTCACGAACACAATGGTTTTGCTCCACGAGTCTTGGGACTCGGTACAGCCGATCTGACAACTTCTGTCTGTAGCATCTGAACCGTTTTGGCTACACTCTAATATGACCTCTCTGACTCACACGATCGGTTATTTTGCTCTAGGACTCCCATAGGTCTCACAAGACTCGTCTGAAGGTCCCCAGTACCAGTTGAAAAAAATTATGGAAGTATACATTACCAGTCAAAAGTTTGGACAAACCTACTCATTCAAGGGTTTTTCTTTATTTTTACTATTTTCTACAATGTAGAATAATAGTAAAAACATCAAAACTATGAAATAACACATGGAATCATGGAGTAACCAAAAAAGTGTTAAACAAATCCAAATATATGTTATATTTGAGATTCTTCAAAGTAGCCACCCTTTGCCTTGTTGACAGCTTTGCACTCCCTTGGTATTCTCACAACCAGCATCACCTGGAATGCAGTCTTGAAGGAGTTCCCACATATGCTGAGCACTTGTTGGCTGCTTTTCACTCTGCGGTCCAACTCATCCCAAACCATCTCAATTGGGTTGAAGTCGGGTGATTGTGGAGGCCAGGTCATCTGATGCAACACTCCATCACTCTCCTTCTTGGTCAAATAGCCCTTACACAGCCTGGAGGTGTGTTGGGTCATTGTCCTGTTGAAAAACAAATGATAGTCCCACTAAGCGCAAACCAGATGGGATGGCATATCGCTGCAAAATGCTGTGGTAGCCATGCTGGTTAAGTGTGTCTTGAATTCTAAATAAGTCACCGACAGTGTCACCAGCAAAGCACCTCCACACCATCACACCTCCTCCTCCATGCTTCACACATGCTTCGCACATGCGGAGATCATCCATTCACCTACTCTGCGTCTCACAAAGACACGGCGGTAGGAACCAAAAATCTAAAATGTTGACTCATCAGACCAGAGGACAGATTTCCACCGGTCTAATGTCCATTGCTCACATTTCTTGGCCCAAGCAAGTCTCTTCTTATTATTGGTGTCCTTCAGTAGTGGTTTCTTTGCACCAATTCGACCATGAAGGCCTGATTCACGCAGTCTCTTCTGAACAGTTGATGTTGAGATGTGTCTGTTACTTGAACTCTGTGAAGCATTTATTTGGGCTGCAATTTCTGAGGTTGGTATCTCTAATGAACTTATCCTCTGCAGCAGAGGTAACTCTGGGTCTTCCTTTCCTTTGATCTGTGGCGGTCCTCATGAGAGCCAGTTTCATCATAGAGCTTGATGGTTTTTGCGACTGAAATTGTTTCTGGATTGACTGACCTTCATGCCTTAAAGTAATGATGGACTGTCGTTTCTCTTTGCCTATTTGAGCTGTTCTTGGCATAATATGGAAGTTTACATACACCTTAGCCAAATACATTTTAACTCCTGACATTTAATCCTAGTAAAAATTCCCTGTCTTGTGTCAGTTAGGATCACCACTTTATTTTAAGAATGTGAAATGTCAGAATAATAGTAGAGAGAATTATTTATTTCAGCTTTTATTTCTTTCATCACATTCCCAGTGGGTCAGAAGTATACATACACTCAGTTAGTATTTGGTAGCATTGCCTTTAAATTGTCTAACTTGGGCTAAACTTTTCGGGTAGCCTTCCACAGGTTTCCCACAATAAGTTGGATAAATTTTGGCCCATTCCTCCTGACAGAGCTGGTGTAACTGAGTCAGGTTTGTAGGCCTCCTTGCTTGCACAAGCTTTTTCAGTTCTGCCCACACATTTTCTATGGGATTGAGTTCAGGGCTTTGTGATGGTCACTCCAAACCTTGACTTTGTTGTCCTTAAGCCATTTTGCCACAACTTTGGAAGTATGCTTGGGGTCATTGTCCATTTGGAAGAGCCATTTGCGACCAAGCTTTAACTTCCTGACTGATGTCTTGAGATGTTGCTTCAATATATCCACATAATTTGCCATCCTCATGATGCCATCTATTTTGTGAAGTGCACCAGTCCCTCCTTCAGCAAAGCACCCCCACAACATAATGCTGCCAACCCCGTGCTTCAAGGGTGGGATGGTGTTCTTCGGCTTGCAAGCTTCCCCCTTTTGCCTCCAAACATAACAATGGTCATTATGGCCAAACAGTTCTATTTTTGTTTCATCAGACCAGAGAACAATTCTCCAGAAAGTACGATCTTTGTCCCCATGTTCAGTTGCAAACCGTAGTCTGGCTTTTTTATGGCGGTTTTGGAGCAGTGGCTTCTTCCTTGCTGAGCGGCCTTTCATGTTATGTCAATATAGGATTCGTTTTACTGTGGATATGGATACTTTTGTACCTGTTTCCTCCAGCATCTTCACAAGGTCCTATGCTGTTGATCTGGGATTGATTTGCACTTTTCGCACCAAAGTGCGTTCATCTCTAGGAGACAGAACGCGTCTCCTTCCTGAGCGGTATGACGGCTGCGTGGTCCCATGGTGTTTATACTTGCGTACTATTGTTTGTACAGATGAACATGGTACCTTCAGGCATTTGGAAATTGCTCCCAAGGATGAACCAGACTTGTGGAGGTCCCAACATTTTTGGGGGAGGTCTTGGCTGATTTCTTTTGATTTTCCCATGTCATACATACAAATACATACAAAGGTACACCTCCAATTGACTCAAATTATGTCAATTAGCCTATCAGAAGCTTTTAAAGCCTGACATAATTTTCTGGAATTTTCCAAGCTGTTTAAAGGCACAGTCAACTTCGTGTTTGTAAACTTCTGACCCACTGGAATTGTGATACATTGAATTATAAGTGAAATAATCTGTCTGTAAACAATTGTTGGAAAAATTACTTGTGTCATGCACAAAGTAGATGTCCTAAACCAACTTTCCAAAACTATAGTTTGTTAACAAGAAATTTGTGGTGTGGTTGAAAAACTAGTTTTAATGACTCCAACCTAAGTGTATGTAAACTTCCGACTTCAACTGTAATTCACAGAGACTGAAATATGACAAAACATTTGACATAGAAACACCAGATTGACTGTTTAAAAATATATAGTATATGTTTATGAATTATGAAATTATGAAGAATGTTAATAACATTCCACCCATGAGGCCACTAGAGGCCTCTAGTAACCTATTGGTAATTCGACTGCAGCAAAACTACCAAGACTATTTCTTATGGTGTTCTTGGCAATCAAAAAGTCCCAATCAGCAGTTAGATGTGCAATCAGAAAGATGTGAGTTGTGTCTTCTCTGATAGCCTGCACAACTCTATGGGTAAAACAATATTTTCTTCAGTGTATTTGGTAACAATGACCTAGAAAATGACATTGCTTGTCACCCACCTAATAGAGCCTATGATTTGACATTGCGATTGCCGTTTTACAAGCGTTTGAAAGCTGAAGGTGTCGCGAGCAGCTAGTTTGATAGGCTATTGAAGGAGAAAAAGATTTGAGCTATTTTCTTCGTATGGAAATAAAAATTATATGATTTTTTGACCGATTCAAGCTACACTTGGATCGTTTGGGCTCCCGCGGACCGATGCACTCGTATTTTAAACATTTTAATAGGGTGAATCTTTACATCCCAAGCAACATTGCTAGTAGATTGTATTTTCAACCAGCAACTATCAGGAAATGACATCGGTCAAATTTGTTCACACTTTTACAGTGTTAGTTTCATCAGCTCTTGTACAATATGATACAGAAATCATTTTGACTGCACTGGGCCTTAAATGCATTTCATTCTACAGTCTTTTAATGTGTGTGTTTCGGTAGTGACATTAAAAGCTGGGACTGCATTTTAAAAAAATTTTTTTAAAAATGAACAAAACTACTATTTCGATAAGTATCTTTCAAAAAATAATAGAACAACTCAAGATGTTCTATTGAAATAATAGTGTTAAAAAATACTAAAATCATGAATTGCTTTATTTTCAAACATGAAGTTTAGGAGTCGGGCTTTGGGACAGCCACCTCTCAATAGAAAAATGTGCATAAACAATGATTTTGTACTATATTAATTGAACAATATATTTGTTATTAACTTGGATGGAATTAAAACACATCACGATGTAAATAAGATCATAAGTTGGGAGACTTTTAAATATTTTTTGGGGGGGTGGGACTGAAATTTGCTGTTGAATAACCCTTATCTGTCTCTGTTAACTACATCTCTGACTAAGTAGTGAGTACATAGTCACCACCATGACATCCATAAGTTACATGATGACATTGAAAGTCATCTACAGTGACAGTGACACAGTGACAGTGACACAGGGACAGTGACACATGGCCAATGTCAGTGAGGCCTTGCTCCGCTGGTTCGATTGAGTAGGGCCAGCTAAGTGGAAACAGATTTAGGAGTCCCCTAAGTACAGCTCTTAACCGTAAGGGAAATGGCTAAACCAAATGCTGCGGGACACCACAGCTGTGGATTCAATGTCACGAACAGGGCTTCGGAAGCCAAAAGAAATACGCAGTACACTCAGTGACACACGCTCGCACACGCACGCTCATTCAAACATACACATAGGCTCAGATGTGCAGTGTACTTTATATGTCAACCCCCACACGGGACGGCTGACTTCATTACACCTTCGTTTCAAACTCCTAACCCCCCCCCCCCCAGATGAATACTATTTATACATCACATACTATTCAGCACGTACTATTTAGTAAAAAAGTATGCACTATGCCATGTCTACAACGCAGTAGCAGCTGTTGACTGGCTGCGTAGGTGGGGCAGGACTGAGTGCGGGTGGATTTTTCGGAATTTAACCGACATGCATAGCCTTAACCAGCCTGATAATAGCTCATTTCCAATTTGATTAATTAAACTAAACACTGTATAGAATCGGAATGGAGTTAGAGGCCTACTCAGGCTGGTTATAGGCAGACTATCACATTCAAGATATACCATAGCCCATATTGCCCATATATCCTATTTAAAAAGGACTGAAGACAGAAACAGATCATTTGGTTCCATTTCAACATATTTATTAGTGAAACCAAAGTGCTGTAACATATATAAATGATATCACATAATCTAGTACACACACTAAAACATTTCAAATGTTCACATCAAAAGGCTGTTGCATAGAAAAACTTGGGGCGTTTTATTATCATGCTAAAACATGAGGTGATGGCGGCGGATGAATAGCACGACAATGGGCCTCAGGATCGTGTCACGGTATCTCTGTAAATTGAAATTGCCATCGCTAAAATGCATTTGTGTTCATTGTCCGTAGCTTATGCCTACCCATACCGTAACCCTACTGCCAACATGGGGCACTCTGTTCACAACGTTGACATCAGCAAACTGCACGCACACACAATGTGATACAGTTGAAACTGTGATTCATCCATGAAGGTGCACACTCCTCTAGCGTGTCAGTGGCCATCAAAGGTTAGCATTTTCCCACTGAAGTTGGTTACGATGCCAACCTAGTCAGGTCAAGACCCTGGTGAGGACAACGAGCACGCATATGAGCTTCCCTGAAACGGTTTCTGACAGTTTGTGCAGAAATTCATCAGTTGTGCAAACCCACAGTTACATCAGCTGTCCGGGTGGCTGGTCTCAGACGATCCCGCAGGTCAAGAAGCCGGATGTGGAGGTTCTGGGCTGGTGTAGTTACAAGGGGTCTGCGGTTGTGAGGCCGGTTGGACGTACTGCCAAATTCTCAGAAACGACGTTGGAGGGGGCTTATGGTAGAGAAATTAACATTAAATTATATGGCAACAGCTCTGCTGGACATTCCTGCAGTCAGCATACCATTTGCACATTCCCTCAAAACTTGAGACATCTGTGGCATTGTGTTGTGTGACAAAACTGCACATTTTAGTGGCCCTTTATTGTCTCCAACGCGTGGTACGCCGGTGTAATGATCATGCTGTTTAATCAGCTTCTTGATATGCCACACCTGTCAGGTGGATGGATTTTCTTGGCAAAGGAGAAATGCTCACTAACAGGGCTGTAAACAAATGTGTGCAGAACATTTGAGAGACATAAGCTTTTTGTGCGTATGGAAAATGTATGGGATCTTTTATTTCAGCGCATGAAACATGGGACCAACACTTTACCTGTTGCGTTTCTATTTTTGTTCAGTGTATGATTTCTTCACATTTTAACCGCAGCCTATGCGCAAATGTTCCAAAATGCAATTTATGGGAAAACACAGTTCTAAAATGTGCACCGCACATGCAAGCGGTTTCATGGACAGAGATGGAAATATCTGTTAGAAATGTAGCAAGAGGGGAGATCTAAAGATGCAACAGCTATCATGGGTTGCTAATATTACAAGGATCATGCCTTTGGCTGCTGGACAATGAAATAAAGTTTATTTGAAAACCAATATAACAGGAGAAAGCATATCTATATAAAATAATTACCTCCATGTTTCTAGGGTGGGATTTTGGCTATAGGCTATTTTGAAGCAAGGTAGGACATGCCTCATAATATGAAGTAAAATGTACAGGTTTGGTGTTGCTAATGATAGGCCTAGCCGTCTTGTGGTAGATGGAAAGGCTTTCCCAAAAACCTTCTCAATTATAGTACATTCAGAAAGTATTCGGACCACTTGACTTTTTCCACATTCTGTTACGTTGCAGATTTATTCTAAAATGGATTAAATAAATAACAAATCTCATCAATCTACACACAATAACCCATAGTGACAAAGTGAAAACAGGTTTTTAGAAGTTTTTGCAAATGTATGAAAACAACAAAACAGAAATATCACATCAACATAAGGTTTCAGACCCTTTGCTATGATACTTGAAATTGAGCTCAGGTGCATAATGTTTCTATTGATCATCCTTGAGATGTTTCTACAACTTGATTGGAGTCCACCTGTGGTAAACTCAATTGACTGGACATGATTTGGAAAGGCACATACCTGTCTATATAAGGTCCCCAGAGTTGACAGTGCATGTCAGAGCCAAAACCAAGCCATGAGGTCGATTGTGTCGAGGCACAGATATGGGGAGGGATAGCAAAAAATGTCTGCAGCATTGAATGTCCCCAAGAACACAGTGGCCTCCATCCTTCTTAAATGGAAGACGTTTGGAACCACCAAGACTCTGCCTAGAGTTGGCTGCCTGGCCAAACTGAGCAATCGGGGGAGAAGGGCCTTGGTCAGGGAGGGGATCAAGAACCCAATGGTCACTCTGACAGAGCTCTAGATTACCTCTGTGGAGATGGGAGAATCTTCCAGGAGGACAACCATCTCTGCAGCACTCCATCATTCAGGCCTTTAAGGTAGAGTGGCCAGACGGAAGCCACTCCTCAGTAAGAGGCACAACAGCCCGCTTGGAGTTTGCCAAAAGGCACCTAAAGGACTCTAAGACCAGGATAAAAAATATTCTCTGGTCTGATGAAACCAAGATTGAACTCTTTGGCCTGAATGCCAAGCATCACATCTGGATGAAACCTGGCACCATTCCTACGGTGAACAACGGTGGTGACAGCATCATGCTGTGGAGATGTTTATCAGCGTCAGAGACTGGGAGACTAGGCAGGATCAAGGGAAAGATTAATGGAGAAAAGTACAGAGAGATCATTGATAAAAACCTGCTCCAGAGCGCTCAGGACCTCAGACTGGGGTGAAGGTTCACCTTCCAACAGGACAATGACCCTAAGGATGATATCACCTCTACCTTACCTGACACCCTAGACCCACTTCAATATGCTTACCTTCCCAATAGATCCACAGACAATGCAATCGCCATCACACTGGTTCCAGGAAAAAAACTCTCACACTACGTCAACAAAACAAAGGAGCTGATCGTGGACTTCAGGAAACAGCAGATGGAGCACGCCCCTATCCACATCGTTGGGACTGCAGTGGAGAAGGTGGAGAGCTTCAAGTTCCTCGGCATACATATCACTGAGGATCTGAAATGGTCCACCCACACAGACAGTGTGGTGAAGAAGGCGCAACAGCGCCTCTTCAACCTCAGGAGGCTGAAGAAATTTGTCTTGGCCCCTAAAACCCTGACAAACTTTTACAGATGCACAATTGAGAGCATCCTGTTGGGCTGTATCACTGCCTGGTACTGCAACTGCTCTGCTCGCAACCACAGGGCTCTCCAGAGGGTGGTGTGGTCTGCAAAACGCATCACCGGGGGAAAACTACCTGCCCCCCAGAACACCTACGGCACCCGATGTCACAGGAAGGCCAAAAAGATCATCAAGGACTTCAACAACCCGAGCCACAGCCTGTTCACCTCGCTATCATCCAGAAGACGAGGTCAGTACAGGTGCATCAAAGCTGGGACCAAGAGACTGAAAAACAGCTTCTATCTCAAGGCCATCAGACTGTTAAATAGCCATCACTAGCCAGCTTCCACCCGGTTACGCAACCCTGCACCTTAGAGGCTGCTGCCTTATATACATAGACTTGGAATCACTGGCCACTTTAATAATGCAACACCAGTCACTTTAATAATGTTTACATACTGCTTTACTCATCTCTTATGTATATACTGTATTCTATTCCACTGTATTTTAGTCAATGCCACTCCGACATTGCTCTATCTAATATTTATATATTTCTTAATTCCATTCTTTTACTTTTAGATTTGTGTATTGTTGTGAATTGTTAGATACTACTGCACTGTTGGAGCTAGGAACACAAGCATTTGGCACACCTGCAATAACATCTGGTAAATATGTGTATGTGACCAATAAAAGCCTCTGAATGTCCTTGAGTGGCCCAGCCAGAGCCCAGACTTGAACCTGATCGAAGAGAGAGATCTGGAAAGACCTGAAAATAGCTGTGCAGCGATGCTCCCCGTCCAACCTTACAGAGCTTGAGAGGATCTGCAGAGAAGAATGGGAGAAACTCCCCAAATACAGGTGTGCCAAGCTTGTAGCGTCATACCCAAGAAGACTCGAGGCTGTGATCGCTGCCAAAGGTACTGAGTAAAGGGTCTGAATACTTATGTAAATGTCATATTTCATTTTTTTTTTTAATGATAGATTTGCTAAAATTTCTAGAAACCTGTTTTTGCTTTTTCATTATGTGGTATTGTGTGTAGATTGATGAGGGGAAAAAACTATTTCATCAATTTTAGAATAAGGCTGTATCGTAACAAAATGTGGAAAAAGTCAAGTGGTCTGAATACTTTCCGAATGCACTGTAAATGTTAACTAGCTACAAAGTAGCCTATGCCTACCTTGCAGAATGATATCATGATTATTTGCCTGCACAGTTTAATTAAAGGGTAGCTTCACTCAAAAATGTATTACATTTTTCCCAGACCTCAAAAGTGGTCTCCTTATGTGGTTTAAGAATTTTTGTGGACTTAGAACATAAAAATAATAATAAATTGTACTTTTTACCCCAATTTCATGATATCCAATTGGTAGTTACAGTCATGTACCATCGCTGCAACTCCCGTACAGAGTTGCACGACCCAGCCAATCCACACTGCTTCTTGACACATGCTCGCTTAACCCGGATGCCAGCCGCAACAATGTGTCGGAGGAAACACCGTACAGCTGGCGACCAAAGTCAGCGTGCATGCACCCGGTCGCCACACGGAGTCGCTAGAGCACGATGGGACAAGGACATCCCAGCCGAACAAACCCTCCCCTAACCCAGACGACACTGGGCCAATTGTGCACCGCTTCATGGGTCTCCCGGTCGCGGCTGGCTGCGACACAGCCCGGGTTCAAACCCAGATCTGTTGTAATGCCTCTAGCACTGCGATGCAGTGCCTTAGACCGCTGCGCCGCTCGGGGGGCCCCATTTTTCTTGTTTTTCTATTAAAAGTGTGAGTTGAGTGTGAAAACCTGAAAGAAATGGGGGAAATCTGAAACCTGTGATCTTCTGACTCAGATGAAAGTCTCATTTATCTATTTCAGTAGTAGGCCTACTACTGTATTAGCCTACTTGCACAATATGGGAATTTTCATTTTAGGCCATTCAGAGTATATGTCACTGTTTGTCATAGAATTCTTCACACAGGGCCCCTTCCCTTCGCCCGGCGGGCCGTTTGGGAAATTCTGGACAAAATTAGAGTATACCCACTTCTCCAGGCACCTCTACACCACTGCTCAAACGGCCTACTATTTAGGACGCAAGTATGGTCATTCGCACACGGCCAGTGTGTTAGAAATTCCCTGATTTGCCATTGAGCACAAATCCATTCACCAGTCCTTACAGTTTCACTGCAATATACACACAGACACTACAAAAACAACATACCTTCATAATAAGTAACATGAATCTCAAAACGGTCCATTTGACAACATAATAAATCACGTATGATTGTCAATTGATTAAAGGTACAGTTTAAACAACTCGCAACATCAAAATGAAAACAGTTAAATAAATAATTATAATAATAACCATTTTTTTTTTTTTAAAGATGATTAATAAATAAATAAACAAATTAAATAAATACATAAATTAATTAATTCGGTTAAATTAACTTACGGGAAATTTGGGTGTCACACACAATGAACAACAGCTAATGGTTTCAAATGAACACACGGGCACTTCAGTATTACGCTCAGAAAAAATAGTTTGACCAAGGTTCATTCAGTCCCATTCCAGGCTGCTTCTGTCCCCTGTGAGAAATTCCATCCCCATGGGCTGAAGTCTGGCCCCCATGGACTTAAGTCTGGCCCCGGTCCCCCATTCCCTGTAAAACAACAGGCAACTCCAGAAAAACACTGCCACTCCATTACCAATGGACAACACATTAAAATATTAAAGGCTGTGAGGGGAGTGGATGGCTTTAGAGAGAGGTGCATGAACTGATAAGAAGTCTGCAGATGTCACTCAGCCCCTGATGTGATGTTGCCATTGAAACAAAGACAGAAGGGGGGTATAAATCCCCCACCAGCAGCCCCCTGTCCAACGTACTTGGGTTGCCCCATCCTGAGTTAATCCCACTTTATCCAGGAGAGCCGGGCTGTCAGATCTAGAGTGAGACGGGGGACAAAAGCAAGGCAAACATGAAGCTTTAAATACATTTTAATGATCGTTTAACAAGTCGCAGGTCCGAGCAAAGGGGTACACTCACTCCTCAATGCCCCCTCCGAATGGTTGAAGTGAAGCCCCACAGAATTGGTTAACTAAAATAAATAGGCAACCATTGAGTGCAGTGAGAATACTTGTGCTCTGGCAAAGGGGAGATTTTGTGCACCCACACCAAAGAAAAAGACAGCTGGGGAAAAAAACACACAAACAAACAAAGCAAGGTGTTTAAGTGACACAAACTCAATTCAGAGCCAATGAGCTTTGGAGTTGGCTGTCAACCATTAGCATATGCTCTCTTTCTCCTTGTGCTAATGTAATTTTAAACACTTGGTAGGATACGTCATCCTTCCTTGGGTTTATCCTGTGTGTTGTTTGTAATTTTGTGAATGGGGTTTGGTAATGTCCCACACCCAACTTGAAGTCACAAAACATATGGGCCATGCATGTAGTATTGGTTGTAAAACTAGAATTCCAATGGCAAAATATACATGTACTGTAATTCCATCCATGTATAGTGGGTGGACATATTGCTGGAGGGTCTTCAGTACCACACTTAAAATAATTATTATTTGTTTTCAGACCAAATGTTACCTGGACCCGACCCAACAAAAATCTTGGCCCAAACTTAGCTCCAATTTGAGAAAATGTAGGCAACAATTTAGTCAATTTAAAAGTATGTGTTTGCTCAACTTGTCTCATAACTCATGTTCATTCAACTAGAAATTATTATTTGTGCGTAACTAAAAAAGGCTGTGCAACTGGTTACACATACACAGTACTTTTAACATACAATGTTTTCAACGTTACATATTTGACAGACATTGAGCATGTTGATTTATACAGTACTATTATTCAACATGTCCTCACTTGGGATTGAACTCACAACTTCTTGCTGCATGGTATTCCAATCTTCCTGCTACGCCATCATGTCTGTGTCAGTTATTGATCTGGCCATTTGATTTACTTTGTTTTGATGGACTTATTTCAGCAATTTTAGTTTATTTTGTATAGTTATCTAATATTGGTGGGGCATATTACTCTATTTTAATGTTACTCCTTAACAGTTTTTCTTGAGTGTACTTTTAACAGAGCTGAGGTCTACTTTGAAGTGCAAAGTTTAGCAATAAAGGTGAAAGCTGTCATTGACACAGACATGGTGCCATAGCAGGAAGATTGGAATGCTGTGAACCAAGAGGTTGTGAGTTCAAATCCCAGGTGAGGGCATGTTGATTATTAATTGCTGTGTACAGTGTGCCAAATATGTACATCGTATGTTGAAAGCACTGTGTGTGTAATTAGCTCCACAGATTTGTTTTGAGGAAAGATGGCCAAATACTACTTTCTAGTTGAATGAACATATGAGACAATTTGAGCAAACACATCATTTTAAGTTGACAGATGTTTGGCTATGTTTTCTCATGTTGTAGGTAAGTTTGGGCAATTTTTTTTTTTAGGTTAGGCCTACTGTAGGATCTTTTGCACCAGTTTCAATTTAGCCTTTCCCATCTTGAATGGAAGAGATTCGAAATGTCATTTTACAAGCAAAGAATCAAATAGTGTATAACTGTAATCTCATTGCATAATCTAAAATGGTTCTATATAGATCAGTAATCAGGCCATTTGTATTATCTGCTCACCGCTTGTGTTCCAAATGGCATTGGTTTGATTCTTGTAACCATTCTTCATGCATTCGTCCACGTACGACTTGGGGTCGCGGCCGGAAATCAGTATCTCTCTCAGGAGGGCAATGTAGGCAATGGCCAATCTCAGTGTATCAATCTTGGACAGGCGCTTCTCGTAGGGAAATGTTGGCACGTGGCACCTTAGCTCTTCGAATGCAGAATTGATACTCAGCATCCTCTTCCTCTCCCTGATGTTAGCGGCATGTCGCTGGATCTTGTACGGGTGATGGGGCACGAACCGCCGCTGCCTGCGATTGCTCATCTCGTGGGGCTCGTCCACAGAGGAGCTGTCCACTTCAGCACTGGCTCCAAGGCCGGGGGACTGCGAGTCCAGGTCGGTGAAGGTCATCTGCGCGTCAGGGAACATGGACTGGCCACCGAACGAGGACCAGGGCGAAAGCTGGCCCGTGACCGCGGTGCAGTCGAAGAGGAGAGTGTCCAACTGGGCCTGGAACTGGAAGTTAGGGTCCATCTGGCCCCAGAAGGCAAAGTCTGTAGTGGCATCTTGATCCAAGTCAAATAATATATCTTCCATTTTTTAAATCTTACTTTTCAATTTGATTCAACAAGCTTTGTTCACCCGGCAGGAGAAAACGTGTAGCCTGCCGCCCAAAATAAATGCTGTTGTTCAGACATCGGTGCCGAGTTGAAAATAAAGTGCTTGTGAGAACCGTCGGGTGTGCACTACCTGTCACCTGTAATCTCTGGACTGTGTGACACGCACAGTGACACATCTCGAGGATTAAATAGTTCCCGGATTTCCATGTCTCGTGGCAGGGGGTTCGCGCATTTTCTAAAGGCTGAAAAGGACCTCATTAGGAAACATGCCCCCTCCTAATAGATCACTCATTGCCTATTAAAAAGCGGAGGTGGAGATACAAAGGAATCAGTTGATCTTTCAATTATAAACTTTCCTCGAGTTGTTCCCTATACAACGAGCAAAGAGTATCTTAATATTTACAAAGAAAAGTACTATTTGACATTCGTTCCTTGAGAGGACTCTTGCTCAGTTTTGCCCCGCGTGTAGCACTTGGTCAACCGGGTGGCATCTGAATAGAATAGCTTTATAATTAGTACTCAGCTCGCGCCACACAATACTGTCAGAAACGTATGATAGCACTCTTAATTATCAAACCACATAGCCCCGGATGTATTGTTTATTAATGTTGATAGGCCTACAAAACAAGCAATGTAAGACACATTTTTTTTAGTTGAAGTTGGTACAGATCGAATTTTAAATACAGATTTAACATTTTAAATGCAGATCTAATTTTAAATGCAAGGATCTTCCATAGCCTATATTTTAGCAAAACTGAATATGGTGTCATGCAAGTCAGGCTCTATATTATTTGCCTGCATCAACTTCGCTATTGCATTTAGTTTGTTATTTTGCATGGCTAAAATAATTGCTATTCGAAAACAGCAATTAAAGCAAGTTGAACCAACACTTCTTATTCATTCGTACGGGATTATTTTGGTCCGCTCACCACATAAAACAAGTTGATTCGCAGATTATATGAATTGTATTAGGCCTATCACGGATGATATAGCATTTAATTATGGCAAATTTAATGATATGTTGTGTCTGCTGCCTATTTACTAAATCATGTTTACATTTCCTAACATAAGGTTTTGAAGTTACCGGCCTTTAACGATGCTTGTTGAAAGGGGAGTGTTTGTCATTGCAAACACAGAAAGCAAGCCTGCTATCTCTTTAGTGGTTAGAGTACCAAGACACATCCTCTAGCGATTTTTGAACTTTTACTGTTGAAAAGCGATATCCCAAGTATAAATAGGTCTACAGTAAAGTAAACACACTAAAGTTTAGCGAAATTTACTGTTTTTTTTAGACACAGCTGATCTTTTCAATGAGTGGGTCGTTCAAGGAGTTGGTTTGATGTGAATCTGTGATGTCTTCGGCCTTCCCCTTATTGATGAACAATTGAGTAGCAATAGAACACAAAAGAGAAAAGGCCCACCCACTCTCCTGTGCTACTGTATGTCATAACATACCTGGACCACCTATTGAGATGTGCCTTTTGTTAAGTAAATCAGTTGTTAAATGAGGTGAAAACGAGCCTAGAGTACCTCTTTAAGCATATCACGAACTGTAAACTCAAAGGTATTTTTCACTCAAATACTTCTAGCAAGTTGAACTCAAAGTCAATGAAAAGTCATTATTACTTCAAATGTGGCACTGACACAAAACTCAAAACTAAATGAGAAGTCAAATCACCAAAAATGTTTTAAGTTATCATAACATATTCACTTTTTTTACCAGCATGTTCTACTGCAGGTAGATTTTTTTTAAATTGTTTTTATCTGTGTTTTTGCATGTAAATTGAGTGATTTATTAATCTTATGCAACACAAAGATAAATAACATAAATTTTTCTAAAATAATCCAATCATTTAGTTAGATTTTCTTTGCACCCTTTACTGAAATGGCTGTTCCAGTTTAAATGGCTTAGGTAGTCTCCTCACATTGTTCCTAAGCCTGATAGTCATTATGAATGCAGGTTGTGGGTGAATAATGTCAACTGTTGGATAGCCTAACTCTGGCTGGATTCCAATAGGAATTGCACATCACTTTGCAAGCCAGCATAATGTGACTTGCAGGTAGGGTTGCAAAATTCTGGTAAATTTCCCAAGTTTCCACACATCCCTTTTGGAAGATTCTTGGAAATCCGTTAACCAGGATTTTGTGGAAATCTGGGAATGTTGGGAAAGTTACCAGAATTTTGCAACCCTACTTGCAGGCCTGATGTGGCCTGTAAACCATGAGTTTCAGGCCACTGTATTAGGGTAAAGCTAGGCCTCAAAATAAGACCTAATGAGATATGTAATGTATTGCCATAAAGAGTTTAATTATAATGATATTCACCTAGGAACTCACTTGGTGAGTGCCACAGGCCTGAAAATGAACAAATTCAACAACCATGTCTCTGTCACTAACAAATACAGTCATGGGTGGTAACTCTACAATCCACTCGAAAAGGCAAGGCTCACTGAGAAATTATATTGGAGGCGTGGGGGCATTACTTAAAATTTTCAAGCTGATACAACTCAAATCTGGACCCCCTACAGGGTCACTGTGAATATATTGGTTTGAGTAATGACTAGAAAGTCACTTTAAGTAACTACACTCAGAAGTATTGACTTGCACACATTTGTCAAATTAGCATGCCAAAAGGCTATGGATATGATACAATAAAAATAGCGATGTTTAACAGATTTTTTCTATTTAGTTTTTTCTATGCTTACTTGGTTGACATTTCACCGAACATGAATGCAATGTGAAATCAAGAAAACATGTCATCTTGTCATTGGATTTAAGATAACATGTGAGTAAAAAAAAAAATGAAATTCCCTTACATTGATTACTTTTTTATCAAATCCAGTCAGTTTCCCACGTTGATTCAACGTCATGAATCTTTTGGTTGAAATGATGTGGAAACAGTTTGTTCTTTCCTACAAGGTGAGTTTCAAAGTAAAACGACTTGATTAATGAGTGCTTTTCTATTGAGCTCAGCATCTTGTTTTTTACACAGTTAAAAGCTCATAAAAAGGTTTTAGAGTCAGAAACGCTTGCGTAATTTTGGAAATGCGGGGTAAGTATATATGACGAAAGTTTTGGCATCAAGACAACATTCCTTTCCTCTCTTGTTGTGCCTCTGACGTAGGCTATTAGCCTATTGTCACCAACATAGGACTACATAGGACCTACAGGCTATAGCCCTAATGTAGGCTACCTAACATAGCCATAGGCCTAACCATCTTTTAATTGTCTGACTCTATCCATCAAAATATTGTTTCAGATCCTTATGAAACGCTCATTTTATAAATCTTATTTTAATATATTTGTAATAGTGGAAGAGAAATCTTGATTATTTTCCAAAAGTATAGTTCTGTTGAATTCTGTCCTCAGTCAGAAAGGATCTTTTAATTAGCCTACTGAGGCGGTACACACAGTAGACTTCCTTTCCACCGCCAGACAGGGAGGATTAGAAAGCCAAGCCATGTATTATCTTGGCAAAACAGCATAGGATTTCGATTGCAAACATACTTATTCAAATTAATCAAGGTGTTATGGTGAAAACTGAAAACTATGAATAATGTCAGCTGCTCTTGACCTGAAGCACAGCGCAGCGAGCGAGGGCTTGTCAGAACCTTCTGCCAGACAGACATCGGTAGGTCGTGCGCAGCTGACGGGCCAGGTTTGGATTGCAGTGAAGCACAAGGCTGTCAAATACAGGACTTGCTCTATGCAGCCAACAATATGTACTCAAATAAAGCCGTGGTCTGCTTTCCGTTGTTTTTCTTTTTCATTGCCCGCAAATGGCAAAGATTCACTGTCACCTGTTGGCGAAGGATGATGCCTCTAAGGTCTGTCTAGTTTGTCTGAACAACACTAACGATAACAGGCCCATGATTGGGGAGTAACTGATTACAAAAAAATACTACATTTAGAAAAGATGTTTGCGAGAAAAAAAACATTGACACCTTTCTGTTTTCTCAATGACATTCAATTCAGCATTGAATAAAGACGCAAGTTGAAGTTTGTTCCACGTGAGTGAATCTGACCACAAGTCTTCTTCTAATTCCTCTAAGGGAAAAGTAATTCAAAAGTAACAGGAAGTAATCAGATTAGGCCTACATTGCTACATTTTGGGTAACCCAAACATTACGTTACTGATTGCAATTTTTGACAGGTACCTAGTAACTGTAACGGATTCCATTTATAAAGTAACCTACCCAACCCTGAACAGTCCATTTCCAGACAGAGGGACATAAAAAAAATATGTAAAAAACATTCACTAAAGTAGTGTACTGGGTCTTTACTAGCAGACTGATATAGATGTCTGTAGTGCTGGCAAATATTTTTTTCAGCATCTCTGCTTTGGCAAAAAAAGGTAGTTGTATAATTAAGGATAGTATCTTGCAGGATTCAATAGTTGGAATTGTAAGAGTTGTTGCCCTGTCCCTTTCTCTGCGTTTGTCATTTTAATGGAATCCAGAAAGAACAAAACCCTGTCCTCAAACATTTACATTGGTAGAGCATGGCGCTTGTAATGCTAGGGTTGTGGGTTAGATTCCCATGGGGGACCAGTACGAAAAAGTATGAAAATGGATGCACTCACTACTATAAGTTGTTCTGGAGAAGTGTGTCTACGTAAAGCTTAATAAAGAGCAATGTGTGAGTTTATTCTTCTTTCTCATCTTAAGAATGTCTACTGAAATGGAAAAGGAATGAAAAGACCGTTTCAGTTTTCACATAGAAATAATTTCCTTTTGCAAAGTAATTCAAGAAACTGGAAAACATATATCAAGCAAGTATTTTTATATTCCACAACTGTTTTGAAGTTACAAATGCTGGTTAACACTTAAATACATGTAGGCAACAAACAATAAAACTGATGCATCCCCCGTCAGCAACAAAAAAATCACAGCACCCCACCCCCAAACTACTTCCCGTGGCTATGAACGTTGCCATTTTATAAGGATCTTACTGCATTTGCCAAGTAGGGCGGGTCAGGCACATCCGAATTCACCAGACTTTTAGGCAGGTTGGAAAGTAGAAAACGTATTGGAACCGGTGCATAAACACATCTGGCTGCAATTAGTCGCTGGTTTTGAAGTTGTCTCGACTTGGGAGTTATTTTGAAGAAACCAAGGAACTTAATGAAAACGGTGAATTAAAAACATAGCCTATCAATATCGATTCCCACCACAGCTGTTCTTTCATGTTCCTTTGAGTAATGTGCATCTTAATCAATGACAAGATTATTGGGTTGTGTGTAATTATGTAATTTCCTATCGTTTATTACTGACTTGTCAATTTACCGACCAGAGTAAAGTTTGATAAAATGGAGTGCAAGGCGACCAGACACATGTGTGCGTGCATACACATACTGTACATGTACATACACAGCAAATTCTCCAGTGTTGATTTAACACTGAAAGTGTGGACCCATATACACAGTGTAAAAGTGATCAATTAACACACTGCTTATTGTAAAGCCTTATTTGCCTTTTGAGTGAATTGTAGAGTTACCACACATGACTGTATTTATTAGTGACAGAGACATGGTTGTTGCATTCATTCATTTTCAGTCCTATGGACTTCACCTAGTGAGATCTTAAGCGAATATGTTGTCATTAAAATGACATTCTTTAACACAATACCATAGGTATTTCATAAGGCCTCAACTCTTACAATGGCGCCGAAGGAGATGGCCGCCATTTTACGCTCCCGTAACCAACTGTGCTATTGTGTATTTTTTCCGCGCGTTATTTGTATCTATTTTTTACTGAAACACTTATTTTGTATCTTTTTATTAACTTCTTAAGGCATCGGTGGTTAAGGGCTTGTAAGTGAGCATTTCACTGTAAGGTGACACCTGTTGTATTCGGCACATGTGACAAATATAATTTGATTTGATTTGATTTGAAAGCCTAGTTTTACCCTACATTCTTAGAAATAATAGTATGATTTTGTTCTCTGGGTTACAAAAACCAAAAAAATACACATAATGTACCTTCAGAGGTACACATAATGAGCTCACAGGGTACTGTTCGGTACCTTTTAGGATACATGTGCGGATAATCTAGCATATTTTTGTACCCAATATTTTGAATATAAAGGTACAATCATCACACTCACTCTCAATGTACGGTTAAGGTACATTTCAGTTTCTCAGGGTATAAACGTATTTTGTGTACCCTACTCTTGATGGTACTGATCTGTACCCTTGCATAGCAGAAAAGGGATGGTCATGACCCGGCATATGACATCTGAAGTCAATCTTCCAAAAATATATTTTTTATTATTATAATTTTTGTAGTTGTTGCAGAACTACCTTCTTCAACACGTGAACTTTCACGTACCTTAATTACAAACTTGTACGGGATCCTTAAATATGAATACAAATGTTAAATTCTGGGCGTCGTTTAGGAGAAAGCATTGTGCAATATAAGGAGAAAGACAGGATCCTTCCTGGCTAACCATGATTAGCTGAGATAATGGATGGGTTGACGATGCTGATGGTTGGCCATGTGTTTACATGTGAATCCTTAATTTTACTGCAGTGGGCTGAATCAGGGTCACGCACATGGTTATGGGCTTAAAAAAGAAGACACCTGTACCATGTCAGATATAGAGTTGAAATGTATTCAATTTTGAGTTTACATCCCATTACACTTTATATACATCTTAGAAGACTGAAATATAACAAAACTGTTTGACAGTTTTTTTAAACAGATTTTTGTCGTAAAAATTAATACATCTCTATTAATTATGAAACATATGAATAACATTCCACCCATGAGGCCTAAGAGGGAGCTTTAGGTCATTGACTGCAGGAAAGAACTACAGAGATGGATGGGTATGGGTTAAGAGGGTCCTAGCGATGTGGAATGGATGCAAACAAAGAGGAGCACTCCAGCGCTCAACAAAATCTTTCAAGGGCAATTTCTCCAACATGTCTCCTAAGTGGGATAACAAAAGTTTATACATTTTTAAAGCAGCATAACTTTCCATGCGTCCTCAAATCAGTGTATGAAATACCATTTTAGAGCCATGAATCTGAATTATTCCACAAAAGGCCCAATTGGGATGGGCCGTCACATATTATCTTGATTAAATATGTCAAACAGTATTTGGTTTGTATTTTTGCCATGATATGTTAGGCTGCTCCCTTCCATTCTCTAGTGTTTGATCTTTGATCATTCTGAGAAATGTATTTTCCCCCTAATATTTATTAACATTTAAGTGAATTATGAAATATTATCCATGACCTACAAAATTATGTTAGAATATTTCCAGACCACTGTAATTAGTAAAAATTTTAGGAGGAGTATTAAAAATGAAATGTTTCAAGAACATGTTAAACATATTATTGGTGACCATACATCATGTCAAAATAAACATGTGCATATGTAACGACAGACACGGTAGACGAGAAGCAAGTACAGGGAGTGAACATTTAATGAAACACCGGACATATAACAAAACAAGAACAGCGTCTGGACGGGGGAACAAAACAACATTACAACAATAATGCTGACACAGGGATCAAACTGAGGAACAGACAGATATAGAGGGGCAATCAACAAAGTGAAGGAGTCCAGGTGAGTCCAATGAGCGCTGATGCGCGTAATGATGGTGACAGATGTGCATAAGGATGGACAGCCTGGCGCCATCGAGCACCAGAGGGGGGGAGTGGGAGCAGGCGTGACAGCATAAGGATATATGGAATAAATGATCCATTTGAATGTCAATGAATTTTATTGAATAAAATTACAATTTTAATAAAAATATCTGTGTTTTTGCATGTACATGCATTGACAAAGATAAATAACATATATTTTTCTAAACTAATCCAATCAGTTAGTTCGATTTTTTGCACCCGTTACGGAAATGGTTGTTCCAATTTAAATGCCTTAGAACCTCACAAAGTTCCAAACCCTTGCAGTCATTTTGAATGCAAGTTGCAATTGAATAAAAATTCCAACTGTTTTACAGTGGCTGGCAAAAGTATTTACCCCCCTTGGCATTTTTCCTATTTTATTGCCTTACAACCTGGAATTAAAATAGATTTTTGGGGGGTTTGTATAATGTGATTTACACAACATGCCTACCACTTTGAAAATGCTAAATATTTTTTATTGTGAAACAAACAAGAAATTCTTGGTCTCTTTGGTCTCTTTGTTGCTTCTCTGATTCATGCCCTCCTTGCCTGGTCCATGAGTTTTGGTGGGCGGGCCTCTCTTGGCAGGTTTATTGTGGTGCAATATTCTTTAAATTTTTTAATAATGGATTTAAAGGTGCTCTGTGGGATGTTCAAAGTTTCTAATATTTTTTTTAACCCAACCCTGATCTGTACTTCTCCACAACTTTGTCCCTGACCTGTTTGGAGAGCTCCTAGGTCTTCATGGTGCCGCTTGCTTGGTGGTGCCGCTTGCTTGGTGGTACCCCTTGCTTAGTGGTGTTGCAGACTCTGGGGCCTTTCAGAACAGGTGTGTATATATACTGAGATCATGTGACACTTTGATTGCACACAGGTGGACTTTATTTAACTAATTATGTGACTTCTGAAGGTAATTGGTTGCACCTGATCTTATTTAGGGGCTTCATAGCAAAGGGGGTGAATACATATGCACGCACCACTTTTCAGTTTTTTATTTTTGATAATATTTTGAAACAAGTATGTTTTTCATGTCACTTCACCAATTTGGACTATTTTGTGTATGTCCATTACATGAAATCCAAATCCAAATCCATTTCAATTACAGGTTGTAATGCAACAAAATAGGAAAAACGCCAAGGGGGATGAATACTTTTGCAAGCCACTGTATATCCTAACTCTGGATGGATTACAACATGAATTACATATCACTTTGCAAGCCAGCATAATGAGACTTGCAGGCAGGGTTGCAAAATTCTGGTAACTTTCACAAAATTCTTCCAGTTGGAAGATTCCTGTAAACGGTAGGGAATAAGCAGGAAATCCTGAATCCTTCAACCAGAATTTCTGGAAAATCTGGGCATTTGAGGAAAGTTGATGGAATTCTCCAACCCTACTTGCAGGCCTGATGTGGCCTGTAAACACTGAGTTTTGGCCACTGTATTAGGGTAAAGCTAGGCCTCAGAATCAGGCTATTTGAGTTATGTAATATATTGTCATGAAGAGTAAAATGTTAATGATAACATTCACATAGTAACTCATTTGGTGAAGGGCATAGGATTTAAAATCAATAAATACCACACCCATGTCACTAACAAATATAATCATGGGTGGTAACTCTACAATTCACTCAAAAAGGCAAGGCACACTGGGCAATTATATTGGAGGCATTGCTTAGTGAGGGCATGGCATTCAGCTAGTTATTTTTGGCCACCCGTGATTTGAAGTGTTGTACCAGTTTAAGTGGTCTATAGAGGGGTTGGCTGACAATGTCACAGAAATTATGTGTGCACATCGATGTGGCCAAAAGGCTTGCATTGTTATGATTCTGAATGGTCAGATAGCTAGAAAAAAATGGCAAGAAGCTGCCATGTGGGGAATCATAGGTGGCTTGTTGTCTCTTGTTATTGATACCATGTCTTGTTTTGAGGTGTTTTGACTGATGTCATGGTTCTGCTAATATGGCTCAAATTCGCTTGCTATCTAACCAACAACTAAAACAATGTATTTGAGAGACAACAAGAGCTTGTTGTGCAAATGTATTTATTATTTCAATAAACATTTGGAGACTAAATATAGTTTACATGTTGTCAACCGTCTAAGCCAACCCAGTCTGTTTTGCCCCATAGTTGCACACGTTCTTTTGCTAAACAACCAACCTGTCTATAGTATAGGTACATGTTTACCACTTACAAGGAACCATTGTGGTGATACCCTATAAAGACAAAATGTACCCTTTCTAAAATCATGTTTTTCTACCTTTGGACTTTACAGTGCATTCATTAAAAATAATCCATATTTTGTTACGTTACAGCATTATACTAAAATGGATTAAATAAAACATTTCCCTCATCAATCTACACACAATACCCCTTAATGACAAAATGAAAAAGTTTTTAGAAATTTTAGCAAATGTATTAAAAATAAAAAACAGAAATACCTAATTTACCATAATTATTCAGACCCTTTTCTATGAGACTCGAAATTGAGCTCAGGTGCAACCTGTTTCCATTGATGATCCTTGAGATGTTTCTACAACTTGATTGGAGTGTATCTGTGGTAAATCCTGTCTTGGATTTATCAATTGAATTTAAAACAGGTGGACTCCAATCAAGTTGTAATAACATCTCAAGGATGGTCAATGGAACCAGGATGCACCTGAGCTCAATTTCGAGTTTCATAGCAAAGGGTCTGAGTACTCATGTAAATAAGGTATTTCTGACATGTTGGAAAGGATGCCACCTTTTCAACAAGTCAGATCATAAAAATTCTGCCATGCTAGAGCTGCCACGGTCAACTGGAAGTGCTGTTATTGTCAAGTGGAAACGTCTAGAAGCAACAACGGCTCAGCCGCGAAGTGGTAGGCCACACAAGCTCACAGAACGGGACCGTTGAGAGCTGAAGCGCGTAACGTGTAAAAATTGTCTGTCCTTGGTTGCAACACTTACTACCGAGTTCCAAGCTGCCTCTGGAAGCATTGTCAGCACAATAAATGTTAGCTAGCTGGCTATGGCTATCCAACACTGGAACTCTTCCAAGTCAAGGTAAGCTTTTGGTTTTATTAATTAACTGCTTAACTGCTTGCTGACTGTACACTGTACTCTATGATTGTAGCTGGTTTATTAATGCGTTACTTTTATTAGTCTTAGTTAATAGTGACAACAATGTAAGCTGTGTGTAGAGGTCAGCTGTTATGATATGAAGATTTGTTTTGAAAAATGTTTCTTCACCTGGTCACAGACAGCTGATGTGTTGTGTACTGAAGTCCAGAAGCAAAGGGAAAATGTGAGAGAGGAGGAGAACGCGTAGATGCAATTAGAAATTACATGAGCAATATGATCATGCTGTTTGTATGTGGCTGCTATGAAAGTGAATTCCGCCAATTCTTTTGAAAAATGCTTCTTAAATGGAAGCAAACGGAACGAAACGGGGATAAACATACCTAAATTTGTCCAACAGAAACTTATTTGCAAATGTTGGACTAATGATTACACCGTAGATCAGCTAGATGCAGGCAAGAGTGTGCAAGGCAGTATTGAATATGTCACTGTCTGTCACCTTGATTAGTAAAAATGTTTCTTTCAACCTGTGGATCTACATTCTAAACTTTCATTCATAGGCTAAGTTGTAGCAACCTCATGATTGGTATAGGGAAATTTGAGTATCATGTAGTAGCCTAAATCTAGAGATGTTACATTGAGCTGGGTGAATGGAATATGAATGCCAGTCATCCATATACTGTAATAGAAATAAGGCCATGCTCCCCCCAAAACATGCGTCCTCCCTCATCTTAAACGACACTGACCGCAACTGGTTGACTCCAATGTTTCCCACAGTTGTATCAAGTTGGCTGGATGTCCTTTCGGTGGTGGACCATAATTGATACACACAGGCGACTGTTGAGCGTGAAAACCCCAGCAGCATTAAAGTTCTTGACACTCTTAAAACCAGGGTGCCTGGCACCTTCTACAATATTCCGTTCAATGGCATTTACATATTTTGTTTGCCCTTTCACTCTCTGAATGGCACACATACACAATCCATGTCTCAATTGTCTCAAGGCTTAAAAATCCTTCTTTAACCTGTCTCCTCCCCTTCATCTACACTGATTGAAGTGAATTTAGCAAGTGACATCAATAAGGGATCATAGCTTTCACTGTATTCACCTGGTCAGTCTGTCGTGAAAAGAGCTGGTGTTCCTAATGTTTTGTACACTCAGTGAAAATACAACACAGGAAAATCATCCCTCCCCTAACCCGGACCAAGCTGGGCCAATTGTGCGCCGCCCCATGGGTCTCCCGGTCGCGGCCGGCTGCGACAGAGTCTGGACTCTAACCAGGATCTCTAGTGGTACAGCTAGCACTGCGATCCAGTGCCTTAGACCACTGTGCCACTCAGGAGGCTTGCACTGGGCTTTTAAGAACAAGGTATTACTCCCACCACAGCTCTCACTCAAGATGGTATGGATTGGTACTTGAATGTGATTGGAGGAGGACCACGCCATGGCCAAAATTACTTCCTGAATGCACCCGAGTCAACATGATCTGGTTTCCAGGCCTTGCTGCACCTGTTTAAGGACGAAGGGGAAGCAAGGTTTCCGCAATGGTGGGGAGTTATGTCACTTTCTGACTCGCAGTGGATACTGTGTCCATGTTGATGAATGTGTACTAGCAGATTGCATGATAATCTTTATGACTTTAACTTGAAGAATATGGAACTTTGTCTCCAGAAATATGCCAAATCCATTGGGAAAAACGGTCATACACTCAAGTAGCACTAGGAGTGTGTTAAGTTTGGTGTGTGTCTGCATGCTCATGTATGTGTATGGATCTACACAAGACCCTCTGAACACAGCCACAGTCTGTGACACATGCAGCCACATACTCTCGTTGGAACTTTTGGACAGTTCTCCCTGGCTTCTGGAAAAGGCATCATCCCCATAAAGTGGGGCCCGGAATTAGCACAATAGGAGTGTGTGTGTGTCTGTACAAGATATCAATTGAAAAATTCTGTCTCCCCGTTTCGTCTATGTCCCCTTCTATTACTCCCCCTTCTGCCAGTTTCATTGTGGGGACGCAACAGTTCACAGGGTTCAGCGCTCTCTGGCCATTGAAAATGTGTAAAAAAAACACATAGCCAGACACAGACAATCTGTGTGACAGTGGACGAGCGGGTCAGCCGTTTCACCCTGGATCCAGGGAGTGAGTGTATAGTGTACTCTATAGCGATCCTCTATGGGGACACACCTGTTAATCAGACCAGTTGTGAATAGTATAGCGGCTAATTACAACTCAGTCCTCCCTCCACTTCACCTTCATTGGATAAAGACCTTATGGGGTCCTGGTGCCTTCACACACAGGGGAACCCAGCCCTCAGGAGAGGGGGCTTCTGAGGTCACCACAGAGAGAGGCCGGTGCACACATTATCACTGGCTTTGTTGCCGGGCGGAGTTGAGAAAAAGGGAGTTTTGCTTCGCGTTGTCACACTGCTGCTCTTAGAGGGTCTGAGTGGAGTAAACGTACCCAGCGTGGACGTCTGTGTGTGAACGAAAATGGCAGAGAATGAAGTAAGGATGGGACACAGAGGAGGTGGAGGAGGGTGAATAGGTTGTTGAGAACTAGGAGACAACAGTGACTGTCTGAGTGGACACATCTCTTACTTAGGTTTGGTTACTTAACTAGGTTCATCTGATCATCTCATTCTCTCAGTCTTTTTCACACAGAAACACATGTTCCCACTTATGTGATAGACACACGAAATTGTTAGTCATTGAACAATTTTGTAAAAATGTATAAGTAATATCAACAATTTCTCCCAAAGCAGCTCATCTAATGTCCTGGGCAGGGTTGAGCTCTGGAGATGACATCGGTGTGGTGCGTGTATGATACATACACACACACACTGGGCCGTGATGGCTGGATGAGAAGGACCCTCTGAGTCAACCAGTGTGGCCAGAAAGTCAGAATCAAGAGTGGCCTAACCAGGCACACTCACAAACGCACATACGCACACACACATGCATGAATGCATACACTCATGCACACACATAAACAAACACACACACGACATCATCATCACCGTCATCATCATAACCATTATCACCATCAAAATAATATTTTCTTCTTCCTTCCCTATGATCCTCCTACCTCTCAGGAAGCTGCCATGGCCAGATCCACCTACTCAGAGGAATTGTTTGGCACCAGACCTCTTGCTAAACCTCAGCAAACTATGTTTGGAGGACACTGCCCTTTTGACACAGCCTTACATTCTCTTCTAGTGTTGGACTTTTTATTTTCCCATTAAATGGATATTAAGAGGTAATGGATTGGATAAAAATGAATACATAAAAAGCTTTCTCTGTCCTTACAACCTATAGGGTTTCATCCACGACAAATAACGGTGCAACATATATCATAAAAAATATATGGCCTGGAAAAGCTTATTCCAGAGGTAAGAAATGGAGGAGGGATGTGAGTCGAGCCACGCCTATCAACTGGCATATGAAAAAAACATCCATCCCTGGGAAGAATTGCCAGCTGTGCCAAGGATATATGAACTGGAAAGAGAGAGTTGGCGCGTAAAAAGAAGGAAGGACGAGCTATTAAATGTACAGCGGGCATTTTCAAAGAGGGCCCATCTGATAGAATGATAGGGCTGTTTCTTCTCCACGTTGTTGGCAAGTTCGCCACAAACCTGCTGACCAAAGATGAACCACTAGGCTCTGCCCTGAAGTGCACTGACTGGAGAATAGCTTTCCTTCTGAAGATCGATGTTTCCTAACTCGGTTGATTAAGCCAGCACAGTAGGTGATCATAGAGACTATCTGGTGGAATTAGAAAAGGGTTCGGTGGAAAACAAGCGCTGATTGATTGATCTAACAAATGTCAGCAAGACACAAGAACGGTGATATCATTTCACGGAATATCAAATAGACAACGAAGGATCCATTTTAAAATGCCCGCAGAGCATAATTGTAAGATCTGACATTGTCATCTATGTAAGTACGCCACAAACACTTGCACAGGAATCGAACGCTTTTCGGAATGAGGCTTTCGCCTACGCATCTCTTCGAAACCTCAAGCCTCAATGCGAGACATTCAAAAGCATTTTTAATAAACAACATAATAAATGAAATCAACCTCAACAGAGAGAAGTCTGGCTGCTTGCTCGCACACCAAAGCTTACATCTGACAGCAGTTAAGCAGCTGGTTTCCATGAAAGGGCCGATTTGCTCGGTGACAGTACCAGGGCTAGGGGGCCATGCCTCCTCCCCAGAGTGCCCGTGTTACCCGTTGTACCCAACCTCAGTGCAATTATGCCCCCTGAGACAAGAGCACATTAGCATTGAGGGCACAGCCACGTGAGAAGACGAGGAAAACAAAAACAATGACTGCAAACACTCTCGCCCACGTGCAGATGTGTGAAGGCAAATTCCTCTCTGCTTCGCCATGGTGCTTCTTCCTGTGAGACACCATCAAAAAGCCAGAACATTTATCTCACAATGGCACCAGGCACAGCAACAACAATGGTCTTGGGGAAGTCCCCTTGCACATATTTGGCTCGGAGTACTTGCATAGCTTCGCGATTATCGAGGCACAAAACTGCGGCCCTGAATAGTTTGATTACTTTCAAATGATTCCTCCTCCTTCTTCTCTTCCTTGAGGTAGGTAACCATGACTGATTTTAACATGGTCGGATAGGTGAAAGCAAGGATTTCACTCATGGGGCTTACACCAATCAAGCCATGTCGGACCAGGGGAGGATGCATCTGAGAGCCTCTCTCGCTCCCTCTCTCCTTCTCTGGTTGTTACAACAGAATGTCAACACCGTGAAAAGCATCCAACAGTAAAGCCTGTGTTGACAGAGGAAAACAAAGGGAGGTCTCTCACAGAGGCCATGCGACCTTCATTGCCGAACACAAGAACCGCCTGGAGGCCTGGTCACATGAAAAGGTCACAGTCATCAGTCAGGGGTGTTGCTCCAATTTGACGCCATGAGAGAGAAGACGAGAAAGTAAACAGAGCAGTTGGTTGAAGACGATGTGTTCCATCAAAGCATTAGCTGAGTGTTTTGTGCAAGGACAGATGGGAATAAATGACAATGAAACAAGTTCTTTTTGAAGTTTAAATCAACAACAGTTCATTTATTGTGGCTATACGTAACAGAGGAGAGAAGAACAAGTAGTCCCACTCTTTGTAATGAGCAGCCAAGTGCTTTTCCCATTCTAGGCTAGTCTAATGTGGACATTTTATTGTTTGGATCACATGGCCTGAGCTGTAGGTGTTGCTGTTTCCTGCCTGTTCAACTGTTGCCAACGCCTAAACCCCTCATCCTTGAGTAATCTCGGATAAGGTCATATGGACGAAAGAGAGAGAAAACAAAGGATTATAAGAAACAGATCGTTAAACATAAACACTAAGCCGATGACTGGGGAAACAGGAATTATGATTCCCAGGAGCTGGAAAATGCTTCCATGAGAGAACAATTGTATCAATGAATCATTGTTTTCACACTCTTTGTCAATTTCGACTTGTAAAAGCCAGTACTCTGCTATTTTCCAACCCTGGTGCCAGGGTTGGTCATTTACCTGTCTTATATCAGCTTCTGTGAAAAGGTGCGACTCATTAGGCCTGTGTGCAATGCTCATTGAATGAAAGGTGTCAGTGACTGTAGGAAGTCTGTTTAGGAGCATCAAGTTATTACAACAGACTGCTTATTGTTTTTCATTTATCATTGTGTTAATGACATTCCATCTTCCACTTTCATCTGTTGGACCAAACTGTCAAATCATGGGAATGCCGATCACTGTCCTTGGTGCTGAATCCGCTTGTAGACTAGGCTACTTGCCTGTTCGTTTGTTTACCTTTCACGTGGCAAAGTCTCTAACAGGCCATGTCAACAGCAATGGTAAGCTAGTCTTATTATAATGTTTGGGAATTGTCTAATTGTCCATGGCTCGAAATGCAATGTGTGTGGATTAATAATTCCATGTTGAAGCCAATAAAAATAACTAGATTGGCTGCATGTTTGTTATATAACTAGACCTATTGTAGTTTAATGAACTATATTCAATGGATAGGACAAATATCCATGCCTCCTGCCGAAGAGCCCTTAGGCCTGTGTGTGCACACATTGCCTCATGCCCATGGAATAAGAGATGCATTTAATGGTATAATGCTTCTGACACAATTCTATTTAGAAATATCGTTGTTGGTTTAAAAAAAACGACTTATTACAAAGATTCACCATCCATGGGTTTATGATGAGAACGCACTGTACATGACGCGAATTAAATGAGTCAGTGTATTATAGAAGCAGCAAAGTTGACCTACCTCCTCTCTTGCTTGTTTACAACATTCCTCATTTTACCTCAAGTTCAAAATGACCCCAGACAGGGGTTGAGCTCTGGTATAAAAGACATGAGCTCCTCTCTACTAGCTATTTCTGGAGAAGTGCAAATATGATGCGTATTACCTAATGTGTCTCCAGAGGAATATTATTGTACTGCATAGAAAGTGACAGGCTGAAAATTTGAATAGGCAAACTATTCTACTATGGGGTTGTATGATTTTGGTGTTGCTAATGTTGAAAATTAAACATGGACAACATTTTTTTTTCATGAGATAATTCAAATAGACTAACGAAAGGTACCGGGTTTCAACTCCACTTGGCTCTCATTTGCATCATCTGCAGCATCCAAACCCCTGATGCTATATGCAATAGCTCATATTTAGGTATCCTAATAGATGCTTCTCCACAATGACAGTGTAGTGTGATCATTATGGCTGTTATCAAAAGTGTGCTTCTGTCGATACCAGAGTTAGTAAATATGCCCAAAGGCCAAACTACATTTAAAAAAAAAATTATGCTGATATACAGTGCCTTCAGAACGTCTATTCCACATTTTGTTGTGTTACAGCCTGAATTCAAAATGGACCATTTTCAGGTCTTGCCATAGATTTGGAAGTAGATTTAAGTAAAAACTGTAACTCGTCTACTCAGGATCATTCACTGTCTTCTTGGTAAGCAACTCCAGTGTAGATTTGGCCGTGTGTTTTCGGTTATTGTCCCGGTGAAAGGTGAATTCGCCTCCAAGTGGCTGGTGGATTTAGCCTGTATTTAGCTCCATTCCATTTATTTTGTATCCTGAAAAAATCCCCAGTCCTTAACGATTACAAGCATACCTATAACATGATGCAGCCATCACTATGCTTGAAAATAAGAAGAGCGGTACTTAGTATTGTGTTGTACTGGATTTGCCCCAAACATAACACTTTGCATTGAGGACAAAAAGTTCATTACTTAGCCACATTTTTAGCAGTATTACTTTTGTGCCTTGTTGTAAACAGGATGTATGGTTTGGAATATTTTTATTCTGTACAGGCTTCCTTCTTTTCAGTCTGTCAAGCCATGTCGGACCAGGGGAGGATGCATTTGAGAGCCTCTCTCGCTCCCTCTCTCTTCCTCTGGTTATTACAACAGAATGTCAACACCGTGAAAAGCATCCAACAGTAAAGCCTGTGTTGACAGAGCAAAACAAAGGGAGGTCTCTCACAGAGGCCATGCGACCTTCATTGCCGAACACAAGAACCGCCTGGAGGCCTGGTCACATGAAAAGGTCACAGTCATCGGGGTGTTGCTCCAGTTTGACGCCATGAGAGAGAAGACGAGAACGTAAACAGAGCGGTTGGTTGAAGACGATGTGTTCCATAAAAGCATTAGCTGTGTGTTTTGTGCAAGGACAGATGGGAATAAATGACAATGAAACAAGTTCTTTTTGAAGTTTAAATCAACAACAGTTCATTTATTGGGGCTATATGTAACAGGGGAGAGAATAAAAAATAGTCCCACTCTTTGTAATGAGCAGCAATGTTGTTGATCCATCGTCAGTTTTATCCTATCACAGCCATTCAACTCTGTAACTATTTTCAAATCACCATTGCGAAATGGTGAAATCACTGAGAGGTTATCTTCCTCTCCGGCAAATGGGTTAGGATTAATAACTTATCCATGCTCAAATGGTTATTTTACATTTTTACCAATCTACCAATAGGTGCCCTTCTTTGCGAGGTATTGGAAAACCTCACTGGTCTTTATGGTTTAATCTGTTTGACATTCACTGCTCGACTGAGGGACCTTACAGATAATTGTATGTACAGACATCTACAGAGATGAGTCATTCAAAAATCACGTTAAACACTATTATTAAACACAGAGTGCTGTCTTTCCAGCTTCAGTTTGAAGTGATTGTGTTAGCTGTGTTGTTGGCTAACTCCTCTGAACAAGTGTCCTGACGAGAGAGCACATTTTCTATGCCAGGAGAAATCACACATCATTAGCTCATTGTTATGGATGTATCCAAATAAATGTAACTAGAAAACAGCTTAAACAAATGCAAATGCAGCTACTTTGCTGTTATTCTGGCTGCAATGTTTGATGTGACTGTAAATTAGCCGTAATTGGCTAGCTAGCTAGCAAGCAAGGGATAAGAACGTTGCCATGGAATGTTTAGAATGAACAACTGGGTCGCGTCCATAGATACAGAACAAAAAGACTGAACGACTGAGTTGTGTCTCTGGCAACCAAACCAATTAAACTAAGTACCAGCCGGCTTGGGTAGCAACCCGAGATTTGTGTCGGGATTGAATAAATTAATCAAAAATATGAATAAATTAATCAAAATATTGTTTTTAATGAAAGTATGTAAATCGTTATTTGAATATGTTGGTAACCCATTGGATAAAAGTGATAATGCCCTTGAAGCCAATGTTTGGAGGATATTTTGGCACGGTTTAGCAGCACCCGTGCCAATATATCCTCCAAACACTGGCTTCTCGGTCATTATCACTAACATCATAGTCAACATAGCTACTAGATCTAACGCAATAGTAAAAAACCCGCTACAATCATGCAGTACAGTGTAGTCAGCAAGCAGTTTAGCAGTTACACTGGCGGGCCTCGGTGGAATAAATGTATAAAACCAAAAGCTTACCTTAACTTGGAAGACTTCCAGTGTTGGATAGCCATAGCCATAGCCAGCTAGCTAACATATCATTCCTCTCTGTTTGAGCTCAATGTTTGAGTAAGATAAACTAGCAAGCTTCCTTCGCTAGCTGAGTAAGAGAAAGTGAAACAAATATGAAATATAGCTTTTTCTTGCTTCTTATTCATTTAAGAAATTAATTTGTTCTAAACTGTTAAACAATTGGCTCTCTTTATCTTTGAGTCAACCACATTTTATGACCTGCAGTGCTAGCTAGCTGTAGCTTATGACTTCAGTACTAGATTCATTCTCTGATCATTTGATTGGGTGGACATGTCAGTTCATGCTGCAAGAGCTCTGATAGGTTGGAGGACATCCTCCAGAAGGTATCATAATTACTGTGTAAGTCTATGGAAGGGGTGAGAATCATGAGCCTCCTAGGTTTTGTATTGAAGTCAATGTACCCAGAGGAGGATGGAAACTAGCTGTCCTCCGGCTACACCATGGTGCTACCCTACAGAGTGCTTTTGAGGCTACTGTAGACCTTCATTGCAGAACACTGTTTTAATAAATTATTTGGTGACGTCTAATATATTTAGTATAGTTTTATCTAAAAAGGACACCTTTTTAGTGTTTCACTATTTAAATGTTTATACATTTCACTGAGAAGGATGGTCCTCCCCTTCTCCTCTGAGGAAGGCACTCCTTTGATATGAAGTTGTTTTTGACTAAAACGAAAACATGTCGGTTTGTCACGCTCATGAGGTTGGAGTAATAACAAGTTCAACTACTTAAGACATTGGCTCAAATCTAGGTTGTGACTTTAGATTTCTAGAAAAATAACAACAACTTCTCTGATTTACTTTTCTAACCCTAAACTCTGGCCTGGTTTGCTTGTTTGCAAGCGTTCCCGGAAGTATCGCGATGTTGCGCCTCTGGGTTTAGAAACTCTGTGACGTCATAATATTTCTGTCTCTTAATCTGTCCTTTTGATAAAGGTTCTTAAAGTGCAAAAGTACAATGTAAGTCATAAAATAGTGAGATAGCTACCAAGGGTAACTAAATGTTTAATCAAATAAATCTAATTTATTTATATAGCCATTCGTACATCAGCTGATATCTCAAAGTGCTGTAAGAAACCCAGCCTAAAACCACTAACAGCAAGCAATGCAGGTGTAGAAGCATGGTGGCTAGGAAAAACTCCCTAGAAAGGCCAAAACCTAGGAAGAAACCTAGAGAGGAACCAGGCTATGAGGGGTGGCCAGTCCTCTTCTGACTGTGCCGGGTGGAGATTATAACAGAACATGGCCAAGATGTTCAAATGTTCATAAATGACCAGCATGGTCAAATAATAATAATCACAGTAGTTGTCGAGGGTGCAGCAAGCCAGCACCTCAGGAGTAAATGTCAGTTGGCTTTTCATAGCCGATCATCAAGAGTATCTTTACCGCTCCTGCGGTCTCTAGAGAGTTGAAAACAGCAGGTCTGGGACAGGTAGCACGTCCGGTGAACAGGTCAGGGTTCCATAGCCGCAGGTAGAACAGTTGAAACTGGAGCAGCAACATGGCCAGGTGGACTGGGGACAGCAAGGAGTCATCATGCCAGGTCGTCCTGAGGCATGTTCCTAGGGCTCAGGTCCTCCGAGAGAGAGAAAGAAAGAGAGAAAGAGAGAATTAGAGAGAGCATACTTAAATTCACAGGGGACACCGGATAAGACAGGAGAAGTACTCCAGATATAACAAACTGACCCTAGCCCCCCGACACATAAACTACTGCAGCATAAATACTGATTGCTGAGAATGAGGGGTCAGGAGACACTGTGGCCCCATCCGATGATACCCCCGGACAGGGCCAAACAGGAAGGATATAACCCCACCCACTTTGCCAAAGCACAGCCCCCACACCACTAGAGGGATATCTTCAACCACCAACTTACCATCCTGAGACAAGGCAGAGTATAGCCCACAAATATTTCCACCACGGCACAACCTGAGGGGGTGCGCCACCCAGACAGGAAGATCACGTCAGTGACTCAACCCACTCAAGTGACGCACCCCTCCTAGGGACGGCAGGAAAGAGCACCAGTAAGCCAGTGACTCAGCCCCTGTAATAGGGTTAGAGGCAGAGAATCCCAGTGGAGACAGGGGAACCGGCCAGGCAGAGACAGCAAGGGCGGTTCGTTGCTCCAGAGCCTTTCCCTTCACCTTCACACTCCTGGGCCAGACTACACTCAATCATATGACCTACTGAAGAGATGAGTCTTCAGTAAAGACTTAAAGGTTGAGACCGAGTCTGCGTCTCTCACATGGGTAGGCAGACCATTCCATAAAAATGGAGATCTATAGGAGAAAGCCCTGCCTCCAGCTGTTTGCTTAGAAATTCTAGGGACAATTAGGAGGCCTGCGTCTTGTGACCGTAGCGTACGTGTAGGTATGTACGGCAGGACCAACTCGGAAAGATAGGTAGGAGCAAGCCCATGTAATGCTTTGTAGGTAAGCAGTAAAACCTTGAAATCAGCCCTTGCCTTAACAGGAAGCCAGTGTAGGGAGGCTAGCACTGGAGTAATATGATCCAATTCTTTGGTTCTAGTCAGGATTCTAGCAGCCGTATTTAGCACTAACTGAAGTTTATTTAGTGCTTTATCCGGGTAGCCGGAAAGTAGAGCATTTCGGTAGTCTAATCTAGAAGTAACAAAAGCATGGATTAATTTTTCTGCATCATTTTTGGACAGAAAATTTCTGATTTTTGCAATGTCTTGATATGTTCGTCAAAAGAGAGATCAGGGTCCAGAGTAACGCCGAGGTCCTTCACAGTTTTATTTGAGACGATTTTACAACCAACAAGATTAATTGTCAGATTCAACAGAAGATCTCTTTGTTTCTTGGGACCTAGAACAAGCATCTCTGTTTTGTCCGAGTTTAAAAGTAGAATGTTTTCAGCCATCCACTTCCTTATGTCTGAAACACAGGCTTCTAGCGAGGGCAATTTTGGGGCTTCACCATGTTTCATTGAAATGTACAGCTGTGTGTCATCCGCATAGCAGTGAAAGTTAACATTATGTTTTCGAATGACATCCCCAAGAGGTAAAATATATAGTGAAAACAATAGCGGTCCTAAAACGGAACCTTGAGGAACACCGAAATGTACAGTTGATTTGTCAGAGGACAAACCATTCACAGAGACAAACTGATATCTTTCCGACAGATAAGATCTAAACCAGGCCAGAACTTGTCCGTGTAGACCAATTTGGGTTTCCAATCTCTCCAAAAGAATGTGGTGATCGATGGTATCAAAGGCAGCACTAAGGTCTAGTAGCACGAGGACAGATGCAGAGCCTCGGTCTGACGCCATTAAAAGGTCATTTACCACCTTCACAAGTGCAGTCTCAGTGCTATGATGGGGTCTAAAACCAGACTGAAGCATTTCATATACATTGTTTGTCTTTAGGAAGGCAGTGAGTTGCTGCGCAACAGCTTTTTCTAAAAGTTTTGAGAGGAATGGAAGATTCGATATAGGCCGATATTTTTTTATATTTTCTGGGTCAAGTTTTGGCTTTTTCAAGAGAGGCTTTATTACTGCCACTTTTAGTGAGTTTGGTACACATCCGGTGGATAGAGAGCCGTTTATTATGTTCAACATAGGAGGGCCAAGCACATGAAGCAGCTCTTTAAGTAGTTTAGTTGGAATAGGGTCCAGTATGCAGCTTGAAGGTTTAGAGGCCATGATTATTTTCATCATTGTGTCAAGAGATATAGTACTAAAACGCTTAAGTGTCTCTCTTGATCCTAGGTCCTGGCAGAGTTGTACAGACTCAGGACAGCTGAGCTTTGGAGGAATACGCAGATTTAAAGAGGAGTCCGTAATTTGCTTTCTAATGATCATGATCTTTTCCTCAAAGAAGTTCATGAATTTATTACTGCTGAAGTGAAAGCCATCCTCACTTGGGGAATGCTGCTTTTTAGTTAGCTTTGCGGCAGTACCAAAAATACATTTTGGATTGTTCTTATTTTCCTCAATTAAGTTGGAAAAATAGGATGCACGGTACTGCACGATACTGCACGGTACTGTCTTTCCAAGCTAGTCGGAAGACTTCCAGTTTGGTGTGGCGCCATTTCCGTTCCAATTTTCTGGAAGCTTGCTTCAGAGCTCGGGTATATTCTGTATACCAGGGAGCTAGTTTCTTATGACAAATGTTTTTAGTTTTTAGGGGTGCAACTGCATCTAGGGTATTGCGCAAGTTTAAATTGAGTTCCTCAGTTAGGTGATTTTTGTCCTCTGACGTCCTTGGGTAGGCAGAAGGAGTCTGGAAGGGCATCAAGGAATCTTTGTGTTGTCTGAGAATTTATAGCACGACTTTTGATGCTCCTTGGTTGGGGTCTGAGCAGATTATTTGTTGCGATTTCAAACGTAATAAAATGGTGGTCCGATAGTCCAGGATTATGAGGAAAAACATTAAGATCCACAACATTTATTCCATGGGACAAAACTAGGTCCAGAGTATGACTGTGGCAGTGAGTAGGTCCAGAGACATGTTGGACAAAACCCACTGAGTCGATGATGGCTCCGAAAGCCTTTTGGAGTGGGTCTGTGGACTTTTCCATGTGAATATTAAAATCCCCCAAAATTTGAATATTATCTGCTATGACTACAAGGTCCGATAGGAATTCAGGGAACTCAGCGAGGAACGCTGTATATGGCCCAGGGGGCCTGTAAACAGTAGCTATAAAAAGTGATTGAGTAGGCTGCATAGATTTCATGACTAGAAGCTCAAAAGACGAAAACGTCATTTTTTTTTTTGTAAATTGAAATTTGCTATCGAAAATGTTAGCAACACCTCCACCTTTGCGGGATGCACGGGGGATATGGTCACTAGTGTAACCAGGAGGTGAGGCCTCATTTAACACAGTAAATTCATCAGGCTTAAGCCATGTTTCAGTCAGGCCAATCACATCAAGATTATGATCAGTGATTAGTTCATTGACTATAACTGCCTTTGAAGTGAGGGATCTAACATTAAGTAGCCCTATTTTGAGATGTGAGGTATCACGATCTCTTTCAATAATGGCAGGAATGGAGGAGGTCTTTATCCTAGTGAGATTGCTAAGGCGAACACCGCCATGTTTAGTTTTTCCCAACCTAGGTCGAGGCACAGACACAGTCTCAATGGGGATAGCTAAGCTGACTACACTGACTATGCTAGTGGCAGACTCCACTAAGCTGGCAGGCTGGCTAACAGCCTGCTGCCTGGCCTGCACCCTATTTCATTGTGGAGCTAGAGGAGTTAGAGCCCTGTCTATGTTAGTAGATAAGATGAGAGCACCCCTCCAGCTAGGATGGAGTCCGTCACTCCTCAGCAGGCCATGCTTGGTCCTGTTTTGTGGGTGAGTCCCAGAAAGAGGGACAATTTTCTACAAATTCTATCTTTTGGGAGGGGCAGAAAACAGTTTTCAACCAGCGATTGAGTTGTGAGACTCTGCTGTAGAGCTCATCACTCCCCCTAACTGGGAGGGGGCCAGAGACAATTACTCGATGCCGACACATCTTTCTAGCTGATTTACACGCTGAAGCTATGTTGCGCTTGGTGACCTCTGACTGTTTCATCCTAACATCGTGAGTTTTATGGCGATTTTGTAACGGTTATTGACCGAGTTGGAAAACGTGTTAACATTGCCATGGGCTTAGATGGTTTCTAGCTAGGTTAAATTAGTGAATAAGGGGGAAATACTAGCTAGCTTTACCACCCTGTGCGTTTTACACACTCAAATAGTTATTGCTATGAGTCGGAAATGGGGAATTCAATTTGAACGCTTTGAAAATTAATCTTTGTTCAATCTATTCAATAACAGTCAGACTGACATATGTCCTTTAACATTCTGTGTTTAGTCCGTATTCCTTTTGATAAGTGAGGCATGTTTATGAATGGGAAAATATAAACTACAGTACATTGACTGCACAGAATTCATACATAAACCTATAATGTTGGCGACCTGCACAGCTAATTACCATGAAGTGTTTCGCTAAAAATGCTTGATGAATGGGAAAATAGATTTTGACTTTACTTTGACTTCATAGAATTCCTAAATAGCCCTTTCCAGTATTACCAACTTAATTGTGATGTGGAGGAGGGTTGTTAATGAGCTACGAAAGAGTTATGACCCTCAACGGCGTGGTTTGATCTGAGGATTCAACCCTGTGGTGATCCCCATACACCATTGACTTCAGTGAGAAGAAGGTAAGTCACGAGCTTACACCTGCCGGTGGGGGAAATGGGGTTAGTACAGGCAACAGTATTAGCATCATTTTCTACACGTGGTTTGGCAGAACCACACTAACACTGGTATGGCAGAAGCACATTTTTGAAAACAGCCATAATGATTACACTAAGCTGTAATTGTAATAATGCATCTATTATTAAGATACCTAAATATGAGTTATGGCATAGCATGACATGAGTACACTATGAATATGCTATGGATATATTTCATTAAGCTTTAATAATGCGGTTAGGACCTGTTATAACACGGTCCTGAAATGTTTATAGATATGTAATGAATACGTTACGGATATGTAGTCAAGGTAAATCGTTAGCATTCATTAAAAGAAATTACAGTATAATGGTGAGTGGATGTTTCCCCTTTCTCTTTGGATCTTTATCCAGCTCTTGTGAAAAGTTTGGATGTCAATTTTATTTATCACATGCTTCGTAAACAAAAGGTGTAGACTAACAGTGAAATGCTTACTTACAGGCCCTTTACAACAATGCAGCCCCACCTTTCCAACAACGCAGCCCCTCCTTTCCAACAACGCAGCCCCTCCTTTCCAACAACGCAGCCCCTCCTTTCCAACAATGCAGCCCCTCCTTTCCGACAATCCAAAACCCTCCATAGTCTAAATTGCCTTGTCTGTATTGTACCCCCACAAGGAGCAATTACGGTGCTTGTAACTGCCTATTTTGTTTAACCTTTATTTAACTAGGCAAGTCAGTTAAGAACAAATTCTTATTTACAATGACGGCCTACCAAAAGGCCTCCTTCTGGGACACCACAACACTACATAAAGAGAGACCTAAGACAACAACATAGCATGGCAGCAACACATGACAACACAGCATGGTAGCAACACAACAAAGCAGCAGCCCAACATGGTAGCAGCACAAAACATGGTGTAAACATTATTGGGCACAGACAACAGCACAAAGGGCAGGAAGGTAGAGACATCAATAGATCACGCGAAGCAGCCACAACTGGCAATAAGTGTGTCCATGATTGAATCTTTGAATGAAGAGATGGAGATAAAACTGTCCAGTTTGAGTGTTTGTTGCAGCTCGTCCCAGTTGCTAGCTGAAGCGAACTGAAAAGAGGAGCAACCCAGAGATGTGTGTGCTTTGGGGACCTTGTATGTGGAGGACGAGGGCTGCATTAGGTATCTTAGATAGGGGGGAGTGAGGCCTAAGAGGGTTTTATAAATAAGCATCAACCAGTGGGTCTTGTGATGGGTATACAGAGATGACCAGTTTACAGAGGAGTATAGAGTGCAGTGATGTGTCCTATAAGGAGCATTGGTGTCAAATCTGATGGCCGAATGGTAAAGAACACCTAGCCGCTCGAGAGCACCCTTTCCTGCCGATCTATAAATTACATTGCCGTAATCTAGCATGGGTAGGATGGTCATCTGAATCAGGGTTAGTTTGGCAGCTAGCGTGAAAGAGGAGCGATTACGATGGAGGAAACCAAGTCTAGATTTAACCTTAGCCTGCAGCTTTGATATGTGCTGAGATAGGGACAGTGTATCATCTAGCCATACTCCCAAGTACTTGTATGAGGTGACAACCTCAAGCTCTAAACCCTCAGGGGGTAGTAATCACACCTGTGGGGAGAGGGGCATTCTTAGCAAACCACATTAACTTTGTTTTGGAGGTGTTCAGAACAAGGTTAAGGGCAGAGAAAGTTTGTTGGACACTAAGAAAGCTTTCTTGTAAAGCATTTAACACAAAATCCAGGGAGTTGCCAGCTGAGTATAAGACTGTATCATCTGTATATAAATGTATGAGAGAGATTCCTACTTCCTGAGCTATGTTGTTGATGTAAATTGAGAAGAGCGTGAGAACTAGGATCGAGCCTTGGGGTACTCCCTTGGTGACAGCCAGTGGCTGAGACAGCACATGTTCTGACTTTATACACTGCACTCTTTGAGAGAGGTAGAGTGGCTTGCGAAAGTATTCATCCCCTTTGACCCCCCATGTTTCCTATTTTGTTGCCTTACAACCTGGAATTAAAATTATTTGGAGGGTTTGTATCATTTGAGTTACACAACATGCCTACTACCACCTTGAAGATGCAAAATAATTTTTATTGTGAAACAAACAAGAAATAAGACAAAAAAACAGAACACTTGAGCATGCATAAATATTCAACACCCAAAGTCAATAGTTTGTAGAGCCACCTTTTGCAGCAATTACAGCTGCAAGTCTCTTGGGGTATGTCTCTATAAGCTTGACACTAGCTTATAAACTTGGCCTCTAGCCACTGGGATTTTTGCCCATTCTTCAAGGCAAAACTGCTCCAGCTTCTTCAAGTTGGATGGGTTCCGCTGGTGTACAGCAATCTTTAAGTCATACCACAGATTCTCAATTGGATTGAGGTCTGGGCTTTGACTAGGCCATTCCAAGACATTTAAATGTTTCCCCTTAAACCACTCAAGTGTTGCTTTAGGAGTATGCTTAGGGTCATTGTCCTGCTGGCAGGTTTCCCTCAAGAATTTCCCTGTGTTTAGCGCCATCCATCATTCCTTCAATTCTGACCAGTTTCCCAGTCCCTGCCGATTAACTTTTTAGGGATAGGGGGCAGCATTTTCACTTTGGATGAATAGCATGCCCAGAGTGAACGGCCTTCTACTCTGTCCCAGATGCTAATATATGCATATTATTACTACTATTGGATAGAAAACACTCTGAAGTTTCTAAAACTGTTTGAATGATGTCTGTGAGTATAACATAACTCATATGGCAGGCAAAAACCTGAGAAAAGATCCAAACAGGAAGTGGGAATTCTGAGAATGGTCGATTTTCAACTCATCGCCTATTGAAATCCCAGTGGGATATGGATCGGTTTGCACTTCCTACGGCTTCCACTAGATGTCAACAGTCTGTAGAACGTTGAATGAAGCTTCTACTGTGATGTTGAGCCGGATGGGAGCTGTTTGAGTCAGTGGTCTGGCAGAGAGCCAGGTCCTGGTCATGCGCATTCCACATGATATCGACTTGGGTTCCATTACTTCTATAGACACAAAGGAATTCTCCGGTTGGAACGTTATTGAATATTTATGATAACAACATCCTAAAGATTGATTCTATACTTAGTTTGACAAGTTTATTCGACCTGTAATATAACTTTTTGAAGTTTTCGCCCGAAGTTTGCCTGGACCTGCACGAGCGTTTGGATATGTGTACTAAACGTGCTAACAAAAGTAGCTACTTGGACATAAATAATGGACATTATCGAACAAAACAACAATTTATTGTGGAACTAGGATTCTTGGGAGTGCATTCTGATGAAGATCATCAAAGGTAAGGGAATATTTATAATGTAATTTCGTATTTCTGTTGACTCCAACATGGCGGAGAAATTTTGTTTTTATCTGAGCGCCGTCTCAGATTATTGCATGGTTTGCTTTTTCCGTACGTAAAAAAAAAAATCTGACACAGCAGTTGCATTAAGAACAAGTGTATCTTTAATTTTATGTAAAACATGTATCTTTCATCAAAGTTTATGATGAGTATTTCTGTTATTTGATGTGGGTCTCTGCAATTTCTCAGGATATTTTGGAGGCATTTCTGAACATGGCGCCAATGTAAACTGAGATTTTTGGATATAAATATGCACATTATCGAACAAAACATACATGTATTGTGTAACATGATGTCCTATGAGTGTCATCTGATGAAGATCATCAAAGGTTAGTGATTCATTTTATCTCTATTTCTGCTTTTTGTGACTCCTATCTTTGGCTGGGGAAATGGCTGTGTGTTTTTTGGACTTGGCGGTGATCTAACATAATCATGTTGTGTTTTCGCTGTAAAGGATCTTTTTAATCGGACACGATGGGTAGTTTAACAAGATGTTTATCTTTCATTTGCTGTTTTGGACATGTTAATGTGTGAAAGTTACATATTTAAAAAAAATATTTTTGAATTTCCCGCTGCCTTTTCAGCGGAATGTTGTCGAGGGGTTCCGCTAGCGGAACATGTGTCCTAGAAACGTTAAAAACACCCCCACAGCATGATTCTGCCACCACCATGCTTCACTGTGGTGATGGTGTTCTCGAGGTGATGAGAGGTGTTGGGTTTGCACCAGTCATAGCTTTTGCCTTGATGGCCAAAAACCTCAAATTTTGTCTCATCTGACGAGAGTACCTTCTTCCATATGTTTGGAGAGTCTCCCACACGCATTTTGGCGAACACCAAACGTGTTTGCTTAATTTTTTGTTTAAGCAATGGCTTTTTTCTGGCCACTCTTCTGTAAAGCCCAGCTCGGTGTAGTGTACGGCTTAAAGTGGTCCTATGGACAGATACTCCAATCTCCACTGTGGAGCTTTGCAGCTCCTTCAGGGTTATCTTTGGTCTCTTTGTTGCCTCTCTGATTAATGCCCTTCTTGCCTGGTCTGTGAGTTTTGGTGGGTGGCCCTCTCTTGACAGGTTTATTGTGGTGCCATATTCTTGCCATTTTTTAATAATGGATTTAATGGTGCTCCGTGGGATGTTCAAAGTTTTGGATATTTTTTTATAACCCAACCCTGATCTGTACTTCTCCACAACTTTGTCCCTGACCTGTTTGGAGAGCTCCTAGGTCTTCATGGTGCCGCTTGCTTGGTGGTACCCCTTGCTTAGTGGTGTTGCCGACTCTGGGGCCTTTCAGAACAGGTGTTTATGTACTGAGATCATGTGACAGATCATGTGACACTTTAATTGCACACAGGTGGACTTTATTTAACTAATTATGTGACTTCTGAAGGTAATTGGTTGCACCAGATCTTATTTAGGGGCTTCATAGCAAAGGGGGTGAATACATATGTACACACCACTTTTCTATCTAATTTTTTAAATTTCACTTCACCAATTTGGACTATTTTGTGTATGTCCATTACATGAAATCCAAATAAAAATCCCATTTAAATTACATGTTGTAATGCAACAAAATAGGAAAAACGCCAAGGGGGTGAATACTTTTGCAAGGCACTGTAGTTAGCAAACCAGGCCAAAGACGCCTCAGTGACATCAATACCTTTAAGGCAGCCAACAAGAATGGAATGGTCTATCGTATCAAAAGCTTTGACCAAGTCAATATAAAACGTAGCACAACATTGCTTAGAATCAAAGGCAATGGTGACATCATTGAGGACCTTTAAGGTTGCAGTGACACATCCATAACCTGAGCGGATGCCAGATTGCATACCAGAGAGAATACTATAGACATCAAGAAAGCCAGTCAGTTGATTATTGACAAGTTTTTCCAACACTTTTGATAAACAGGTTAAAATAGAAAGTGGCCTGTAACAGTTAGGATCAGCTTGATCTCCCCATTTAAATTAAGGATGCACTGTGGCTGGTGAGAGGAGAGACATGTTGAAAAGGTCAGAGATAGGCTTGACGATGACAGGGGCAGCAACATTAAAGAAGAAAGGGTTTAACCTTTCTCGCCCCGGGGTTCCGCTAGCGGAACACCCACAACATTCCGCTGCCTTCGCAGAGCGCGAAATTCATTTTTATTTTTTATTTTTTTTATTTTTATATTTAACTTCCACACATTAACAAGTCCAATACAGCAAATGAAAGATACACATCTTGTGAATCCAGCCAACATGTCCGATTTTTAAAATGTTTTACAGTGAAAACACAATATATATTTATGTTAGCTCACCACAATAGCCAAACACACAACGCTATTTATCCACCGCATAGGTAGCTTTCAAAAAAACGACAAAATATAGATATAATTAGTCACTAACCAAGAAACAACTTCATCAGATGACAGTCTTATAACATGTTACACAATACATTTATGTTTTGTTCGAAAAATTTGCATATTTGAGGTATAAATCATAATTTTACATTGCAGCTACAATCACAAATAGCACCGAAGCAGCCAGAATAATTACAGAGAGCAACGTGAAATACATAAATACTAATCATAAAACATTTATGAAAAAATACATGGTGTACAGCAAATGAAAGATAAACATCTTGTGAATCCAGCCAATATTTCCGATTTTTTAAGTGTTTTACAGCGAAAACACAATATAGAAATATATTAGCTTACCACAATAGCCAAACACACAACCGCATTTATTCACCGCAAAGATAGCTTTAGCAAAAACCAGCAATAAATATAAAATAAATCACTAACCTTTGGACAACTTCATCAGATGACAGTCTTATAACATCATGTTACACAAAACATTTATGTTTTGTTCGAAAATTTGCATATTTAGAGCTGAAAACCGTGGTTATACATTGTGAAAATGTAGCAACTTTTTCCCAGAATGTCCGGATATATTTCTGACACTCACCTAATCTGACCAAATAACTCATCATAAACTTTACATAAAAATACTTGTTGTATGGCAAATGAAAGATACACTGGTTCTTAATGCAACCGCTGTGTTAGATTTTTAAAAATAACTTTAGTACGACATACAGCTTGCGTTATTGCGAGACAGCGCCCGCTAAAAGGGCGGAGAATAGGACTAAACATTTCACACAAAAATACGAAATAACATCATAAATGTTGTCTTACTTTTGCTGAGCTTCCATTAGAATCTTGTACAAGGAGTCCTTGGTCTAGAATAAATCGTTGTTTGGTTTTAGAATGTCCTTTTCTCCTGTCGAATTAGCAACCTTAGCTAGCCAAGTGGCGCGAACATGTCCATCTTCTCTCGACGCAAACAACGGAAAACTCCAAAAGTCCCGATAAACGTTGAATAATCTGATAAAACTCGGTTGAAAAAACATACTTTACGATGATATTATCACATGTATCAAATAAAATCAGAGCCGGAGATATTAGCCGTGTATACCGAACGCTTTTCAGAAGGCAATCTGGGGTTCCTTCTCGCGCCTTCGAAGACAATGACATTTCCAGACCTGTCACTCCAAAAGCTCTTGTTCGACCTCAGATCAAGCTAGACACCCCATTTCACCTCCCACTGCCTGTTGACATCTAGTGGAAGGCGTATGAAGTGCATGTATATCGATAGATATAAGCCAGTTGAATAGGCAGGCCCTGGAACAGAGCCTCGATTTCAGATTTTTCACTTCCTGTCTGGAAGTTTGCTGCAAAATGAGTTCTGTTTTACTCACAGATATAATTCAAACAGTTTTAGAAACTTGAGTGTTTTCTATCCAATAGTAATAATAATATGCATATTGTACGATCTAGAATAGAGTACAAGGCCGTTTCATTTGGGCACGATTTTTTCCCAAAGTGAAAATAGCGCCCCCTAAACATTAACAGGTTAACCCATCTGACCCAGATGTTTTTTTGGGGTCAAATTTAAGGAGCTCTTTTAGCACCTCGGACTCAGTGACCACCTGCAGGGAGAAACTTTGTAGCGGGGCAGGGGAAAAAGAGGGAGGAGCATCGGGGCTAGTCGCATTAGAAGGGGTAGGAGATGAGGAAATGTTGGACGGGCAAGGAGGCAAATAGGAATCCTGACTTAATGATGTGGTGATTAAAGAGCTTAGCCATGTGCTCCTTGTCATTAACAACCCTATCATCAACATTAAGGGACATGGGCACCTTTGAGGAGGAGGATTTATTCTCCAGGTCTTCAACCGTTTTTCAGAACTTCTTGGGGTTAGACCCACAAAGAGAGAACTGCTTCTTAAAGTAACTAACTTTGGCCTTCTGGATAGTCTGAGTGCACTTATGTCTCATCTGAGGACCCATGCCAAATCTTTTTAGTTTCCTGAGGGGGAATAGGCTTTGTCGTGCCCTCTTCACGACTGTCTTGGTGTGTTTGGACCATTCTAGTTTGTTGAGGATGTGGACACCAAGGAACTTGAAGCTCTCAACCTGCTCCACTATAGCCCTGTCGATGAGAATGGGGGCGTGCTCGGTCCTCCTTTTCCTGTAGTCCACAATCATCTCCTTAGTCTTGGTCACGTTGAGGGATAGGTTGTTATTCTGGCACCACCCGGCCAGGTCTCTGACCTCCTCCCTATAAGCTGTCTCATTGTTGTCGGTGATGAGGCCTACCACTGTTGTGTCGTCTGCAAACTTAATGATGGTGTTGGAGTCGTGCCTGGCCATGCAGTTGTGGGTGAACAGGGATTATAGGAGGGGACTGAGCATGCACCCCTGAGGGGCTCCAGTGTTGAGGATCTGCGTGGCAGATGTGTTGCTACCTACCCTCAACACCTGGGGGGCGGCCCGTCAGGAAGTCCAGGATCCAGTTGCAGAGGGTGGTGTTTAGTTCCAGGATCCTTAGCTTAGTGATGAGCTTTGAGGGTACTATGGTGTTGAACTCTGAGGTGTAGTCAATGAATAGCATGCTCACGTAGAAGAGCCTTTTGTCCAGGTGGGAAATGGCAGTGTGGAGTGCAATAGAGATTGCATCATCTGTGGATCTGTTGGGGCGGTATGCAAATTGGAGTAGATATAGGGTTTCTGGGATAATGGTGTTGATGTGAGCCATTACCAGCCTTTCAAAGCACTTCATGGCTGCCGATGTGAGTGCTACGGGTCTGTAGTCATTTAGGCAGGTTGCCTTTATGTTCTTGGGCACTGGGACTATGGTGGTCTGCTTGATACATGTTGGTATTATAGAGTCAATCAGGGACATGTTGAAAATGTCAGTGAAGACACCTGCCAGTTGGTCAGCACATGCCCGTAGCACACGTCCTGGTAATCCGTCTGGCCTTGTGAATGTTGACCTGTTTAAAACTTCTTATGGCTGCAAGCCCGAAGCCGGGCACAATATGACAACAGCCACTTCAAGTGCAGGGAGCGAAATTCAAAATATATTTTTTAGAAATATTTAACTTTCACACATTAACAAGTCCAATACAGCATTTGAAAGATAAACATCTTGTGAATCCAGCCAACATGTCCGATTTTTAAAATGTTTTACAGCGAAAACACCACGTATATTTATGTTAGCTCACCACCAAATACAAATAAGGACAGACATTTTTCACAGCACAGGTAGCATGCACAAAGCCAACCTAACTAACCAAGAACCAACCAAACTAACCAAGAAACAACTTCATCAGATGACAGTCTTATAACATGTTATTCAATAAATCTATGTTTTGTTCGAAAAATGTGCATATTTGAGCTATAAATCAGTTTTACATTGCAGCTACCATCACAGCTACCGTCAGAAATGGCACCGAAGCAGCCAGAGTAATTACAGACACCAACGTCAAATACCTAAATACTCATCATAAAACATTTCTGAAAAATACATGGTGTACAGCAAATGAAAGACAGGCATCTTGTGATTCCAGCCAATATTTCCGATTTCTTAAGTGTTTTACAGCGAAAACACAATATAGCATTATATTAGCTTACCACAATAGCCAGAAACACAAGCCATTCCCCAACAGCAAAGGTTAGCGATCGTAACAAACCAGCAAAAGATATATAACTTTTGACTAACCTTGATAAGCTTCATCAGATGACAGTCCTATAACATCAGGTTATACATACACTTATGTTTTGTTCGAAAATGTGCATATTTAGAGCTGAAATCAGTGGTTATACATTGTGCTAACGTAGCATATTTTTCCCACAACGTCCGGATATTTTTCTGGCACTCACATATTCTGACCAAATAACTATTCATAAACATAACAAAAAAATACATGTTGTATAGGAAATGATAGATACACTAGTTCTTAATGCAATCGCCGTGTTAGAATTCTAAAAATAACTTCATTACGATATGCAGTTTACGTTATGGTGAGAGCGTGCCCAAAACCTGGCCGCAACCTACTAGTACAACATGTTCGACAGATATATGAAATAACATCATAAAATGGGTCCTACTTTTTATGATCTTTCATCAGAATGTTGTACAAGGGGTCCTTTGTCGGGAACAATCGTTGTTTGGATTTAGAATGTCCTCTTCTCCAGTCAATTAGCACGGAAAGCTAGCAAAGTGGCGCTAAGCTCTCCTTCGTGAACAAACGCAGACAACGCAACACGCCTAACGTCCCGAAAAAATTTAAATAATCTAATGAAACTATATTGAAAAAACATACTTTACGATGATATTGTCACATGTATCAAATAAAATCAAAGCCGGAGATATTAGTCGTCTATAACGACAGCTGTACAGAAGGCAAAACCAGGTCCCTTCGCGCGCTCTCCAGAAAACAGGAAACTGGTGACACGTCATACAAAGAGCATTTATTCGAGCCCAGATCAAGTTATACACTCAATTTCTTCTCTCACTGCCTGTCGACATCTAGTGGAAGACGTATGAAGTGCATGTAATCTAATAAATATCAAGGACCTTTATAGGCAGCCCCTAGAAGAGAGCATCGATTTCAGATTTTCCACTTCCTGTTAGGAAGTTTGCTGCAAAATGAGTTCTGTTTTACTCACAGATATAATTTAAACGGTTTTAGAAACTAGAGAGTGTTTTCTATCCAATAGTAATAATAATATGCATATTGTACAAGCAAGAATTGAGTACGAGGCCGTTTGAAATGGGCACCTTTTATCCGGCTACTCAATACTGCCCCTGCAGCCCAAACAGGTTAAAGGTCTTACTCATGTCAGCTACGGAGAGCGTGATCACACATTCGTTCGGAACAGCTGATGCTCTCATGCATGCCTCAGTGTTGCTTGCCTCGAAGCGAGCATAGAAGTGATTTAGCTCATCTGGTAGGCTTGTGTCACTGGGCTGCTCGCGGCTGTGCTTCCCTCTGTAGTCTGTATTAGTTTGCAAGCCCTGCCACATAAACTGAGCGTTGGAGCCAGTGTAGTACAATTCAATCTTAGCCCTGTATTGATGCTTTGCCTGTTTGATGGTTCGTCGGAGGGCATAGCAGGATTTCTTATAAGCTTCCGGGTTAGAGTCCCGCACTTTGAAAACGGCAGCTCTACCACCCTTTAGCTCAGTGCGAATGTTGCCTGTAATCCATGGCTTCTGGTTTTGGGTATGTACGTACAGGCACTGTGGGGACGACGTCCTCGATGCACTTATTGATAAAGCCAGTGACTGATGTGGTGTACTCCTCAATGCCATCGGAAGAATCCCGGAACATGTTCCAGTCTGTGATAGCAAAACAGTCCTGTAGTTCAGCATCTGCTTCACCTGACCACTTTTTTATAGACCAAATCACTGGTGCTCCTTGCTTTATATTTTGCTTGTAAGCAGGAATCAGGAGGATAGAATTGTGGTCGGATTTACCAAATGGAGGGCGAGGGAGAGCTTTGTACGCGTCTCTGTGTGTGTATCCTTCTGTGGTGGTAAATAAACAGCCACGAAAAGTATAGCTGAAAACTCTCTAGGCAAATAGTATGGTCTGCATTTTATCACAAGATACTTTACTTCAGGCGAGCAAAATCTAGAGACTTCCTTAGATTTCGTGCACCAGCTGTTGTTTACAAATATGCACAGACCGCCCCCCCTGGTCTTACCAGAGTGTGCTGTTCTATCTGAGTATCCATGTCATTATTCAGCCACGATTCCGTGAAATATAAGATATTACAGTTTTTGATGTCCCGTTGGTAGGATATTCGTGATCGTACTTCGTCTCATTTATTGTCCAATGATTGCACGTTGGCGAGTAATATTGACGGTAACGGCAGCTTTCCCACTCGACTCCTGAGGATCCTTACAAGGCACCCCGCTCTGTGTCCTCTGTACCTGCGTCTCTTCCTCTTGCAGATAACTGGGATGTTGGCCTTGTCGGGTGTTCTGAGAGTGTCCTGTGAGTCCTGCTTGTTGAAGATTTTTTTTGTCTAATCCGAGGTGAGTGATCGCTGTCCTGATATCCAGAAGATCTTTTTTGCCATAAGATACGGTTGTAGAAACATTATGTACAAAATAAGTTACAAATAACGCAAAAAAATCCACTTAATAGCACAATTGGTTGGTTGCTGGTAAAACTGCTGCCATTTCTTCCGGCACCATGGGTATGGGTCAGGCTGTGGAGGTCTGTTTGCCTGCAAATGCGCCCAAGGATTCAGGCTCTCTGGTGCTCTTTGGGGCTTGTGGGTGATTTGGCATACGTTTTCAATGGAATATAACTCAATAAAGAGCCCAACAAAATACACAAGCAAAAATGTCTGAGTGTTAGTAGGTGAATTTAACAGAACATTCTGGATGTTTAGTTAGTCATTGTTTACCTCAAAATTATGCTCATATTTTAACCCTATGATTCATATGGCTATTGAAAATATAGAATATGAGTCACTTATTAATGGATTAAACCACAAAAACCAATAGTTGTAGGGAACTAAACTTTAAAAATGTACAAAAATGAACTAAATTCCAAAAGTTTTGCCCGTGGGTGCTTTTGTGAGCCCAATTTTTACTCACCACCAACATCCCTCGAGGCAAACTAGGTTGTAACTGTATTATAAAATGTTTTTTTCCCCCACAATCGACTTGTAAAGGTTAATTGAGATACAGTATGTCTATGTAAAAGTTTAAACAAGATATCTATTGTCGCACAACCCAAAAAAATACCATGGTGCTCTTCTAGCTACAGTCCTCTCTCTACTGCGGTGTCCCCGCTGAGTCAGATGCATCGTCAGCCATGTGGCACCACCTAGCTAAAGGATGACTCATCACTTCCTGAATATGAGTCTGGTCCAGCATGACTGGACCAGTGGGAATGTGTGTGGCTAACCTAGCCTCCAAATTAGCTGTGACATTAACATGTTCTCTCTAATTCAACTGTGACAAAGGAGAACAAAAACAAACCCTTCTTCAAACAATATGTGTAACTCTAAAAATATACCACAACAACAAAGCCTTCTATCCAAGGCCAGATGATTGGTTAGTCACATTCTTCAGGGGAAAATTGCCCAGGCCTGTAACAGAGCAATCCGAAAACACAAAGTTTAACCGGAAAACACCTTTGAAATATTTCTTTGCGTCCTCCGACTTGCAATTAAACAAAACTAACATCGGGGAAATGACAGCAGCTCCTTTAAGGACGATCATATGAAGAGGGATTGGACATTCCTACTGTTTCAGAGAAGACCGACTAGTCCATTTAAGATAATATACAGCCTGGCCCCTCTTTGTGGGACAGACAGAGGTACATGAGGCGGAGGGGGCGATGGGGCGTTACCCGGGGCAGAGGCTGACCTCCTCTCCCTCTGGGTTGACCCCTCCAACGTCTCCCCCCTAGGCTGGAGGAAGCCAGGGCCCTGTCCCCTGGGAGCCCGAGACGGGACTTGGCCAACCCCGGCAGCAGGATAGAGCAGATCAGTGCCGCTTGGCAAGGGCCAGCTCTTTTGGGGGCAATGAAAAATAATTTCCTCCGGAAAAAGTGCCATGAGGGAGCCAGAGCTTGGCCTGGAGCTGGGGAGCGTGAGCCACACAGATGGAATGCCGGGATGGGATGACTGGGAAGGAACGTCGATCGGAAGGTAAATGTCAAAGACAGACGGCCGTTCTCCTCGGAGCCTCATGCCACGGACCTGTTTACCCAACCTTGATTACGCTGTGAAAAGGAATTTCTCCTCATTCTCCTCCTTCTCCTCCTCCTCTCCCTCCTTGTCTCCCTTTAACTTATGAGCAAAGGGGAAAAACAGCAGTCAGGCATCAAGCACATTCATTCATACAGGGGAAACTAGAAATACGGATTTTCTTTACAGATTATGTAATCAGCCTATGTTTTCCGAATAAGATTAAGATTAGACTGAGTAAATTTTTCCTGGCAATTTTTCATTGGCACAAACCATTAATTTTGGAAAGGGGGGTCAATCACCTCCACTCATCATTTGGGGATATACTGTTTTGTCAAATATTATTTTTATTAGTATTTTATGGTTTTATGAAAAGTTATGGTCAGAATGTAGAGGGGGAGACAGATACTGAGAAGAAGTGGCTGAGACAGGATTCGTACCTACGTCACCAGGGGTATATGTGGTCCGGAGTCTGAGGGGCTAACCACTACGCAAGGCTCCAGCACTCTGCCATAACTGCAGATGCAGAATCTTAATTTGATCCATTTTGCTACAGCAGGAAAATAATTCTGCAGCAACAGGAAATGTATTATGTGGATTACAATTCATGGATATTTTTTTGGGGGGGTTGATACATTTTACGTTAGGGTAAATAAAGTCTGGAATTTTAAAGGGGAAATTACAAACTTTAGAAGCCTTTCTAAACCTTGAACACACTACTGTACAAGTTTGGAGTTCCTGCTATGCAGGAAAATTCTCATCATCAAAAGAGTGATCAAGTGAAGATCCTACATCTGTACTACCCCTCCCTTCCCATCTTTCCCCAGCATGTCCCTCACCCATGCACTACCAACCCATCTCCATCTGCCTGAACACAGGGCTATTTTCATAACCCTCTGGCCTCGGTATGGAAACCAGTGTGTCTGCTGTAATAACCCCAACTCTGAGCATATGTGATTGTGGCAGATCAGAGCTTCGCTGTTCTATGCAGCCCGTAGTATTTCGCCTCCAGATAAATCAGCTGGACTTTTTCAAACTAGAAAAAACATCACGATGGAAAGAAAATACATCTCTTGCTTTCATGTGATTCTCTGTCCATCCTTCTCTCTAAACATTCATCATTTTATCCTTTTATTCTACGAAGGAGAATTGATCAGGATTTTTACTGGGATGCCGGTAGTGCTTGTCATGGAGGACGACTGTGCCCATGCCAAGAGACGTTCCAACGGACCATGTGACGATGATTCCTCTTGGGAGATCATGTGATAACCTGGACCTGGCGGTCATCAGGTAACCCCAGTGGCTGCTAGGAAAGTTCAGCCCTTGCCTTTGTCTTCCTGCACAGCATGTTTGATGCAGTTTTCACCGGATGTTTGATGTAGTTAGCATGCCCCCCCCCAAACACCCATGTTACCTGAACTTCGTCTGCTAGCTACAGGAAAAGGGACACAAACAGACACAGAGGTCACAGACCCTGTAGAAGCCAGTGCCCTGTAAAGAAGCCTGTATAAAGTATATACAGCATTCCAGGGCACAACGCAAAGGGCCCAGACTTCAAAAGACAGCTTGAAAGGTAGAGAGATATGTCTCCTTCTAAGTCAAACCAACCCACTGCCAGGCTACACAAGGCTACACAATGTGGTTCCTATTATTTGATAAGCATCGCATATTTTGTAAGGTATGTTAATGACACGGAGCTATGCCTTTCATGGCTGTTGCGCTAACTCTCGGACGACACTCTGGAAGCCCTCCGTGCAGCATGGTTCGAACACTAAGCAGTGGGGGGGGTATCTTTATTACGCAATGACACCCTACGCTAGCCACCGCGCTGCGTAATAGAGGAGAGGATCGAGTTTTCCTTTTCGCTCACAACACTGGTATTCTTTCTCTCTTTTCTGTCTCTCCGTTTATTTTTTACCAGCAGGACATGATTGTGGAGTGAATGTGTATTGCTTTAAGGCCGCGGGGGAATGCCAGCTGTCATGGAGGATGGCCTTGGCCGAGTCTTACTCAGTCCTGTCTAACTGCTGGTCCTCTGAGGTTCACTGTGAGGGGCTCTGGCAGCCCCCTGTGGACTAGCTCCAGGCTGTAGAATGGGGACACCAGGGAGGTTATACTGCCTCTGCCCCAAGGGTCATGTAACGTCAGCATCCGTATGGCCTAGGGGTGATCAACCCTCCTCCTGGAGATCTGTGCAGGCTGAAATTGCTCAAGTCCTTTGCTAACACACCTGATTGTATGGAATAGCTGCTCATCAGGCCTCATCAGAGCAGGGCTGGAGCAAATGCCTGCACACCAAGTAGCTCTCCAGGGGGAGGGCCTATGGTGCAGAATGGTTGGTACCCAGATTCAAATGCTGCTTGTGCAATCCTGTTGTTTTGACCCAAAATTGCCCAAAGACATTTTCCTTCTTTTTTGTTGTTGTACATAAACATCCATCACATTGTATTATAGGGTCTCTTAGATAAATCTACTGTGAATCCCATGCTATATAGCACTTCACTTCACTTGGTCCAGTGGAAACCCCAGCTGTATAAATGGGATACGCACAATAAATCCTGCACAAAGTCAATGGCCTCGCATATTTACCTTCCACTGAGCATAGAAAACCTCACACCAAGATTGCTGAGTTTGTACAAGACTTTCCGCTTTCTGTCCTGGTCTCGGCCCTGGTCAGAAACTTCAGCATACAGTCTCATTGTTCTGCCCTCTTCAAGACAGACCATAAAAACCCAGTCTCACCATGGTTCGCCTCATTTACCGACATCACAGTTCGTTTGTGTGGATGAGCTATTGACTTAACCCACTGGTATGGTCTTTGGGGTGATTACAAAGGCCTACAGTGACCATGAAGCCTGTGCAAACTGTCACACAGAGACTCTTTTGTTTCGAATGGAGATTCAGGGTGGCGGTACTCATATAAGAAGCCTTGGAAGAATACACCCCCCTACTGTAAATGTGCCAATCACTTTGTGTCACGCCCTGACCTTAGAGAGCCTTTTTATGTCTCTATTTGGTTTGGTCAGGGTGTGATTTGGGGTGGGCATTCTATGTTTTGTTTTTCTATGATTTTGTATTTCTATGTTTTGGCCAGGTATGGTTCTCAATCAGGGACAGCTGTCTATCGTTGTCTCTGATTGGGAACCATACTTAGGTATCCCTTTTCCCTCCTTTCTTTGTGGGAAGTTAACTTTGTTTGTGTTACATATAGCCTTAAGATTCACGGTTGTTTTTGTATTGTTTTTGTCGGCGTCATCCTAATAAAAAGGAATATGTACGCTTACCACGCTGCGCTTTGGTCTAGTTCTTTCGACGGCCGTGACACTTTGGACACACTCCCTTTACGTAGTCAAACAATAGCTTGGACCTTGAGAGCGTGATAGTGCTAGAGTTTCACTGGTGAATCTGGAATCTGTGTTTTCCACGAGACTCGTGTGTGTTTCTTCTTTTGGAATGGGCTCGGCTTGAAACTGTCACATTTGTTTTGAGGGAAAAAATGTGTCATCCTGTGGTTTATCCATTTTTTTGGGGTTGCAAAAATCCTGAATTCTTTGATCCATTGGGAAATAAATATAACAAGCTGAATAACACTGTGTAGTCTCACCGAGGGCTGTTTGTTTACTGCCTCATATCTATCCATCATTTATTGTATTTTTTTTACACAGAAAATGTGTTGTGGATTTCTGGATGTTACATATCGTAAATTGAGTAAAAACAACATCACGAGTTGAATTACAAGGATGGACGAGTCATCCTGAAAATATGTGATTTGTACAAAAGAAAAGCGCTGCTCCGCTTTTACCCAGAATCCTCTGGTGTAGCCTTGGGGACATGAGTTTGGGAGGAGCCACAGGGCAGGGCCTTGCCTGGCTTGCTTGGGCTTCAGCTAGCAAACCTCTGTGTACCACTTTTTGCATCCATGTTTGTGTGTGTGTGTTTGTGCACATACACATGTTAGCCCACAGCAGTAACTCTGTGTGGACCCTCTATTTTCCATATGTGAGAGCAAGCAAAAAAACTCTCCAAACTCTGCTGTGTGTGTGGGGGTGGGGGGTAAATGAGTGCCTTCCTGTGTGTTGCTCTGAGAGGGAAGGGGACGCTGCAGCTGTGAGTAGCGATAACGTCCCCAGCCCTGCAGGCCTTTCTAACCAAATGTGTGTGTCCAAGCACAGGGCCCTATATGGCACAACACACACAATGCTTCCTGGTGGCCCGTGCTTCATAATCCCCACTTTTGCCAACATCTTTGGCTGCCTTTGACACACACACGCACCCGCTCCCCCATTCGCACACGCACACACTAACGCATGCGCGCACACACACAAATATACGCCTTTGCACAAATGCACGTGCGTAGACACACTTGGTCTAAATAGCGCTATGAAAAAGACTTACCGTATCCTTTCATCTCAGACGTGAGAAGGACATCTTTGGAAGACGGGAAGAAGAAGGGAGGGAGAGCCAATGAGCTCCTGTCCACTCCATCATGCTTTCTACTTTCTTTCTGCCTCTTTTTCGAGTTACAAAATATTCCATGCCCAGAAGGAATGGATTTGCAGGGCCCCCTTTGATCCTGCCTTCATGATTATTTTATTTGCTTTAGCCACATCCTTCTCTCTGCCGCGCTCGCCCCAAGATGCTTTGAATTAGGCGATGTGGGTGAGGGGTGGAGCGGGGGGAGGGGTGACGACATTCACACTGAGCGCCAGGAGACGAGAAGGTGGTGGAAGGTGGTCCTCCTTGGTGAGAACCGTGTAGAACGAATCCTTGTGGCACGTACATGACAGGCCAGTTTGCAACACATGCTTCATTTTTATACAAAATGTCTTCATTTATAATGTCTATGTGCATTGAGAACGTGGTGTGAATCACGCATACTTTTTTTCATTTTCGAATCGCACCTTTAGCCTAGTTCAACGCTAGGCTATAGCACTGCCACGTGCCACTAGGTTTCCTTATTCTCCGGTAGCTCACCCTGCTGCTGATCCCCTGAGTTTTACAGAGTAGGGTAGAACAGCAGCTTCAGTCATATCTCTCTGCTCCCTTCAGTAATGGTTCTAGAAAAGACAATAAACGTTACACCAAAGAGCCTAAACAAGGACAACTCTCCAGTTATTGGGGTTCTCCAGTTACTCTCTATTCTCCTGTGGCCTCTTTCTGGTGTGCACTTTTGGTACTTTCTGCTCCACTGTCTCTACATTCTACTTTCTGAGTTGTCCTAATGTATGGTAGGAGGAAGCATCATGTCATACAGTATGACATGTGTCGATGTACGAGAGAGTGGGTGTATGTTTATTTGCGAACATATGTGATTGTCTGTACGCTTGTGATTCATGTATGTTTGTGTGTGTGTGTGTGTGTGTGTGTGTGTGTGTGTGTGTGTACATGCAAGCTTGTTTGTTTCACCTTGTCCAAGAATGTACAGTTGCGTGTATGTGTTTTCATGTATATAGAGACCCCATATAGGCTACAGGCTAATCTCACAGGAAATTACCTACAAGTGAATAGAAGTAGAGTAAATAAACACAAATTATATATAAATAAATAGCAATACATCTAATTTTGGACAGATTTTTCCAGCAGCTGCCTATGATACTATGGTATTGTTTCCAAATACAGCAGCTGCCTTTGATACTAAGGTATTGGTTCCAAATACAGCAGCTGCCTTTGATACTAAGGTATTGGTTCCACATATAGCAGCTGCCTTTGATACTAAGGTATTGGTTCCACATCCAGAAGCTGCCTTTGATACTAAGGTATTGGTTCCAAATACAGCAGCTGCCTTTGATACTAAGGTATTGGTTCCACATCCAGCAGCTGCCTTTGATACTAAGGTATTGGTTCCAAATATAGCAGCTGCCTTTGATACTAAGGTATTGGTTCCACATCCAGCAGCTGCCTTTGATACTAAGGTATTGTTTCCAAATACAGCAGCTGCCTTTGATACTAAGGTATTGGTTCCAAATACAGCAGCTGCCTTTGATACTAAGGTATTGTTTCCAAATACAGCAGCTGCCTTTGATACTAAGGTATTGGTTCCACATCCAGCATCAGTGTTTCCCTAAATCTATTTATCTCTTTACAATTAAGGGTTGCCTGAATTATAGGAGCTCAGACAAAGAGGGAAAATATACACTGGGAATCAGTGGTCGAGGCCAGGTACGGTGAAAATGCACACACACACACACACACACACACACACACACACACACACACACCGATTCACTCACTTACTCACGCACCCACACACACGCACTTCCTCTCGCCGTCGCATGTTGTGCGTTGCATCTTTCATGAACCTGTGCTTTTACGACACTGTCAAAACACCCCTAGCGTTGCACTGTCACCAATGTCTGAAATAAAGGAGCATTATTTAACTCTTAACTCTGCAGCGAAATATACAACCAGTAGGCCCATACGCTTATATGTAAAAGCATAGCAGTATAGGAAGGAGGGAGGGAGGGATGCAGGACCTGAAAAGTTGCAAATACTGGATATATTCTGGGGGAAGACAACAGCTGCAGGAAGGCGGAGGACGTTGTGGTGTGTGTCTGTGTGTAACGACTTTCCTCTTCTTCTGACGAGGAGTAAGAGATATCGGACCAATGTGCAGCGTGGTAATTGTCCATTTTAATATATAAAACTGAACACTACAAAAATACAAAATAACAACGTGAATGAACAAACGAAAATTGAAACAGTCCCATATGGTACAAACACAGACACAGGAAACAACCACCCACAAAACACAATGAAAAACAGGCTACCTAAATATGGCTCCCAATCAGAGACAACGACTGACACCTGCCTCTGATTGGGAACCATACTAGGCCAAACACATAGAAATATAACCATAGAACAAAACATAGAAAAACAACATAGAATGCCCACCCCAACTCACGCCCTGACCAAACTAAAATAAAGACATAAAAAAGGAACTAAGGTCAGAACGTGACAGTGTGTCATATTAGGGTTGAATGGCGGGAACACGGTTACTGAGATTTGCCAGGATTTACCGCCCAAAACCACTCCCTTTTCTCAGGATTAATAACTCTGAGAAACTGGTAAATGAGAAGAAATGATTTTTATGAACATCATGACGTGAAATAGAACTGTTAAATTATATATACAATGTCTAAATCTGGCTTCTCTACAGCCTCTGAATGATGAATCATCAAAGCTCAGGGTGGGGACAGACCATCTCAGTATGGAGTGCAGTTCACAATGCATTTTGTCACACCCTGATCTGGTTCACCTGTCCTTGTGATTGTCTCCACCCCCTCCAGGTGTGAGCACTACCGTCTGCCTCCTGTGTCTGCATTTGGGTCTCGCCTTGTGCCCTTATACATGTAGACCTATCACCTCATCATGGTAACTTTTTTCTTGTGACAGGTAGGCCTGCATTTGCTGCAGCATAGTCTATGCTGCTACAGTAATATAAAGACCGATTGCACTTCTAATTTACTCATCTCCATCTGTTTTAACACAGCCTATCACTCGAATATCGTTGCTTTAAATCAGTGCACGGGCGAGCACTCTCTCACAGTCTTCCTCTCTCTCCATCAACTCCATTCAAATTGCATCCAAAATAGATCAGCCTGTTCTACACTGATGTACAGTGCATTCGGGAAAGTATTCAGACCCCTTCACTTTTTCCACATTCTGTTACGTTACAGATTTACTCTGAAATGCATTACATTTCGTTTTTTTCCTCATCAATCTACACACAATACCCCATAATGACATAGCGAAAACAGGTTATTAGACGTTTTTGCAAATAAAAAACTGAAATACCTTATTTACATAAGTATTCAGACCCTTTGCCATGAGACTCCAATTTGAGCTCAGGTGCATCCTGTTTCCATTGATCATCTTTGAGATGTTTCTACAACTTGATTGGAGTCCACCTGTGGTAAATTCAATTGATTGGACATGATTTGGATCAGTCAAAAGTTTGGACACACCTACTCATTCAAGGATTTTTCTTTATTTTTACTATTTTCTACACTGTAGAATAGTGAAGACATCAAAACTTTGAAATAACACATATGGAATCATGTCGTAACGAAAAAGTGTTAAACAAATCAAAAGATATGTTAGATATTAGATTCTTCAAAGTAGCCACCCTATGTCTTGACAGTTTTGCACACTCTTGGCATTCTCTCAACCAGCTTCATCTGTACACTGCTGCTACTCGCTGTTTATCATCTATGCATTATAAGGGCATGGGGCGAGACCCAGATGTAGACACGGGAGGCAGATGGTTTGACAGAAGACAAAGGGCTGTGAGACACAGGCTTAATCCTAGACACCTGGAATGTAGGGTGAAGACAGAGGGTACAGGGTAACAAAAGATGAAAAGCAGTGGAACTAAGGACTCTAGAGATGGGGAAAGGGCCAATGAAACTGGGGGAAAGTTTGCGGGATTCCACCCGAAGGGGCAGGTCCCGTGTGGATAGCCATACCCTCTGCCCAATGCGATAGCGAGGAGCTGGAGTCCGGTGGCGGTCCGCTTGTCGACGATACCTGGAGTTGGTCTTGAGAAGCGCCGCCCGGGCTCTTCTCCAGGTACGCCGACAGCAGCGGACAAACATTTGGGCAGAGGGTATGTTGACTTCCTGCTCTTGTTCTGGGAAGAGCAGAGGCTGATACCCCATGGAGCACTCGAAAGGGGAGAGACCCGTGGCCAAACAGGGAAGAGTGTTCCCGGGAATACTCCACCCAGACCAGTTGTCGGCTCCCGGTAGTGGGGTTGGTCAAGACGAGGCATCTTAAGGTTTTTTCCAGGTCTTGGTTTGCTCGCTCCGACTGGCCATTGGATTGGGGATGGACTCCAGAGGACAGGCTGGCCGAAAACCCAATAAGGGAGTAGAACGCCTTCTAGAACTGAGACGAGAACTGATGGATCCTGAAGTGGATCCTGAAGACGTGCTGCACCATGAGCTGGGCCGTTTCTTCGGCAGAGGGTAGTTTGGGGAGAGGGATGAAATGGGCGGCCTTGGAAAACCGATCCACTACCGTCAGAATGATGGTGTTGCCATCAGAGGGAGGGAGCCCAGTGACAAAGTCCAGAGAGATATGGGACCAGGGACGATGAGGGACAGCTGGTGGCTGAAATAGGCCGGAAGGGGCTTGCTGCGGAGTCTTATTCTGAGCACAAACGGTGCATGCGGCGACGAAGGCAGAGGCGTCAGGAACCATTGCGGGCCACCAGAAACGTTGTCGGTGGAAGGCCAGGGTTCGACGGGAACCCGGATGACAGGTAAGCCTGGAGGAATGAGCCCATTCCAGGTAGGGAGGATGGTCTCGGAGTAGGAGGATGTGGCAACAGGACTGTACAGGCGAGAGAGGGCGTCAAATTTAACATTCTTGGACCCTGGGTGATAGAAAATGGTGAAGTTGAACCTGGTGAATAACAGAGCCCACCGGAAGTGCCTGGAGTTAAGGCGCTTGGCTGTGCTGAGATATTCCAAATTCTTGTGATCGATCCAAACCAAAAACGGATGTTCTGCTCCCTCCAGCCAGTGTCTCCACTCCTCCAGTGCCATCTTGACCGCTAGGAGTTCTCGGTTACCCATGTCGTAGTTTCTTTCTGCAGAGTTGAGACGATGGGTCAAGAAGGCACAGGGATGGAGTTTTTAGTCCTGGACAGATCGCTGGGACACCCACTCCAACGTCAGAAGCATCGATCTCAACCACAAACTGACGGGACAGGTCCGGATGGGTGAGGATGGGGGCTGTAGTGAACCGATGCTTCAGGTCCACAAAGGCGCTGTCAACCGCTGGGGACCATGTGAACGGTACCTTGGGAGAGGTGAGTGCCGAGAAGGGGGCCGCCAGGGTTCTGTAGCCTCGAATGAAACGCCGGTAGAAATTGGCAAACCCCAGGAAACGTTGTAGCTGCACCCTGGACGTAGGTTGAGGTCAATCCACTGCTTTCACCACCTGGACATTTCCTTCAGCGATGACATATCCCAGAAAGGAGAGGGTAGAACAGTGGAACTCGCATTTCTCTGCTTTCACAAATAACTGGTTCAACAGGAGACGCTGAAGGACTTGTCGAACATGGAGGACGTGTTCTTGGGCAGAACGGGAAAAAAACAGGATGTCATCGAGGTAGACGAACACGAAACTATTTAACATGTCCCGGAGCAAATAGTTTACCAGGGCCTGGAAGACCGTGGGGGCATTGGAGAGTCCAAACGGCATGACCAGGTACTCATAATGTCCACTGGCAGTGTTGAAGGCTTTCTTCCACTCATCCCCTATCCGAACCAGGTGTTAAGCATTTCGAAGGTCCAGCTTGGAGGAGATGGTAGCCCCCTGGAGAGATTTGAACGCCAAGGAGAGGAGTGGTAGGGGGTAACGATTTTTGATCGTTATGTCATTAAGGCCCCAGTAGTCAATGCACGGACGCAGGGTCTTGACCTTCTTTTCCACAAAGAAAAATCCTGCACCAGCAGGGGATGCAGAAGGACGGATACCTCCAACACCCAGAGAGTCCTCAATATACTCCTCCATGGCCTTGGTCTCCAGGCCGGATAGGTAATATAGCCAACCACGAGGCGGTGCAGTGCCTGGGAGAAGGTCAATGGCACAATCGTAGGGAGGTCATGGTACTCTGCAGGGATGGCAGAGAAATCTGAGGCTTGACTTAAGCCCTGAGGAGGCCGTCTCGGGGAAGGCTGCGCTGCTTTGAGGCAATGGCAGAACGGACTCCAACCCAGGATTGAGCTCGTGGTCCAGTCAATAACGGGGTTGTGTTTTTGGAGACAGAGAAAATCCCAAAACAACAGGAACATGGGGGGACTCAATGAGGAGAAGCTGTATAGCCTCACTGTGATTTCCTGAAACCCGCAGATTAACAGGAACAATGCTGTGGGTAACTCTATCAATGGAGCGGCCGTCCAGTGCTCTAGCGTTCATGGGAACAGAGAAGAGTTGAGTGGGGATACTTAATTCAGAAACTAGGGTAGCGTCCATAAAACTCTCATCCGCCCCAGAGTCAATGTTCAGACATAGACTGGTCTCCCCACAGCAGTAACACAAAAAAGGGAGTGCAGTTGATGGGAATTGGAGGATTCCCAGTCTGGCTCACCAGAGTTCTTGTACCTACTAAAGAAATAGGTCTCTTAACCGGGCAGGTGGCTATATAATGTCCTGCACCCCCACAGTACAGACAACTGTTGGAACTTAGCCTATGTGAATGTTCCCTAGGCAATAATCTAGCACTGCCCAGTTGCATAACTTCCGGTGAATCTGACTCACCCGTCGTCAATGATTCTCGAGGGAATTTGGGTTGCTTTGGGTCTTCTCGGAAATACAGCCTTCGGGGACTTCCGGATTCCTTCGGAGATGAACGAGCAGCAGTGGATGAACGAGTGTGCCCAAGAACAGACCTCCTCTCACTCCTGCGTTCACGTAGACGCCCATCAATCCTAAGAGTAAGGGCGATAAGGGAATCGAAGCCCAGCTGTAGCTCCCGAGCTGCTAGCTCATCTTTTATTTCCTCTGAAAGTCTGTGAAGAAAAGTATCAAATAGGGACTCCGGATTCCAGGCACTCTTGGTGGCCAACGTTTGAAAATCTACTGCGTAGTCTGCCACACTATGGGAGTCTTGACGTAATTCAAGTAGTTTTTGGGCCGCCTCTCTCTCGGATACCGGAGAATCAAACCCCTTCCTCACCTCTGCCGTGAAATCTTCCAGATGACGACAAATGGCGGATTGTTGCTCCAAAACTAGCCCAGGAGAGCGCCCTTCCCATCATTAGCGTAATAATATATGCGAATTGCGACCGGTCCGAAGGGAACGAAGATGGCTGTAGCTCAAAGAAAAGGGAGCACTGAGAAATAAAACCCCAGCAGGTTCCAGGATCCCCAGAATCCTGGAGGTAAACAGGGTTCTCAGGGAGCCATGGTAGGCTGTCCAAACACACCACTGATAGTAGACAGGTTACTGGGTGATTGGGAGGTCTCTGAGGTGGCAGGCTGCCTATGAGCTAACTCACTGATTTGCTCCATAATAGCCTTGAACCCTTGGTCGTGGTGTTCCGTCATTGGAAACGAAGCCCTTCTAAAAGGTCCAGCAGTAGCTCCTCATGCCTCCAAATGGTGGCTCCCTGCAGGGAGACAGCGTGGCAGCACTGGTCCAAGTCTGCTGGGTCTGTCATGGCCAGTTCGTACTATAGGGGCACAGGGCGAGACCCAGATGCAGATTGTTCGAGTCTCTGATATTTATTATAATCCAAGGGGCAGGCAAGAGAATGATCGTGGACAGGCAAAGATCATAACATGGTCAGAGTCCAGGAGGTACAGAGTGGCAGGCAGGCTCGAGGTTAGGGCAGGCAGGCGGGTTCAGGGTCAAGGCAGGGTCAAAACCAGGAGGACTAGCAAAAAACAGAGAAAAGGAAAAGCAGGAGCACGGAGTAACACACTGGTTGACTTGACAAAACAAGACTAACTGGCACAGACAGACAGAAAACACAGGTATAAATACCCAGGGGATAATGAGGAAGATGGGTGACACCTGGAGGGGGTGGAGACAAGCACAAGGACAGGTGAAACAGATCAGGGTGTGACATGCATAGTCACTTCACCCCTACCTACATGTACAAATTATCTCGACTAACCTGTACCCCCGTATATTGACTCGGTACCATTACCCCCTGTATATAGCCTGTTATTGTTATTTTATTCAGTTACTTTTTATTTATTTTTTTACTTTAGTTTATTTGGTAAATATTTTCTTAACTCTTCTTGAACTGCACTGTTGGTTAAGAGTTTGAAAGTAAGCATTTCACAGTAAAGTCTACGCTTGTATTCGGAGCATGTGACAAAAAGTTTGATTTGATGCTTTTCCAACAGTCTTGAAGGAGTTCCCATATATGCTGAGCACTTGTTGACTGCTTTTCCTTCACTCTGCGGTCCAAATCATCCTAAACCATCTCAATTGGGTTGAGGTCGGGTGATTGTAGAGGCCAGGTCATCTGATGCAGCACTCCATCGCTCTCCTTCTTGGTCAAATAGCCCTTACACAGCCTGGACGTGTTGAAAACAAATGATAGTCCCCACTAAGCGCAAACCAGATGGGATGGCGTATCGCTGCAGAATGGTGTGGTAGCCATGCTGGTTGTGTGCCTTGAATTCCAAATAAATCACAGACCATGTCACCAGCAAAGAACCCCACCACACCATCACACCTCCTCCTCCATGCTTCACGGTGGTAACCACACATACTCTGCATCTCACAAAGACATGGCGGTTGGGACCAAAAATCACAAATTTGGACTCCACTGGTCCAATTTCCATTGCTCGTGTTTCTTGGCCCAAGCAAGTCTCTTCTTATTGGTGTCCTTTAGTAATGGTTGCTTTGCAGCAATTTGACCATGAAGGCCTGATTCACGCAGTCTCCTCTGAACAGCTGATGTTGAGATGTGTCTGTTACTTGATCTCTGTGAAGCATTTATTTGGGCTGCAATTTCTGAGGCTGGTAAGTCTAATGAACTTATCCTCTGCAGCAGAGGTAACTCTGGGTCTTCTTTTCCTGTGGCGGTCCTCATGAGAGCCAGTTTCATCATAGCGCTTGACGATTTTCGCAGCTGCACTTGAAGAAACTTTCAAAGTTCTTGAAATTTCCCACATTGACTGACCTTCATGTCTTAAAGTAATGACGGACTGTCATTTCTCTTTACTTATTTGAGCTGTTCTTGCCATGATATGGGCTTTTTTACCAAATAGTATACCAACCGGTCCTTGTCACAACACAACTGACTGGGTCAAATGCAATTAGGAGGGAAAGAAAGTCCACAAATTAACTTTTATCAAAGCACACATGTTAATTGAAATGCATTCCAGGTGACTACCTCATGAAACTGGTTAAGAGAATGCCATGAGTGTGCAAAGCTGTCATCAAGGCAAAGGGTGGCTACTTCGAAGAATCTAAAATCTAAAATATATTTTGATTTGTTTAAAACCTTTTTGGTTACTACATGATTCCATATGTGTTATTTCATAGTTTTGATGTCTTCACTATTATTCTACAATGTAGAAAATAGTCAAAATAAAGAAAAACCCTTGAATGAGTAGGTGTGTCCAAACTTTTGACTGGTACTGTACCTTATAATGCTTTTGAATGACACTTCTGGTTTGGGCGGGAAATACCGGGTTACCCGGGAGAATAGTGACTTATTCTTGGGATGGAACATATTTAAAATCCCAGGACAATATTCAACTCTATGTCACATGGTGTGCTTTGGAAGGTGCAGTCTGGTTCAACTTGTAGTCACACCAATCTCTTTTCCATTACACTATGTGACATAACTTGCCACAATACTCCATATATCCATATCCTTGCTTGCATCCGTATTTAGTAACTGTCTGCTCAGCATATGTGGACACTTGTGAACTGATGTTGACTTGTTTTGAAATGATGTGGACATTTTGACACACGCTATTATTGACATGTGGTCAACATACTGGCATGTGAGTTATAAGCCAGTACTTGAGGATCTTCAGCTAGTGGTGAAAGACTATTGTATTAGGTCAGGCTGTGAAAGGGTCTGTCTGGGTGTGGGCATGTGGCTGCAGGCAGGAGGGGGGCAGGGGAGGAGGAGGTAGCCAGGAAAGAGTGCACTCTCTCTGGGATGGATGGGGTGATTATGGCCCTTCTCTGGAGGTGGTGGTGGAGGGGAGGCACTCTGGGTCCCAGAGCGGAGGAAAGAACGGAGGAAGTGTGTATGGGCCTACATGTGGGACACATTTGACACTATAAACACACACACACACACAAACTCTTTGGCAAAGCTCCCACCCATCAAACACAGAGAAGAAAAACAGTGTGTTGCATGCAAAGCACACCTTAGCGCGCACACACACTCCCTTATATTATAGAAGTATGGCGGTCGTCACTGCAGGATGTTGAAGTGTACTGTGATAAATAAAAAGTGGCATCAGAAGTTGAAATGTTTATGCAGAGTGATATAAAAGCCTAATTGGACCAGGCCCGTGCCCCAACTTTTTATCTTCCCTCCAGCACAGACAGAACAAAACACACAAAAACAATTAGCAGCTCTCCAGGCCCACACACACACAAACATGCACGTGCTAACACACACACACATGCAGCGCTAACACATAAACACAGTCCGGTTTATCGGACCGGACCTGGACCAAAATAAAACACCCGGTGTTTATGGTAGCACGGGTGAATGGGTGGTGGTGGGAGGGGGGAGGGGGGGGGGGGTTCGGAGCTTTGTCCTCGTCCCCCTGACAGCAATGCTCCTGGCCCCACTCCACTCCAATGGGTCTCATTCCTTTCTGCTTATCAAAACTGCAATCTTCATTTTACTCAGGCCTCAATTCAATAAGATTGAGCGTTAACCCGCAATGACCTACATCCGCATGGCGGATGTTTTGGCGCTGTTGGAGGTGTAACTACGGTATTAGCTGACAAATCAGTGAGTGGCTGCTCTTGTGTGTCACCAATCACTCCCTTCCCTAATTAATATCCCTATCGTGTTAGATCAAAACGGTGATAGAAAATGTAGGCTCTATTGATGATAGAAATAACGACATGTTTTAATAATGCATGTTTTCATGTTAGTTTGGATTGATAGCCTAATTAGTCTAATCGAGGTGTAGACAATAGAGCATCATGCATTCGAGTGTTTCACAAGGCTGCACGGGATTTGTCGGATAGAAAGTTGGGTGTGGTTTTGATGCATCCAATGGCAATGTCCACTATAAGGTAACGGAAGAAGCTGCTTGTGGATTCGACAGCTCTAACGCAGTTCCGGCTCCGACACCACCAAAACAACCAGGATGCAGATGTCAGACAGCACGGATCTGATAGAATCGAGTCCTGAGCGCTACTTCACAGAAATACCAATGACTCATTTCTTAGGTCTAAATAGGTCTAACAAAGGAATATTGATTTAGTTGCCTTCTTGAGCTCTTGAACCATTGCTAATAATGACCGTGATGTAAAACCATGCATGACTAAAAACAACTCTATAAAAAAGTGAGGTGCTCGGTGGCTTGGCTGAAGTGACCACGTTGATTTAGGGGTTGAATGAAAAGTCAGATGTGTGTGCTGGCCCCGGAGCGCTAAGGGGGCCATGACAATATCGTCCCACTTCCCGGGACCACGACTGTCCTCTCAGGAATGTCACGCTAGCTAGAGCGCGGGGGCGGAACCATGGCCAGCTGTCTGGCTCTCTGTGTCTCTCTGTGATGCTCATGGTCTCCTGAGGACCTGTCTACTCTCTCTGCTTCCCTCTCTCTACTCGGGCCGGGGGACACAGGGTTCACACACACTGCACTGCTGGTGATAAATAAGAAGGGAAAGGAGCGTAGTAAATTGAGCATCCTGCCTCCTCTGACAGCTAAATTACAGAGGCCGCATGCCCTAACGGCCGCCTGTACTCTCGACTAGAGGGGAGGACTAATCAGGAGATGAAACAGTGAGAACAGGATTCGGAGGATTCGCAGCCCAGTCATAAGAAAGAAAGCTGCTCGTGGCTGTCGGTGTGCCCCGGTGTCCTAAGCCTTTAGCTGGGTAGGACACCACCAGCACCACATCAGGTGGCGAGATGGAAGGAGAGGTATGCTCTCAGTTAGGTATGGTACAGAAACTGTCTACAAGAGACATACCTTTGCCCACCTTTATACATAGCTTTTCTAATACAGTATTGAAGTGTAAATGGTAACAGAAAACGCTGAACATATATATAGGGTCAGTACTCAGTCACTTCCGAAAATAGGGGGTAAAAATATAGGTTCACAATATCAACATTCAATGCATCAAAATATATGACCATACACAAGGAATGTGATCAATATTTAAGTAATATATATATATTGTACAGTGTAAAATATTAAATTAGGATGAAAAAAGCATGCAATAAATTTGACATTTTTTAACTATAAAAACGTTTTTAAGTCGAAATCCTTGTGAAGGGAAAGAGGAGAGTGTGTTGAGCATGTGCTTCCAGAAAGATTCCCTTTGAAGAAGTTACCTCTCAATGTCCCCTCCCCTGCGTGACATCTTGACCATTTCTATTCCAACGTATCTCAGAGAACTAATAGAATGTCCAGCTTACACAAAATGAAAAGCAACAGGGTTTGTTGTCTTATCTGTCCGTGTATTGCTGCGGTGCTCACTTATCCGGGGCTTAAGGCGTCTATGGGTTTTCCGTACGTAAGACAGACCACGGGGACACCACAGACCTCAACACATGTTAACAACATTGGCGGACATGCAGGTCATCTTTGATCTTAAATCTTTGTCATGTGCGGGGGTGGGTAAATGATTCACATTTCTATGTGAAACTGCATTTAGCACATTGGCCACAATTGTAATGTCCCTTTTCTCTGATGGATAATCAGATGAGACCACAATCTTTGAAGAAGATTGTAGTCATCTCGCCACCTGATGCGGTGTTGGTCGAAATGATTGTGTGCTTTCTCTTATCATAATTGAATATTGTTACTGTAAATATTTAACACATTCCTTGTGTATGGTCATATATTCTGATACATTGAATGTTGATATTGTGAACCTATGTTATTTTTGCCTCCTGTTTCAGGAAGTGATGTCACTGAGTACTGCCCCTATATATCAATCAATCAAATGTATTTGTAAAGCCCTTCTTACATCAGCTGATGTCACAAAGTGCTGTACAGAAACCCAGCCTGAAGCTCCAAATAGCAAGCAATGCAGGTGTAGAAGCACAGTGGCTCGGAAAAACTCCCTAGAAAGGCCAGAACCTAGGAAGAACCCTAGAGAGGAACCAGGCTATGAGGGGTGGCCAGTCCTCTTCTGGCTGTGCCGGGTGGAGATTATAACAGAACATGGCCAAGATGTTCAAATGGTCATAAATGACCAGCATGGTCAAATAAAAATAATCACAGTGGTTGTTGAGGGTGCAACAAGTCAGCACCTCAGGAGTAAATGTCAGTTGGCTTTCATAGCCGATCATTCAGAGTATCTCTACTGCTCCTGCTGTCTCTAGAGAGTCGAAAACAGCAGGTCTGGGACAGGTAGCACTTCCGGTGAACAGGTCAGGGTGTCACGACTTCCGCCGAAGTCGGCTCCTCTCCTTGTTCGGGCGGCGTTCGCCGGTCGACGTCACCGGCTTTCTAGCCATCGCCGCTCCAGTTTTCATTGTTCCATTTGTTTTGTCTTGTTGCCTGCACACCTAGTTTTCATTCCCTAATCACACTGCATGTATTTATTCCTCTGTTCCCCTCCATGTCTTTGTGTGAAATTGTTTATTGTTATGTGGTTATTGTGACGCGCCAGGCTATGTTTCCATGTTCCGTGTTTGTGCACGTTGTATGTTCATTTTGGTACATTAGCTTTGGTGAGTGTTTTTTCGCGCTTTGCGCTTTTGCCTTTTTAGCTGGAGTGTTGACGCAGTTTGCGTCTGTCTGTTTGTTCACTCCAGCCTGAATAAAGTGTGCACCTGTTCACAACAAACTGCACTCCTGCACCTTACTTTGCCACCAGTACACACACCCTTGACACAGGGTTCCATACCCGCAGGCAGAACAGTTGAAACTGGAGCAGCAGCACGACCAGGTGGACTGGGGACAGCAAGGAGTCATCAGGCCAGGTAGTCCTGAGGCATGGTCCTAGGGCTCAGGTCCTCTGAGAGAGAGAAAGAAAGAAAGAGAGGAAGAAAGAGAGGAAGAAAGAGAAAAAAAGAGAGAAAAAGAGAGAGCATACTTAAATTCACACAGGACACCGGATAAGACAGGAGAAATACTCCAGATATAAAAGACTGACCCTAGCCCCCCGACACATAAACTATTGCAGCATAAATACTGGAGGCTGAGACAGGAGGGGTCAGGAGACACTGTGGCCCCGTCCGACGATACCCAGGGCCAAACAGGCAGGATATAACCCCACCCACTTTGCCAAAGCACAGCCCCCACACCACTAGAGGGATATCTCCAACCACCAACTTACCATCCGGAGACAAGGCCGAGTATAGCCCATGAAGATATCCCCCACGGCACAACCCAAGGGGGGCACCAACCCAGACAGGAAGATCAGTGACTCAGCCCACTCAAGTGACGCACCCCTCCTAGGGATGGCATGGAAGAGCACCAGTAAGCCAGTGACTCAGCCCCTGTTATAGGGTTTGAGGCAGAGAATCCCAGTGGAGAGAGGGAAACCGGCTAGGCTGAGACAGCCAGGGCGGTTCATTGCTCCAGTGCCTTTCCGTTCACCTTCACACTCCTGGGCCAGACTACACTCAATTATAGGACCTACTGAAGAGATGAGTCTTCAATAAAGAATTAAAGGTTGAGACTGAGTCTGCGTCTCTCACATGGATAGGCAGACCATTCCATAAAAATTGAGCTATATAGGAGAAAGCCCTGCCTCCAGCTGTTTGCTAAGAAATTCTAGGGACAATCAGGAGGCCTGTGTCTTGTGACCGTAGCGCACGTTTCGGTATGTACAGCAGGACCAAATCGGAAAGATAGGTAGGAGCAAGCCCATGTAATGCTTTGTAGGTCAGCAGTAAAACCTTGAAATCAGCCCTTGCCTTAACAGGAAGCCAATGTAGAGAGGCTAGCACTGGAGTAATATGATACATTTTTTGGTTCTAGTCAGGATTCTAGCAGCCGTATTTAGCACTAACTGAAGTTCATTTATTGCTTTATCCGGGTAGCCGGAAAGTAGAGTGTTGCAGTAGTCTAACCTAGAAGTGGCAAAAGCATGGATACATTTTTCTGCATCATTTTTGGACAGAAAGTTTCAGATTTTTCCAATGTTATGTAGACGGAAAAAGCTGTCCTTGAAACAATCTTGATATGTTCGTCAAAAGAGAGATCAGGGTCCAGAGTAACGCCGAGGTCCTTCACAGTTTAATTTGTGAAGACTGTACAACCATCAAGATGAATTGTCAGATTCAACAGAAGATCTCTTTGTTTCTTGGGACCTAGAACTAGCATCTCTGTTTTGTCCAAGTTTAAAAGTAGAAAAATTCCTTATATCTGAAACACAGGCTTCCAGGGAGGGCAATTTTGGGGCTTCACCATGTTTCATCGAAATGTACAGCTGTGTTTCATCCGCATAGCAGTGAAAGTTAACATTATGTTTCCGAATGACATCACCAAGAGGTAAAATATATAGTGAAAACGTTTGTGGTCCTAAAATGTAGCCTTGAGGAACACCAAAATTTACAGTTGATTTGTCAGAGGACAAACCATCCACAGAGACAAACTGATATCTTTCCAACAGATAAGATCTAAACCAGGCCAGAACTTGTCCGTGTAGACCACTTTGGGTTTCCAATCTCTCCAAAAGAATGTGGTGATCGATGGTATCAAAAGCAGCATTGAGGTCTAGGAGCACGAGGACAGATGCAGAGCCTGCAGTCTCAGTGCTATGATGGGGTCTAAAACCAGACTGAAGCGTTTCGTATACATTGTTTGTTTTCAGCAAGGCAGTGAGTTGCTGTGCTTTTTCAAAACATTTTGAGGGAAATGGGAGATTCGATATAGGCCGATAGTTTTTTTATATTTCCCTGGTCATGGTTTGGCTTTTTCAAGAGAGGCTTTATTACTGCCACTTTTAGTGAGTTTGGTACACATCTGGTGGATAGAGAGCCGTTTATTATGTTCATCAAAGGAGGGCCAAGCACAGGAAGCAGCTCTTTCAGTAGTTTAGTTGGAATAGGGTCCATTACGCAGCTTGAAGGTTTAGAGGTCATGATTATTTTCATCAATTTGTCAAGAGATATAGTATTAAAAAACTTGAGTGTCTCCCTTGATCCTAGGTCCTGGCAGAGTTGTGCAGACTCAGGACAACTGAGCTTTGGAGGAATAAGCTGATTTAAAGAGTCCGTAATTTGCTTTCTAATGATCATGATCTTTTCCTCAAAGAAGTTCATGAATTTATCACTGCTGAAGTGAAAGCCATCCTCTCTTGGGGAATGCTGCTTTTTAGTTAGCTTTGCGACAGTATCAAAAATACATTTTGGATTGTTCTCATTTTCCTCAATTAGGTTGGAAAAATAGGATGATCAAGCAGCAGTGAGGGCTCTTCGATACTGCACGGTACTGTCTTTCCAAGCTAGTCGGAAGACTTCCAGGTTGGTGTAGCGCCATTTCCGTTCCAATTTTCTCGAAGCTTGCTTCAGAGCTCGGGTATTTTCTGTATACCAGGGAGCTAGTTTCTTATGACAAATGTTTTTTGTTTTTAGAGGTGCGACTGCATCTAGGGTATTACGCAAGGTTAAATTGAGTTCCTCAGTTAGGTGGTTAACTGATTTTTGTACTCTGACGTCCTTGGGTAGGTGGAGGGAGTCTGGAAGGGCATCTAGGAATCTTTGGGTTGTCCGAGCATTTATAGCACGTTTGATGATCCTTGGTTGGGGTCTGAGCAGGTTATTTGTTGCGATTGCAAACGTAATAAAGTGCATTCGGAAAGTATTCAAACCCCTTAACTTTTTCCACATTTTGATATGTTACAGCCTTATTCTAAAATTGATTACATTATTTTTTCCCTCATCAACCTACCCACAATATCCCAATGTACCAAAATGTGGAAAAAAGGGGTCTGAATACTTTCCAAATGCACTGTATAGGACCTTCAACCCCAACTTGGGATATGGATGCCCGATGATGACCTAAGGGTCGAAACGTTGTTATAATAAAACAACTTGCAAGCATGAGCAGCAGTGTGCTGTGTTTTTCCTTTTTATTTTTTTTAACTCCAGCTCCTTCAAAAAGTACTTGGATGTGCGTATGTTCTTCGGCTTTTGTAAATGGTAAATGTCACAGCTCCTCCTCTGCAGTGCAGGGGGCGGTTCCTCCTGCAGGCAGAGGAGGGTCGTTAGTGATTGGAGTCACCTGGGCTCTGGGTATTTATAAACTGTTTCACTAATCACCTCGCTCTCTCTCTCTGCTCCTCCAGGTATGCTCATGTTTTGTTTGTTCCTTTGTAGTTTTGCATAGTTTTCACTCAGTCATGTTCACACACACATATTCACGCATCCATGCACTTTACATACACCTTACATTATGATACTTCCACACCTCATTCCTTTTCCTTCGTTTTAAGTTAATAGTTTTGTTTATAATAAAGAACACTTTTAATTGGCCTATACCTGTTGTTCGTGTCCCCTCATTTTTGTCACAGGCTATGAGCCGGCTGGTGACAAGTGGGGGCTCATCCGGGATTGCTCCCCAGGTACCAGGGCTGCTGAGTTTGAGGGGCGGACAGTCAGCTGGGGGACACGGGGCTGCAGCTAGGAGCCGGGACTGGTATCCTTTTTGTTTTTGGGGAAATTTGGATTGTTTTGAATATGTTGGAGGAAGTTGGGTTGAGGGTGGGACCCTCATTTTAAGGAGGGGGGTGTCACGGCTCCTCCTCTGCAGTGCAGGGGGCGGTTCCTCCTGCAGGCAGAGGAGGGTCGTTAGTGATTGGAGTCACCTGGGCTCAGGGTATTTATAAACTGTTTCACTAATCACCTCGCTCTCTCTCTCTCTGCTCCTCCAGGAGCAGAATCTAAAAACAGATGGTTACCTTGGTAATGGTTCACAAGGTGGCTTGCATTAACAGTGTATTGACACCACAAAAATATCGCAATCAGCAATATGATCGTGATACCAAGTGGTTGAGTACTTCTGGAAAACTTGAGGGAGTCCTTTGCTCAGCTTTCTAGTCTTACAGTAGGAAATGACTCACAAAATATACACAAGCTGGATCAATCAACATTAGGGAAACCTGGTTTGCAAGCAGGACGGAATCCCACATGAAAACAATAGTAGATTCTGACTAGTCAATCAATCAATCAAGTTTATTTTATATAGCCCTTCGTACATCAGCTAATATCTCGAAGTGCTGTACAGAAACCCAGCCTAAAACCCCAAACAGCAAGCAATGCAGGTGTAGAAGCACGGTGGCTAGGAAAAACTCCCTAGAAAGGGTGGAGATTATAACAGAACTATGCCAAGATGTTCAAAATGTTCATAAGTGACAAGCATGGTCAAATAATAATCATGAATAATTTTCAGTTGGCTTTTCATAGCCGATCATTAAGAGTTGAAAACAGCAGGTCTGGGACAGGTGGCGGTTCCATAACCGCAGGCAGAACAGTTGAAACTGGAATAGCAGCAAGGCCAGGTGGACTGGGGACAGCAAGGAGTCATCATGCCCGGTAGTCCTGACGTATGGTCCTAGGGCTCAGGTCCTCCGAGAGAGAGAAAGAAAGAGAGAAGGAGAAAATTAGAGAGAGCCAAGATTTTCAAAATGTTCATAAATGAACACTATATGACTAGTCTAGTCATATAGTGCCTTGCAAAAGTATTCACCCCCTTGGTGATTTTCCTATTTTGTTGTATTACAACCTGTAATTTAAATTGATTTTTATTTGGATTTCATGTAATGGACATACACAAAATTGTCCAAATTGGTGAAGTGACATGAAAAACATGACTTGTTTCAAAAAAATAAAAAAAATAAAAACTGAAAAGTGGTGGGTGCATATTCACCCCCTTTGCTATGAAGCCCCTAAATAAGATTTGGTCAGAAGTCACATAATTAGTTAAATAAAGTCCACCTGTGTGCAATCTAAGTGACACATGATCTGTCACATGATCGCAGTATACATACACTTGTTCTGAAAGGCTCCAGAGTCTGTAGCACCACCAAGCAAGCAGAACTATGAAAACCAAGGAGCTCTCCAAACATTTCAGGGACAAAGTTGTGGAGAAGTACAGATCAGGATTGGGTTATAAAAAAATATCCAAAACTTTTAACATCCCACGGAGCACCATTAATTCCATTATTAAAAAATGGCAAGAATATGGCACCGCAATAAACCTGCCAAGAAAGTGCCGCCCACCAAAACTTACGGACCAGGCAAGGAGGGCATTAATCAGAGAGGCAACAAAGAGACCAAAGATAAGCCTGAAGGAGCTGCAAAGCTCCACAGCGGAGATTGGAGTATCTGTCCATAGTACCACTTTAAGCCGTACACTTCACGGAGCTGGGCTTTACGGAAGAGTGGCCAAAAAAAGCCATTGCTTAAAGAAAAACATAAGCAAACACGTTTGGTGTTCGCCAAAAGGCATGTGGGAGACTCCTCTAACATATGGAAGAAGGTACTCTGGTCAGATGAGACAAAATTGAGCTTTTTGGCCATCAAGGAAAACAATATGTCTGGCGCAAACCCAACACCTCTCATCACTGAGAATCCAAGATGGCGTAGCAGTGTAGACGTGTTTTGTTTGGTCCTCTCGTGTACGTTTGTATTTTTCGTATTTCTTGTATATATTTAAAAAAAAAAAAATCTCTTTTCGATTTTTAATTCGATTATACCTTCCGGTAACCTACCTCACCCAATGTGATACGGAATCGCTATTATTTTTTAACTTTGGAACACATTCAAGAACCCCCAGTAGCTAACCAGCTAATCAGCTACAAGCTATTTAGTCATTTTTAGCCGCTGCTAGCAGCTTTTACCTTCTGCACAGACACCAGCCCTGTTATTAGCCAAGATATTACTCACCAATTTACCAACATCGGACTGTCTCTCCACAACAACGCCGGATTCCTGCCGTAATCCCTGAGCCACTACTTCTGATCCCCACAGCTAGCTTGCAGCTAGCGCCACTGCCACGAAGCTAGCACCAGTTAGCAAACACAATTCTACAATACCTCTTTTGCCATCGCCATCCGGCTTGGATTCTCTGTCGACACGACTACGTCTGGTCTGCAGACGAATACCCCATCCGCTGTGCCCTCAACCGGCCTCCGTCTGAGCAGACCCCCTCCGTCTGAGCAGACCACCCCCCGGGCTACTAAGTTTAAATGCCGCGTGCTAGCGTAGTGACGGCTTCCCTGCTCCATCTACGGCTGCCCCCTGGACACTATGATCACTTGGCTACATAGCTGATGCCTGCCGGACTGTCCATTAATTCACGGTATTCCATTCTGTTTATTTGTGTTTTATCTGTCGGCTCTGTGTTTTAACTCAGGCTCTGTGTGTAGTTAATCCGACCCTCTCTGCCTAGTCGTCGCCATTTTTACCTGCTGTTGCTGTGTTAGCTGACTAGCTGCTGTTATCTCACCTGTTATTTTAGCTAGCTCTCCCAATCAAGACCTGCAATCACTTTATGCCTTACTGAATGTCTCTCTCAAATATCAATATGCCTTGTATACTGTTGTTCAGGCTAGTTATCATTGTTTTGGTTTGCAATGGACCCCGTAGTTCCACTCTCCGTACCTCTGATACCTCCTTTGTCCCACCTCCCACACATGCGGTGACCTCACCCATTGAGACCAGCATGTCCAGAGATACAACCTCTCTTATCATCACCCAGTGCCTGGGCTTGCCTCCGCTGTACCCGTGCCCCACCATACCCCTGTCTGCACATTATGCCCAGAATCTATTCTACCACGCCCATAAATCTGCTCCTTTTATTCCTTGTCCCCAACGCTCTAGGCGACCAGTTTTGATAGCCTTTAGCCGCACCCTCATCCTACTACTCCTCTGTTCCTCGGGTGATGTGGAGGTAAACCCAGGCCCTGCATGTCCCCAGGCACCCTCATTTGTTGACTTCTGTGATCGAAAAAGCCTTGGCCTCATGCATGTCAACATCAGAAGCCTCCTCCCTAAGTTTGTCTTACTCACCGCTTTAGCACACTCTGCCAACCCTGATGTCCTTGCCATGTCTGAATCCTGGCTTAGGAAGGCCACCAAAAATTCTGAGATTTCCATACCCAACTATAACACTTTCCGTCAAGATAGAACTGCCAAAGGGGGAGGAGTTGCAATCTACTGCAGAGATAGCCTGCAAAGTTCTGTCATACTTTCCAGGTCTATGCCCAAACAGTTCGAACTTCTAATTTTAAAAATTAATCTCTCCAGAAATAAGTCTCTCACTGTTGCCGCCTGCTACCGACCCCCCTCAGCTCCCAGCTGTGCCCTGGACACCATCTGTGAATTGATCGCTCCCCATCTAGCTTCAGAGTTTGTTCTGTTGGGTGACCTAAACTGGGATATGCTTAACACCCCGGCAGTCCTACAATCTAAGCTAGATGCCCTCAATCTCACAAATCATCAAGGAACCCACCAGGTACAACCCTAAATCCGTAAACATGGGCACCCTAATAGACATTATCCTGACCAACTTGCCCTCCAAATACACCTCTGCTGTCTTCAATCAAGATCTCAGCGATCACTGCCTCATTGCCTGTATCCGCTACGGGTCCGCGGTCAAACGACCACCCCTCATCACTGTCAAACGCTCCCTAAAACACTTCTGCGAGCAGGCCTTTCTAATCGACCTGGCCCGGGTACCCTGGAAGGATATTGACCTCATCCCGTCAGTTGAGGATGCCTGGTCATTCTTTAAAAGTTACTTCCTCACCATATTAGACAAGCATGCTCCGTTCAAAAAATGCAGAACTAAGAACAGATATAGCCCTTGGTTCACTCCAGACCTGACTGCCCTCGACCAGCACAAAAACATCCTGTGGCGAACTGCAATAGCATCGAAGAGCCCCCGCGATATGCAACTGTTCAGGGAAGTCAGGAACCAATACACGCAATCAGTCAGGAAAGCAAAGGCCAGCTTTTTCAAGCAGAAATTTGCATCCTGTAGCTCTAACTCCCAAAAGTTCTGGGATACTGTAAAGTCCATGGAGAACAAGAGCACCTCCTCCCAGCTGCCCACTGCACTGAGGCTAGGTAACACGGTCACCACCGATAAATCCGTGATAATCGAAAACTTCAACAAGCATTTCTCAACGGCTGGCCATGCCTTCCTCCTGGTGACTCCAACCTTGGCCAACAGCCCCACCCCCCCCCCCCGCTGCTACTCGCCCAAGCCTCCCCAGCTTCTCCTTTACCCAAATCCAGATAGCAGATGTTCTGAAAGAGCTGCAAAACCTGGACCCATACAAATCAGCTGGGCTTGACAATCTGGACCCGCTATTTCTGAAACTGTCCGCCGCCATTGTCGCACCCCCTATTACCAGCCTGTTCAACCTCTCCTTCGTATCATCTGAGATCCCCAAGGATTGGAAAGCTGCCGCGGTTATCCCCCTCTTCAAAGGGGGAGACACCCTGGACCCAAACTGTTACAGACCTATATCCATCCTGCCCTGCCTATCTAAGGTCTTCGAAAGCCAAGTCAACAAACAGATCACTGACCATCTCGAATCCCACCGTACCTTCTCCGCTGTGCAATCCGGTTTCCGAGCCGGTCACGGGTGCACCTCAGCCACGTTCAAGGTACTAAACGATATCATAACCGCCATCAATAAAAGACAGTACTGTGCAGCCGTCTTCATCGACCTGGCCAAGGCTTTCGACTCTGTCAATCACCATATTCTTATCGGCAGACTCAGTAGCCTCGGTTTTTCTAATGACTGCCTTGCCTGGTTCACCAACTACTTTGCAGACAGAGTTCAGTGTGTCAAATCGGAGGGCATGCTGTCCGGTCCTCTGGCAGTCTCTATGGGGGTACCTCAGGGTTCAATTCTCGGGCCGACTCTTTTCTCTGTATATATCAATGATGTTGCTCTTGCTGCGGGCGATTCCCTGATCCACCTCTCCGCAGACGACACCATTCTGTATACTTCTGGCCCTTCCTTGGACACTGTGCTATCTAACCTCCAAACGAGCTTCAATGCCATACAACACTCCTTCCGTGGCCTCCAACTGCTCTTAAACGCTAGTAAAACCAAATGCATGCTTTTCAACCGTTCGCTGCCTGCACCCGCACGCCCGACTAGCATCACCACCCTGGACGGTTCCGACCTAGAATATGTGGACATCTATAAGTACCTAGGTGTCTGGCTAGACTGCAAACTCTCCTTCCAGACTCATATCAAACATCTCCAATCCAAAATCAAATCTAGAGTCGGCTTTCTATTTCGCAACAAAGCCTCCTTCACTCACGCCGCCAAACTTACCCTAGTAAAACTGACTATCCTACCGATCCTCGACTTCGGCGATGTCATCTACAAAATAGCTTCCAATACTCTACTCAGCAAACTGGATGCAGTTTATCACAGTGCCATCCGTTTTGTTACTAAAGCACCTTATACGACCCACCACTGCGACCTGTATGCCCTAGTCGGCTGGCCCTCGCTACATGTTCGTTGTCAGACCCACTGGCTCCAGGTCATCTACAAGGCTATGCTAGGTAAAGTGCCGCCTTATCTCAGTTCACTGGTAACGATGGCTACACCCACCCGTAGCACGCGCTCCAGCAGGTGTATCTCACTGATCATCCCTAAAGCCAAAACCTCATTTGGTCGCCTTTCCTTCCAGTTCTCTGCTGCCTGCGACTGGAACGAATTGCAAAAATCTCTGAAGTTGGAGACTTTTATCTCCCTCAACAACTTTAAACATCTGCTATCCGAGCAGCTAACCGATCGCTGCAGCTGTACATAGTCCATCGGCATATAGCCCACCTGTCACACCCTGGCCTCTGTTATATTGATTTTCTTTATTAGTTTAGTTAGGTCAGGGTGTGACATGGGGGATGTTTGTGTGTTTTGTCTAGTTTAGGGTGTGTGTATTGTTTAAGGGTTTTTTAGTATGTATGAGGTTGTGTTCAGTGTAGGTGTTTAGGAAAGTCTATGGTTGCCTGATTTGGTTCTCAATCAGAGACAGCTGTTTATTGTTGTCTCTGATTGGGAGCCATATTTAAGGCAGCCATAGGCTTTAGGTGTTTGTGGGTAATTGTCTATGTTGAACGTTTGTAGCTTGTGTATGCACTTACGTTTGTAGCTTCACGGTCGTTTGTTGTTTTGTTTTGTAAAAGTGTTCGTTTCGTGTTTCGTCATCTTTAATAAAAGATGTCTTCATATCCCGCTGCGCCTTGGTCCGCTTATTATGACGGTCGTGACAGAATTACCCACCAACAAAGGACCAAGCGGCGGAATAAAAAGCAACAGCAGCTATCGCAGGATTTCTGGACATGGGAGGAAATCCTAGACGGGAGAGGACCCTGGGCACAGCCAGGGGAATATCACCGCCCCAAGGCAGAGATGGAGGCAGCACGGCGACACGGTAGGAAGCCCGAGAGACAGCCCCAAAAAATTATTGGGGGGGGGGGGGGCACTTGGAGCAGTCGGCGAAGTTGAGGGGTGAGTCTGAGAATGTCGAGGAGTTATTGGACAGATTGGAGGAGAGTGAACGAAGGGGAGATTATGAGACATTCGAGGAGTTGTTGACGAAATTGGAGGAGAGTGAAGAGAGAGAGCTGTTGATTTGGCAGAGTATGCATGGCATTCTCCCTGAGGAGCGTGTTAGCTGTCCGATGCCACCTGTGTCAGTTCCTCGTACTCAGCCTGAAACTTGTGTTAAAGTTCCGGAAGATTTGATGCCGGCTATACACACCAGGTCTCCAGTACACCTTCACAACCCGGTGTGTCCTGTTCCTGCTTCTTGCACTCATCCTGAGATGCGTGTCCCCAGCCCGGCACCACGCACTAGGCCTAATGTGCGTCTCCAGGGTCCAGTATGCCCTGTTCCTGCTCCCCGCACTAACATTGAGGTGCGTGTCTCCAGTCCGGTACCACCAGTTCCTTCACCACGCACCAAGCCTCATGTGCGTCTCCAGAGCCCTGTACGCACTGATCCTTCTCCCCGCACTCGCCCTGAGGTGCGTGCCCTCAGCCCGGTACCACCAGTCCCGGTATCACGCACCAGTCCTATAGTGCGCCTCGAGAACTCAGTGTGCCCTGTTCCTGCTCCCCGCACTAGCCTGAAGGTGCGTGTCCTTAGCCCGGTACCTCCAGTTCCGGCACCACGCACCAGGCCTACAGTGCGTCTCAGCCGGCCAGAGTCTGCCGTCTGCCCAGCGGCGCCTGAACTGCCCGTCTGCCCAGCGGCGCCTGAACTGCCCGTCTGCCCAGCGGCGCCTGAACTGCCCGTCTGCCCAACGCCGTCTGAACTGCCCGTCTGCCCAACGGCGCCTGAACTGCCCGTCTGCCCAACGCCGTCTGAACTGTCCGTCTGCCAAGCGCCGCATGAACTGCCCGTCTGTACTGAGCCTTCAAAGCCGCCCGTCTGTACTGAGCCTTCAAAGCCGCCCGTCTGCCATGAGCCTGCAAAGCCGCCCGTCTGCCATGAGCCTTCAGAGCCGTCCGCCAGACAGGAGCCGCTAGAGCCTTCCGCCAGACAGGAGCCGCTAGAGCCTTCCGCCAGACAGGAGCCGCTAGAGAACTTCCGCCAGACAGGAGCCGCTAGAGCCTTCCGCCAGACAGGAGCCGCTAGAGCCTTCCGCCAGACAGGATCAGCCAGAGCCTTCCGCCAGACAGGATCAGCCAGAGCCTTCCGCCAGACAGGATCAGCCAGAGCCAATCAGCCAGGATCCGCCAGAGCCAGTCAGCCAGGATCCGCCAGAGCCAGTCAGCCAGGATCCGCCAGAGCCAGTCAGCCAGGATCCGCCAGAGCCGTCAGTCAGCCAGGATCCGCCAGAGCCGTCAGTCAGCCAGGATCCGCCAGAGCCGTCAGTCAGCCAGGATCCGCCAGAGCCGTCAGTCAGCCAGGATCCGCCAGAGCCGTCAGTCAGCCAGGATCCGCCAGAGCCATCTACCAGTCCGGAGCTGCCCCTCAGTCCGGAGCTGCCCCTCAGTCCGGAGCTGCCCCTCAGTCCAGTCGCGCCCTCTGGGATGGTATTCAGTCCGGGACTCGCCGTTCCAAAGGCGCCACCAAAGCGGTTAGTGACTATGGTGGAGGGGGGTCCACGTCCCGCACCCGAGCCGCCACCATAGGAAGGCCCACCCGGACCCTCCCCTTCTGTGTCAGGTTTTGCGGCCGGAGTCCGCACCTTTGGGGGGGGGGGGGTACTGTCACACCCTGGCCTCTGTTATATTGATTTTCTTTATTAGTTTAGTTAGGTCAGGGTGTGACATGGGGAATGTTTGTGTGTTTTGTCTAGTTTAGGGTGTGTGTATTGTTTAAGGGTTTTTTAGTATGTATGGGGTTGTGTTCAGTGTAGGTGTTTAGGAAAGTCTATGGTTGCCTGATTTGGTTCTCAATCAGAGACAGCTGTTTATTGTTGTCTCTGATTGGGAGCCATATTTAAGGCAGCCATAGGCTTTAGGTGTTTGTGGGTAATTGTCTATGTTGAACGTTTGTAGCTTGTGTATGCACTTACGTTTGTAGCTTCACAGTCGTTTGTTGTTTTGTTTTGTAAAAGTGTTCGTTTCGTGTTTCGTCATCTTTAATAAAAGATGATGTCTTCATATCCCGCTGCGCCTTGGTCCGCTTATTATGACGGTCGTGACACCACCCAATTTACCTACCTCACCCCCCATACTGCTTTTATTTATTTACTTTTCTGCTCTTTTGCACACCAGTATCTCTACTTGCACATGATCATCTGATGATTTATCACTCCAGTGTTAATCTGCTAAATTGTAATTATTCGATTTATTGCCTACCTCCTCATGGCTTTTGCACACATTGTATATAGATTCTCTTTTTTCTACCATGTTATTGACTTGTTTATTGTTTACTCCATGTGTAACTCTGTGTTGTTGTCTGTTCACACTGCTATGCTTTATCTTGGCCAGGTCGCAGTTGCAAATGAGAACTTGTTCTCAACTAGCCTACCTGGTTAAATAAAGGTGAAAAAAAGAAAAAAAAAAGAACTCAGAACACCATCCCCACAGCCTAATGAACAGCCTAATGATACCCTAATGAATTAATATGTATATTGAATACATGTTTTCACATTTAATTTGTTTTGTGCATTAAAATAAATGAAACACATAGGTTGTGTATGCCATTAATCACCTGGGTGTGAAGTCTGTGCCAAGTTTGAGGTTTGCGTGTGAAAGTGACTTGGATAGGCACGACCTTGGTTCCCATAGCACTGTAGTGTGCAGTCTGGTAGAGTAATGCCACTATGTGGTTACACAACCCTGCTGCACCCGTCCAGGTATAGCTTTTAAGTTCTGTGGTGTTTTCAACGTCCAGTGACATCTGTGACAGAAATGCAAGGGTTAAGAGTTAACATGCTGGCCACATTTTCTTTTACTTCAGCTAACTACAACTTTTTTCATTGTCAGACTTAGACTAAAGAGGCTACCACTAACATTAGAAACTCATTACCCTTCGGTATTGCTACTCTGAGCATAGTGAGATTAGAAAGCCTTTATTTAGAGGCTATATGACAAACTGAACATAACTGCACGACAACAGTACAAGAGTTGGCTAGAGCACAGGCAAACAGTGGGACAATGATTCAAGACTGTACAGAAGTACGATCTGCAAACCCAATATTCAGCTGAGTGACTCTGGAGGTCATACATATCCAGATAGCATTATCTTCACCTAAACTTAACAGTTTGCCTTTCGATGTAATGCTTTTGCTAAAAGTAATGTGAGAAACATGTCGAACTCAGTGGTGCTTTGAACATATTGAGATATATTGGGTGGAAGGACATGGTAAATTGTGCAACCGCACAGACAGAAATAAATAACTTGGATCTTGAAGATATGAACATGCATCAGGGGGTCTACTTCCATGTTTTAAGTTACATTCCACCCCAAAAATCATGTTATGGTCAGATGGCTTCAAGTCTATGAGGCCAGCATTAGTACTTTAATTCCAGCATTTCATTCAAATTGAGTTGACGTAAGAAGGCCTTCATGAGCAGTAACCCACAATACCAGTAAACGATTGCAGCTAAAATGTGAATGGTTTTGCAGCCCCTGTAAAAAAGAACTGATCTGAAGTGAATCTTCCTGTACAGGACCGGTAACACAAAGCCTTTACATGTATCTCCCTCCTTATGACATTGGACACTTTACAAGAGAAAACATGCATGACAACAATGCAAGGGTTAAGAGACAAAACATGCATGATGAGACAAGCAAGTTCAATTGAGTTCTGTTTTAGTGGCAAAGAATGGTAAATACATCCACAGAAATGAACAAGCATTAATTACTCACAGGAAAAATCAACCATTATTAGCAATCCTTATTAATAAATGTTTTATTGACAAAACAGCAAGACTAAAGGACATAACTCGCTAGCTTACTGTAGTTAGCTGCACCACGTAGCTAGCTACCTAGCACATAAGCTAACCACTGTGATAACCTACCTACAAAATCAGAAATGAATTGCTCAAAAAATTACTTAAAGTCCTTTATCTAGTTTGGATCTTTTCATCTTGGATAGTTTATCGACTATGTTTACAACATTATGTTGGCTGAACTTTGGTATTTTAGCCAAACATTGAGTAGTGCAGGCCTACAGCAGCTGCCATTACTGCAGCAGCAAAATAACGGAAACAGTAGAAGTATGTTTCACTTCAGCAGCAATGAACAGCTGTTTGATCAGCTGTAGCAGCAGCTCTCGCACTACATCAGCTGGTATTTCAATCAATGAATAGAATGCATTTTTCTTCTTCTCTTCTTATTGGCTTAAAAATAGAAATTGGGCCAAAAGTGGGCTATTTCCTGCTAACGGAAACCCTGACCTGTAGCAGCAACACACACCTGTAGCAGGCCACACACACCTGTAGCAGGCCACACACACCTGTAGCAGGCCACACACCACACATGTAACAGGCCACACACCACACCTGTAGCAGGCCACACACACCTGTAGCAGGCCACACACACCTGTAGCAGGCAACACACACCTGACAGCTTTACCCATGTATGAGGAACATCAGGAAGGTGCATGTGACTGAGAGTGGGGTGGTTGGGGTTGACACAGGCTGAGCACCTCAGAAAGCTGTGTGTGTGTGTGTGTCCGTGTGTTGCTGTCAAGGGACCTAGTGTTGAATTTCCACCATTACCAGCATTTCCACACGCAGATTGATGTCAGTATCATCTTTCTCAAAGACATAATGTACTGGTAGTATAGATTCAGCTTGGAATAAACTGTTTTTGATTGAGACGATGTGAGTAGGAGAGGGCAGCTTAAATGATGGACATCCCTACAGCCCTCAACGCACAGGGAGAACATGAAGAAGCTTTGCAGCAGGGGGGAGCTGCTGCCAAAACTGTGCCTTTGCCAGAAAGAGCAGCCTGGTCTCAGACTAGACATCACATAATACATGTAAATCCATCACACTCAAATCAGTATGATATGTTACATTTGGCATGGTTACGTAAGACAATGTTACTTAAAACCTCTCTGGGATAGGGTCTAGTTTCCTGAATTTCCCACCTGACTGACATGCCCAAAGTAAACTGCCTGTTACTCAGGCCCAGAAGCCAGGATATGCATATAATTGGTAGCATTGGATAGAAAACACTTTAAGTTTCTAAGACTGTTAAAAGAATGTCTGAGACTATAACAGAATTGATATGGCAGGCTAAAATCCAAAGAAAAACCAACCAGAATTTTGTTTTTTTGAGGTCCCAGGCTCTTATAATGGACAGCTATTGTTCCTATGTAATTCCGTCTCCCAGATTGCAATTCCTATGGCTTCCACTAGATGTAAACAGTCTTTATTCAAGGTTTCAAGAATTTTGAGTTTTGGTGAGGAGAGCAATGTCAATGTCTTTCGGCCCGCTTAATAATTTAGATTTCCTATTGAAAATACTACTTTCCGTATAAAATTCTATAGTTTATTTACATTTTGGAGTACCTGAGGATTAAATAGAAACGTTGTTTGACTTGTTTGGACGAAGTTTAGCGGTAGCTTTTTGGACTCCTTTGTCTGCATGTTGAATGATTGGATTACTGAAATCGATGGCACCAACTAAACAGACTTTTTGGGATATAAAGAAGGATTTTATCTAACAAAACGATCATTCATGTTGTAGCTGGGACCCTTGGGATTGCAAACAGAGGAAGATCTTCAAAAGTAAGTGATTTATTTAATCGCTATTTGTGATTTTATGAAGCCGGTGCTGATTGAAAAATATGTTGATGTGGGGCGCAGTCCTCAGACAATCGCATGGTATGCTTTCGCTGTAAAGCCTATTGTAAATCAGACAATTCAGTTAGATTAACAAGAATTTAGGCTTTTAAATTATATAAGATACTTGTATGTTCATGAATGTTTAATATTACGATTATTTATTTGAATTACGAGCCTGCCACGCCTATCCCTAAGAAGTTTTTAAGGCAAAAACGAAAGAAGGTTGGTTGGCCGGGATAAATGTGCGGGCATATAACGTGAATGTTAAGCAAGCCAAAAGTTGCGTGTTCGAATCTCATCACAAACAACTTTAGCTTTTTGCAACTTTAAAACTACTTACCACTTTTTAGCTACTTTGTAACGACTTAGAATGTTAGCTAAGCCTTCTCTTAAGCCTAACCCTAACCCTTTTAGTTACCCTTTCTCCTAACCCTAAACTTAAAGTGACACTGACAGCTTTTTTAGCTATTTTGCAGAGATGAAACAAACAGACAATCATATCAATCAAAAATATCAAAATCCCAGTTTATGCTTCACAACTAACTACATAAGAAGTTTTAAAAATAGACTATATTTGACTCAAAATCTCATGACGTACTGTAAGGCATTGTTGGCAGAATAGATGGATGCTTGTCAATGCATGATTAATATAATTCACCAAAACATTTCTTGGTTGTCCCGAAAAAATTATTCAGTCGTAACGTGGCTAATAGGCTAGCGCACATGGGTCAAACCCAAGGCCCAGATAGGAAACACAAGCGAGTATAAATGAGTCAACAGTTGAGTCATCTACCTCATGAAATGAATGACTGATCCGCTAGCATCGGTGAATTCAAATTCAATTGCGTTACTTTCATGTGTCCCATTTACAGCACGCAACGGAGGGAAAGTGTACAGATGACACAGCCTTGCTAGGATACTAAAATGTTGCAGTCTGGCAACAAAACACCATGCAAAGAAGAAAGGCCTATGACAGTAACATTTGAGCAGTAGCTTAGGCTGGCTACTCAACCACAATACATTTTGAGTGCACCATTCAATAATGCTGCATTCAACTGCACCAGTGATCCATACAGTGCAAAATAAATGTCAACATGTTTTAAGTTTAAATGTTACCACAACCTATAGCTACATTTTTGTTATTTAGAGTTGTTAAATAATTTTTGATGAGGGTCGCAGCACAGTATGCGCATGAGCCATTTACCACATGCATGGTAAATGCGTGTGGAAGCATAGCAGCAAAGGCTGGACAAATATTATGTATCTCTTCTTCTGTTTTAATAGGTTAAAACGCTATATACAGCATCCTACTGTATGTACAAAAGTGAATATTATAAAGGGCCATTTTTATCTAATAAAATGATGGCCAGTTTGGGTCGCAGAATTCATTGTTTTTTCAATATGGCCCATGTGCTGATTAAGCTTGATACCCCTGGGCTAGCGTATCTATTTATGTAACTAGCTATTTATTTAGCAAGCTAAAAACTGCTGGGAGTATGTCATGTCATTGGAGGAGTGGTTTTTCAGTGGCTACATCTAGAGATCCAGTTGTCGTTTGGTTAACTAGCAAGAAATGTGGATCGCTTTCCTAGCTAGCTAGCTATGCTGAACTCGAACAACTGTAATCCACAGTTAGCATATCTCTTAGTTGTCAGTCAAATGTATTTGGCATCGATCAAATGGGCGGGATGGCAGGCAAGTTCCCATTCAATTGTGAACACGTGGGTTGGGACAAGCATGTATTGGCACGCAAGTTGCAGAAGGACGAGCAGGATACTATTCCCCATAGCTTATCAGTGCAATTTTGAAGGCCAAATAGCTGAAAAAGTTGGAGAGGGTTTATCTAATGTCCCTCGTTAGATTTTAGCTCATCTCACTCTAGCTAGCATTAGTTGTTGATCTTGTTATTGTTGATGTGCATAGGCAACTGAGTGAGAGAGAGCCTACCTTTTCATGGTTGTTTGATCAATAGGACTGTGAAGTTCCCAAATGTAAGAGGACTCCCGTGGTATCTACATTTACAGAAATCCATTCAGCTGTATTTTGTGGCTTTTGGCGAATGCGTTCTAATGATCTAAAGTCGCAAAGTTGCTACTGCCTGTAAACACAGTCCAGTTCAAAGTGAATGACGGCAGGCCCGTGTGGTAAATGGCTCATTTGCATATAGGCCTACTGTAGCTCTGAGGGCAATGGTGCACCGGTCTGCGTAGACTCCGGTCCTGGACAAGACAGATATTTGTATAAAGTTTTACTTACAGCAGTGTGTATTAATTGTCCAAACGCATGGCCACTTTCCCACTCTATATTGCTGTAGAATTTTCACAAATGCCTTCCTATACGTCATTCCCAAACATTCTATGAATTTATGAAAACTTGAAAATGACCATATCTAAGTGCTCGCTTGTAAGAAAATGTATATGGACAGATTTTAATAAGATTTCATGTTGCTAAAACGCTGTCAGTTCCACTTCAACCCTTTAACCTAACTCCTAACCTTAACCCCTAACACTAACCCCTATCCTAGCTAACGTTAGATAGCTAGCTAGCGTTAACCACCTAGCCACTTAGTTAACGTTAGCCACAATAAATTGGAATTTGTAACATATCATACTTTTTGCAAATTTGTAACATATTGTATGTTTTTCTAATTCATAACATATTGTACATTTTGCAAATTCATAACATATCATACAAATTGGAATTCGTAACATATCATACGAAATGGAGGATGGACATCCACAAATTAATACATACCATATGAAATGTAACATTTCATACTAAATTAAGTGTTACAAATTTACATGCAGAATAATATGAAATACTCTGTGACCAGGTTGGAAAAAGCCATCTGAATGTCCACCCTCCCCCTTTCTTTCTTTCTTTCTTTCTTTCTTTTTGCCTATTGGAGATCTGGGAAGCTGCTTATCAGGGGAGGAAATGGTTGATTTGATGTGGAGCACCACCGGGGGCTTGGAGCTAAGCCCATTCTCTGTCAGGCCTGGGGGTCACACACAGGCATGCATAAGTGCACACATGCACACATATATGTTTGAGCACACATACACACAGAACAATAGCTCTTTCTTGAATAAAACATATTTTTTAAAGGTTCTTTCAAGGTTACGTGCAGCTGAATCACAGATAACGACACCGACAGAGCTTTTTCTAGCTATGCTAATGTCCTCTGGTCAACATCGCAGCACAAAATACAGTGGATTGTCAAACAGCGCCTTCAGAAAGTATTCATACCCCTTGACTTATACCACATTTTGTTGCGTTACAGCATGAATTCAAAATGGATTGAATATTTTTGTTTTCTCCCATCTACGCACAATACCCCATAATCACAAAGTGAACACGTGTTTTCAGAAAGTTTTGCATATTTATTGAAAATGAAATACAAAAATATCTCATTTACATCAGTATTCACAACCCTGAATCAATATATGTTAGAATCATTGGCAGAGATTACAGCTGTGAGTCTTTCTGGGTAAGTCTCTAAGAGTTTTGCACACCTGGATTGTACAATATTTGCACATTATTCTTTATAAACGTTTTCAAGCTCTGTCAAGTTGGTAAATGACCATTGCTAGACAGCCATTTTCAAGTCTCGCCATAGACTTTCAAGCCAATTTCAGTCAAAACTGTAACTAGGCCACTCAGGAACATTCAATATTGTCTTCTAAGCAACTCCAGTGTATATTTGGCCTTGGGTTTTAGGTTATTGTCCTGCTGAAAGGTGAATTTGTCTCCCAGTGTCTGTTGGAAAGCAGATTGAACCAGGTTTTCCGGTAGGACTTTGTCTGTGCTTGGATCTATCCTGTTTTTTTTCAATCCCCCCCAAAAACTCCCTAATCCTTGCCGATGACAAGCAGACCCATAAAACAAATCAAATCAAATCTAATTGTATTGGTCACATACACGTTTAACAGATGTTATTGTGGGTGTAGTGAAATGCTTGTGTTTTGCGCTCCAACAGTGCAGTAATATCTAACAAGTAATATCTAACAATTTCACAACAATACACACAAATATAAAGTAAAGGAACGGAATTAAGAATATATAAATATTTGGACGAGCAATGTCGGAGCGGCATAGACTGAAATTGTAACGGTCGTCATAGTCGTTCTCCTCCTCAGACGAGGAGGAGCATGGATCGGACCAACACGCAGAGTGGGTAGTGCTCATGATAATTTATTAGATCGAAACTGAACACTAACATGAAACAAAATAACAAAATGAATACAACCGACAACAGTCCCGTGTGGCACGAATACAAACACGGAAACAAACACCCACAAAACACACGTGAAACCCCGGCTGCCTTAGTATGATTCTCAATCAGGGACAACGATTGACAGCTGCCTCTGATTGAGAATCATACCAGGCCGAACACAAAATCCCAACATAGAAAATCACACATAGACAAACCCACCCAACTCACGCCCTGACCAACTAAATAAATACAAGACAAAAGAAAACAGGTCAGGAACGTGACAGAAATACAGTAGGATAGAATATATACATATGAGATGAGTAGTGCCAAATATGTAAACATTATTAAAGTGACTAGTGTTCCAATTATTGAAGTGGCCAGTGATTTCAAGTCTATGTATATAGGGCAGCAGCCTCTAAGGTTGTAGTGATGGCTATTTAACAGTATGATGACCTTGAGATAGAAGCTGTTTTTCAGTCTCTCGGTCCCAGCTTTGATGCACCTGTACTGACCTCGCCTTCTGGATGATAACGGAGTGAACAGGCAGTGGCTCGGGTGGTTGTTGTCCTTGATGATCTTTTTGGCCTTCCTGTGACATCGGGTTTTATGTGTAGTTTTAGTGCCTTATTGCAAACAGGATGCATGTTTTGGAATATTTTTATTCTGTAAAGGCTTCTTTCTTTTTACTCTGTCATTTGGGTTACTAACAGTTACTACTACAATGTTGTTGATCCATCCTCAGTTTTCTCCTATCACAGCCATTAAACTCTGTAACTGTTTTAAAGTCACCATTGGCCTCATGGTGAAATCCCTGAGTGGTTTCCTTCCTTTCCGGCAATTGATTTAGGAAGACACCTGTATGTTTGTAGTGACTGGGTGTATTGAAACACCATCTAAAGTGTAATTAATAACTTCACCATTCTCAACGGGATATTCAGTGTCTGCTTTTTTCTTTTTACCCATCTACCAGTAGGTGCCTTTCTTTGCAAGGCATTGGCAAACCTCCCTAGTCTTTGTGGTTGAATCTGTGTTTGAAAATCACTGCTCGATTGAGGGACCTTACAGATAATTTATGTTTGAGGTACAGAGATGAGGTTGTCTTTCAAAAA